>NC_090440.1:307526343-308151343 GCF_031143425.1 Pleurodeles waltl | reverse complement strand
ATGTAAAGCTCTCTTGGCACGACAATTCAAGTGCTTCAGTTCACAGATGTAAAGCGCTCTTGGCACGGCAGTCCAAGCGCTTCAGTTCACAGATGTAAAGCGCTCTTGGCACGGCAATCAAAGCGCTTCAATTCACAGGAGTAAAAGGTTCTTGGCATAACAAATCAAAGTGATTCAGGCCACTTGAGTAAAAGCGCCCCCATAGCATAATGAGTGTAGCGGTTTAAGCCAAGACACGTAAAAGCGCTTCCTGGTACTATAAGTAAAGCGCTTCAAGTTCAATGAGTAAAAACCTTTCGGCCTTTATAGTTGTGAATGTGAAAGTATTTTTGGAGATAAGCAAATCATAGTTTTCATTGTTCTTTGAAAAGCTTACGATGTGAAAAGCATATTTAATTCTTTGATATTTTCTAGGTCATGATCAAAGGTTTATGTTGTGAATGCAAAGATGTTACAGGATTGTTATTCTGAGTATAATCATAATCCAACACTCTTGCCATCTCTTGATTCTGAGGTCGTGGTTTACTCTTGTTCCATGTTTCAAAGAAGGGGCTTTGCCCTCATTTCAAAAGGGGTCTTCATCTGATATCTCGGAAACATATTTAGTCAAGAGTCTATTGATGAGTTACATTTCTATGAATGAGTAAATGCATATTTGTTCTAACCTTTTCTTTTCAGATCTCTCTCCCTGCTGTTCCCTACCCTAAGTCACTTCTCCCCGACTGGCTTCATCATAACTCTGTGCTATAATAGCTTTCTGAGTTTGTGATGCCGGAAGATGGGCCTTTTGTTCAGCGAAGTGCAGATCCAGAGGCAAGGACACTGTGACACAATCTCCCCAAATACCAATGGCAGCATACATTTGTAGTCGATTACCTTCTTTAACCCGACCATCATCTGTTCACGAGCAGAAAATCCCTCTGATGCAGGCACCAGAGGGATCCTCTTCTCAAAGAAACAGCCTCGGGAGGAGGGGAAAAGGTTCCCCATCTCCTGAGTCTGTATCTTTGTTTTCATTTAAATGATAATCAGCGTGCACGTCATGCTAACATAATTTCAATTAAAACAAAAGTGAAATAAGCTGATCGTCTCATTTCACTTTCCCTGCCTCAGTGCTCAGGGCGCAATCTCAGGTGGGAAAGGTATCCTTGGAAAGGGGAGAATCTCCAGTAGGGCGATCCCCAAGCAGGGATCCACCCACTAGACACCAGGGAGGAGAAGCGGCCCCTGGGGCAAGGACTTTCCTACTCCATTATGTTTATGGGAAAATTCAGTCTTTCTGCCCCTATTGGGGCAGATAAGAACATAAGCCCCTGATCTGCCCTTTGGGGGGCAGAAAGTGCACTAGGCACCAGAGACTTTTTAAATAATGTATGGGGGTGAGGGGCTGCCCAAAATGGGCCTGGCAATGCCCCAACCATGTGTATAGTATTAGTCTTTCTATCCCCCCTTGGTGCAGATAGGGGCAATAGCACCCGAACTGCCCAACGGGTGGGCAGAAAGCCAACTAGGCACCAGGGATTACTTTTGTTTTTACAAAGTTTGGGATGGGGGCTGCCCAAAATGGGCATGAGAAATGGGCATGGCAATCACCTCCACCCCCCCAACACTGTAAACAGTCTTTCTGTCCCCTGGAGGGCAAGATGGAGGAACTAGCCTCCAATCTGTCCCCCGGGGGGGGAGGGGCAGAAAGCCCACTAGGCACCAGGGATTACTTTATTCACACTTTGGGGTGGGGGCTGCACAAAATGGGCATGCCAAAGCCCCCCACCCCCAAATATGTGAACAGCCTTTCTGTTCCCCCTGTGAGCAGAAGGGACAATAGCCTCTGATCTGCCTCAGAGGGGCAGAAAGCTACTAGGTAACAGGGATTGCTTTGTTTTCAATCTTTGGGGGGGCGAGATGCATAAAAATGGGCTTAACAATGCCCCTATCCATCCCAAATATGTTGACAGTATTTCTGCTGCCCCTGATCCAGCCCACTGGGTTGGCAGAAAGCCCACTAGGCACCAGGGATTAATTATTTTTCAGAACGTGGGGTGGGGGACTACCCAGAATGGGGTAGCCAATGCCCCATCCCACCCCAAACATGTAAACAGTCTTTCTGGCACCTCCTCAGGGGCAGATGTGGATTAAAAAAAAAATCTGCCCCCAGAGGGGGCAGAAAGCCCTCTGGATATCAAGGATTCAAAACAAGATCTCATCAATGATATAATATGTGAAGTAATTAGCTGCTCATGGTGTCGCGATTTATAGCTCTGTCAATTTTAAATTTCATACATAGTGTATAACAGTTTTTATTAAACAATTGCCTTTAGCCTTCAGCTAAATACTTGTCTTTAAATCTGATTATAGTATTTCCTCCTTTATCCAAATTCCGGATAACCACATCCTTGCTGTTCTGTAATTCCAACAAAGTCACATTCTGATTTTTGGTCATATTAGAGGACTTGCTGGTACACCTGAATCTTAATTTTTCAGCTCTTTGCTGACCCCCTTCTCAAAAACATCAATACCATCAAAAGAGAAAGTTGACTGAAATATAGATGTTGGATGGAATCTACTGGAACAACTTAAACATGAGTTATCTGGTAAAATTAAAAAAGACCAATAAGACTTATAATAGGATAATTCATTAATATGGCTGCTTGCAGTCTGGATGGGGTCCATACGATGTTGTATTGTGAAATGATTCAGTCATGTCTCTTCCCTAAATATTAATGATTTGGACTATGCCCACTGGGGCGGTCTGTTTAAGTTTACATGCTTACTCATTTTGTCCATCTTGAACACACCTACAAATAATGTTAAACCCTCTTAAGCAGGTTTTTACTATAGATACTATGAGGATGCTGAGAAGGTACAATGGGGATTTAAATTTGGTTAAATACCTTGAGATGGTACCCTTATCTGTAATACAAATGTTGGTATCTAACAATAACATCCCTGTTACCTTTGTTTTTTTAGTGAAAAACAAAAAAATATATATATATATATTAATTACCTTGCAGTTACCATAGGAAAATCATTTTTTGATGTGCCTATATCTTTCACACCATTTTATGAATCTTCATGAAATTTCCCAAAACAAATGTCCCGTCATTCTTGTTGCACATGGAAAGTTTTGGGGTAATCCATCCAGAGGGGTCCGAGAAAAAGCAGGGGTCAAAAAAGTTGTGTTTCCCATGTTAATTCTCATAGGACCTTTGAACACGGCTACAGCCCCAACCGTTGGAAATTTGGCAGAATGCTAGCTGTCAGGATGCAGAATGTACTTTTGCTTATTTGGTGTCAGTCCGTTCCGTAGTTTTTGAAAACTTGAAGGGAAAATTAATGTGGATATTTCTGGTTGCAAATTTGTCGTGATGTTTTCATGACAATTGTGGCATAGTCACAAATTTGTGTGCCAAAATGAATGGTGTGATTGTCTGGCCGCAACCTGACTAGAAAGTTGCGGCCACCATTTTACAGCAAGGGCCACGGTCCCCGGGGCTCATAACTGACATCAAAGCTGGCATAAGAGGTCAGGGTGGAATTACCCTGACCCCAGGGCTGTCATATAGGAGTCTTTGCAGGTCAAAATATGATCTTACACCCTGATACACCCATTCGCAGACACCCATTTACAGATCCACACATACCCTGATACACCTATTCATAGACCCACTCACACCCTCATTCACAAACCCATTCACACCCTCTTGCCCCCATTGACAGATTCACTCACATGCTGATGCACTCATTCACAGATCCACTCACACCCTCACGCACCCATTCGCAGACCCACTCACACCCTCAAGCACCCATTCAGAGACCTACTCACACCTCAAGCACCCATTGACAGATCCACCCCCACTCTGACGTACCCATTCGCAGACTCACTCACACTTTCTGCATCCGTTTGTACAGACTCTTCCATTATATGTTATGGATAGTGGAGACGTCCTTTGAACAATTCATGATATCACATGGGAAGATGACTATCTCTTGATAGGGTTGGATGTTAGCAGTCTCTATACTTGTATTCCCCTTGATCTGGGAATAAAAGCTTGCTGCCATTTCCTTAAAGCAAGGTTGCTGTCACACCTATTTCACACTAAAATAATTGTAGACATGATTATTTACTAACTTCACAGCAATTTATTTATCTTTGACAACCAATATTACCACCAAACCCAGAGTACTGCAATGGGGACTTTTTCACCACCAGCTATGCATTCTTGTTCATGGGCTGATGGGAGGAAAAGGTAATGTCTAACATCCATCTATATGATGACCACGTGGTGCTTTGGCCATGATATATAGATGTTATTTTGTCATCTAGAAAGGCACACAACAATTGGCAGAATAATTTCTGGGTTCACTTAACAGAGGCAACTTGAATCTTAACTTCACCAGTAACATCCATGAACACACTTAAGAATTTTTTTTTAATCTGAAGCTTGAAATCACAAACTCTAAAATTGAGATCAGATTAAATGGGGGCAAAACTGTACTTCATGCGAGTAGTAACCACCCCAGAACCTTGATACACAGCATCCCCTATGGGGAGCTTATAAGAGGTAGCTGCAACTGCAGTATCAATGTAGCTTTTGAAAAAGAGAAGGATGAGATGATTAAGAGATTTCAGAGGAGGGATACAGTGTGAGGGCCCTACAAGAGGTAGCTAACAAAGTAGAAAAGCTCAATAGGGAAGATTTGCTTGTACCACATCAGAGACCATCTACAGGGGAGGGACAAATTTGATTCATCACTACATACAACAGGCAGGTCAACAAACGTAGAGAAATATTACAAAGGTACTGGCATATTATTCACACAGATGACCTTGTCTCGAAACATGTTTTTATTCAACCCAGCATTACATTCAGGAAGAGTAAAAGCCTGAAGGACATGCTGTGTTAAAATATAAGAACTGTAAGGCATGCAGGAATAGGAAGGATGTGAGATCATTCACTGTACTAAGAAATATTCAGGAATTTATTATTGAGAAGGGACTGTCATGTAATTCAGATTATTCTGTCTATGCTTTGAGATATCCATGTAACAGATATTATGTTGGGAGCATAATACAAAGTGAAAGAAACAAGGTGTTGGAAAGTGGATTATTGGCAAGGACAGGTACGTACCTACACCTCGCAATAGGCCGCTAACCCCCACTAGGTCCAATTAGGTTGCAATAAATGAAACCCAGCTCAACCCTTGGTAGCTTGGCAATGAGCGTCAAGGCTTAACTGTGTAAAGCATTTAAAAATCAAAAAACAGTAAATAAGTAAAACACAATAAAAATCCAACACCAATTTATAAACATAGGGTATTTTTTTATCTTTAAAATGAAACCAAAACTATTAAAATCAAATAAAGGGAATCAAGAAATGAATTTTTAAATAATTAGTCTTATCTAGTGCAGGGATACTCAAAGTATGGCCCGCAGGCCTCATGCGGCCCCTCTGACCTTTACATGCGGCCCCTGAGGCAAAAGGAACACTGGGCAGCTGTTTGCTCAACTCCGCACTAACAAAAATATTAAATACACACACAATCATTTATTTCAAACTTAATTGGTGTTAAAGAAAGGAAGTTTGGGACTCCTGCACTTAACTTTAGAAACGCCTTCATTTTTAAAGACATCTTGCAGCATAAGTGTAAAACTAAGACATTCTCTTCAAAATTAACAAAAAGTGTATTTAGTTAACAAGCAGAACCTTTTCCTCTTAGTACAGTTTATTTTATCAGTGAATTGAGATATATTCATTTAAAAATGATAGTTTTCAAACATACATTTGGAAACATAAATTCCCTTACCCTGAGAACACCACCAATAGTAAATTAAAGAGGCCAGTCACTTGGGATGTGCACTTTATGAGTGGCCTGGGTTCCTATCATACATAAACAACATTATAGTTCATTAAATCAAACATAGAAGCAGGTTTTGTGCAGCGCACACCATGAATCATGTATTTCAAAGTCATCTTAAATGTTATAATGCAGAAAAAGGAGGGAAAGTGACACTAAACAATTGCCTAGGATCACACAATTTGGAAAAGTGGGAAAGCCAGGATTAATTCCAGGTTTTCTGGTTTCCCTTTGTTTATTTCAGCCACTAGATGTATATCCTTTGCTTCCCCTACACCTACCTTGCCACCAATCCCCCTAGCCACCCCACCCGACCGCCACTGCCCTGGCATCAATGCGGCCCCCAGGCACGTCACAGACCAAACTTTTTGGCCCCTGGGAAAATGTTTGCGAGTACCCATGATCTAGTGCATAGAAACTAAAAGCGCCAATCTGGTCATCTGGGCGACCTACACCGGGGCAAAATAAATATTTGAGGCCAACCGTGATGGAGCCCTGCACAAGGCCTCTGTCAAAAGTTTACCTTCAGATTTAGGCCCTCATTATGACTTTGTGTCAGGGAGACCAGATCCTTGGGGCCTGTGTACGCTCCCAACATCTCCACCATTAGACAGCTCCAAAACTCTGATAGAAATATCACAGAGCCTGAGAGAGTCCAAGCGGGGGAAAATGGGGATTAGGATGGGAACAGCTGGGAAGGAGACCTGTAGGAAGCAAAAGGTTAAACAACACAATATCAAGATATTATCACATTGATTTTTCACTAGACTATGATTCTAAGCATTGTCATATTGTAACCATGGATAACTTAAGAAAGGACTATAACTAGACCTCCAGATGTCTGTGTACCTGGGGAAGGAATCAAGAATGGTTAATACAATGTCTCATATGAACTTTTCATGAAATGTCACATACTGCCTAGGAATATAAGAACCTTCTAGAATTATGTTTTCAGAACAAAAAACATTGCCTCTTTACATGAGGACAAAAGGTAATCTGAACAGTTCCTGGAAAACAATAGGAATTGTACTAAGGACTTAACATGCACATAGAATGTGACATCTTGAATTTAACACCTTTGCAGAAAATTTAAAAGGCCCTGGGTAATCATGTGCTCTTCAGGAAACACTACACATCAAATTTTTTAATTGCCATGAAATGATTGTGCACACTGTAAGCAATCTGAACATCAAGGTTTAAATGTGGGAAATGAATGGCGCACACTGCCGAATCCAACAAGTACATGCAAATGCCATGAAATGATCGCGTACACCGTAAGCAATCTGAACACCTAGATTTAAATGCGGGAAATGAATCGCGCACACTGCCGAATCCAACAAGTACATGCAAATGCCATGAAATGATCGCGTACACTGTAAGCAATCTGAACACCTAGATTTATATGCGTGAATGAATCATGCACACTGCCGATCTCAACAAGAATACGCAAATGCCATGAAATGATTGCGCACTCAGTAACCGATCTGAACATCAAGGGTTAAATGCGGGAATGAATTGCGCACACTGCCGATCTCAACAAGAATATGCAAATGACATGAAATGATCACGCACTCTGTAAGCGATCTGAACATCAAGGTTTAAATGCGGGAATGAATCGCGCACACTGCCAATCTCAACAAGAATATGCAAATGCCATGAAATGATCACGCAAGCCTTTGCCGATCTGATCACCAAGATCTGAATCAGAGCAATGATTTGGGTACTCAGAAAGTTTTACGAGTAGGCCCCAAAACCCAAGAGTCTCTTAGAAGGGGGTTGGGGGCCCAGCCTGACCTCCGTCTTACCACCCTGCTCAAGGATTACCAAGAGAATGCGGGGCAGGCCTGGAACGCCAAGGTAGGCCTCCGGAACAGGAGCTCAGGAAAATGCTGCTGCTCTGCACCGGGACCTCTGAATAGTGAGCACGTGGAGCTGGGCTGGCTCCCTTATATAGAGTCAGGCCCAGCCCACAAACCACACCCAGTCATTCTGCAGGGAAAGCTTCTAGAAGGTCCTAGAAAGGGACCACACCCTGATACACTCTGTACGCCTGCAGCAATACCTTGCAAATGAACATTATTTGCAAACATCATTAATAGTGGTTTAAAGGTAAAACTCTGCAATGCAAAATGTTAACAAACTGCATATAAACACAATGCATGAATTATGCTCTTGCGTAAAAGACTGGGTTTTTGCATTTTAGTCACCCATATAGCGCGCACTGCCCTGATGTTGACAGTACTCCCCTCTCCCAAGCGCGCTCTAGGGCCTGGTTTGCCTGGGTAAAGACGATGAAAACATCTCACTAGTCGTGGAGCATGAACATCAGATGCGGAAACCCATGAGTTACTTTCAGGACCGTAACTTTTCCAAGAGATCAGATACCACAGGTTACTACCTCGAAGTTTGGAATCCAACACCTGTTTGACTTCGTATTCCACTTCCCCCTGTACTAGAACTGGAGCTGGTTGTGAGTGTACCTTCTGGACTGCTTTTTTCAGGAGGGAAGTATGGAACACTGATGAATATGCAGTGATCGGGGGAACTGCAGTTTATAGGTCACTGGATTAATTTGCTGGAGGACAGGACCTATGAATTTGGGATTAAACATGTGCTTTTTTTTAAAGTCAGGGGGGTCATTACAACCTCAGCGGTCTGCATGGCAGACCGCCGAGGTTGCGGACGCCAGAATACCGCCATTGCTGGCAGTATGGCTGGCGCCCTATTTTGACATTTCCGCCGGGCCAGCGGAAAAGTAACATCAACATTGCCGCCGGCTCGTAATTGAGCCGGCTGCAATGCTGATGTGCAGCGGGTGCAGTAGCACCCGTCGCGCATTTCACTGCCTGCAATTCGGGCAGTGAAATGCGCGACGGGGCTCTGCCTGGGGGCCCCCTGAGTCCCGTTACCACCAGCCTCTTCCTGGTGGTGCAAACTGCCAGAAACAGGCTGGCGGTAGGGGAGTCATAATCCCCAGGGCAGCGCTGCCCTGGCGGATTATCACCGCCGTGGCTAAAATGGCGGTATACCACCGGCCCCGACGGTGTGACCGCGGCGCTACCGCCGCGGTCAAAATTCACCGGGAGGCACTGCCAGCCTGTTGGCGGGGCTCCCGTCGTTTTGGCCCAGGCGTCAAAATACCGCCAGGGTCATAATGACCCCCCATATGTCTTGTAGAAAGCCACACTTTATCACCTGGTTGGTACTGAGGTTCTTCACAATGTTTCTTGTCGTAGTTCTTTTTGTATTTTTGTTTAGCTTTTTCTAAATTCTGTTGAATCATTTTCTGGGTTTGGTGGAGGTGTTGAATCATTTCCGACACAGTTGGTGTAAGAGAACTTTCCTGAGACATTGTGATGGGCAAGGTGTCAGGGTGATAGCCAAACAAACCATAAAAGGGTGTAACACCAGTGGAGGTGTGAAATGAGTTATTGTAGGCTAACTCAGCTAACCAGAGCATTGATGTCCAGGAATGAAGTGCTTTCTCAGCGTAAGCACACAGATATTGCTTCAATGTCTGATTTAGTCTCTCAGTTTGACCATCTGTTTGAGGATGATGGCTAGCAGATGGTGTGGATGTGACTTGAAGCGTTTTGCACCACGTTTTCCAGAAACTGGAGGCAAATTGCTACCCTCGATTGGAGAGAATCATTTTTGGCAGCCCGTGATAACGCACCGCTCTATTCAGTAAGATGGTTGCCAGTTCACCGGAGGTGGGCAATTTCTTACAGGCAATGAAATGCCCATATTTTGTGAGACTATCTACCACCACAACGATTACTGAGTGATGTTGAACCACTGGTAGTCCTGTAATGAAGTCTAAAGAGATGTGTTCCCAAGGTTGACATGGAGTTGGGAGCGGATGCAACAAACCTTTCAGTTTTGAATGGCTTGTCTTGTTGCGAGCACAGACTTCGCAGTTATTTACCATTGCTTTGACATCTTTTGTCAGAGTAGGCCACCAAAAGTAGCGTTGGACTAATTCAAGAGTTTTAGGAGTACCTGGATGACCTGCCGTAGGTATAACATGCAACCAATGAAATACCAACTTGCAAAGCTTGGTAGTGGGCACGAACAAACGAGCGTCATGGAAAGGTAGTCCTTGCTTGATTGATCTTTTGGGATCTGCTTGAGCCCATGCCTCCCATTTCTCAATGGTGAAGGAATTACGGATGTCTTCAAAGAAATCCTCAGTTTTTATAATGCATAGGACTTTGTCTGGGGCAATGATAGCTCTGGAAGGTTGGACTGGAGGCAACGTGGTAGACTCTTGGCGGGACAAGGCTTCTGCTTTACGATTGTCTTTACCAGGATGAAAAGTTGCCACAAAATCGAATTCGGCAAAAAACAACATCCAACGTAATTGCAGAGGAGTCAAAAGATCGGCTGACCTCATGAACTGGAGATTGCGATGATCAGTATTTACTGTGACAGTGTACTTGGCACCCAACAAATTATGTCTCCATTCTTTAAAGGCGTCACGGATTGCCAGAAGCTCTTTTTCAGCAATGACATCATTCTGTTCAGCTTTCGAGACATGTAGGCTACAGGATGAAGTTGGCCAGTGTCTTTACTTCATTGTGACAAGACTGCTCCAATTGCCACATCTGAGGCATTGGCTTCCACTATGAATTGATGATCCACATCAGGGTGAGTCAAGGCTGGGGAAGAGGAAAAAGCTTCTTTCAAAGTTGAAAAGGCTTGGTCAGCTTCTGGAGACCGTACACATTTTTCTTTCTTTCTCAATAACTTGGTGATTGGGGCCACTGTTTGAGATAAATGGTTTATAAACCTGCAATACAAGTTTGCAAACCCCAGGAAACATTGTACATCTTGAACAGTCTATGGAGTGGGCCGATCAGATACAGCTTGTACTTTCTTTTCTGCCATGACCATACCTTGAAGGGTAGGGATAACCACTAAAAGCTCAACTGTGGTAACATGAAACTCACACTTTGTTAGTTTTCAATATAAATGATGCTTTCCGAGAGCTGTAAGAATTTTCTTGACATGTTGCACATGTTCGGTTTCATTGTCAGAGTAGATCAAAATGTCATCGATACAGACTATTGCAAATATGTCGAGGTACTCTCAAAACCGTCACTCAGGAAAAATTGAAATGCTGCTGGAGCATTGCAGAGGCCAAAAGGCATGACGGCGTATTCAAAGAGACCATGGGGGTTATTCTAACTTTGGAGGAGTGTTAATCCGTCCCAAAAGTGACGGTAAAGTGACGGATATACCACCAGCCGTATTACGAGTTCCATAGGATATAATGGACTCGTAATACGGCTGGTGGTAAATCCGTCACTTTTCCGTCACTTTTGGGACGGATTAACACCTCCTCCAAAGTTAGAATAACCCCCTATATCTTATCCTGAACGCAGTCTTCCATTCGTCGCCTTCTTTCATTCTGACTAAATGATAAGCACCTCGTAGATCGAGTTTAGTGTAGATTTTTGCTTTTTTTACATGTTTCAGCAAGACAGGAATCAGGGGCAAGGGGTGTTTGTTCTTGATTGTGACCTTGTTCAAACCCCTATAGTCAATACATGATCGAAGCTCCCCATTCGCCTTAGGGACAAAAAACAAAGGAGAGGCTGCAGGAAACTTGGAAGGACGGATGAAACAATTCTCTAAGAATTGATCTAGATACTTTCGTAAATGTTGTTTTTCATGTTCTGACAAGGCGTATACACAACAGCTGGGGAGTATTGCACCTGGTGTTAGATCAATTTGGCAGTCATAAGGTCTATGAGGAGGCAAGGTTTCTGCTTCTTTTTCATCGAATACATCTTCATAGGACGAATACTGTCTGGGCAACTTTACTTCTTTCTCCGCTGCAGTGGCTATGTAAGTATTGCAATTTTTGGTTACTTGAGACATCTGGAAGCATTTTTTATTACATAGGGCTGAAGAGAACACGACTTTCCGTTCTGCCCAGTTAATCTCAGGATTGTGATGAGTTAACCAGGGTAAGCCAAGGATAATTCCATACTGAGGAGCATGGATCACGTCAAAGATAAGTATCTCTTTATTTTTGGTTCTTTGATTTTCTCCCTCACAGATCACCGACAAGGGGAAAGTCTGAAGAGTTACTGGGCCTCCAGTCAAGAGTTTTCCATCTACTGCTTGTATTATTTCTGGAGTCTTTTTCTCGGTGCATGGGATCCCCCATGCGCAAACCAATTGGGCATCAACAAAGTTCCTGGTAGCCCCAGAATCTACGAGGGCCTTCTTTAAATAGTTATTTTTCTTTACTTTAACTTTTATTCCCAGCTTGAGATGTCTAGACTATGAAGGGTCCACGGTGACACCCAGGAGCAACCCTTCTTTACATCTTGGGTGATTTAGTTTTCAGGCTCGACTTGTTCATTGGCTGCAAGTTTCTGGACAGGATCTCGTTTGCTCTTTGGTTTGATTGGACACTCTTTGGCGAAATGACCCTTGCACCCGCAATAAAGACATTGTCCATTCTTTCTACGTAGGTCCTTTTCGTCTTTGGTCAAAGGCCTCCTGATTGTTCCGATTTCCATAGGTTCTGGAGTTCTTTCTTTCTGGGTTCTTGATTCTCTATTATCTTGAACATGCCAGGAATATTTCTCAGTCTTTTCGCGTGTTCTCCTTCGTTCTGCTAAAAAGTGATCCAGTCTCAAAACAAGGTTTATTAGATCTCGACAATCTGTAGGCTGCATGTCTATTTGATCAAGGATGTCCTTTAACTCATCCTTGAGTCCGTTATAAAACCAGGCTGCTTGCTTTTCTGCAGGCCAGGATGTCTTGGCTACCAGCCGATTAAAGTTAGCTAAGAAAGACACTAGATCCTGGTTACCTTGTCGCAAGTCTAATAGTTCACGATCTGCCGACAATGTCACAGTTCCACGATCAAACACTCGTTCAAACTCACAAACAAAATTTCTCCAATAGTAAAGCAGGGGACTATCTTTACGCACAAGAGGGATTGCCCAGGTGGCTGTGTCCCCAGTCAGGTATGATAACAAGAAGGCCACCCTGGATTGGGCATCAAGGAAAGTGTGTGGTTGGCAGGTAAAATGTAATTCCATTTGAACCAGGAAAGATTGCGCTTTCATGGGATCACCTGACAAACATTCTGGAGGAGCTAGGGGAATGGCTGAAGGAACGTTGAGGGAAATGTTTGTAGGAGGATTACCTCCAGAAGCTTGGGAAGAAGGACCAGGCCAAGACACACCCAAAGGACTTTGTTCCTTCTTTTCTACCCTTTCCTGCAACTGACTCACTCTCTCATCTAGGCTGGCTGCTATATCCTTTGATGACACTACCTCTGCTTGGAGCTGCATGATAACCTTGACTAGCTTGTCCAATGTGGCCATGCTGAGAACACACGCAAACCAGTAGGATAATTAATTAGTGGGCTCACTATTCTGTCAGGGAGACCAGATCCTCGGGCCTGCGTATGCTCTCAACATGTCCATCACTAGACAGCTCCAAAACTCTGATAGAAATATCACAGAGCCTGAGAGAGTCCAAGTGGGGGAAAAGGGGATTAAATGGGAACAGCTGGGAAGGAGACCTGGAGGAAGCAAAAGGTGAAACAACACACTATCAAGATATTATCACATTGTTTTTTCACTAGACTAAGATTCTAAGTATTGTCATACTGTGACCATGGATAACTTAAGAAGGGACTATAACTAGACCTCAAGATGTCTGGGTACCTGGGGAAGGAATCAAGAATGATTAATACAATGTTTCATATGAACTTTTCATGAAATGTCACATACTGTCTAGGAATATAAGAACCTTCTAGAATTATGTTTTCAGAACAAAAACATTGCCTCTTTACATGTGGACAAAAGGTAATCTGAACATTCCCTGGAAAACAATAGGAATTGTACTAAGGACTTAACATGCACATAGAATGTAACATCTTGAATTTAACACCTTTGCATAAAATTCAAAAGGCCCTGGGTAATCGTGTGCTCTTCAGGAAACACTACACATCAAAAGTTTGAATTGCCATGAAATGATCGCGCACACTGTAAGCGATCTGAACATCAAGGTTTAAATTCGGGAAATAAATCACGCACACTGCTGATTCCAACAAGTACATGCAAACGCCATGAAATGATCGCGTACACTGTAAGCGATCTGAACACCTAGATTTAAATGCGGGAAATGAATCGCGCACACTGCCGATTCCAATAAGTATATGCAAATACCATGAAATGATCGTGCACTCTGAAAGTGATCTGAACATCAAGGTTTAAATGCAGGAATTAATTGTGCACACTGCCGATCTCAACAAGAATACGCAAATGCCATGAAATGATCGCGCACCCTGTAAGTGATCTGAACATCAAGGTTTAAATGCGGGAATGAATCTCACACACTGCCGATCTCAACAAAAATACGCAAATTCCATGAAATGATCGCGCACTCTGTAAGCGATCTGAACATGAAGGTTTAAATGAAGGAATGAATCGGGCACACTCCCGATCTCCACTAGAATATACAAATGCCATGAAATGATCGCGCACTCTGTAAGCGATCTGAACATCAAGGTTTAAATGCGGGAATTAATCGCGCACACTGCCGATCTCAACAAGAATATGCAAATGCCATGAAATGATCGCGCAAGCCTTTGCCGATCAGATCACCAAGATCTGAATCAGAGCAATGATTTGCGTACTTTGAAAGTTTTACGAGTAGGCCCCAAAACTTAAGAGTCTCTTAGAACGGGGTCAGGGGCCCAGCCCGACCTCCGTCTTACCACCCTGCTCAAGGATCACCAAGAGAATGCGGGGCAGGCCTAGAATGCCAAGGTAGGCCTCCGGAACAGGAGCTCAGGAAAATGCTGCTGCTCTGCACCGGGACCTCTGAATAGTGAGCACGTGGAGCTGGGCTGGCTCCTTATATAGAGTCTGGCCCAGCCCAGAAACCACACCCAGTCATTCTGCAGGGAAAGCTTCTAGAAGGTCCTAGAAAGGGACCACACCCTGATACACTCTGTAAGCCTGCAGCAATACCTTGCAAATGAACATTATTTGCAAACATCATTAATAGTGGTTTAAAGGTAAAACTCTGCAATTCAAAAGGTTAACAAACTGCATATAAACACAATGCATGAATTATGCTCTTGTATAAAGACTGGGTTTTTGCATTTTAGTCACCCGAAGAGCGCGCACTGCCCTGATGTTGACACTTTGGAGGTCTTCTATGAAGACTGCCAAAGCCACAGGTGCCAGTAGAACGCCAGTGCTGGATCCGGTGTCTACGGAGCCCTCTTCGGATACGCTGTGTGGGAAATCATGATCAATTTTATATGTTCGAATTTTGTCACTTTTTCCTTCCAATGGGGATCGACCCTCCTCAGCAAGCTGATTTTGATGCAAGGTTGTCGGATTGCCTTCCAAGTAGCCATCAGTGAAATCCTGTAAGTATTGGGCTTTGGAGTTTTTTAGCAGGACAAACCTGCAAGTCAGGCAAGAGACGGTCCAATCAGAACAGAGCTGAAACTGGTAACTTTTAGGAAGAGTTATAAAACTCTTAACCTCAACTGGTTATATAAAATCCAACAACGGCAAGTTGTTAAATGTATTACAACAATCAGCTTGAGACCACATTTGCCATATCCAGCTCCTTTAAGACACTGTATTAATTAAAGTCTACCATTTTTAGCCTAAGAAGCCTATTCACTACAATGAGGGAAAACAAATTTGGCTATTTTTCCTCACCAGGGCTAATAAAACAAATGTTATAAGGTCCCTGCTTATAGTTACACTGCACCAAGCCCTGGGACTCGAAGGGCACACTTTAGGGGTGACTTAAATTTAAAAATAAGGCAGTTTAAGACTTTGGAAGCACTTTTAATTCCAAAGTCAAATTTGCATGTAACTTTAATTTAAAAGCAGCCAGCAAGGAAGACATGCCTTTAAAATGACTCTGGACACCTCAGCAGTGCACCTATGGGTGCACCACCTATGCTGGGATCCCTATACCTACATGCCCTACCATAGACTAGGGACTTATAGGTAGGTTGGCATATCCAATTATAATTAATCTAATTTACATACTCATGTTATGCAGCGCACAGGTCCTGGGACTGGTTAGCAGTACCCAGTGCACCATCAGAGTCAGGAAAATGCCAGCAAAAAGTTAAAGATGGGGACAAAAAGTTAGGGGGCCTCGCAATCAGCCCAGTTTTCTCACACAAGGGATTACTACAGTATTTCATGTTTGACCAACACCTGTCCAGTACTCATGGTGGTGATAGATTGCATGCACTATGGAGGTTAGAATCTAGACATGTTATCAGATTTAACACTCTTCGCTCAGTGGGGTTGAACATAGATGAGGAAATGGGAGTACACTGACTAGAAATATGCTACTATGGCCCTCATTCTGACCTTGGCGGGCGGCGGAGGCCGCCCGCCAAAGTCCCGCCGTCAGATTACCGTTCCGCGGTTGAAAGACCGCGGCGGTCATTCTGACTTTCCCGCTGGGCTGGCGGGCGGTCGCCTTCAGACCGCCTGCCAGCCCAGCGGGAAAGAGGCTTCCACGATGAAGCCGGCTCGGAATCGAGCCGGCGGAGTGGAAGCTGTGCGACGGGTGCAGTTGCACCCGTCGCGTATTTCACTGTCTGCGCAGCAGACAGTGAAATACATGTAGGGGCCCTCTTACGGGGGCCCCTGCAATGCCCATGCCAGTGGCATGGGCACTGCAGGGGCCCCCAGGGGCCCCGCGACCCCCCCTACCGCCATCCGGATCCCGGCGGTCCGACCGCCGGGATCTGGATGGCGGTAGGGGGGGTCGGAATCCCCGCGGCGGTGCAGCAAGCTGCGCCGCCGTAGAGGATTCAATGGGGCGGCGGTACACTGGCGGGAGCCCGCCAGTGGTGCCGGTCCGACCGCTGCTTTACCGCCGCGGTCGGAATCCCCATTGGAGCACCGCCGGCCTGTCGGCGGTGCTCCCGCGGTCCTCCGCCCTGGCGGTCAAAGACCGCCAGGGTCAGAATGACCACCTATATGCCTTATTATGGCGCTTCTCTCCCTTGCAATGTAACTGTTGAATTTTAATGTAAATGTTATTTATCACACAGGTGTTGGGGTTTACACTGCGCATTCGTCAGTGGACTCACCAAGCTAAGCATGGTTTTCTATTTTCATTTTCTATTAAGGGATGATTCTCAACTTATATTTATGGTTTACGTGCCCACTGGGGTGGGACTGTTACACCCAGGAATTGCTAACACGTTGAGGATATGCCTACTGGGGCAGGACATTCATGTTTAAAAGCGAGAAATCTGAGGGTGTATTGTTTTTCCCTGTGACCTTGACCATGTCCACTTGAACGTAATGGTTTACACTTATATCCATACTTTCAGTCGGCGGGCCTTATAAGATTTTGTATTGTGAAATGATTTAGTCATGTGTTTAACCCAAATATTAATGATTTAGATTATGTCACTGGGGCAGTCAGTTTAAGTTTACATGCTTTTGTCCATCTTGTATGCATCTACAAATAATTCTAAACCCTCTTAAGCAGGCATTTATTCCAGATAGTGAGAGGTTACAATAGGGATTTAAATATGGTTAAATACATTTAGATGGTACCCATATCTGTTAAACAAATATTGATACCTAGGGTACGACATGTTATAAGAAATTGCGGACATAATTTTGCAAGATAGCTGCTGGAATCACAGTACTGACACATCCACAGTCCTTCTTATATGCTTTTCACAATAAAGTGTGCATTTATTGTCCTTTGTCAATGCCCACGAGGACCCATGCCAAGACATTGGCTGGTGTTGAAACGTGTTGAGTGTCTTGCCTAGGTAAAGCACTAAGGAATTAACATGCTGGAAGTACATGTGTTTTTCTCTCCCAAACCCAGGGGTGTTGCTTTACTATATATATATATATATATATATATATATATATATATATATGTATTACCTAGTGGTGGTCCCCATTAAGTATAGTTAGGACCTAGTTTGTATAGAAAAAACATTTTTTGTTTCGCTAATAACTTTGGTGTCGTTTGACGAATCTTCATAAAATTTTCCCAAAAAACGACAATGCTCCCCTCAGCACCTGTCTGAAAAGTTTTGGAGTTAACTGTCAAGCAGAGGCCAAGAAAAAGGGGAGGATCCCAAAATGTTTTTTCCCCATGCATTTTTCCATAGGGATTTTGAACAGGAATAGCCCCTGAATCACTGTACGGAATTGCACCAAATTTTGCAAAAAGGTGTCTCCTTGTCCAGAAAGTGACCTTTTTTATTTGATGTAAATCCGTTCAGTAGTTTTAGAGTAATTAAAGAAAAAACTAATTGGTACATATAGGCATTTGAAGGATCCACAAACCCTCCCGATCTTGTGCTGAGATCTGGTTGGCTGCCAACACTTCAACAAGGAAGTATTGGTAGCCTAAGCTGAGTCCCAGAGAAAAAGATGAAAAGTAACAAAAGGGGCCAGGGTAGGGACACCCTGAACCCTTATTTCAGGTGCTGGTTTCCCAGAGGGACCCTTCCAAAGTTAAAAAGCTTTTTTTTAAAAAACATTGCGGGTGGCTTTCAACTGAATGAGTTCGGGGGCTGACAAGCCCTTCGGCAGCCCCAGGGACAACCACATCCCTGGGGCTTTAAACTAAATGAATGTGGGGCTACCTGGCCCCCCTGCAGCCCCAGGCACCGCCACCTCCCTGGGACCTTAATGAAAATGAATGCAGGGGCCACATGTCCCTCTGCAGCCCTAGGGACTTCCACCTCCCAAGGGCTTTATACAAAATGAATACAGGGGCTGTTCAGCCCCCCTCACCTCCAGGGACCACAATATCTCCAGAGTTTTAATCATAGTTAAGGGGGGGCACACTGCTCCCCCACAGCCGTGGGGACCACCACCTCCCTGAGGCCAATTAACATTGGAGGGGGGCCACGCGGCCCCCCCTTGGTGGAGCCGATGACGGTCATGTGGGCAGCCACCGCCAAGGCCAGCTCCTGCTCTGTCCCAGGGTGGCCCACCGAGTCAGAGCTAACACTCTAGTTCCATCAGGAAGTGATGGCAGTCATGATTGGAAATTTTTGTGAAGATTCGTCACACTGCGCCAAGGATAAAGGCAAGTAAAATACTTTTTTCTATAGGAACTTGGTCCTAACTATAACTACCTAGTACCTAGTGGCAACCTATATATATACACACATATAGATATAAAGAAATATATATATATATCTATATATATATATATATATATATATATACATACATATATATATATATATATATATATGTATAGTACCTTGTGGAAGTCACCACTAGGTAGTTATAGTTAGGTCCATGTTTCATAGTTTCCATAGAAAAAGCATTTTTTGACTTGCTTATACCATTGGAACCGTTGATGAATCTTCACAATTTTGTTTTTTTTAAGTGTTGCAGTGATTCTTGTTGCACACAGAAGCTTTGAGGTGATCTGTCAAGCAGAGGCTGAGAAAAAGGGGGGGGTCAAAAAAGTCAGAGCCAACACTCTAATTCCAGCAGGAAGTGCTGGCAGACATGAAATGTTTGTGAAGAATTGTCAAACTGCACCAAATATATAGGCAAGTAAAAATAAACTTCTTTTCTATGGGAACTTTGTCCTAACTATAATTACCATAGATATCAGTCGCGGTTCGCGGGGATTCATGGGGCTGGGGAGGCACGTGGGGGGAATTAATAACATTAAAAAAAAAAACTTTCCTACATTCCCGCGCCATGCAGTGCCACTCCTCTGCTGCATGCAAGCCTGCCCTGTGGCCAATTCTGACGCTGCCCAGAGCAGCATCAGGATTGTCTGGGAGCACCCAGCCAGGATGCTCCCAGGCAGACTGGGAGCCTGTGCAGGCTCTCTCCAGCCCAGTAACTCTGTTGCTGGGCTGCAGAGAGCCTTGTGCGCATGTGTGTTTGGCCCGGGCTGGCCAAACACACATGTGCTCTAAGGAGAGTGAATTGTGCGCTCCTCTCAGCTCGTCACTCCCGAAGCCGCTCCCCTTTCACAAGAAAAGGATAATAAACATAGTTTATTATCCCTTCCTTGTGAAAGAATTGCAGCGGCTGCTGCTGGCAGGGGCCGACGCTCCTCCACCCTTATGGAGTAGCTGTCCCTGATAAAAAATAAATATATACATATATCTGTTATAGTTAGAATTAATTCAAGTAACTATAACTCGTACCCTAAGGTAACAATAGCTCACGCCCTCACCATGCACGGTTATCTCATCAGTCATGTTACTGCAAATTTTAAAGTAAAGTTATCAATGGTGTCATAAAAGATGTCATGAGTGATGTATTAACTGGGGTAATTAGCAGTGCAGGGATGTGGGTTTGATTTATGTTTACCTTAGGGCATGAGTTATAGTTATTTGAAGTAATTTTAAGAGCTGAATTTCGATGGTTTTGTGCATCTAAAATCTGAAACTAACTATAATATACCTGTAACCTTTAGGCGCAGATTTAAGAGCACTGTGTACTATGTACTGCCACATCAGCATCATTTTTCTTATGCTAATGTGGTGATAGTCTGGCAAAAAAGCTGTGCCACATTATGCCAGCACCACGCATAGTGTATGCAAAGGGGGTGTTCCCCCATTAGGGGGGCCGAAAAAATGGCGGAAAGAAATCTAATAGGGGGCACACCATTGGTTATAATGGGCCCCCAAGTACTGTTTAGGGTTAGCACCAAAATGTTGGTGCTAACCTTGAACAGTATATCAATAGTGTCAAAAATTCTGATGCTATTGCCCCCAACCTGTGTCATGGGGCACTGTAATGTAAATACAGTGCACACATGGTGATGTAGAGGGCCACTAAGGGGCACAATGAAAATGGTGCTGCACTGGTCGCAGCACCACTTTTCTTAAATCTTCCCCTTAGTTTTTTTGTGAATTTCTAAGTTTAAAAAAATATATATTTCCTAACTATAATAGCCCAGCAACCTTTGTTTTCTTCTGTGAATTTAAGTTAAGTAAAATGCCTCTTGCAATGCACAGCTCGGGGAAGGGTGTTGATGCAGGGCCTGGTCTAGCATTGTGCTGCCCCCACCCAAGCAAGTTGTCCCTGCCCCTCTCCTACTTGCCATCCCTTGTCCAAGTTCATGCCCCTGCTCCTTCATTACATCTCTGTGTGGCCATTGTTCTACCACTGCTCTTCCTGCGTGATCTGAGCAGTTAGCTTGCTAACCCATTCACCTCACCCCTACCCTCTGTTGTCTGAGTCCATGCACCAGCTTCCTCCCTCCTACCCTGCATGGTCCGATGTGATGCCACTGGCCCCTCCCTCCTGCCCTTCATGATCCATTATGCTACAACTGTCCCTTCCGTCTGTTCTGTATGGTCAGTTTTCTGCCCTTGCCTCATTCCCCTCTGCTCTCTTTTGTTCATGTCCATGGCCCTGTCTTCTCCCTATTGTTTTCCATGGTCTGTTGTGCTGCACTGCCATCCCAATTGCCCTGTGTGGTGTATTGTGCTACTGCAACCCCTAATGCTTGCCCTGTAAGGTCAGACTGATGCCCCTGCCCATCTCCCTCCTGCCCTCTGTTATCAGAGTTCATGTCCCTACCCCATTCCTCCTGCCCTCCGTGATCCAATGTATTATACTTGTCAACATTTTGAACTTAGAGGGAGATTCTGGAAAAAATCCTTGGGAAAAGTGTTTGCTATCTTTATGTTTTTTTAATCCAGTTGATCACATAATTATTTGTTACACTTAGGGGAGAGGATAAGGAGTTACGGCCAGAGCTTCAGACACTGCAACCGGGAAACCAGGTTCAAGTTTTGCCGTCAGCTCATAATCCTGTAATTCTGTCAAATCACTTAGGGGGTCATTACAACATTGGCGGTAAAAGCCGCTTACCGCTGTGCAGAAGACCGCTAACAAACCGCCGCGGCCGCAGAATTCCGCCACGGTCATTAAGACCCACTGCTCGGAATCCGCCAAAATTCAGACACCCACACAAGTCCGCCACACCAAAGGTCACTGATAAACTGGCGAAAACAAAACCTCCACAGAAATACGCCCACACTATCACGACACACGAATCCACGCGGCGGTCTTTCAACCGCAGTATTCCATTGGCGGTACACACCGCCGTGCTCAAAATACACACACGCTTACAAAACACAGCCACATTGGACAATTTGAAATACACACACCTGAGACACATACACACAACACTCCCACACACCCAATACAATATAAAACACACACCCACATCACCCACAAACCCCTACGACCAAAAATCACGAACGAAGGCCAGGAAGAGACACCACCATCAACAATACTAGCATCCACAGGCACACAACACCATCACCCACACAACTTCCACGCACCTCACACAACACACCACTACATATCACCACACATATCACCACACGCACCACCCCACACATCACCTACACCACCCCGTGGCACGGCAAAGACAGCCCAGGTTCTCGGAGGAGGAGCTCAGGGTCATGGTGGAGGAAATCATCGGGTAGAGCCACAGCTATTTGGATCCCAGGTGCAGCACACCTCAATTGCAAGGAAGATGGAGCTATGGCAAAGAATAGTCGACAGGGTCAACGCAGTAGGACAACACCCAAGAAATCGGTAGGACATCAGGAAAAGGTGGAACGACCTACGGGGGAAGGTGCGTTCCGTGGTATCAAGACACCACCAGACGGTTCAGCGGACTGGCGGTGGACCCCCACCTCCTCACCCACAACTAACAACATGGGAGGAGCAGGTCTTGGCAATTCTGCATCCTGAGGGCCTTGCAGGAGTTGGTGGAGAAATGGACTCTGGTAAGTCAAATCTTAACTATTACATCCCCCACCCTACCTGCATGCTATCACATACCCCCACCCTCGCCCTCACCCCTATCACTCCAACTCCTCACAAATGTACCAATATCACAAAACACACATCCCAACACCAAGCCCTGCATGCAACAACAAAGCATGGACACCCATCACTAAAGCATGCCCACTGTACATACCAATACACCCCCCTAAACCATCATCACACAAGCTCACACACAGGAATGCCAGCACTGGGGTACACGGTCACCCACCCATTGCACACCATTACACACACAGATGCAATAATCATGCCTTTCCACCCCTGCAGGACCACTACCCAATGTCACCAGACAGGAGGGTCCAGATATGTCCACTCCACCCACAGAAGAGGACCACAGTGATGACAGCACCTCTGTTCAACTGGATCTAGATGACCAGCCCGGACCATCGTGGGCCTCGGGACAGTCGGTTCCCCTCACACAGGGTCAGGCCACCACATACCTTCCCCCCTCTGGAAACACCAGCACAGCACCCACCCAGCGGGCCCATACTTCCGTCCCCAGGACACGTCAATCAGCTGTGTGTCCACCACTACAGGGAACCCAGGATAACACACCACCCCAACAACAACAGGGACCTGGGGGCAGTGGCAGTGGGCACACGGTCCAGGGGACGGAGGCCCAGGAACACAGGGGAACTGGGAGGGCTGCCGTGCGACAGGGGGCGGACAGGCCAAGGGAACCCACTCTCCACGAGGCCCTCTCCTCCATCATGGGAGCATACCACCACTCCCAGGAGACGATGGCAACGGTACTGGCCAAGTATCAGGAGACCCAGCACATGCAGGAGGAACAGTATATGGGCTTCAGGGAGGAACTCAGAACCATCAGCTCCACCCTGGTTGCCATCGTAGGGGTGCTGAAGGTAGTACTCAACACCAGGAGGGACACTGTGGCACTACAAGGGGCCTCTGACACTAGCATGGATGATGAACTGACTACCACCTCTGCCGGCGATAGTGGACAGGATGCCCCACCACAGGACCACCACACCAGCACCCCACCCCTTGCAGATGGAGAACCACCCCGCAAACGGTCCCTGAGATCCAAGAACAAGACAAAGCACGTAGCCAAGACCACCGCCAAGAAATGAGACCACCCTGACTGTCATCCAACTGTCCCAGTTTGTTACCCTGTCCATACTTAAACTGCACCAGCTCCACTTCCTATGCCCAGATGGGCAGTGCACCTGTGAGACTAATAGACTGGACTCTGCCATGGACATTCCTCCGCCATCACCCATCCTCATTTTACAACCCCCCCCCCATTTCTGAGCACTTCAATAAACACCCTTGAAACACAAAACAATCTGGAGTCAGTCTGTGATTTAGTAAAAATGTATTATCAATGACAGTGTCATAATGGGTTTACCATTCCAAAGCTAACATACCTATGTCACACATCACAAGCCCTTGAAGGATGCAAGCAGTTGACACGTAGGTAACCACACTTGTGAAACTGTAATGGAAGGGTACAACTCAGTTACCAAATAGTGATTTAAATCGAGAAACAGGATAGAGGTAGACGTGTGAAAGTTAATGTAATGCTAAAAATGAAAATGTTCTCACCTGTGTCTCACTGGAAATATTGCTGTATGACTGACTCCCTGTTGTCGTTGTCTTCTTCCTCAGCTTCATCCTCATCACTGTCCACAGGCTCCACAGACTCCACAGCTGCTACAACACCGTCATCTGGATCATCCTCCTGCAGAAAAGGCACCTGTCGTTGCAAACCCAAATTATGGAGCATGGAGCAGGCGATGATGATGTCACACACCTTCTTCGGTGAGTAGAATAGGGATCCACCTGTCATATGGAGGCACCTGAACCTGGCCTTCAGGAGGCCGAACGTGCGTTCGATCACCCTCCTAGTCCGCCCATGGGCCTCATTGTACCGTTCCTCTGCCCGGGTCCTGGGATTCCTCACTGGGGTCAATAGCCAGGACAGGTTGGGGTAACCAGAGTCCCCCAATAGCCATACACAGTGCCTCTGGAGTTGACCCATCATATCAGGGATGCTGCTATTCCGCAGGATGTAGGCGTCATGCACTGAGCCAGGGAACATAGCATTTTCCTGCGAGATGTACTGGTCTGCCAAACAGACCATCTGGACATTCATGGAATGATAACTCTTTTGGTTCCTGTACACCTGTTCACTCCTGTGGGTGGGGACCAGAGCTACATGGGTCCCATCAATAGCACCTATGACGTTGGGGATATGTCCAAGGGCATAGAAGTCACCTTTCACTGTAGGCAAATCCTCCACCTGAGGGAAAATGATGTAACACCTTACGTGTTTCAGAAGGGCAGACAACACTCTGGACAACACGTTGGAAAACATAGGCTGGGACATCCCTGATGCCATGGCCTCTGTTGTCTGAAAAGAGCCACTTGCAAGGAAATGGAGCACTGACAGCACCTGCACGTCAGAGGGGATTCCCGTCGGATGGCGGATTGGTGACATCAGGTCTGGCTCCAACTGGGTACATAGTTCCTGGATTGTGGCACGGTCAAACCGGTAGGTTACGATGACATGTCTCTCTTCCATTGTCAACAGGTCCACCAGTGGTCAGTACACCGGAGGATTCCGCCATCTTCTCAATTGTCCCAAATGACGGTGCCTAGGAAGGACAACAGCGACCACAGAGTCAACTTTTTTCCAGGTATGTACCCACAGTTACACACAAGACTACACCACTCACAAAACCCTTCCTGTATGTGTGTTGAGTGCAGGCCTAGCTATGTGTGACGCAGTAGTAAATGAAACCATGTGGGCCCCTGAAATGGCGGATGCCTGACCTCTAAAGTGGGACAATGGGATTGTGGGGTAACAGCGCTGGCGTTGCACACCGTCGCGGTAGGCGGTCGTAGACTGCGGCGCAATGCTGCATTGGTTAACATTGGACCCTATGGGTCCCAGGAGCCACTGAACAGGTGCGCTGGCGGTGATGATGCGCACCGCAGCGGACGTCACCGCCGCGGACATCCCCGCCATTTTCTATCTATTCAATCACTAGATACCTGACCTTTGACAGGAGAGGACCTACACTGCAAGTGCTGCTGTGACCTCGGTCTGGAAGCGACGATGGCTGCTGCGTCTGGGGAAAGGGCCCCTGCCTTCACTGCACAGGAGTTGAAGAAACTGGTAGACGTGGTCCTCCCCCAGTACACGGTACTCTACGGTCCTCCAGACCAACAGGTTAGTACACAGGGAGCACGTTGTATGGGCTAGGCCTGGGTGGAGAGGGCTGGTTGGAAGAGGGAAGGGGGCAGAGTTCATAGAACATTAATGCATGTGAATGAATGGGCCAAATGGCCAGAGTAGGGTGGGGGCCACTCACAACGACGGTGCAGTAGGTAATGACTGTTCCACTTCCCTTGTGCATGTCATGTAGGTCAGCGCCCACCAGAAGAGGGACATCTGGCGTGCCATCGCCAAGGAGGTCTGGACCCTGGGGGCCCACCAGAGACGGGGCACCCACTGCCGTAAGAGATGGGAGGACATTCGCCGCTGCAGCAAGAAGACGGCGGAGGCATAGCTGGGGATGGCCTCAAACGTGGGAGGGGTGCCCGTCGCACCATGACCCCCCTGATGTTCCGGATCCTGGCGGTGGCCTACCCGGAGTTGGATGGGCACTTGAGGGCATCACAGCAGACACAAGGGGGTGAGTACAACCTCATTATGTGGACTTTGCATGCAGTGGAGGTGTCTGGGTGGGGGAGGTGGCCTATGGGCGTCCCTAGGCCAGGGCGAGTTAGGTAGGCAAGGCCCCTCCGTAATGTAGGCCATGTGGCACTCTACCCCACCTCAGCAGAGTGCCAAGTCGAGGTATAGTTGCCCCTGTGGCATCCATGTGCGCAGATGTCCACTGTTGCCATATAGGCCATATCCCAGAAATTGCATGTGCAGAGGGCAGGAGCACGGCGTAATGCAGGGGGCTGCTGCGTTTGTCTTTTCCGCAAACGGTAGCGGTATGCCAGGCACTAAAACTCTCTTTCTTCTGTCTCCCCCCCCTTTTTCTGCTCTCCCTATCCTTTTGTACATCAGCATCAACAGGCGGAGGTACAGTGGCACCGGAGCACGAGGGAGCTGCATCCCACATGACCATGGAGGGCCACACCACGGACTCTGAATGCACCAGTGGGCCGGAGGGCGAGGGGAGCTTCACGTCGGTCACCGGATCACCAAGCAGCGACACGGACTCGTTCGACGATGTGGGCTCCTTTGTGGTGGTGGCACCATCTGTGCCCCCCACCTCTACAGGTACAGCTGCCACCTCCCCTACCAGCCCCCCCCCTCCCAGCAGCCCCTCAGCATTCGCCTAGTGCCCGCTCACCCAGGAGGGTGGGCATCACCTTCACCCCAGGCACTTCGTTCCCTGACCCAGTCACCCCTGCTGCCCTCAGTGAGGAGGCCATTGACCTCCTCAGGTCACTCACTGTTGGGCAGTCTACCATTGTGAATGTGTAGAACGAGAGTTGCAACACGGTAATGAGTTCCTGGAGGGCATTCATTCTGGTCAGGCTGTCCTTCAGCGAACCCTGCAATCTCTGGCCTCAGCACTGATGGCAACCATTGTCCCTGTGTCTAGCCTCCCCCTCCAACTTCCTCCACCCAGACCCAATCTTCAGTACCCCAGCCCATCCCAAGCACACCTACAGACCAGCATGCACACAAGTCAACACACACAAGTGGCTCAAGCAAACATAGGCACCACACAACCCACAGGCACTCACGCAAGCTTCACCCACGTACAGACACAGCAACATCCACTGCCTCCACTGTGTCCCCCTCCTCCTCTTCCCCCTCCTCCCTCCCAGTCTCGTCTACACACACACCTGCATGCACCACATCTACAGCCACCATGAATCGCACAAGGACACCCAGCACCCCAAGCCGCTCACCTGCACTCACCACCTCCACTGCCATTTACACGTCCCCTGTGTCCTCTCCCAGTGTGTCTGTGACACCCCCTCCCAAAGTACACAAACGCCGGCAATCACTCAACCAACATCCATCCACCTCACAACAGCCTCCAGTACCTGCACCTGCACCCAAAACAGCTAAAGTGACACCTCCGACAACCACCTCCTCTTCCTCCACTCCCAGACCCCCTCCAGCTACCCATCCCAGTGTTCGTCAGAAACTGTCCCTCTGTAAAGTTGACCTTTTTGCCCCCACCCCCCTCCAATTGATCAGTCCCGTTGTAGCGCCTCAGCCAAAAAGCCTCCAATATCAGTGGTGCCCGTTCTAGGTTTGTGGAGTGCACCGTCCACCAGGGCAGGCAGTAGGACCCGGAGCCAAGGCACTGGCAGCCCACCCCCTGTAAAGGCTCTAAAATTGGAGAGTGGACGACGGGACCATGTTAAGACTCTTGGTGGGAAAACAACTGACATGGGTTCCAAGGGGATTGGAGAGTCAGCTGTGACTCCACCAAAGGTGGGGAAGGGCCAGAGGAAGTCTGCCCAGCCTGTTGTGAGTGTCACGGCGGAGAAGTGCGCCATTATTTCCGGCGGGCGAGACACAACCGCCAGCACCGTCGTCACTGGTCAGGAGACCACCGCCAGAGTCACAGCCCAGGAGGGCCCAAGTATTGTCACTGGTCAGGAGACCACCGCCGGAGTCACTGCCCAGGAGGGCCCAAGTATCGTCACTGGTCAGGAGACCACCGCCGGAGTCATTGCCCAGGAGGGCCCAAGTATCGTCACTGGTCCAGAGACCACCACCAGAGTCACAGCCCAGGAGGGCCCAAGTATCGTCACTGGTCCAGAGACCACCGCCAGAGTCACAGCCCAGGAGGGCCCAAGTATCATCACTGGTCAGGAGACCACCGCCGGAGTCATTGCCCAGGAGGGCCCAAGTATCGTCACTTGTCCAGAGACCACCGCCAGAGTCACAGCCCAGGAGGGCCCAAGTATCATCACTGGTCCAGAGACCACCGCCAGAGTCACAGCCCAGGAGGGCCCAAGTATCGTCACTGGTCAGGAGACCACCGCCGGAGTCACTGCCCAGGAGGGACCAAGTATCATCACTGGTCAGGAGACCACGGCCAGAGTCATTGCCCAGGAGGGCCCAAGTATCGTCACTGGTCAGGAGACCACCGCCAGAGTCACAGCCCAGGATGGCCCAAGTATCGTCACTGGTCCAGAGACCACCGCCAGAGTCACAGCCCAGGAGGGCCCAAGTATCGTCACTGGTCAGGAGACCACCGCCACCACCGGAGTCATTGCCCAGGAGGGTCCAAGTATTGTCACTGGTCCAGAGACCACCGCCAGAGTCACAGCCCAGGAGGGCCCAAGTATCGTCACTGGTCAGGAGACCACCGCCGGAGTCATTGCCCAGGAGGGCCCAAGTATCATCACTGGTCCAGAGACCACCGCCGGAGTCAGTGCCCTGGAGGGCCCCAGCTGCCACAGCCCCGCTGGGCAATGATGAAACGTCATGCCACACACCAATGTCCAGTGTAGAGAACGTCATGCCACACACCAATGTCCTTATCAGAACCGCCATGGCAAAGCACCGCTGAACAGGGCAAAGACCACCATGTCAAAGCACCGCTGAACAGGGCAAAGACCGCCATGGCAAAGCACCGCTGAACAGGGCAAAGACTGCCATGGCAAAGCACCGCTGAACAGTCCTGAACCGCCATGGCAAAGCACCGCTGAACAGGGCAAAGACCGCCATGGCAAAGCACCGCTGAACAGGGCAAAGACCGCCATGTCAAAGCACCGCTGAACAGGGCAAAGACCGCCATGGCAAAGCACCACTGAACAGGGCAAAGACCGCCATGGCAAAGCACCGCTGAACAGTCCTGAACCGCCATGGCAAAGCACTGCTGAACAGGGCAAAGACCGCCATGTCAAAGCACCGCTGAACAGGGCAAAGACCGCCATGGCAAAGCACCGCTGAACAGTCCTGAACCGCCATGGCAAAGCACCGCTGAACAGGGCAAAGACCGCCATGTCAAAGCACTGCTGAACAGTCCTGAACCGCCATGGCAAAGCACTGCTGAACAGGGCAAAGACCGCCATGTCAAAGCACCGCTGAACAGGGTAAAGACCGCCATGGCAAAGCACCGCTGAACAGGGCAAAGACCGCCATGGCAAAGCACCGCTGAACAGGGCAAAGACCTCCATGGCAAAGCAACGCTGAACAGGGCAAGCACTGGGTAGGAATGAATGGACCGCCACATCAGGCATCCTTATCCCATGTGCAGCTGGGACAGTGACAGGACACGACCTTTCACAGGGAGACTCATCCAGTCTGGGCACCAGTCCCCCCCAGTACCAGTAGAGACCTGCATCAACTTGAGAGACTGTGGCTTTGCACTCCCCAGGATGGCACAGTGGGCAAACCACCCACTGTATAGACTTGAGAAACTGTGGCTTTGCACTCCCCAGGGTGGCACAGTGGGCAAACCACCCACTGTATAGACTTGAGAGACTGTGGCTTTGCACTCCCCAGGATGGCATAAATGGGCATGGAGCCCCGTCGTGGATCTGGCTTTGCACTCCTCCGGCTGAGGTGCCCCCCCTTTCCCTTCCCCCTGAGGTGCCTGTAGTATTTCTATCTGATGCCCCGGCAGTGTTCTCTCCGATTGTGGTCAGGTATCGTTTGTGGGCCTCGCCCATGCATTTTTGGACTGATGGTGCACAGACATCGTTATGTACATATCTGCACTACTTCTCGTATTGTATATAATTAGGACTGATTTTCAAATATATATCTGTATATTTTTGTATGACATGTATATTGGCACATTACATTGTTTGACCGATTTTCGCTTTGTGTTTTCATTCTTCCGGAGGGATTGTGGGTTGTTACTGTGATTTTTTGTGAATGCATTGGTGTGTATGTTGTAATATGCGAGGGCGGGGGTGGGGGTGTTTGGTGGGTATCCCCCTAACTTTTGCCTACCCCCTCCCCCATGTCGTAGGTGCAGTACTCACCGTTGTCTTCGGCGCCTACGTAGCTGTTGGTCATAGAGGAGCAGAAACACAAGGGCAGGGAGTATTTGGAGTTCCGGCTCCATGGTGTCCTCCTTCCTCGTGGGATGTGTTCAGGTGAGCGTTTTCCCATAGCAAAAGCTGTTTCCGCCGTGTTTTTATCCGCAGTGAATCCACCCCGGAAAAGGTGGCGGATTGGCGGGTTGTAATACTGTGGGCGGTACATTGTCTCCCGCCTGTCTGTTGGCGGTGACCGCCGTGCTGCTTGTCTGTACCGCTGTGGCAGGCGGTGTGTTAAAGTGGCTGTCTTTGTTGGCGGTTTCCGCCAGGGTCATAATTCCCTTTTTTTGTCCGCCGGCCTGTTTGCGGTATTTCCGCAGCTTTAACACCGTCCGCCAGGGTTGTAATGACCCCCAAAGTGTTTCACACACCTACATCATTAGGCTGTACTCGGGCTACAATTGGGTGATATGTGTGCTACATTTGGACTATTTTTCCTCTGGTGACCATCTTCAGAGACTTATTTGTTATTAAGCTGCCTACTTTTCTTATTACCTGCAGTACTCTCAGTAGAAAATGCTTTCAGTTTTCCACTTCGGATGTGCCACATTTTGTACATAAATTTAGAATAGTAGAACTCTAGCTGCTCATTAGACCACTGTAAGATACTGATCACAACGGAGTTAAATGCAATCTGCTGACATTTGTGCAAATGGGCATAGCACCAACCACGTTTCATGGTAAGAAGGGTTGAGAGACTTGAGTTTACAGTTTCATTTAAACATCTCTTCCTCAGAGGTAAGATAATAGAAACCTCAATAAATGTACAATGCCTCACATTCAGCTGGTGTTTACCAACTGAAATCTTATTGTTCTATGAGGCTTGTGCCTTTTTAGAGTAAAGAGGAGATGTGGTAGGTATGTGATATGAATGATACTTCCCAAACTGTCCTACTGTGTCTGTTAACAGTAAAAATATATTGACAGAGTAGGGTTTTCTATATCATAACTTTCTGGTGTAATCATTAAATAACCCCACCATTGGTTATATGGACCATAGCCCGTCTACAAGAAGAAGTGAAAAGGAGTGATCTTTTACATTAAACATATAGACATTGAAATCATTAAAAGCTTTTAGTACAATTAATAAAGAAAATTGGTGTGAGTTAAAGAGTTTTATTCTTCAATTCTTTAGTTTCATTATTTATTTAATAAATATTCGTTTTTTTAAGTATCAACATTAAAAATGAATATAATCCGATAATCATTATTTTAGTATAATAGCAAATACTACATTCATAAGTATCACAGTAAATATTGTAATTATACAACAAGAGTTTTCCATAAAAGGAATTTCACTAATCTACATTAATTTAGATTTAAATAAAATAAGGAGTCAGTTAAATCCCAAATAAAGAATTATGATGAAAGAATGAATAAATAGGCATAAAGCCTTGTCACACCAATTCAAAGTAAAGAACAAACTGGAAAGTAAGTTCAGCTCTAAAGCAGCAGACATCTAGTAAACTCAAGCTTTAGGCTAAGTAATCTCCCATAAGAGAGGTATTAATCTAAATCATCAGCAAATGGGAGTGAGAAAAGCCCCCTCTACTCTGGGAAGAAGCAGTAATATAAACATACAATTTCTAGATTGGAACATGTTTCTCTTTTTTAATTCATAATGCCCAATAATATTTTCGCAAACCCTTGGCAATAGGTAAACTCCCCAATTTCTCACATCTGCACAATGGGTCATAGGCCCAAGTTATTAAAAAAAATACTTTGTTTAGATGTTGTGGTTCAGACAGTTCTCCCCCTGAATCATCCTTCTTGTCATCTCCTCTCCTCATGGTGAGAAGCTTACTATCAGTTGTCTAAAACCAAAAAATGCCTATTCGCGCTTCGGGAAAATTACTGTATCTGCAGAAAAAGAGATAAACATCTCATGCGAAACAACAGCTCAATGTGTAAAAACAGACCATTCAGTATTAACGTGCTATTTTATAGTTAATATGTCATTGTCAGTTAAGCCAACCTAAATCAGCACATTTTTGTATCTTATATATGCTTATATTTAAGAATGATTCCTACCACAAATTGCATTCAAATATGCGTTCTAATTTGCAAACATTGTTGCACTTTATTGTTCAATACTTTTCCTGCAAAATGAATACATTTATTCGGTCAATATCCGTTCAGTTTCAGTATCAGAATCCCTTGAAAACATTACAAATCGTACATATTAAGAAATATTTAAGAACTATTAATTTATTTCGTGCGATTTATAACAGTGACAGAAAAGCAGATATAGAAATGTGAATGTGTATTTCAGTGAAACCAAAACTGCACAGCGAGTCACCCATAATCTGAGGGCCTACTTTTAAGGCAGCTGGATGAAAGGTGTTCACACCCAGTAGATTCACTTGTCTATCAAACAAAGCTGCCTCTGACTATGATCACATCAAATTATCAGTGAAATACAGCGAGAACTAAAAAGAAATCCTGTTAAATTTAAGGAAATAGTATGATAATATTGTCTTGTCGCACAGTGCATCGCATCAAACACATTCCAAGCGCTGCAAATGGCAGGTGAAGCCATTAATCAATATTATGATATTCATTGAAAATGTTCATTTTCTAAGTGGCCTTCAAGGTTGTGCAGAACATTGTATAGAGACTTTATGGGGAGACTAATAATACATTGTCATTGGATATTAGCTATATTTTATGTTGCGTTTATTTACCATAAAGGACATTTACAAAACAATAAGTAGTTAAACTGCTCTGAGCAAAGACTGTTTAATCTCAGGGATCCCAGAATACCAAATAGGAATATGTTAATATCAAAGTCCGGAACCCGCAGTGCGAGAGAGCTTGTTTTCTATCGACAGTGTCTTTCTCTGCCTTTCAAACACAAGAAGGTCAGACAGAAGTGTCTCACGGCACCTTCCTATAGTCAACACTGCAGAGACATGTGCAGAAGATGTGTGGTCAGAGGTCAACGGGTACCACAGAGTTCTCAAAAACATTAGCACAGGTACCTGCACTAGAGATATGAGCAGTGACAGATGTTCCATGCACTTTTCTCTGCAACCTACCACTAGTTTTTCTACTACCCTCCATACGTTTCTTTTCACCTCTGCATCTTCTCTGCCCGCTGGGCATTTTACCACTTCCACATGCTGAAGGACAAACGTAGAGTGCTGCAAGGTAAGGTGATTGTAGCCGCTATCCAAATTGATGCGATTCCTTTCATCGAGCCGATAAACTGAATCAGCATGCCTGGGCCAGAGCACTTTGCAGATGTTCGTGGGGGCCACATATCCTGCTAAAAATCGTCTTTTGACACCTTCATCCGGCCAAATTATGAAGCACTGGGCCAAACGTTTCCATCACCTTTCGCAGTAGAGAAATATTCCTTTTTGCTGTGTACTGAAATTACATGGAGCAAGTTTTTTTCAGTAAAGTACATGAACTGAGGCTGCGTTTTTGACAACTGTAAGAACTCGTAGAGTGACATTTATTCACGAATGTGTGCCTTAACACTTTGATTGTCAAAATGGAGATGCATAAGCCAATGACCTGAAGAGAGTAAAAGTATCTCTCAGAGACATTTGTTTCCTGGCTGCACCTGGGGCCGGTAACAGAATAGCTGGGTTGTTCCCTATGTCCTGCTGTGGAATCCAGAGGCTGCTTTTCTTTGACGTCTCCAAACCAAGCCTCTTACACTTAAGCTCCTCATCAGCCTTTAGACGTTCTGGGCAGTCATTTGAAATCTCAGAACCGACCTCTTCTTCAAAGAAGATAGGTCTCTCCTGTATGCAATGCGTCCTAGAAACAAAGCATGTAGGTGAGGCAAAGAGGACACATTCCCATATAAAAAAGGCTGCCAAAGGTGGCCTCTACAGGGAAGATTGAATCCTCTTTTTGCTGGATTGGTGCTGTCTTCAGGCCCCCACCCTTGCCAGTAGATTCGCCGTGGAACTCTGCAAGTCTGCATTTATATCTAGTACAGTCCGATCTACAGCAATACTGCCCATTTTGGTGATCAGGAGCATTTGCATATATTTAACCATGGGTCTAACACCTACATATTCCATGTGCAGATGTTTGCCCCGCAATGATTGTCATGTGTTATTTTTTATTAACGGGGGTGCCCGCATGCCACCTCTCCGTCCTCTCACCATTTTGCCACTTGCATCTGCCACGTTGTTTATATACGTGGTGCAGTGCAAGTGCCAAAATGCCTTGCTGCAAAAAAGATTGTGGCACAAAGGCCCCATAGCAGTCAGGGGATGTTCTCCTTTGACTGACTACTTGCAAGAACTATAGGACATACGTCCTTGTCGAGAGCTATTTGTTTACACATGTTGCTGCTAAGATGCCTCTCTGCCTGCATTGGGATGCTCTGCAAATAGCTGAATATTTTAGGGTTGTGAAATGTACCTTCAGTTTTAGCTGGTCACAATGAGTATTTGTCGTAAGGACTCTGGTGTAACAATGAGACTGCTGGATATGGGGCAGCAGCACCTCTGGTTGTAGATGACTGTCATTCTCACACCTGTTGTCAGCTGTTGGCCCAACCCTCTTGGCTCTCTAGCAGTACCTCACTGAAACCCAAACTGTAAAGGTGATTTGTGGCAGCCTATCGCATCAAACTCTGAAAAGCCCTCAGGGAAATCGTGGTGAAAAAAACGTACTCTTTTCTCTCCACATACAAATCTATTACACGCACATAGGCAAGAAAAAAGAAGCAGGATAGTTTTCAATACATTTATTGAAAAGACTGAAATCTACGATAAAATGCATGAGCTGCAATGATTAGGACAATGAGAAAATTAGGATTGTGACAATGACAGATGTAAATATTAATGACATGCATATATAATTCCTACCTAAAACCCTCTAGCCCTTTAGCGAGAGCATGGCGATGTAAGCAAAATCTGTCCATGTAGTGTCTATGAGAAGCACACCCCACCCCCATTACCTTGGTACAAGGTCAGGCCTCCAGTCTCCAGATTAGGCTCCCTGGAGAGACAAAGGCTGAGGTTGGCCACAATCCAGCATACAGTATGGATGGGAAGTACTGCCTGGAACCCCCTCTAATGCCCTTTGTTCCACAACACAAATGAGCTCTACCGTATGCTATAGCCATTACTGCTGATAATTGAAGAAAACATACTCAAAACACTTCCCACATTACTTAGCTGTCCCTTGGTTTGACTAGCTTGTCATCGATAGTTCTCCACAACCATTTGAGCTCAACTTAAAACAAACTATCCTTCCATTACAACAAAGAACACATGCACCTAAAATAGCCCAACCTTTTGGCTTGTCTGAAGTTTTGCCAATATGTTCCTTTAGGACAATCTTTTCTGTTTTTAAAGAAAAAGTATATGGGAACAATGGGAGGGTCACAATCCAGTACATTTCAATGGTACATATTTTAAGAAAGAACATTATTTTGTAGTGGTTCACAAACTTCTTCCTATTGGTTTTGCTGGCCTTTTGAGGCAACATGTCATAAGTGGTCTGCAGTATGAATTTGCACTACCACATACATGAAAACCTGTGTGGCTCAAAAGAGAATCATTGTGCTCTGGCTGGACTGCATTTTTAAAAACACCGGAGTGTCACATGGTAAGGAAAAGTGATTTTTGCTATGGAAATAAACCTACTGTTATATATTAGCTAAGTCACTCCTAATATGTGTTCTTTGAGACCACAGGTCTGGGTGCTTAAAATATCTAAGTAGGACATGCTAGATATAAAAAAAAAGCTTGCTTGCACACTAATCAGTGACAAAAATGTGTTTGTTACTGTTCATATGAAGCTACATTTCCCATGAACAGGCGTAGATATGAAAAGCCTAGCTATGAATACAGCCACATTTCCTGGCTTGGAAAGAATAGAATTATCAATCAGAGTTATTTTAAAGATGTTTTTTATTGAGTCAAATAAAAGAACATTAATATAACATTGCCAGGACAGAGATATGCAGTTGTGTATATATATGCATAAGGAATATTGTACTTATAAATGCATATTAAACATGTAAATGAATTAGGCATATACAGCAATATAGTATCAAAGACTCCAAGTTTGACTAAAGAAAGAAGAAAGAGAGAGGGAGAGGGAGAAGAGCTATAGGGATAGAAAAGGGAATCAAGTGATAGCCATGTAGAGAGAGAGGTAATAGGCATTAGTTACAGCGAATGTAAGATGAAATAAGCATATATAAGAAGAAAAACAGGAAATATATCGATTTTTTTTTTTAAAGGTGGAAAAAAATCAATTTCCTTCGCAGTGCGTGAGAGATAGTTACTTAATGGCAACAATAGCTGATGACGTTTGAAGAAAGTTCCTGTTGAGTCAAGCTTGTAGCTTTCAAGTCTATGATGATAACATACAGAATTCCACCACTGTCTGAGAGTAATGTTCTCCTAAGATTTCCAGTTAGAAGTAATAATAGAGATTGCAATAGAAAGCAAAAGGTCCACCAATTTTCCAAGAGGCCTGAATGAACTCCAGATATCGTGTAAGCCACCCAAAAACAGTAATTCATATGACATTGGTAAGGGGATCTGAGCTATTGCTGAAATGCGATACCATATTGAGGACCAAAAAGTAGATAGGGATGGACAGGAAAAAAACATGTGAAAGTCAGTACCCTGCTGAGTGTGGCAGCGCCAACAATTGTCATTTTGTGCAAGTTTGAGTTTGTAAAGGCGTACAGGAGTGTAGAAAAGTCTACTAAAAAAAAAATATAGGGTCTGTGTGAGGCTTGCAGTGCGTGCAGTGGAATGTATCTTATACCATATTCTATCCCATAAAGAAGTTGGCCAAACAACACCAAGATCTGATTCCCACAATCTCTCAATAGGTGATTTGAGTCTATGTGAAACAGACGTTTTTAAAAGTTTATAAATTCCAGCTGCCCTAGGATAATTAGAAGTTACAATTGGGTGTGGAGATGATGCAAGAGAAGAATGATTATGATGTATAAGTTTATTGAGGGCGTCTTGGACGAGAGTAGAAAGAATTATATATTGGGATTTCATGCGAATAGGGAGATTATAAATTGCTGAGAGAGTAGTAAAAGGGATGATAGAGTCTTTATGATATAATTGGGAAATTAGAAGAATAACTTTAGTCATCCAAGCCTTCCTGTTTCCTAAGCAAACTATTGTGCCAAATAGGACTGTTAAAGAATTGATTAATGGGGGTAAGATGCGAAATAAAAAAAGGTTTCAGTAAATTGACTGAATGGGAGATAGTGCTGGGCAACCAGAATTTTGGGGGGTTAGACATAAATATAATAATGTGTTTATGGGAAAAGGAAGAAATAAATGTTTCTTCCTTAGGAGAACCATAGCTTTTGAGGGGCATCATTGAGTGTAGATAAACAGGGATGTATTTGCTTAATGCCAAAAGATTTGTGATAAGTTATAAAGTCAGGGAAATTAACTCCACCTTGTACTTTAGGAAGTTTTAATTTCGAGAGAGAGATTCAGGATTGTTTACCGCTCCACAGGAACTTGGATAGAATTTTATCAATTGAACTAAAAAATAGTTTAGGTATCTTAATAGGAAGCATCACAAGGAAGAAGTTAATGATAGGGAGAATCATCTTAATGGTGTCCAAGCGGCCCCACCACGTAAGATATAACAGAGACCATTTCTGTGTGAGATCTACAAGCTTTGCAGATAAGATTTCTAAATTAGTCCTTAATGTCTTCTTGAGAGTAGTGCAGTACCATACCCCCAGGCATTTAATCTTAGAAGAATTCCAAGATAATCCTGCATCAAGGAATACAGAGCCAGTGCAATGAGCATTAAGTGGTAAGACCACTGTTTTGTCTATATTAAGTTTATAGCCAGATACATCAGAATATAAGTTGAGCTCATGCAGGAATGCAGGAAGAGAAGTGTCAGGGTGAGACATGAACAAAAGAATATCATCAGCATATGCCATAAATTTGATGTGTGCATTATTAAGTTGAAACCCCGTAAATTGTTCAGACGTTTTTAATTGGTATAGAAAAGGTTCGAGAGCAAAAATAAATAGTAAAGGAGATAATGGGCATCCATGACGAGTACCCCTTTTAAGAGGGAAAAAAGGAGATCGGATTCCATTTGTTATAACTGAGGAACATGGTGTGGAATAAAGAATGGATATAAAATGTTGGAATTTAGTACCTATTCCATGCCATTCCAATGCTTTCGAAAAGAAACCCCAGTAGACCCTATCGAAGGCCTTTTCCTCATCCAATGATAAAGCTGCCAGAGGAATCTTAAGTTTAGATGCCTTGTTAATAATATTTTAAAAAGTACGGGAATTATCTGCTACATTTCTATTAGGGATAACACCAGATTTATGAGAATCAATAAGGTCAGGTATATATGGGAGTAAACGGAGAGCTAAAACTTTGGCATAGAGTTTACAATCAGTATTAATTAAAGATATGGGTCTATAATTTTTACAGTCAGTCGCATCCCGATCTTTTTGGGGAATAAGACAAATCATGGCCTCCGTAAATGAGCCAGATGCAGAACATGACATTATAAAGTGATTAAGTAATTGAAAGAGTTTGGGGAAAAGAGACTTAGCAAACTGAATAAAGAATTCTACTGTGAAGCCATCTGGGCCTGGAGCCTTACCCTTGGGGAGAGATTGTAAAGCTGTATGTAGTTCGGTAAGTTGTAGTGGTTGGTCTAAAGATGAGAGGTCAATCTGCAATGGGTCTCTTGGTTTCAGATTAGAGAAATATTGGCTGAGAGATTCAACTGTTGGTATGTGTTCTGGAGTGTACAGGTCCTTATAGTAAGAAGTGAAACACAATGCTATATCTTTATCTCTAAAGTGTTTAACACCATTGTTATCTGTGATAGATTTAATAGTTGTTTTTTCTTTTCTTTGTTTCAAATATCGAGCTAGAAGAGAAACAGCTTTATTGTTACCACAAGAATATCTGGCATTTATTTTCAGGAGGGTGCCGCATGCTTGTTCAGTGGTATATTGGTTAAACTCCATTTTAGCTGAGACTAGTGCTTAAAGATGTGATTTAATAGTTTTGTGAGTATAGTATTCATGTTCTAGGGACTTTTCATTTTCAAGGATGGAAGTCGATTTTTGTTGAGCAGACTTTTTTTTTGAGTGAGCGTAATTTATGATGAAACCCCATGAGGCTGCTTTGAATGCATCCCACACAAAATGAAATTATAGTTGATCACTATCGTTGATGTGAAAGTATTCTTCTATAAACTTACTGTAGGAAGCGAAAAAAGTAGCATCTGAAAGTAGAGAGTTATTAAACCTCCATGAAGATGTTTTAGAACCATTAAGAAAAAAATCAAGGTCAGTAATCACAGGTGCGTGATCTGAGATCAAAATAGCACTGATTTCAGAGCTGACCATATGTTGCAATAAACCTTTACTCAGAAAGATATAGGGGGTCATTATGACCTTGGCGGTCTTTTCAAAAGACCGCTGAGGCCGCGGGAGACAGAATACCGCCATTGCCGGCGGTATTTCTGTCTCCCTATTATGACATTTCCGCTGGGCCAGCGGATGGTAACAGTGAAATTTGGGCAGTGAAATGCGCGACGGGGCTATGCCTGGGGGCCTCTGTACTGCCCATGCTAAGTCCATGGGCAGTGCAGGGGCCCCCAGGGGCACCCCCAGTCCCCTTACCGCCGGCCTTTCCATGGCGGTGTGTACCGCCATGGACAGGCCGGAGGACGGGGACTCATAATCCCCAGGGCAGCGCTGCTTGCACCGCTGCCCTGGGGATTATGACCGCCAGGCGGAATCCTGACGGGAATATGGAGGGGCCGGCGGTATGGCCGTGGCAATTCCACCACAGTCATAATTGCTGGCGGAACACCGCCAGCCTGTTGGCGGTGTTACCGCCAACATACCGCCGGCCGCCAGGGTCGTAATGACCCCCATAATCAAGCTTAGAATGGGAATGGTGGGTAGGAGAATAAAAAGAGTATTTCAAGAGGTCGGGATTGCATACTCTCTAGGAATCAGAGAGAGAATGCTGTAAAATAAAGTTTTTAAAATCTTTGTGGGAGGCATGTGGAATGAAATGTGACATGGAACGTCTGTCCAAAAATGAATCGAGAATTTGGTTGCAATCACCACCTATTAGTAAATTGTCTGAGGAATGTTCAGAGACAAAATGCGAAAGATCCCTCCAAAAATTTGGATCTGGATGTGTGGGGCCGTATGTAATTAGGATAGTAAGAGAAATATTGTCAATTGTAAATGTAACAAATGCCCAGCGACCTTCTGTATCTTGATGCTGTGAAATATGGTGGGTTTGAGAGTTTTATGACAGAGTATAATTACCCCATTTTTGTTTGTGATGGAAGGGGAGTAGAAAATGTCCCCCACCCATTGTTTTTTAAGCTGAATAGCCTCAGAGTCGTTGAGGCGAGTCTCTTGCAGCAAAACAATGTGGCATTTCAAACGAGCTAGGTGAGATAAGACACGTTGACGTTTAATGGGGTGTTTAAGCCCCTTAACATTCCAAGTAACAGTTCTAAGTTGCATAACAATAAGTATTAATAAACAACTGCTGTAACAAGGAAAAAACTAGGCATATCAATTTTGAAAAAGCAAATAAATGGGAAAGAAACAAGATAGTAAAGAAAAAGAAAAGGAGGAAGATGACCTCCAGAAGTTGTATATACATGGATGTGGCAATACAGGCACTAAAGTCCACGAAAGCTAAAGAAAACATAATAGAAAGTGAATACCCCGAAAGGTAGAGGGACAGCAGAGAACCTGAAAAGACAGGCAAGAGTGGCTTCAGCACAAGAAAAGTGATATTAGATATTAAAACATATGAAGGCGAGTTTCATGGAAGAAAAAAAAACATACAAATGAAAAATGTACCATTCAGGAGACCAAATAAAGTAATAACTACAGTAAAGGACTGTGACATGAAAAACAATAAAAATCAAAGCTTACCAGTGGAACGTGTAGGAGAACAATTTGGATGGTGAGAAAGGGATACGGTTGGGAAAGGAACATGAGGATTGCACAAAGAACACAATCTAAAAAAAAAAATATATATATATATATAAGAAAATAAGAAGATGCAGAGAAGGAAAACCATGGATATAAATACTAAACACAACCATTACTATTAAACCGTCCAGAGTAAAAAAAAAAAAGAAAGGACACAAAAGACAAATTAAATTATATCTTCAAGTAATGGCAGATGCTCCTAGTTCCATTGCTTCTGTTTTGTGTTGGTTAATAAACGTTTGTAGTGCAGAAGGTTCCTCAAACGAGTAAGATTTATCCTTGAATGTAATTTTGAAAAGGCATGAGTGAAGAAGACCATATCGAATATTCAAGGATTTGAGTTGTGGACGTAAGTCTAAAAACTGTTTGCGACATGCAGCTGTAGCAGGAGAGAAGTCTTGTGTGAAAAACACTGACCTGACAATAGCAAAGAGCCCATCCTTTTGGTTCCCGAGAGTATTTGCATCAAGTCAGTAAATTGGAGAAAGAGAATAATAATTCCTCTAGGATGTGCACGAGGGCCAGTTGAAGTCTGTGGACCTAAACGATGTGCCCGTTGGATAGAGAGGGGAGAGGTAGGAGGCAAGCGAAGAATTGAAGGTATTGCTGTTTGAAGGAATGCAATCATGTTAGAGCCTTCCGAACCTTCTGGAATCCCAAGAAGGCGAAGATTATTTCTCCTATTTCTGTTTTCTAAGTTTTCAGTGAGCCTTTTAAGTTGAGCTATGTCCTTAGAGATCTGAGGATTGACAGTGTTACAATTTTTCAAGGTTACTGACTCTCTGTTCCAGAGTACAAATTTGTTGTTCATGTTGGCACCATTGCTCCTCAATACGTTGCAAAGAGGCATTAGTGTCCATCATGAAGGGCTTTAGTGCACGCAATTCCTCCATGACATGATCTAGAGTAAGATGTGTAGGTGATTTTGAGGGAGAATCAAGGTCTTTTTTTGGGCGCTTGACGGGGGAGGTGTTAGATGTTTTTTTCACAATTGCGCCAGCAGCATGAGATGAAGAGGTGCTATCCTTTAAAAAGACTGCAGCACTATCCATTGTTAAAGCTGATTGTAGAGAAGATTTAGATATATGTGTGCGCAACACTCGAAGAGGATTATTAGACTTGGAGAAAGATGATGACTGGCAACTCTGAGAATTATGTGGTCTCCCCATAAAAGCCAGCAGCAATTTGGTAATAGGAAGCCAGCAATGTGAGGTGTTGATGAAATTATATTACGACGAGAAGCTGCTGCCAGAAGTTTCCAACAACAGAGCAAAATATAATAAAAAAATATATAAATAGAAAATCCTAAATTATTCTCTCATAACAGGCATGACAGAATACCACAAGAGCAAAGCACTTTACTGCACATAGTCAAACAATTGTTGACTAGTTTTAAGGGAACCTTCTGAAAAGGAAAAAATCCCCTCCTTCAAAGGAAAGCATTTACCATGTTATGAAGAGCAATTTGAAAGAGCTCCTTGACAAGAGCTGCCAGTGAATACTGAAAGTTGAAAACCTCAGTTAAATGTGTTTGAAGAGAGAGGTCAAAACTTCAGCTGGCTGTCAGAAGGTAATACATATTCCATTGCAGAGGAAACTAGGGGCCAGCTGTAGCAAAGGGTTTTTCCCATTCTGTGTCAATGGGAAAATGTGTTCGTACATATGGCCCTAGATTTGTAGAATCACATCCAGGCAAGCAGTTAAAAGTCAAATAGAAACATCTCTGTGAAAGTTTAGGTTTGTGCAGAGGCTTATGGAGTGAAATGCAAATGACGCAGATAAATAATTACCTCAGGCCCTCACATGAAGTCTCTGGAATGACTTTAAAACTTGATGTCTCTGTAAGATAAAGGCATATTTATGCAGCGGCAGTTCTCCGGTGCTAAAAAATGCGGAAGAAATTAATCATTTTGATGTGAAAACATCTCCTTCTTTACAGGAAGTGCTGAAGCCTCACGGAGCTCTAAAGAGCAGCGGCCATCTTGCGTGACCTCCAGCCATGCCCCCTATGAATCAGTTTTATCAAAGTTATTTTCTGCTTATATTATTGATAATATTCAATGGTCCAAGTGGATTTTTGATAACTATAATGGAAATATAACTTTACACAATTGAACCTGTGATGGCTAAGAGCAAACTGGTTCAGAATTGGTTTGGAGGAATCAGTAAGACACCAAATTCCCCCTGACATAAACAGGGAAAAAGATCAGCAGGATAGCAGGCCCTTGATCCGATGATGCCCAAAGAAATTGTCAAAGAACAACACGAGGAAAAATGTCATTCATAGCAAATCTCAAAGCCCAGAGAAAAGGAGGTTGCCATTGGTTAATAGAAATTAAGGACAGACATGTATAGAAGGGGGATCTAGATGTTAAATCAGTGAAAAAATGAATTGTGATACATTCTACCTTTTTAAAACTGTCCTTTACATGCCTCAAACAAGAAGTGACAGAGGAAAAGGATCTGTCACATCTTTTTTTGGGATGTGACAGAAAGCTGTGCTTGGGATCCAATGGGAGTGATGAACTCCTCCACTGTTTCTGCCTACACCAATAACCACATACAAGACTATTACATAGAGGGGGAGATGGGAGAAGAGATAAAACAGAGACACTGGACACCACCACCCAGGGCTCCTGCTGTACACTAATCACTGCAAGATGTAATGGGTTTATCTAACGGCAAAAAATATACCTTTAATAACTAGACATTACATTACTATGTTTAATTCTTACTGAGAATTAAGGATATCTCTGAGTAACCAACTCACTAAGAGCTAGAAGTAGTTATTCCTGAAACCAAACATCCAAGAGATAAGTACCTTTATATACATTTATCAACAATTATCCCCTATTGATATGATAACTACCTCAAGCTTCTTAACTATGTACTTTCTGATGAAAATACAGTTAATTTCTATTTAGCTCTTATGCCACTGGAAAATATAAATCCAGCTTGCCAAGTACTCTCAGTACCTTACAAATAATCGAGTAGGCACGTCATGTATAACCATTATATTGACCTGGGATTTCTTCCTGCTTTGTCACAAAATCCAACCACAGGTTTAATATAACAATTCATAAAGATTTTAGCACTGCTTAAAGCTAATTTCTCACCACAACTTGATTTTCAGAATAACTGTCTGTATTGTTAAACAGCCTTCCAAAGGTCCAGGTTGCATCAACAGTTTAGCATGCTTGACTAGCAAGGACAGTGTGAGGCACTTCGAAAGTTATACCCAATCATTTTGACTGCCATTTTCAAACTTAGGGGCAATATTTCAAGCAGCACAGCAGGTCACCTTAATGTGCGAATCTGTATTAAAGGGAAAGGGAAGAAATGCACCATTATTTAACAAGATATTACATTCAGGTCTTTTTCTTTATATTGGTGCCCTTTTGGCTGTGTAGTGCCGACGTAGACACCTTTGAGCCATGATGCGAGAGTGCCTGCGTTACAGGCATGATTGTTTGGGCCTGGATAGGCTTAGCTTTTTTAATCATTCATAGGTCTACCAGTAATGGTAAATCCCAGAAGGCACTAAGGGGGTCATTCTGACCCCCGCCGGCGGCGGATGCCGGCGGCCTGGCGGGAACCGCCGGAAGACCGTACCGCGGTCAAAAGACTGCGGCGATCATTCTGAGTTTCCCGCTGGGCTAGCGGGCGACCGCCAGAAGGCCGCCCGCCCGCCCGCCCAGCGGGAAACCCCCTTCCACGAGGATGCCGGCTCCAAATGGAGCTGGCGGAGTGGAAGGGGTGCGACGGGTGCAGTAGCACCCGTCGCGATTTTCAGTGTCTGCCACGCAGACACTGAAAATCTATGTGGGGCCCTGTTAGGGGGCCCCTGCAGTGCCCATGCCAGTGGCATGGGCACTGCAGGGGCCCCCAGGGGCCCCACGACACCCGTTCCCGCCAGCTAGGTTCTGGCGGTGAAAACCGCCAGAACCAGGCTGGCGGGTAGGGGGTCGGAATCCCCATGGCGGCGCTGCTTGCAGTGCCGCCGTGGAGGATTCCCTGGGGCAGCGGGAAGCCGGCGGGAAACCGCCGGCTTCCCTTTTCTGACCGCGGCTTTACCGCCGTGGTCAGAATGCCCCCGGAAGCACCGCCAGCCTGTTGGCGGTGCTTCCGCGGTCGTTGGCCCTTGCGGTCCATGACCGCCAGGGTCAGAATGACCCCCTAAATCCATTGGTCGATGCGTGGGAACACCCACTCTCTACCCATAGAATGCCTTTCTGGAACAGAGTAACACAACACAGCGATTTGTGCTGTGTTGCGTTGCTCTAGATTTATCAAGCCCTGCAGGGCCACGCAAGGTGGCCTTGAGTGCCTTGATCAATCTAACTTAGTAGTTGCGCCCCCATTGTGCCCCTTCAGATGGGGCAATGGTAATGAAGCTACTTGATAAATATGCCCCATTGTGCAGTTTAGAGATTGTCTGGAAATGTGGACTGATTGCATGGCACCTTCACATAGGGAGTTCTCCAAACAGGTGAAGCCTCCTACCAGGCAATGGTAATGTTCTGTGAACACCAGTCTTTCCATCTCTGAAATTGATTAATTGAGAGCTGGTTAAACACCCCTTCAACCAAGTTATAAGTGGTAAGTAATGTCTCCTGGCATTCCTTGTAACAGGAAGTTTCCATAGTTTCGAAAGGAGAGACCATTATCTTAAACGTGGTACTTTATAGAGCAAGGCTCTGCTTTCAACTGTGAATTCAAGGCATATGGAACTCCACAAAGGAGGAACCTAAGTTTGACATTCTGCATGTTTTGTCGTAATCTCAAGGCCTATCACCACTGCCTGCACTCCATTCAATCTGTGGCCTGCATGAGACCCCTCCATTTCTCTGTAGGGACACACCAAATTCATCAGAATTTGTTTGGAACCACCTTTGTTGCAAGTGGGGGACTACTGATTTTTTAAGTTGACTTTGCTTCAATTTACGTCAATAGGAAAACCACTTTCCACGATTTGTTTGCAAAATCTCTCTCTCAAACACACACACACACACACATACACACATAGGGCCTGATTATTACCTTGGAGAAGGGGATTACTCCGTTCCTAAATGTGATGGATATCCCGTCCGCCATGTCACAAGTTCCATAGGATATAATGGAACTTGTAATACTGCAGGCGGGATATCCTTAAGATTAGCAAGTCACACGTTAGCATGCGGTGAGCTACAAGACATGAGTGCAAAAAGTAAAAACAAAACAGAGGACAAAAATAATTCAGAAAAACAACATCTAGGGTAAAACATGACTAACCAAGGTTGGCAAAAAAGTAGTTAGAAAGGGAAGGCATCAGCATTTCAGAAGCTCGGTCTAGAGTCTTCTTCTGGGTCAGTGGAAAAATGATAAGTCTTAGCAAAGCATTGAAAATGAAAAGAGTCCAAGAATATACTGGGTTCACAGTTCCTTTCTCAGGGTCCCTATGAGTAAAACAATAGGACATCTATTTCCAAGCTAACATTCAAAGGCAGCAAAGTCTGAAAAGATTGAGACATTAGCAAGATTAACTGAACAACCTGAAGAGGAATACAGAGCAGCAGTTGGATTGTCTCCAAGATTAGAATGTGCATTGAGCACAGGGACAAAGAGGTATCTAAATGCAGATAAACTCTTCAGAAATGGTTTTGAACAGTAGAAAGAATTATGCAAGCATGTTTTTGAGAGGGAACAGGAAGTTTATCAATGTCGTGATACAAGCAATTAAAAGGAAACCTCTTTTATGTGTTATGAAAGCAGACTAGGCAGAGGAAGTCATTACTGTGCAAGATGAATAAAGAAACATCAAGAAGAAACAGCAAAACTTCCACAATTTAAATGTTATTATATCAGATATCAAAAGCCAAGCTAGTATCTTATGTGCAGAGAAGGATAGGAATGATATGTCTGGTGGCAAATCAGAAGAAAAGGTGAACAGGGAACATAATGCCCACTTGGGAGTAAGGTAAGTTTCAGACACAAAATGCTAGAAGTGCAGAGCTGAAGCAAGCATAATGCAGAAGAAGGATTTTAAGGCAGGCATGGGACAGGAGTAGGTGTACATATGGAGCAGGAGAGCAGGTTGTGAATATTGCTCAGGAGTTGCAACTACATGCCAGCCATAGAAAGGTAACCCCTTTAAGACTAAAGTTATGTGAGGCAACAAATTCACAGGGAGAGCCAAGCCAGAGCCAAACCATAGGTCAGCTCTGGCTCTTAGAGCCCGTGCACAAGCCGGGCCTTGAAAATATTTGGCATGTCAATCATAACATCATGTTGGAGAATGATATGGTCTCTTCAAGTGTATGGGGGTCATTACAACCCTGGCGGACGGTGTTAAAGCTGCGGTAATACCGCAAACAGGCCGGCGGACAAAAAAAGGGAATTATGACCGTGTCGGAAACCGCCAACAAAGACAGCCACTTTAACACTCCGACCGCCACGGCGGTACAGACAAGAAGCGCAGCGGTCACCGCCAACAGACAGGCGGAAGACAATGTACCGGCCACAGTTTCACAACCCGCCAATCCGCCACCTTTTCCGGGGCGGATTCACCGTGGATAAAAACACGGCGGAAACAGCCATTTGAATGGGAAAACGCTCACCTCAACACACTCCACGAGGAAGGAGGCCACCATGGAGCCGGAACTACAAATACTCCCTGCGCTTGTCTTCCTTCTCCTGTACGAACACCAGCAACGTAGGCGCCGAAGACAACGGTGAGTACTGAACCTACGACATAGGGGAGGGGGGAGGCAAAAGTCACGGACACACACACGCAACAACCCCACCCCCAACCCGACCCTCACCCACTACAATACACACACCAATGCATTTCCAAACAGCACAGTAACAACCCACAACCCCCCCCGGAAGAATGCAAAGACAAAAGGAAATCAGTTCAAACATGGTAATGTATCAAAATACAGTAACCAAATATATACAGATATTTATAAACATTCTAAAAATCATACATCACGATTAGTACTGCAGGTATGCACATATCAATGTCTGTGGACCACTGGGCCCACAATGCATGGGCGAGGCCCACACTAGATACCTGTCCACAAACGGAGAGAACACTGCAGGGGCATCAGATAGAAATACAACTGGCACCTCAGGGGGAGGGGAGGGGGGGCACCTCAGCCGGATTACAGCACCACGCCAGATCCACAACGGGGCTCCATGCCCATTGATGTATCCTGGGAGTGCAAAGCCACAGTCTCTGAAGTCACTCCAGTGGGTGGGTTGCCCACCGCTTTATCCTGGGGAGTGCAAAGCCACAGTCTCTCAAGTCACTCCAGTGGGTGGTTTGCCCACTGCTTTATCCTGGGGAGTGCAAAGCCACAGTCTCTCAAGTCACTCCAGTGGGTGGTTTGCCCACTGCTTTATCCTGGGGAGAGCAAAGCCACAGTCTCTCAAGTCACTCCAGTGGGTGGTTTGCCCACTGCTTTATCCTGGGGAGTGCAAAGCCACAGTCTCTCAAGTCACTCCAGTGGGTGGTTTGCCCACTGCTTCATCCTGGGGAGTGCAAAGCCACAGTCTCTCAAGTCTCTACAGTGGGTGGGTTGCCCACTGCTTTATCCTGGGGAGTGCAAAGCCAGTCTCTCAAGTGGATAACAGTCTCCACTGGTTCTGGAGGGGGACTGGTGCCCAGAGTGCTTCATCCTGTGAAGGACAGACAGAGTGGATGCAGGTCTCCACTGGTTCTGGAGGGGGAATGGAGCCCAGAGTGCATCACGCTCCCCGTGACGGTCCCAGTTCCGTCACTGTCCCAGCTGCACATGGGCTAACGATGCTTGATTTGGCGGTCTATGCCCTATTCAGCGGTGCTTTGCCCTGTTCAGCGGTGCTTTGCCATGGCGGTCTTTGCCCTGCTCAGCGGTGCTTTGCCATGGCGGTCTTTGACCTGTTCAGCGGTGCTTTGCCATGGCGGTCTTTGCCCTGTTCAGCGGTGCTTTGCCCTGTTCAGCGGTCTTCACCATGGCGGTCTTTGCCCTGTTCAGCGGTGCTTGTCTTTGCTGTCTTTGACCTGTTCAGCGGTGCTTTGCCATGGCGGTCTTTGCCCTGTTCAGCGGTGCTTGCCTTTGCTGTCCCTGACCTGTTCAGCGGTGCTTTGCCATGGCGTTCTTTGCCCTGTTCAGCGGTGCTTTGCCATGGCGGTCTTTGCCCTGTTCAGCTGTGCTTGACTTTGCTGTCTCTGACCTGTGCAGCAGTGTGTGGCATAACGGTCCCTCAGTGCCCAGCGGGGCTGTGGCTGCTGGGGCCCTCCATGGCACTGACGCTGGCAGTGGTCTCCGGACCAGTGACGATACTGCTGCCCTCCAGGGCACTGTCTCTGGTGGTGGTCTCTGGACCACTGACGATACTGCTGCCCTCCAGGACACTGACTCTGGCGGTGGTCTGCGGACCAGTGACGATACTGCTGCCCTCCAAGGCACTGACTCTGGCGGTGGTCTCCGGACCAGTGAGGATGGCGGCCTTCTCCACTGTGCTGCTCTTACCAGACTTTGGAGACTTCTTCTGTCCCTTCACCACCTTGGGAGGAGTCACAGCTGACTCGGCACTCCCCCAAGGGACCCTTGTGAGCTGTTTTGTCTGCAGGAGTCTTCACCCTCTCCCGTCGGGCACTTTCCAACTTAAGGTGCTTTACAGGGGGGGGACTGGCAGTGCTTTGGCTCTGTGTCACACTGGCTGCCCTGGTGGCCGGTGCACTCCACAGAACTTTAACACGCACTACTGGTACCAGACTTTTTTTGGCTGAGGTGCTACTACGGGACCTATGAATTAGAGGGGTGGGGGTGGTGGGAAAGAGGTCAACGTTGCTGAGGAAGAGTTTCTGACGAACACTGGGATGGGTAGCTGGAGAGGGTCTGGGAGTGGAGGAAGAGGAGGTGGTTGCAGGAGGTGTAACTTTAGGTGATTTGGGTGCAGATGCAGGTACTGGAGGCTGTCGTGAGGTGGATGGATGTTGGGTGTGTGGGTGCCCACGTTTGTGTACTTTGGGAGGGGGCGTCACAGACACACTGGGAGTGGACACATGGGACGTGTAAATGGTAGTGGGGGTGGTGAGTGCAGGTGAGCGGGGTGTGGTGCTGGGTGTTCTGCTGCGAGTCCTAGTGCCTCTAGATGTAGTGCATGCAGGTGAGAGTGTAGATGACACTGGGAGGGAGGAGGGAGACGACGAGGAGGGGGACACAGTGGAGGCAGTGGATGTTGCTGTGTCTGTATGTGGGTGATGCTTGTGTGAGTGCCTGTGGGATGTGTGGTGCCTATGTTTGCCTGAGCTACTTTTGTGTGTTGAGGTGTGTGCATGCTTGTCTGATGGTGTGGTTCGGATAGGCTGGGGTACAGGGGATTGGGTCTGGGTGGAGGAAGTTGGAGGGCAGAGATTGCAGGATTCGATGATGGGCAGCCTTACCAGAATGAATGCTCTCCAGGAATGCATTAGTGTGTTGCAACTCCCTTTCTACACCCTGGATGGCATTCACAATGGTAGACTGCCCAACAGTGAGTGACCTGAGTAGGTCAATGGCCTCCTCACTGAGGGCAGCAGGGGTGGTAGGGGCTGAGGTGCCTGGGGCGAAAGTGATGCCCACCCTCGAGGGTGAGCGGGCACGGAGCGAAGGCTAGGGGCTGCTGGGAGGGCAGTGCTGGTAGGGGGGGTGGCGGCTGTACCTGTAGAAGTGGGGGGCACAGATGGTGCCGCCACCACAAGGGAGCTCCCATCGGCGGACAAGTCCATGTCGCTGTTGGGTGATCCGGTGACCGACGTGAAGCTCCCCTCGCCCTCCGTCCCACTGGTGTATTCAGAGTCTGTGGTGTGCCCTCCATGGCCATGTGGGATGCAGCTCCCTCGTGCTCCGGTGCCACTGTATCTCGCCTGATGATGCTGATGCACAAAAGAACAGGGAGAGCACAAAAGGGGGGGGGACGACAGAAGAAAGACAGGTTTAGTGCATGGCTTACCGCTACCGTTGGCGGACAATACAGGCACAGCAGCCCCTGCACTACGCCGTGCTCTTGGCCTCTACAGATGCAATTCCTGGGATATGGCCTACATGGCTATGAGTGTCATCTGTCCACATAGATGACACAGGGGCATGTATACCTGTACTTGGCACTCTACAGAGGTGGGGGAAGGGCCACAGGGCCATGCCTTACGAAGGGGCCTAGCCTACGTTACTCGCCCTGGCCTAGGGAAACCTATAGCCCTCCTCCCCCACCCAGACCCCTCCACTGCACGCAAAGTCCACAGAATGAGAGTGTACTCACCCCCTTGTGTCTGCTGTGATGCCCTCAAGCGCCCATCCAACTCAGGGTAGGCCACCGCCAGGATCTGGAACATAAGGGGGGTCATGGTGCGACGGGCACCCCTCCCACGTTGGGAGGCCATCCCTAGCTGAGCCTCCGCCGTCTTATTGCTCCAGCGGCGAATGTCTTCCCATCTTTTACAGCAGTGGATGCCCCGTCTCTGGTGGACCCCCAGGGTCTGGACGTCCTTGGCGATGGCACGCCAAATGTCCTTCTTCTGGGGGGCGCTAACCTACATGACATGTACAGGGGAAGAAGAGAAGTCATTACCAATTGCACCATCAAAGTGAGTGGCCCCCATCCCTACCCTTGCCATGTGGCACATGCATTCACACTCCTTCATGGTCGCAGAACTCTGCCTCCTTCCTACTGACATCCAGCCCTCTCCACCCAGCATAGCCCATACAACGTGCTCCCTGTGTACTTACCTGTTGGTCTGGAGGACCGTAGAGTAGCGTGTACTGGGGGAGGACCCCGTCCACGAGCTTCTCCAACTCCTGAGCAGTGAAGGCAGGGGCCCTTTCCCCAGATGCAGCAGCCATTGTCTCTTCCAGACGAGGTCACAGCAGCACTTGCAGTGTAGGTCCTCTCCTGTCGAAGATCAGGTATGGAGTGATTGAACAGATAAAAAATGGCGGTGACGTCCACGGCGGTGCGTATCATCACCGCCGGCGCACTTTATCATTGGCTCCTGGGACCCATAGGGTCCAATGTTAACCAATGCAGCATTGTGCCGCGGTCTACGACCGCCTACCGCGACGGTGTACAACGCCAGCGCAGTTACCTCACATCCCATTGTCCCAGTTTAGAGGTCAGGCAGCCGCCATTTCAGGGGCCCACATGGCTTCATTTACTACTGCGTCACACATACCTAGGCCTACACTCAACACACATACAGGAAGAGTTTTGTATTTGGTGTCGTGTTCTGTGTAGCTGTGGGTACATACCTGAGAATTTGTTGACTCTGTGGTCGCTGTTGTCCTTCTTAGGCACCGTCAGCTGGGACATTTGAGGAGATGGCGGAATCCTCCGGTGTACCGACCACTGGTGGACCTGTTAACAATGGAGGAGCGACATTTGATCATCACCTACAGGTTTGACCGTGCCACAATCCAGGAACTGTGTACCCAGTTGGAGCCAGACCTGATCTCACCAATCCGCCATCCCACAGGACCACCCCCTGAAGTGCAGGTGCTATCAGTGCTCCAATTCCTTGCAAGTGGATCATTTCAAACAACAGTGGCCATGGCATCAGGGATGTCCCAGCCTATGTTTTCCAACGTGTTGTCCAGAGTGTTGTCTGCCCTGCTGAAACACGTGAGGAGCTACATCGTTTTCCTTCAGGTGGAGGATTTGGCTACAGTTAAAGGTGACTTATATGCCCTGGGACATATCCCCAACATCATAGGTGCTATTGATGGCACCCATGTAGCTCTGGTCCCCCCCAGCAGGAGTGAACAGGTGTAAAGGAACCGGAAGAGTTATCATTCGATGAATGTACAGATGGTATGTTTGGCAGACCAGTACATCTCGCAGGTAAATGCTATGTTCCCTGGCTCAGTGCATGACGCCTACATCCTGCGGAATAGCAGCATCCCTTATGTGATGGGTCAACTCCAGAGGCACCGGGTGTGGCTATTAGGGGACTCTGGTTACCCCAACCTGTCATGGCTATTGACCCCAGTGAGGAATCCCAGGACCAGGGCAGAGGAACGCTACAATGAGGCCCATGGGCGGACTAGAAGGGTGATCGAACGCACCTTCGGCCTCCTGAAGGCCAGGTTTAGGTGCCTCCATATGACAGGTGATTCCCTATTCTACTCACCAAGGAAGGTGTGCCAGATCATCATCGCCTGCTCGATGCTTCACAATCTTGCTTTGCAACGGCAGGTGCCTTTTCTGCAGGAGGATAGTCCAGATGACGGTGTTGTGGCAGCTGTGGAGCCTGTGGACAGTGATGAGGAGGAAGCTGAGGAAGAAGACATACACAACAGGGAGTCAGTCATACAGCAATATTTCCAGTGACACTCAGGTGAGAACAATTTATTTTACTATTACATTCACTTTCACACTTCTACCTCTATCCTGTTTGTCAATTAGAAGCAGTATTTGGTAACTTAGTTGTACATTTCCATTACGGTTTCACAGGTGTGGTTAACAACGTGTGTCATCTGCTTGCATCCTTCATGGACTTGTGATGTGTGACATAGGTATGTTGGCATTACATTTGAAAACGCATTTTGTCACTGTTATTGCTAATACACATTTTCAAAATCACAGACTGACTCCAGATTGTTTTGTGGTTCAAGGGTGTTTATTGAAGTGCTAATTATTGGAGGGGGTGGCAAAATGGTGATGGGTGATGGTGGAGGATTGTCCATGGCAGAGTCCAGTCTATTAGTCTCACAGGTGCACTGCCCATATGGGCATAGGAAGTGGAGCTGGGGCAGTTCCAATCTGGACAGGGTAACAAAGTGGGACAGTGGGATGACAATCAGGGTGGTCTCATTTCCTGGCGGGGGTCTTGCCATCTTGCTCTGTCCTGTTCCTGGATCTCAGGGACCGCTTGCTGGGTGGTTGTCCGTTTGCAGGGGGTGGGGTGCTGGTGGTGGTCCTGTGGCGGGGCGTCCTGTCCACTAGCGCCGGCGGAGGTGGTGGGCAGTTCATCGTCCATGCTAGTGTCAGGGGCCCCTTGGAGTGCCACGGTGTCCCTCATGGTCTTTTGTATGTCCTTCAGCACCCCTACGATGGTGCCCAGGGCGGAGCTGATGGTTCTGAGTTCCTCCCTGAACCCCAAATACTGTTCCTCCTGCATGTGCTGGGTCTCCTGAAACTTGGCCAGGACCGTAGCCATCGTCTCCTGGGAGTGGTGGTATGCTCCCATGATGGAGGAGAGGGCCTCGTGGAGAGTGGGTTCCCTTGGCCTGTCTGCCCTCTATCGCACAGCAGCCCTCCCAATTCCCCTGTGTTCCTGTGCTTCCGTCCCCTGGAAAGTTTGCCCACTACCACTGCCCCCAGGTCCCTATTGTTGTTGGGGTGGTGGGTTATCCTGGGTTCCCTGTAGTGGTGGACACACAGCTGATTGACGTGTCCTGGGGGCGGAGGTATGGGCCCGCTGGGTGGGTGCTGTGCTGGTGTTACCAGAGGGTGGAAGGTCAGTGTTGGGCTGTGCCTGTGCAAGGGGAACGACTGTCCCGAGGCCCACGATTGTCTGGGCTGGTCATCTGGATACAGTTGGCCAGAGCTGCTGTCGTCACTGTGGGCATCTTCTGTAGGTGGAGTGGAGATGTCTGGACCCTCCTGTGTGGTGACGTTACGTAGTGGTCCTGCAGGGGTATAAGAGCATGATTATTGCATGTGTGTGTGTCATGGTGTGCAATGGGTGGGTGTGCGTGTACCCCAATGCAAGCATTGCTGTGTGGGGGCTTGTGTGATGATGGTTGGGGGGGTGTTATGGGTATGTGCAGTGGCCATGCTTTAGTGATGGGTGTCCATGCTTAGTTGTGTCATGCAGGGCTTGGTGTTGGGATGTGTGGTTTGTGTTATTAGTACATTAGTGAGGAGTTGGAGTGATAGGGGAGGGGGTGAGGGTGGGGGTGTGTGATGGCATGCAGGGGATTTGATAGTTAAGATTTGACTTACCAGTGTCCATTCATCCACCGACTCCTCCGAGGCCCTCTGGATGCATGATGGTCAAGACCTGCTCCTCCCATGTTGTTACTTGTGGGGGAGGTGGGGGTCCGCCGCTAGTCCCGTGAATCGCAATGTTGTGCCTGGAGACCACTGAACAATTCTTCGCCATAACTCCATCTTCCTGGCTATGGAGGTGTGTTGCACCTGTGATCCAAATAGCTGTGGCTCTACCCGTACGATTTCCTCCACCATGACCCTGAGCTCCTCCTCGGAAAACCTGGGGTGTCTTTGGCGTGCCATGGGGTGGTGTAGGTGATGTGTGGGGTGGTGTATGTGTTGATGAGTGTGGTGATGTGTGGTGGTGTGGGGTGTTTTGAGCGTGGATGTTGTATGGGTGATGGTTCTGTGTGCCTCTGTGTGGTGGGGTTGTCTATTGCTGTGGTCTCTGTTTGTCGCCTTCGTCTAAAGCTTTTGGTCGAAGGGGTTTGTGGGTGATTTGGGTGTGTGTTTAATATTGTGTTGGGTGTGTGGGAGTGGTATTTGTATGTGTATCAGGTGTGTGTATTTTGAATTGTCCAATGTGTCGGTGCTTTGGAGATGTGTGTGTATTGTGAGCGCGGCGGTTTGTACCGCCAATGGAATACCGTGGTTGAAAAACCGCCACGTGGATTCGTGGGTCGTGATAGCATGGGCGTGTTTCTGTTGGCGTGATGGTGGAGGTTTTGTTTTTGCCAGTTTATCACTGACCTTTGGTGTGGCGGAGTTGTGTGGGTGTATGAATTTCAGCGGATTCCGTGCTGTGGGTCATAATAGCTGTGGCGGAATTCCACGGCCGCAGCAGTGTATTGGCAGTCTTCTGAGCGGCAGTAAGCGGCTTTTACCTCCAATGTTGTAATGACCCCCTATGTCTTTAACAGGTGGAATTGCTCCACATTAGTACATCAAAATATATCACTGCGTTGGGAAGTACTTACTGAAAGTTCAAAAGTGGGTTTTTAAACATGAACTAAGAAACAATCCTGTCCCACCCCTGTTAGTGAATTGAGAGCCCCTAATGTGTCGCTAGGCCCATTCAGGACATTCAGGGCAAGAGTACTTTATTTTTTAAATGACATGCAGACCTTTTTCACAATGTCATTGTCAAAGAATTAGAGATTAATTTGGGAATTCCAAGGAACAAGTCAAACACCCACAGTGAAACAGTGTTGAAAATAATGTTTTTTATAGTGAATTCAAGGTGTTCAGCACATTAGATTACAGGACATTAGATTAGATTAGTTTAACTTTAAACAAGATTACAATAAAAAATGTATATTCTACATAACAATACTTTGTGTACCAAGTGAGACATGTATACCGTAACAGTTTACAATGGTGATTGAGTGAGATCAATTATGTTTGTGTACAGCAAAATGTCTATTAGTTGTCCATTATCTTTCCCCCACGCTCCCCTCCCAAGCCTGTTCCAAGCATGTGTGGGATCTCACCTGTGGGTCTTGTACCATCGCGTATAATTTACAGACCCACCTATTGGCATCTGTAGATGTTATGATCTGGGTCAGTGGGATCAGTTCCCATGTTTTCTTTTACATCCTTAACAAAACCTTCTCTTGTGTAACCAAACTCTCCACCCATCCTGTGTTCCATTGTACCCCTTCAGTTATCAGACCATCAACATTCTTACAGCTAATTCAGGAATTTCCCTCTGTGTATCTCAACCCCTCTTTTTCTTCTATTCGTCTATGATTTGGGCGTTATTGGTCTTTACATACTGTTGGAAAATGGGTTATTGGTAAGGGCAGGTAAGTACCTACACTTAGCAATAGGCCACTAACCTCCACTTAGGTCCAGTTAAGTCTCAGTAAATTAAACCCAGCTCAACCCTTGGTAGCTTGGCAACGAGCGACAAGGCTTAACTTAGGAGACAGAGTGTAAAGCATTCAAATATCACAAAACAGTATTTAAATAAAACACAGGAAACAGTTTAAAAATCCGAAACCAATATATGAAAATAGATTATATTTTTATCTTTAAAATTACACAAAAACAAATAAAATCAGATAAGGGGAACCGTAGATATACATTTTGAAAGAATTATTGTTTTCTAGCACCTAGAAACAAAAAGTGCAAATCTGGTCATCTGGTCGCACCTCGACAGGGGCAAAGTCAAAGTTTAAGGCCCACCATGATGTAGCCCTGCTCGGTTACAGCCCGCGGAAGGCCTTGGTCAAAAGTTTACCTTAGGACTTAGGGGGTTATTACAACTTTGGAAGAGGTGTTAATCCGTCCCAAAAGTGACGGTAAAGTGACGGATATACCACCAGCCGTATTACGAGTCCATTATATCCTATGGAACTCGTAATACTGCTGGTGGTATATCTGTCACATTTGGGACGGATTAACACCTCCTCCAAAGTTGTAATAACCCCCTTAGTCATTTTTCTGAAGATTTTCTTCCGCTGGATGAATCTGCCAGTCCAATCCGACCTCCTGGAACTCTTCTTCGGATACGCGTCGTGGGAGCCCTCGGTGGAGATTTTTACCTTCTGACTTAGCCGTTTTGGTGAAAATCCTTCGACCGGGGCAAACCTGGATCTTGATCTGACGTCCTTGGAGCCCTCCTCGGATGCACTGGCTGGGAGGTCCCGGTCAACTTCCTTTGTTCGGAGTTAGTCTCTTTTTTGGAGATTTTCTTCACCGGGACGAACCTGCAAGTCAGGCCGGGTCGCGGTTGAGGCAAGCCGGCTAGAGGTGCTGCGGCGGGTCGGTCCCTCTATGGAGCTTTTTGCCAAAAGTTCTCCAAAGTTCTCCAAACTTTTGGATCTTCTTCCAGATGTTCTTTTAAGGTTCTTTTGGGGTCCACACCTCACCCCACGGTTCCAGAAGCTCGGAGATGCTCCTTGGGGGTGTGGACTACAACTCCCAGAATGCACCTTGTGCAAACTCCTTTTTGGCCACTGGGCAGTGGTCAGCTGGTTGGTTTCTTCAAGAGTTGGTGCAGGGGACTCTGGTTAGCAATTTTTCACCTGTAGCAAACAGGGAGTCCCTCCTTGAAACCGTTGAAGCCAGGCAAAGTCCTTCTTGTGGTGAAGCCCAAGTGTGCAGCTGGTGCAGTCCTTTAGAGTGCAGTGTCCAGGTGCAGGTCAGGGGTCCAGCAGGGCAGTCCTTCTTCTTCTGTAGTTCTTCCTGGTAGGGATGTGGTAGGGAACTGAGGTGTAGGTGCAGGTCTGCCAGTTTTATCCTTGCTCCTGGGTGAAAAACAGGGGGGTCCCGATTCTCCAATCAGGTGCAGGGTCCTTCCCCCTGTGATGACCACTTCCTGGGAAGTGTAGCAAAAATCAATCCCAGGAGGCAACATTCTTCAAAAATCCATCATGGCTGAATCAGATTTTTGGAGGTTACATCTGGCTGAGCCCACCCACTGGTGTGGCTAAAAATTATAAACACACCCCTCTCCTGCCCTTTCTCCTAATCTAATCAAGGGGGCACCTAGTTGTCTGGGGTTGCAGGATGTGGGGGTGTTGCTGGGGTGCTCCAAATGTCCTTCTCTGCCTTTGAAGACCAGTTTGGCAGCCCTCCCCCTTCTTGCCTCACCATCTGCTGGTCAGGCTGCCAGAGGCTGGCCAATCAGAGCACAGCAGCAAAAACAATGCAGGGCTGAAATTGGCAACTTTTCAGGTAAAGTTTAAAACTCTTTACCTGACAAGTTATATTAAATCCCACAACTGGAAGTTGTGGGATTTATTATAACAATTAATTTGATACCAAACTCTTGGTATGCATTACTTAAGGGGACTTTAAAAATTGAAATAAAGTCTCCCCATTCTAGCCTATGGAGGCCATTCATTACAATGAGGGAAAAACAAATTTGGCTGTTTTACCTCACCAGGGCTTATAAAACTATTTTTATAAGGTCCCTGCTTATGGTTACATGACACCCAGCCCTAGGGGCACATAGGGCACACCTTAGGGGTGACTTATATGTAAAAATAAGGTAGCTTAAGACTTTGGAACTACTTTTAATTCCAAAGTCGAATTTGCATGTAACCTAAATTTAAAAGCAGCCAGCAAGGCAGGCCTGCCTTTAAAATGACACTGGGCACCTCAGCAGAGCACCTATGGGTGCACTACCTATGCTGGGGTTCCTAAACCTACATGCCCTACCATATACTAAGGACTTAAAGGTAGGTTGACTTAGCCAATTCTAATTAGCCTAATTTGCTTACTGATTTTTTACAGAGCACGGCCCTGGGACTGGTTAGCAGTACACAGGGCACCATCAGAGTCAGGAAAACACCAGCAAAAAGTGGAAAATTGGGGCAAAAAGTTAGGGGTCCTCTGCAATCAGCCCTGTTCTCTCACACATACTTTACGCTTTATCTTTCCTCCAATAATCTTCTTGACTGGTTTATGCTTATGATACCTCAATCATCGTCTTCCTACTTTTACAGCTCACCTCCAGTTGGTCATCCAAAACAACCTCCCTTTCATTAGATATTTGGTATAATGCTGGTCAGTGGAGACCTATAATATTTATAAAGAACAGCATCCACTTCTCCTTCTGACTCTATCCAGTTTACACTGACACACAGATATTTGCATCAGTGGTTGGAATCCTTAGCATTAAATTCAGCAAGCCAATCCAAGATATTGGATATACTTACAACCAAAGCAGCTGCTGCTGCACAGTTTCAACTACTGGGTTTACATAAGACATGCTTAATCATACCTTTCAGGGGAAAGAAAGCATTAATCAAAATGTTAGTATTAGATTGACTGCAATACTACAACTTTGTTCTAATACACCTCCACCATTCCACCATTTCTCCTTAACACCACAAGAAAGGGTTTGAAACACTGGTGTCCTTAACATGCTGCCACCAGTAGTACAAATCATTTCTACTTGTTTTTAATTCATCAATTATTAATTACTTTATTTGCATGGTTAATAAAATTGATTACAATCAGCTACCGGACAAAGGATAATAACAATAAAAGAAAAAAGTGGCAATCCATAAATGCAATATAAACATTAGGAGTAAAAGGAGAAAAATGAATGACAAGGTTGAACATCCCTAAAGTGGGCTAAATGGAACAAAAAAATCCTGGCCACAGCTACCAAAGTCAAAATTTCTGTAAAGTCAAAGTGCTATAGTGCTATCTTTCCACTGAGGATGGAACACAACAACAAAGTATGAACTGCCAAATTCTCCACAGTTCCGGGCAGTTCTGTGTTCCAAATTTGGCCCATTGATTATTTGCATTAGGCCAAGAGCATAGAACCAGGCTGCTTGAATGTCGATGTACTATTAAAGTGCAGTACATTTGACGTAAGGTGTGTTGTGGGCGCGGGTAAACAGCAGGCTGTGGGAATCAAGCGTGCAAAAGGAATTGTATTTGTACTCCATTCTGGATTCCCATGTGTTTCATTGTGGAATATTCAATGAGAAAAATTGCTTTTAAGAGGAATTTTGTGAAACATGCCATGGAATGAGGAATCGCCCGCTTCAGCCAAAACAAGATTGCTTGGCGGCAATGCCTGATGCCATTGACATTAAAGATATTGCAAAGATGTATTCTGCGCCAAGGTAATAAGAACGGACATATGCAGAGTAGTGCAGGAAGCCTTCCTGAGTCTGCATCCGTTGGAATTTGAAGATTAGAGCCATTTGGGAGCAGCATCAAGTGAGGGGAGAAGCCCAAGTCTGGAATGGTCACCTTTATTTTCAGGTACCTATTTAAGAGGGCGACCATGTTCCACTGCGCAATTAGAACCTTGTACGTATTGATGGACATCCATGCATGGTTGCAAAGTCTAAATTTGGTTTTGTCATTGTGCCAGGAGAGCAGCTTAATTTGTTTATTTAATGCTTGTTTAAAGGCTTGATGTGGTAGACATTTTTGCCAAAGTTGCTCCACCTGCAGATGTTGTGCTATTGCCTCAATTCTCTCTGACCAGGAATTTAGGTTTGAGGACGTATTGGCGCTAATTTATTGGGATTTCAGGACTCTTAATAAATTTAACATTGCCTGCCTCAATAGCAAGGCATATTTAAGAAGGGCGCCCCCTTGTGCCAGTACTTGATCCTGTAGGCCAAATTCCAATCTGATTTGTGCCGAGGAAGTTCTTTATGGTAGTAGAAAGAGACGATGGGAGACCTTGCTTTGTGCTGTATCTAAGAAGCTTCCAAACTTGCCAGGGATCATTTCCAGACCAAATGTTAACGTGGGAAGGTACTTTGCCCTGATCACCATAAGCATTGGCTGCCAGGTTGGACTATGCAGTTTAGCTGCCATGACTCACAGCGCTGCAATTTGAGATGCCACAGGCAAGATATTTATAGTTCACGCTTCTGCCAACTGGACTTCCCCACAATGCCATTGGTTTTTCTTTATTACTTTTATACCAAAAATGGCAACCTTGGTTTTTTCAAGGTTAACAGATAGCTCAGTGGACAGGCAGTATTGGTGGAGGGAGTTTAACCAATTTTATAAGCTTATGCCAGAGAGGTTTAGTAGGACGATATTATCTGCGCTTAGTAATGAGGTTATTAATTGTTGACCTAACCTTGGTGGATGGGAGCTGGTAAAGTCTAATTGCGAGCACAAGTCTTCCAGATATAAGTTAAATACAATTGGGGCCAGCACACCTCCTTGTTTAATACCTCTGTCTATCCGAGTTTTAGAAGTTACTCTCTTGTTACCGCCTGTTGTGACCCTGGCCTAGTTCTCCAAATATAAGAGCTGGATTTCTCCTAATAAGTTTGATGGGATATTCTAAGCTACTAGCTTTCTCCCCAGGCGGTGTCTGTCAATGGAGTTGAATGCTTTGGATAAATCAGCAAAGCAAGAGTTTCAAGATAGTTTTTTTCCTTGTGTATTTTTCCACAAGAATGGCCAAGGCTGACAGATTATCAGTCATGCACAATGTTAGACGGACGGCAGTTTGATTTAGTGGGAGTAGACCTAAGTTTGTGGCCCAGGCTTCCAGGTCCTCTAGAAATAGGCCCACAAATATTTTTGCATCCATATCAAGCAATGCAATCATACGTTAGCTATCTGGGTTCCTGTAGGCACCCTTCTTGTAGATGGGATGTATGATTGCTCCTTTCCATAAGTCTGGAACTTTGTTTTCTTGAGGCAGGAGTTGCACATTTTACCTGGTTCCCTACTCCAGATTTCTTGATCATTTTTAAATACTGCTTCTGGAAGGCCATTTTGGCCAGGGGCACTACTGCTTCTGTAGGACTGTATTTGCCCTTTGATCTTTTCTTCTGTGAAATTTAAGGGGGGGGTGGGGCTTGCTGAGTGTAGACAATGTTGGTTCCTCTACATTATGATTCTGGTACAAATTGGAGATATGCTCTACCCACTGTTTTGCAGGTATTGCTACTTGTTTTCAAACCAGTCAAAGGTGTGGCCCCAAATTACTGCTTTTCCATATGGTTATGATGCACACCTTCTCAAAGCAATTTATCACTGAGTCCCAACCTCACATTAACCTCAGTCTTGTTTAAGGTAGGTTTGCTTACATACATATTAGATGTCTGGGAACTCCATGCAAATCACAGAGGACATGGGAAGGAAACAAAATCAATGACGCCCACATGCAGTGAAAAAACAGCTTGTGTTTCAGAGTGATTGTTTTTCTATTTCAGAAACAAAATTTCACTTTAGGGCTTTGTTTCTGAAACAGGAAAATATGGGCTTGCCACCATAATGTGGTATCTGTCCAACCTTTAAGTTTTGAAAAAAAAAATACTTGTTGGGTCGGTAGGGTCACTTTCACCAAGACAATGCCTGCCAAGCCAATTGGGGTGCTTAGAGTTAGCTGGTGGTCCGCTTTTGGCATGGCAGGGGAAAGAGCTCCACCAGTGGTTTGGTGGACCAAATGTAGAGTTATGAATAACATCCTAAAAGCCAAATTAAGACTCCAGCCTGGGAAAATGTACTTAACTAGTACATTTCACATTTTCCTCCTAATAGCAGATGAAAAGATGCCTAATTTATTAATGCATGCCAATGGAATGAATCAGTACTATATCTTATGGCAGACTGTCTGCCAAAATGGCTGATCTTGTGGCCTGATTTGCAGGCAATGGGCATTGGGCAAATTTGTAAATGGATTTTTTTGCCAAGGACCTAATATGCAGGTGAAATGCGTGTAGTCATTGAGGATCTCATTTCGAGTTTGGTGGTCCAAGGACTGCCATGTTGACAGTCATACCGCCAACAGCCTGTTGGAGAAGGCCGTCAAATTATGACCATGATGGTATTCTTAACAGAATACAGTCAATGCACTACTCTCATCGCCACTGCGGTCAGACCACCATGGATGTTGGAAGGCACCTGCAGGGCAGAGTAGACCATGTTTCCGCTGAACAGATTACAAGATTCGCACATTACGCCAGGTTTCTGCCACAGTCACACCACCACGCAAACCCAGGTGGAAACAAACTTTTTTTTGTGGGAAACACTCACCTTCAGAAGCCATACTTGTCCGAAGCCACCATGGAACCAGAACTAGACGTCATCCCGCTGCTCCTACTCACTCAGAGACTCCGGAATCAGTTCCAAAGATGACAACAGCAACCATAAGCACACACACTTACCTGTCACTGTTGCATATTGCCAAAGTTTCTATGCACACACAACATACCATCGGGAACAGGGGTGAGGGTGACACACACACATAACCTGACATTGACACTCACAATCACAAACAGCCACATACACACCCACACATACACAGTACAAGGAATGCAGCAATCATACACACACACATAAAAAACACACACCAACTCTCAGGCACACAGCACAGGCCCAGTCACACACAATAAAACATAGCACCACAACACGTAACAACAACATCACAACTGCAACACCATCAATGTATTGGCAAGCACCCGCAATAGACACTACCCAGTTACAAATCACATATACAATACAATGTACCACCAACAGGGAACGGACACAGAGAATCACACAACCATACAAGGCAGCAATTGACATACACAGCAAACACACAGCACATTGTATCTGACATACCATGCACCAATTATGCGCATGCACACGGTAAAAGTGCACAAAGACACACAACACTGCAACAAACACATGTCAACACACACACCACTCAATACCATGACAACAACATGTCCCCAACATACACATGCCCATCACACAACATACACCCATCACTGGGGGACAAAAGCACTGCACACAACCTCACATGCTACCCAGACAAAACAGGTAGCACAAGCCCCACTTACACACAAATACTCACACACAATGTCAGCCATGAACAAATCTGCCATAAGAAAAGAAATGCAGGGCAAATATGTAACGTCGAAACCAACAACTAGTTAGTCCAAATATGTATTAAAAATAGAAATGTAAGTGAAATGTCCAAGGCCATAGGCCAGTACAAGTGGAAAATATGCAAAATCCAGATAAGGCACATCTGTGTGCCCCAAACCTGACTCTTGACTGCCATGTAACCTCCGCAGGTAGGGGCATCAAGAGGGCAGGCAGGCACCCCAGGGATTATTGGAGGGGCAGTAGGAGGTTGGGCCTATGCTTGGGTGGGGGTCCATTGGGATTGGGTTTGGGAGGGCATGCTTAGGTCTAGGCTTAGGGGAGGGTTGGGCTCTCTTAGGAGGGGCAGGCAGCTTGGTTGGGGAGGGGCATGGGTACTTGCAGGAGGGGTAGAGGAGGCCTTGGAGGTGGAAGGGACAGGCCTGGGGAGGGAAATGGAACATTTAGGGGTCTCACAGGGCAAGGGGAGTAGGGAAAATGTCAAAACGTGAGAGGAAAGTTTTTTTTGACAGATGGGACGGTCATTTGAAGGGGGTTTGGGTGTGGAGGGTGAGGGAGTTGTTGTCTGACGTGTATGTGTGGGTGTCGTGGGTGCATGCTTGTGGGAGGAATGCTTGTGGGTGGTGGGTGTATGTAGGGAGGGTGAGTGAGTGCATTTATGTGTACAGGACTGAGGGGAGGTGGAGGTGCTGGGGGGTGCTGTGGTGGGTGGGTGACCATCTTTTGGGATGCTGACTGCAGGTAGGGTGGATGTACTGCCTGTAGGAGTGTCAGTTGCTGCATGTAAGAGTGTCAGTGGTTGTGGTGTCTATGGGTCTGGTGACTGGGGTGGATGTCTGAGGGTCTGCTGATGTGCTGATTTTGGGCAAGATAAGTGTAGTGGCTGGATCTGTGAAAGTTGGTGTGGTGTCTGCAGGTGTGTCAGGTGTAGTGTCAGTGATGATGGGGGTGGTGGAGGTATCAGGACAGGTTGTAACTGTTGCTGTGTCTGCATCTGTATGTTCCTTGTGTGCATGCCAGTGGTGTGTCTTGTGCCTATGCTTGTCTGAGCTACCTTTGGATGCCGAGGTGGATGCATGCCTGTTTGGCTGTGTGCTTTGGCTTGGTTGGGGAAGGGGGTTTGGGTTTGGAAGAGGAAGGTGGAGGGGGGAACGGTAGATAATGGGTGACGGGCTGCTGTCAGTGGGGAGGCCAGAGCCTGAAAGGATGTCTGTAGGCCAGTCAGTGCACCATGATTGCCCTATAGGAACACATTAGTCTGTTGGACTTGAGTTGCCAGTCCCTGGATGGCATTTACGACGGTCGACTGACCCACAGAGATTGACCTCGGGAGGTCAATAGCCCATCATTGAGAGAAGCTGGGCTAACAGGGGCTGAAGCAGAGGTGCCTGCAGCAAAGGAGACGTCCACTGTCTTGGATGAGTGGGTACACAAACTGGGTGCAAAGCTACAGGGAGGGCAATAGTAGAAAGGGGGGTGGCGGACAGAGATGGTTCTGGGGTGGTCCCAGATCAGTCTGCCACTGCAAAGGAGTGTCCACTGGAGCAGGATTCCTAAGATGATAAACTGGATCCTGTCTCCCCTGTGGCACCCCCCTCACCCTCAGGGCCACTGGGTCTCTCGGTGTTAGTGGTATCATGACTTTAGGTCCTGTGGCCAGCCACTTCCCCACTTGTCTGTGCCTGTTCTCCTTCACCTGCTGGTGCTTATGCTGGGAAACAGAAAGAGAGGTAGGGTCATCACATTCTTTTCAAACACTTACTTCACGCTGCACACATCAATCACATTACAACCACTTGTACTCTACCCCCAGGTAGCACTAGGTCAGTGCCAACATCATGCCATAAATAGATAGTAGCTACACCTCTACGTTACAACAATGTCACTCACCAACTAAGCCACCCATCGTACACCTACTATACCAGCATATAAGTAGGGCAATCACGATAACCATTCAATGACAACCTAACTTGCCAGCATGATTCAGAGTCCTTATCCAAAGCAAGATAGTCAACCGTAAATCAAGCAAAGGGAGATAGTGGTAACATTCATTTCTACTTATCACATATACAAAATCCACACATACTGACATTTGTAGCAGATGTCATGTACAACTACATCATGTGCCAAACATAAGACAGCATGTTGCATACATGCCAAAATCATTTCATGTCGCAACCTTTACTATTGATTTAAGCAAATATGCAACAACTATCCCTGCCATTTAAATAAATGGACTATGATAGAGTCTAAACACTTGTCAGGAGCACAGGGCTCAATAGTCACATAGGAAAAGATGATATATACTTTGTGGAGCTACTCATCTAAGTCATCTTCCACCTCTAAACAAAGTAATGTACACTTATAGGGGCCAAGGTAACCCACAGGATTTATCCACAAACAAGGCCAGGTACCATGCCATCACCTTATATAAAACGTACACCTGTCGTGTATGAAGTCTACATGCAGTTCAACTAATTATGATGATTGGCAACGTCAATAGCCCATTATTCAAGCGGCCACATCACTATCACACTTCAGACATGAGCATTCTTATATCTGTACTTGACTACTGCAATGCTACAACACACTTCTGAGCTTACCATGATAAAGACATACACCTTGAAGCAAGCCAAGTGACTGAGCACACATACCATTCCAACAACCTGTGAGTTGAAATGCCACACCTGCAACACAATAAAGTCAGTTCCAACTATAGGATTCCATGCCAAAAGCCATCAAAACATATCCACAATGGCAAAAGTAAGCATGTTTAAGTTGCGTCACAATGTTGGTATATGTCTGGACCTAACGATGTACGCATGATGGTGGCAGAAGCCAGTTCAGATTGTTCCTGTTATCAAGATTTGGTGGCCCTTTTAGCATGCCCACAACACACTGCAATAAGAAATTGCTGTGTAGCCACTTACCATTCAAAGAACATGTACCTGGTACTAATATTCTGAGCACTTATGTCAATGATATGGCTTGCACTAGGAGTCAAGTAATATCACAATGGTTTAGTATATGCAGGATGTCCGTTCTGAAGAAACATCACATGTGCCAACGTTTAGTCCTCACTTACCAATGGGGGCACCTCCTAACAGAACTCAGTAAGTGCAGAAAGTGTGGGAAGTGAAATGTCAGATTGAGATCACAGCCTCACGATAATTTGACACTCATTGGAAACCTCAGGAATATTAGGCATCTACTCAACTTGTCTGATTCAATGTTGCACAAAGAGATGGATCAAGTGACATTTGAATCGACAGAGAACAAAGATCACAATAATTTGCTATCAGGATATTGGGAGTATGGATCTGTAGGTGGCAAGGAAAAACTAGCAGGGTAGTAAGAGCAGTATAGTAGTACACCATGACATAGTCACATGTGCATCATCATATGCTATTGTACAGAAGAGATGACATAGGTGAGTAATATGTCCCAATACATAATACATTGTGCACACCTATGTACCAATGTTGATTACTCCACATACAGGCTTACCTAGGACACATGTTACCTTTTGCACTTACCACATTGTCACAGCTTAGAGTCTTTCACATCATACATTGAATTTTGCAGAGGAATGTAAATGACTTCCGTCAGTACTCACCCCCTTGTGGCTGCTGTGCTGCCCTCAAATGCCCATCCAACTCACGGTAGGCCACTGCCAATATGTGGGCCATTGGGGTTAGGATCCTTGGGAGATCATCCCCAGCTGGGCCTCCACAGGCTTACGGGCCCATCGTCTCAGGTCCTCCCACTGCTTTCAGCAGTGGGTGCTCCACCGGCTGTAGACCCCCAGGGTCCACACTTTCTTGGTGATGGCACGCCAGATCCCCTTTTTCTGATCGGTGTTGACCTGCATGAATGACACAGACGAGGAGAAAGTAATGTACACATGCTCCATTCCCAAACAAGTAGGATGAACAATCAAGTTAGTGTAAGTTGACATACATTCCATTCCTCACACTTCGAACTCTTTTGCAAGTCACACACTGCAGTCAGACCATGTGTGAAATGGAGTCAGGCATACAACATGCATGCCTAGTACATGGGTTTGGCTAGAAACTTAGGACCAGACCACAGGTATGTCCTTTAATTGTTACAACTCAAGCAACTATTTATACCAGCAAGATTGATGTAAATGTTGTAATGTACATATGTGGATCAGGATACATACATCACACACTACCTATTATGTAGCTCAATCCTTCATTCATGCTCCTTTAATCTACCTCATCATACACTCTACCTTTTTCCGATTGGTTTTTCATTGGAGTTTCATGCTCCTCTGGTGCACCACATAGCTGTCTATACAGAGGTAGGGCCTCCTCCACAAGCTTGGCCAGCTATTTAGGAAAGAAGGCAGGAGCCCCATCATCGGCAGGATGTGGCATGATTGCTCCCAGAGGGAATACACAGCAGCTCAGGTTGTGGAGGCCCTGCTCGCAGAAGTGTCAGGGGTCAAGTAAGGGATTGTGCAGAGGATGGAAGACACTCACGCCACATAAAGGATCATCACCACCAACGGACATCGGTATTTGGATCAGTACACCAAAGTCAGCAATGTGTTCCAATGGCAATGCCCACTGCAGTTATAACCATCTACAACCATGACGACATCCCGCGGTGGAGTTAGGTCACTTTCTGATGTCCAGTACAATAAGTCAGGCAGCTGCCATTTTAGGGTTCAAATATGTATGATAAAGGAATTAAAGTTGCGTCATTTACAGAAACCTTCTATCTCTGACAATGTGTGAAGTGCAGGCTTACTGTTTACAAATATTAAAGTGCATGTAATTAGTAGAGGAAGTAAAATGAGGTATTTTGAGTTAAGTACATGAAACAGTGTTGTCACCATACTAATGACTATCGGAAGATGACATAGGTGCAAAAATATATGTGTGACATGTCTACAGGGTTGATGAAACTTTCACTGTCAGTGACATGTATCTTCGTGTAGAATACAAGTGAGGGTTTAGGGGATTTGAATCCACTGCTCTTTCATATTTTACCTGGCTGTGTGCTGAAAAACATATATTTACTGTTTCATGGGACATGATTTCGATATGTGTGCGACCTTGTTGTGATCATACTGATGATGGATGCGTTGTCATTCACATTCATTCTGGTGTTTTCCCACAGTTACCCAGGCCTGAGGAGAGCAAGACATCCTCCAGTGTACCCCCCACTGGCAGACCTGCAGACCATGGAGACGCAACATGTAATCCAAATATATCTCCTGGATAGGCATACAATTGTGGATCTCTGTTGTCGGTTGAAGCCATATCTGATACATGCCATTCGCAATCTAAATAGCATACCTCCCATCATTCAAGTCATGTCAGTACTGCACTTCCTGACCACTGGGTCCTTTCAGAATACAGTGGCCCTTACTGCAGATATGTCCCAGCCCATGTTCAGTCTGGTTTTGAAGGCTGTACTGTCTGTATTGTTACAACACCTGGAGAGCTACATCAGATTTCCCCAATTTGAGGATGTGGCCCATGTGAAGGCTGATTTCTATGCTTTGGGACACATTCCACATGTGGTTGGAGCAATAGATGGCACCCATGTAGCCTTGGTTCCCCCAAGTGCAAATGAACAGGGATAAAGGAACAGGAAAACCTTCCACTCCATAAACGTCCAAGTGGCCTGTTTGGCTGACCATTACATTTCACAAGTTTATGCAAGTTATCCAGGATCAGTCCACGGTTCCTTCATCATGTGGAGCAGCAATATCCCACTGCTGATGACCCAACCATACACAGAGAGGACCTGGCTGGTTGGTAAGTCATGGATGTCATGTGTGTCTGTCCCTTTTTTCCTGCTACCATATATGTGGATGTCCAAGCTTAAAGGTTAGATTGTCGTAACTATATCTTACAGGGAACTACCCAAACCGTCCTTGGTTATTGACACCAGTGAGGTACCCAAATATGCCAGGGGAAGTCTGCTTCAATGAGGCCCACAGAGGATAAGGCGTGTCGTGGAGCCGACTTTTGGGCTCCTGAAGATAAGATTTCACTGCATAGACAAATCTGGTTGAGCCCTCCTCTACTCACCCTACAAGGTATGTCAAATATTTTTTGCTGCTGCATGCTCCACATCCTTGCCCTGAGACGTCAGGTAATGTTTATACCAGACGAGGGGGAGCCTGCAGATCCTGTGGGTGGGAATGCAGATATGCCAAGTGAGGATGAGCATGAGGAGGATGAAGCTGAAGACATTAGGGCAGATGTCATCAATCAGTACTTCAACTGACTCAAGGTATATGATGTGATATTAACAATAAGATTCCATGGGGCATTGCTAAGGTAATGCATGCCATATAATGTGCTTCTTGCCACCATCAGTGTAGTCTTAAGTGGTTTCAAAGCTCATGACTCAGATATGCATGCTGGATGTTCCTTCGAGATGTGGACAAAAATGTATTTGTACATGGTCTTTTGTTCAGCAAATACACAATCAAAGTAACTTTTGTAGTTATGCATACACAATGTGATGTTTGTGTTCCACTCTGGCCTATATCTTATCTTTGTCAATCACAGATTTGCTGATTGGCTGTTTGGCTCATCCTCATTTAGCATTGCCAGACAGTGTCACAGGCAGATGGCGTTTGCTGACTGACATGAGCAGTGGATATGAATTAGACCAGACACTGTTTTGCATTAGGTTTGTGGTGTGTGAATTCCATGCCCAGACTATCAGGACAGTGGTTTGGAAGTGTCCTTTTCCTCAAAGAAGACCTGTTTTTGGAATTGGAGGTGGCTCAAATGCTGACATGTGTTTGCCCATTTGTGTCTGACACATGTCACAATGTGGTATCCCGACCCTCCATCATCATTATGGTGTGTGTTGTATGACCTAACTTGTGCATAGCTGTCAATGTGTTTCCTCGTTGTAGATCAATGTGCATGTGTCTGAAGACTGACATAGGTGAGTTACAAGCAGAAGATTCCATGACTGGGGAGCTTAGTACTGACCTCTGTTTGTTTGATAGGGTCTGATGATTTAGGAGGATGAGGTATGGGTATGTGATAAAGCTTTAGTCAATGATACATTGAACCAATCTGTCTGCCTCCTGGGATGGTGATAGACTGACATGTCCGTAATTTCTGTATTCTCTGGATTGGCAGTGTATGACACCAATGCTAGAACATTAAAGTCCACGGCATTACTTCACAATGTGCTAATTGCCTTTCCTAATAAATATGTGGAGATATACAATGCAGGTGACTTGTGCCATGTGCATATGATAATACCAATGTGGTGTGTATCCTGGTTGTCCAGTACATGTGTGATGACCATTACAGAGGTATAACATTGGAGGGGAACATTTTGGTACAATAGTTTTTATACATGTCAGTTGTTTATGGTTGATACATCACACTTACACAGGATCTATGATTAAGTTGTATTTTGGGGAGTGAACAACAAAATGAGTGAACTGAAAAAAAAATGAAATGAAAATAACAGTGAAAGGTTTAGTCATGGTGAATGAAATCATCAGGGTAGCTGCTACACCATTTGGAAACACAAGTCCAGTGTCCTTCTACCATTTGAAAATGGAGGTAGGAGTCAGAAGTCAAAAGGGTGTATGATTCACACACAAGGAGAATCAATCAGTAGAGGTTCACTTCCTGGCAGTGGGTTTGGTCTTGGCATCTGCTAACTCTGGATGTTTAGGTGGACATCCACGTTTATAAGGGTGGGTTCCTCTGTTACAGAGGGTGGAATGTCAGAGGCATTCCCTTCCCCTGGCAGGGTCTTAATCCGACTAGCAGCCACAGATGTCGAGGGGAATGATGTTTCATGGCTTGTGGAAGAGACCTGATGTTGGGTGCCAAAACAACTCAGGGTAGCTCTGATGTCCCTCAGCACCCTAGCAATGGAAGCCAGGATAGCATTTTGTGCCTGCCACTAATGTAAGGCTTCATGGTAGTTGTCCCTCTGCAGCTATCTGATCTCCGCCAGCATGGCCAGTTCCTGTCCCATCATGACTTGGGAGTTTTGGTAGGCTCTCAAGACTTGGGAGAAGGTCTCCTGGTCAGTTGTGATCCCTTGGAGCCAACATCCTCTGGCCCACACCATCCCTCCCATGCGTCCTACCCCCATATACCTATGCCCCAGCACAGTGTGCTCACTCCCACTGGAAGCAGGATCATCATTGTCAGGGGTGACATGAAGAGACTCAGGAATCTGTACAGTGTGGCACACAATGGAAGAGACTATCCTTGGGACACAGGTTTGGGGGCGAATGGTTGCTTGTGATATAGATGCAACAGGGCTAGGAAGAGGTATTGTAGGCAGAGTGAGTCTGACAGTTGACTGACCAGGTGTCCCTGATTGGCCAGCTTCGCCCTCAGTGTCCAGACATACAGGGCTGTTTTCCTCACTGGGGCCTTCATCCAGAGGGGTTGTGTCGGTCTCTAGTATCCTCTCCATGTATGGGGATGGCAAGGTTACCTGTAGAAGAAGTGGAGCACACAGTTGGTGTATGTGATGCAACATGTAATGTATCAATTAGACAACAAAACATGGTATATGACACACACTGCCTTTATATGATCCCCTGACATGACAATGACAACTGGAACTTAATCTGAGTTAGTGTAATGTGGGACAAATCGATTTGAAATTGCGTACAGCATGCTCCATGCTCTTGGAGTTAAAATGGCTGCAAATACCCTCATATCTTATCTAAGTGCAGACATGACAATATACATTTCTCTCCTATTAAGGTGAATGGCATAATTGAGCTAACTAGTAGCAGAATAATGCACAATGGTGTCAGAGCTAGCACCCAATATTGGTGTTACAATATGCCCTGGCCCTCTGTATGGATGTACTGCAAGTGCATCCAGTTTGCCATTTAGGTCCTCCCCCTCAGATGAGTACATAGCATTATTAAGGATGTTTTCTCTGAGTCCAGTTTGGTATGGGTCACAGCTATAACGGTGATTTGCTTATAATGGTACTGGTAGTGGGCCACTGCATAGCTGTCATTCCCATAAACTGTTACATGGTGGACCATTCCGTTTGGTTTGCTTTGATTGTTCATTTCACATACAAGACATTTCACATTTAGTACACAGTTCTGATTTTGTTAATGTTGTAACAGTGCCTTCTGGAAGTTGTAGTGCTGTCAGTTCCCAGAACTTCACATGCCCTTCTCAAACACTGTGGCCCAAGGTGAGTTTACTTGACATGTGGCATGGCAGCGAGGGGTATTTGGAGATTTGGAAAGGGGGTAGTTGGTGGTTTGATCATTGTGGTGGGGAAAGGTGATGAGTGAGTATGCAAGACATAACTGTTTAGTAACATGGATGTTGGTGTTGCTTACATGACTCCACTCCTCCAGGTATTCCTGTCAGGCCCTCAGGATGCAGGATGTCCAAGACCTTCTCCTCTCATGATGTGAACTGTGGGGGGGGGGGGAGGTGAGGGCCCACCGCCTGTCTTGAGGACTGCCAGCTGGTGCCTGGAAGCCATGGAATGTATCTTCTTCCTGAGGTCATTCCACCTCTTACTGATGTCCTCCCCTGTGCGTGGGTAACTGCCTTCTGAATTCACCCTGTTGACTATCCTTTGCCACAACTCTTTTTTCCTGGCTATTGATGTTTGCTGGAGCTGTGCTCCGAATAGATATGGCTCTATCCTAACAATTTCATCCACCATTACCCTCAACTCATCATCAGTGAAACATTGGTGTTTTTGTGGGGACATGGTAGTGGTGCTATAGATGGTGAGGTATTAGAAGGATGAATGAGGTTTGTGATGAGGTGTGGGTGCTGTGATGCGAGTGGGTGACGATTGTTGAGTATTGTGTGGGTTTGTAAATTATGTGTTGTGTTTGTTGTGAAAATGAGGGATGTGTGTTGAGCCAAAGGTGTAGGGGTGCCTATTGTTTGTTTTGCTAGCTTGTTTGCTTTACCCTACTATTTGGCTGTGAGTGGTGTTCTGGTTGCAAAGGATTGTGGGTTGTGTAGGGGTATGTTTTATAGTGCAGTGTGTCAGTGTGTCGTGTGTGAATGTGTGTCAGGTGTGGGGTATTCGAACTGTCCAATGTAGAGTGGTGTTCTGACTAAGGTGAGTTTAGACAGCCGCGTTTCCACCGCCAATGGTTTTCCGCCATGGAAGAACCGCTCTTGTGATTTGTGGATCGTAATTAGATAGGTTGATTTTTGTTGTGCTGGTGGTCTGACCACCTTTTTTCTTCCCACCAATGTCTTGGGGGTTTCAGAAAATTGGCTGTTTTTTGGCTGTATGAGTTGTGTATCTCTTAATATGGTGGTCAGATGACCGCCAACATGTCAGTCTTTTGGCAGCCACAACCGCCGCGGTCCTACCCTCAGTCTGCCAAAGTCAGAATGAGGCCCTGAGTGTGTACACTCCGTGCCTACACTGATTATCTCATTTATCTTCTGTGAAGATCTCCGCTGTAAAAGAGATTGCTTTCTAACCCTTTCCTGACATTTTTGCTATATTTTGACAACATATTTTTAACCTGTTGAGAAGCTGTTCTCCTGAGTGCAATGTTACTGCAGCTCACTTAGGGAAGCTTTAGATACTGTTTCAACTGACCGTATACAGGTAATTGGTATTCTTCATATGTTATATTTTTACCACGTAGGCCCCCATTAATATTACCCTTGAAAATATCAGAAAAAATTTGAGTATCATCGCTCCCTGGAATTATCGTCCGGAAATAACATGACCTCTGTCTGGTAAGTCAGAATGGGGGAAATACAGCAAGTTCATGTGTTTTGGGCGTAACATGAGACAATCAGATTTACCATGCTGTTTCCCACGTATTTTCCCCAATATCCCACCTGCACTTATCACCTCCTGTGAAATTCCTTTGAAAAGTAGTGTATAATGTCATTTCAGTTACGCGTGCTAATTCATTGCCTCATCCTATTACTATAAATTCCAAATTAACACTTCTTCCCTCCCCTATCCCTCCTTTACTCTAGTCAATCCAACTAACAAACTCACACATCCTCTGCTCAAATAAACTCATAATAATACTAATACTGTACTCATATGTGCCTATACTAATCCACCACTAATTCCTCTTGGGCTCTAGAGTAGACTGCCACTCGCCGAAAAGAGCTTCGACGCCTCTTCAAGGGAGAGTAAGCGCCATATAAATACAATTCTTATTAACTTGCAATGCTTATTTTTGATATCAAATTATTTTTCTTCTCTTGTTTGAAATGTGTGGGTTTATTTTTCTGACTCATTTATTCTGCGAAAAGTCCTAGCGTTGTTCTGTTGATAACTGAAGGGTCTAAGCAAAGATCGCAGAGTCGTTTGTGCAACTGCCCTATTTTAGTGTGAATGCGTATTGACGCTTGCCCAGAATAAAACATTTGAAATTGTGTAATACACACATGAGGCCTTCAATAGAGCCCTCATCGTTATAAGCTGGATGTCAAAAATGTAAATAACATACACATATGTATTGACATAAAACAGAAATACACGAAAAAGAGGCTATTGCATGTTGTGCAGTTTGCAGAAGGCCACCACTGTATTACAGGGCACAACGAATAAACGGCAGAGATTGTCTTTAATCTGAAATTTTCCCTGCTTTCACTGTGAAACAATCATCAATTACCCTTATCTACTTGCGCCATCTCATCTAAGTTCATTTTCAAGATGAAGTTTCCTCGTTGGATGGTGGCTGTCCAATCCTGTTTCTGTCCATCATCTGCTGCTTCAGAGCTGTCCCCAGATTGACAGCCTGGGAGCGAATCAATAATAATTATCAGAGTGAAACCATGGCGAGCAGTGCAATTCCGCTCTGGGATACCACTGAACAAACAGCCCTCATATTCGCCAACAGGCTTACATACACAGCCCACGGCCGTCCATTAGGCCCTCTGATGGAATGATTACTAGTAATTTTTCTTCTACATAAAAACCCATAAAAACTGACATGTTCGACTTCCTCTCTCCATGATTGATAACTAAATAAATATGAATTTCACTGGATTACAAAGCATTAGGAACAATCTGCAGAACTGAAACACTGAGATTAGTGGCTTGGAATAGCAAGTATTCAGGGAAATTGTACCATTGAAGGGAGCAGCTGTTTCTACATCTACATCATGTCCGCAGTAACAAACAGACGAAGGAATGTAATGGTATCCAAGTTAAAGCAATGCAATCAACTACCAAGATGCAACTTTAGCCAATCATAAGCATAACTGTCGGATGCAAGATGCCAATACAGGGCTGGTAAAGGCTTTCATTTGCTTGTTATTCTATAGAATATCAACACACTCATTAGCACATATGGGTTACATCTGGTCCTTAAATGCATCCTGAAGCAGTACAAAGAATCGAAATAGCAAAGTACTGATCATGCTTTGGCAATCAATCAAGTGCATTGATAAAATATGTTTATCAGTATGTTAATTGACCCATACTGATGGAAAATTAATTTAGTTACTAATATTGTGTGGGATAGTTAGGCTCATATATGTATAATTAAAAAGGTTTTATTTGGTTTTCTGCTGATGAAAGCTTTGTTAAGAATGATACTGACATATGAATCAATAAGCTCCAGCACAATGTCAGACGTCAACACAACATTAACACCGTGCATTATAATGGAGAACAACTTCTTTTGTCGAGTGTTGGTAAAAAAGTTTCTTCCACATCTCCTAATCCACTGTCCCGCTCTCCAGTCCAGGAAAATCCTATCTTGATCTACCATTGGAAACATCTGACCTGATGTTGGTCTTATGTTTAGTTGTACTTGAGGGAGAAAATGGGATGCTTCATTAGCATGCATGTATGGAATGTAGGTACATTCTCAAGCGGAATGTAGAATCTTGAACGCAAAAGAATAGAGAATGACAGTGTGAAGACAGTTAGCTGGATGGTGACAGGAGAGACGTTGTCAGTCGCGGTGTCCTGCTGGTTCGAATAAAGTTATAAAACTCGCCTGAGGCTGGATCTTTATATTGGCGATGGGTTGTTGTTAAGTCGGAGACTTCAAGTTAAAATCTTCTTTATTACAAGTTGTAAAAACAATAAGGCTTAACAAGCGATCATGGTAAAAGCGTGTGTCTCTCGCAGGTCTCTCTCTGCCTTCTCCCCTCCCGATCTCCAACCACCTAGAATTAGAATCCCCACACGCAACTACACACGAACGAAAACAATTCTAAATACCTAACCACGCGCTAATACAACACTAGCGCTAATAAACTATATCACATATATACTATATAACATATCAACATAACACATCTCCTTCCTTTAAACAAAAAAAACAAAAGTACACACAGTAAAAAGAACATAATTATATTATTACACAATATAATCATTTAACCATTTCGGTTTGGAAACAATCCTTTTACCATTACTTGTTGTTTCTTCATTGTTACTATCATTGGAAGTACTGCCTATTTCCATAGATTTAGCACACTCCTCCACGTCACTAGTAATACAATCCGAATCACCTTCCGGAGCTCCTTCTTCCAAAACTTGCTCCGAATTCCTTCTATACATATCTTTCTCAACATTGTCACTCAAACACATCTCTTTTCCCAAATTGACATTCATTTTATTATTTTTATCTACCCCAATCTCATCTAGAGAATCACTTACATTCATTCTATTCGTTGGCTGACCCTTAAACACAGCAATCCTTTTAAGGTTCCATACCTTGCCATCACTCAGAAGGACTGCATTACGCAAAACTTTGCTTACTTGAATAGGTTCTGAATATTGACTCTCACCCTTCCTTACTCTCCACGGTTTCTTCACCTTAACCCAATTCCCTTCACAAATTTCCACCTCTCTTTTTGAACCTCTACTCTTGTCAAAAGTCTGTTTATAAGCCATATGTTTCCTCATAATTTGATCTCTCACACTTCCAAAAGGCACCCTACATTCATCGACTTCCAACAACCACTCTGGGTTGCACTTAGTCCTTGGTACCCTTCCTCTCATTAATTCAAAAGGAGATAAACCCAAGGCTTCATGATAACATGTCCTATAAGACCACAACGTTTTATAAATTTGTACCGACCAATCGTCCCCATTCCTACACGCAATCTGAATAGCATTCTTCATAACCCTATTAAACCTTTCGATCATTCCATTGCCACTAGGATTGTATAAAGATGTAGTTCTATGCTTAATTCCTATCCTTTCAAAATATTCTTTTGTCAAAGTGGACGTAAATTGCACTCCATTGTCACTAATAATCTGTACTGGTAAACCCTCCTCCACAAAGGTATCGTCCATAAATGTTAAAACCTCCAAAGAGTCCACCTTGTCCACAATTTTCACAACTGGCCACCTTGAAAAAATATCAATCACGGCAATAATATACCTTCCAGGATTCCCAATGGGACCCATGATGTCTATAGCAATAGTGTGCCACGGCTTACTCGGAATAATAGGTTCACACATATTTGGTTTTAAAGTATTTAAAGTCTTATCTGAATTGGCACAAATGACACATTCCCTTACCACCCTTTCAGCTTGAACATCAATTCCAGGCCACCAATACCATCTCTTCACCCTCTGTTTTGTTTTAACTATGCCACAGTGAGTTTCATGACATAATTTTAAAATTGTATTTCTAAGTGTCTTAGGTGGTATAGCTCTATCACCTCTAAAAATAGTTCCATGAACCAATGAAAGTTCACATCTCACCTCCCAAAACTGTTTAAGTATATTGGACATTTTAGACTTGTTGGGCCAACACTTCATTACACATTCCGACACTGATTGTAAATCCTTATCCTTAGAATATTCCTCCTTCCACACTTCCTCCTTTATACTTATGCCATCGTCATCATGAATTAATGCCACTTGTAACTCTTCTCCTTCACCAATATCACATTCTACAATCTCAGTAGGCATTCTAGACAAGTAATCTGCCAGCACATTACTTTTCCCAGGAACATATTCAATTACATAAATAAAATCTTGCAAACGCATAGACATTCTAGCAATCCTCGCTGTTGCTTTACACATTCCTTCAGTGGTCAACAATTTCACTAATGGCTTATGATCTGTACGTAATATACATTCCTTTCCCCACACAAACTGTCTATAATGCTCCAGTGCCCAAATACATGCAAGTGTCTCCTTCTCTATCACCGAAAACTTTTCTTCATTCGGTGATAACGCACGAGATGCAAAAGCAATTATAACTTCCTTTCCAGAAGTATCGATTTGTGTTAACACACCACCTAAACCTTTATTGCTGGCATCTACAGTTACTACATTCGTACGTTCAGGATCAAAGCTACTCAAAATAGGGGCCTGTGCAATTGCTCTCTTTACATTATTAAACTCCATTTCACAATCTCTAGACCAACCAAATTTTACATGGTTTTTCAGCAATTGTCTGATATTGTATACCATGCTAGAAAATCCCTTCACAAATTTTGCATAGAACTCAACCATTCCTAAAAATGACTTAATATCCTCTTTGCACGTAGGATGTGGTGAATCCATAATGGCATCCACCAGCTTAGGTTTCATGGTTACACCGTCCCCACATAACACATGTCCTAGATAAGTTACAGATTGTACCCCAAACTTACACTTCGAATGTTCCACAGTTAAACCTTTTTTTTCCAAAATACTTAAAACCTCCCTCAAAACTGCGTCATGTTCCTTCCTATCCTTGCCAAATAGTAAAATATCATCTTGAAAACATCTCACATTAGTATGTCTCCCAAATAACTGATGCATTAACCTCTGGAATATAGCAGCTGCTGAAGCTAAACCGAACGGTAATCTTTTATATTGAAAACATCCCACAGGAGTAATAAAAGCAGTATATTTCTTACTGGTTTCGCTTAATTTGATTTGGTGATATGCAGCAGATAAATCTATAGTGGAAAACCATCTTGCTCCTTTGATTAACGTTAACATCTCTGAAATTTTTGGCAGAGGAAATTTATCTACTACAATATTTTTGTTCAGATGGCGCAAATCTATGCATAACCAAATCTTTCCATTTGCACGTTTAGCAACTACTATAGGAGAAATCCATTCTGAAGACTCAATTGGTTCGATGATCTCGGCTTCTACCAATTTATCCAATTCTCTCTCCACTTCACTCCTAACTAAAATGGGAATGTTCCTTACCTTATGTATCTTTGGACTAGCATTAGTTTTAAGAACAATACTATGGGGGCGTGGCCGGGCCACGAAACAAGATGGCCGCTTAGAGCGAGAGCTCCGCGCCGAGGCGGTCCCGGAGGGGCGACGGGGGCGAGAAGACAGCCGGACAACACACCGGGTTTGGTGCCCCTCCACCCCTACAACAGCGGCGACACGGAACCATGTCCGGGGACCCCGTAGGAGCGGGACGCAAGGCAGGAAACTCGCGATTCGCCCCAGGCCGATAAGGCCTGGAAAAAGGGGGGCGGAGTCGCGTCTTCGGAAGACCGCGGACGGCGTGCCCGTAGCAGCAAGGAGCAAGCTGAACAGGCCGCAGGGACTGCGGGAGTCGTGACGACCCGCATCCATCTCCCTACAACGCCAACAAACATCCGTGGACCTTCCCCCCCCCCCCACAGGGAGACGGGAAGACACAGCAAAGGGGTGCGGCCCCTTCGACAGCCGGGAGAGAAACCCAAAGAGAGGTAGGATCGAATCTCTTCAAAATAAGAACGGCATCGCCGGAGGCAGAGGCACGACTTCTCCCCTCTTTTCCATCACAGAGGGACAACAAAAACCCTCCCGCTGAGATAATAAACTTTCTCCCCCCCCCCCTCCAGACAACTAATACTGAGGAGGGCAGAGGGGCACGACGGGAGGCACGTGGAGGCGAGGGGACGAGAGGGGTGAGCGACTGGGGGGGGCACCGGGGATGAGGAGAGCCAGAGGGAGCCAAGAGAACAGAGATACAGGAGAAGGGAGTGGACTGACACCAGTGTAAGCCACCGAACATCTATATCCTTATCGGAACCTACGGAGGGAATCTCGGGCCCCACGTGGTCAGACTCTGTAGACAATCGAGGCGATGCCCGGCAACAAACCGAACCATAAACCTGTCAGCAAGCCTGCACGACAACTATTATTCTCAGAAGCGCTACAACACAAACGCCTAACCCCCACGAAGATAAACCCTCAAACATCGCCACCTTTAAACGAGTTCACCACGATGCCTGATAAAGATCAATCCACGACTATGGACAGGATACTACAAGAGACCACCACCGTCAGCCGCCTCATAGAGGGGATGGACGCCTCTATAACTTCATTGACACTAGAAACCAAATCCATGCGTTCTGACATTGCCGGCTTCCAATCTAGAGTGACAGGGCTAGAACAACGCATGGGATCACTAGAGACGCAGATCAACACGTCTCAGGTGCGAGAACAAGACTTCATCTACCTCAGGAGCAAACTAACGGACATGGAGGACAGGAGCTGGAGAGACAATATCCGCATACTTGGGATCCCGGAAAACGAAGAAGGCTCGGATATGCAGACTTTTCTAACCTCCACTCTTCCAAAAATGATTTCATTGGACTTTGACCCGCCGCTAGAATTCCAACGGGCACACAGGATAGGCCCAAAACGCTCTGACAACTCCTCAAGGCCCCGCCCAATCATCGCATGCTTGCTACGGCATAATCAAACCCGACAAATACTCCAAGTAGCACGCAACCACGGCCCTTTCCGAACAGACCAGCACGAGATCCGAATAACCGCCGATTACTCCAAGGAAACCAACGAACGTAGAAAGGCTTTCCTAGCCCTACGACCCCGGCTTCGCAAACTAGAGATGAAATACGGTCTCTTTGACCCTGCAAGAATGTGGGTTACAAAAAATGGAGTATCCAAGGACTTTTATAACCCGGACGAATTGAGACTCTTCCTTGACTCTTTCCAATCCCAGCCTATGGACTCTTACAACACAGACAGTGAGCATGACATTGTAGGAGGCAGTGATAGGGCCGAAACCCCCCACTCGGGAATAGAAAAGGTGAAGACGGCTCTACACGACACCGGAGCCAGTCATAGAGGTAGAGACATGGAGAGACTAACTAGATCATATGATGACAGGGGTCAGATTTTACACGCAGTAGTAACCCACACCCAATTATCGGAAAGAGACAAATCCCGCTCCCCTTTAAAGCCTACAACTGGGTCTTCTTGAGAAGGTAACGCGACAAGACGACTTATGGGACTATCGCCAGAGAGTCGAAAATAACAACTATAGACTCCGCGGAAGGATGAGTACCTTTCCAGATCATATGTGTATTACTATTGTAATTATCTAAGACTGCTAGTATCAATGTTAAAACCAGATACATGAAAAATATATGCTCTTTATGACTAGAGCCGAGGCCCTATAATGGAAACTACCAGTAAATCGTTATTTGCCCTCAGTACACAACAGATGATGATTACTAGAACAGGGATCAGACCCCACCAACTCACTGTATGTTTAATAAGGGCCCGGTCCCGACCCTATAACCCTATAACAAGGTAACAAGGTAACAGGGGCATTAAACAGATAACAAAAATAAACACCAATTAACTATCATGGAACTTACCTTACATTCCACACACTACAAAGTATCTCATGGTAGTAAACAACAAAGTATGTGAAACTTTCCTAATACACACCACACTCGACCAGCGCCGACATTAGAACCGTTTAGCCCCCATTATCACCCCAAGGGATGGGACTAGACAACGTAAAGATAAATTAATCCCAATTCAGGGACACACAATACGATATAACCTGAAACATATCAAAGCTCCCAGTACTTGACCTTACCTTATTCTACAATAAGAAACTGGGGGAAAAAAATAGAACACGAGGACATAATACAACATAATACCGCATAACAAAGCGAAATATTATGACATTCTATACTGCCACTCCATACCACATTATAACATCACAATGTAAATTATAAACTATTAGCTATTCTTTTCCCCAGATGTTCGTACCTACCCCCATCCTAATCATTATTACTATCTTAAACTATCACCAACAACAGAACGACTATGATGGTGGCACATACCAAGTAAGACCTTAGTAGGTCAGTATTATGATGTAATAATACACGGCAAGGAGTTAGTAATAGGATGAGATACGCACTATCCTCGCGAAACCCGGGGCTCAGCTACACTCATTACCTATCCTACGATTAATAGAGAGACGTTTGGCATAATGGCTCCTAACATGATAATGTGATAAGATGCCAGGATATGTTATGTTGATCAACCTAATATGTCATTGAACAGTTGTAAGACGAGATGAGACGAGGCAGTGTTATAGTTGAAAAGAAATGCTCAGGAAGTATTATATTATACTGTATATTGGTATCTTTATGTACCCATGCATACGCGAGAACTATAATACTCTGTTTGAGCTCTCTCCCCCCCTCCTCTGCCCTGCCCCCCCCCTCCCCTCGCCAGCCGGTCTTGGTCTCTCTGTCTGCCCAGTCCCTACTTTAATTTACGACCCTATCTTATGAACTCCTAAACACCCTACGATACCATACAACATCAAGTACTAGGCACAACATCCTAAACACCATACCCCATCAACACCCGACACCCCCTCCTTCCTCTCCAGCGCCGCTCAGGTACTATAGTTATTAACCGATCATTACTTCTGCCAATATACACTTTAGTTATATAACTAATACACTAGCCACTAACCACCGATGAACAGACCCACTTCCCGATACATAAACATAAGCACTGCTGTGTGCCCCCCCCCACCCCTCCTTATCACCGACATATCGATAACTGGCTGTCTGCTGTTTCCCCCCTTTGCCCCCCCGATCGAGACCGCCCGACGGCACGAGAGCTCCGAGATAAATCGGTCCCGCCGTTTACAGACCTAACGAACGAAGGAGGTTGGACTCCTAACCTCCCTCATCCCTACCCTTCTCCACTTCTTCCCCCAAATTGCACGCTCTCTTGCTATACTCTCAATCTCAACTTCAGCACAAGCATCCATCCCTTCCCCCCCTTCTCCCTCTTTTCTTCTCCCTCTCATTTCTCCTTGCCTTCTTTTTCCCTCATATTTCCCCTCCATCTGGCTCTCGTCCTACTTATATTACCTCTCTTCCTTCACCCTCTCCTCTCTCTTCTCTTTCTTCTCCAGAGGATTCCCTTGGCCTCCACCAGCTACTAACCCCCGCATAATATAAAATAAAATAAAATAAAACACCGTATCATATCGAAACACAACTCCCACTCTAACTACTAAGTCAATATCTCCCACAGGGTGCTTACTTACTCACCATTATCCAATATGTCGAAGCCCCACCCTCAAGCGACGCGACCATTACGCATACTCTCTTGGAATGTACACGGCATGACGAGCTATGTTAAGCGGAAGAAGATACTGTCCTATTTTCAATCCAAAAAAACAGATATAGCTCTGATTCAAGAGACACACCTTGACACTCTGGAATCCAGTAAACTTAAACGGGATTGGGTAGGGAGGGTTGCCTTCAGCTGCCGTCCAACGAGTCAGGAATCTGGAAGTAACGGACCCCGCAAATGTGGAGTGGCGATACTAGTGCGTAAATCCCTCCCGGTCACTATCATTAAAACCTGGAATGATACGGAAGGAAGGTATATATTTGCTAAATTAAAACTAGGGGACACTGTTTTATGCGTGGGATCCGTTTACGCGCCAACCGGCCCAAAACGCCCATTCCTTCTACAGCTAAATCGCCTCCTGACAGAAATCGGAACTACTCGATACATAATCGGGGGAGATTGGAATCTCGTCCAAGACGCCATAATGGATAGGACAGGCCCTGTCGATGTATGTAACAATCACGACAGAGCGCTTCTGACAGACCTGACCACTGACGTCGGTCTGGTGGACTGCTGGAGAATACAACACCCGAAAGATAAGGAATATACTTTCTTATCCACCGTCCATGGCACCCAATCGCGTCTGGATTATTTCTTAGTATCACACACTGTAATCCCTCATATACAAGACACCTGTATCCTAGACAGTGGGCTCTCAGATCACTCCCCAATACTAATCCGGATCCAGGTGGGACTCTCCTTCTCTGGTCGTAAACCATGGCGATTGGCTGTACACAGATATCGCTCTCCACAAGGGAAGGAACAATTAAAAGCTCATGTAACCACATACATGGCCGAGAATTCAGGCACTGTATCCTCAAAAAGGATCCTATGGGCGGCAGCAAAAGCAACACTAAGAGGGAATATGATGCGAGATGCAGCACTGGCCAACAAAGACAGAATAGCCCGCCAAACCACCTTAGAGACCACGATACGGGACCTCACTAAACAATATACCGCCCAACCATCCCCTAGGCTGCGACACGCCTTAGAACAGGCCCGCATGGCACACAATGAACTCTATACATCTCAGGCGGAATACGCACTGCAAAAATTGCGAGGCCGCCATTACGAACAAGGGGAAAAAGCAGGTCGCCTCCTAGCGGCGCAGCTCCGACAAAGAGAGGCAGCCTCTGCCATTGCGGCCATAACATCTTCTTCAGGAGCGGTGCTAACTCGCCCACAAGACATTGTAAACGAGTTTGCCAAGTACTACCGACATTTGTACACTCCTGAAACAACGACAGATCAAACACAAATGGAGACATTCCTTGCCGAGGCCAATCTACCCCGTCTGTCTGAGGCAGGCAGGGCCCTCTTGGACGGTAACATAAGCAAAGAAGAGATAACCCAAGTTATAACAAGCCTCCCCTACCATAAATCACCAGGAGAGGACGGATTCCCTGCGGAATTCTATAAATGGGCTGGGGAGGAGGCAATAACCGCAGTACATGAAGCACTGACGGAAGCATGTCAAGAAGGCTCCCTGGGCGCTCTATCCAATAAAGCCACGATTGTCATCTTGCCTAAGCCAGGGAGAGACCCCCTTCTTTGCTGCAGTTACCGTCCTATCTCCCTTTTGAATGGGGATGTCAAACTCCTAGCCAGTGTTCTAGCAGCGCGGCTCCGCAAGGTGATACCATCGTTGATTCACAATACCCAAGTAGGATTTGTACCAGGCCGTACCTCCAGAAATCATATGCGAACTCTTTGCCATACACTGTTAGAATCCATACAATTACCTGACGAAGCCCTAGCCCTGTCCCTAGACGCGGAGAAAGCATTTGACCGCATTGAGTGGCCCTACCTATTCACAACCATGAAGCATTTTGGCCTGGGGGAACAATTTATCTCTAAAGTACGTTTATTATATGACCACCCCACAGCACAGGTTAACTGTGGGGGCATCATGTCAGACCCATTCCCTATCGGAAGGGGCACACGCCAGGGATGCCCTTTGTCGCCACTTCTATTTTTATTGGCCATGGAACCCCTAGCTGCCACCATACGAAATTCTCACCAAATAAAAGGGATCCATATCACCGGGGGCATATCCAAAATATATCTCTACGCAGACGACATTCTGTTAACAATGTCCGATCTAGAAACCTCGCTCCCAGCACTACTTTCCACTATAGAAGACTTTGCATCCCTATCCGGATATCGGGTAAACTGGGATAAAAGTGAGGCACTACCATTATCCCGCATAACGACGAGGGCAGCGATACATGGCCTTCAATTCAAATGGACCCCGACCCGCCTTAAATATTTAGGAACGTTTATTAACAGAGGTCTAGAACATATGGTCAGGGACAACATAGACCCCCTTATATCTAAAATGAAACAAGACTTTGCCAAATGGTCCCTACTAGGCCTGTCCATGTGGGGCAGGACACAGGCGGTCAGAATGGTCACCTTACCACGCTTCACATACGTGTTAGGCATGCTTCCCCTACAGATACCTCTTTCCTCACTCCGATTAATAGACGCATCCATAAGGGCCTTCGTCTGGGGCTCCTCACGCCCAAGACTGAAACCTGCAATAATACTGGCACGACGGCTCTACGGAGGATTAGGACTACCCTCGGTAGAACAATACTCTCTGGCCCTACAACTCTCACAGCTAATATATACGCTTCCGGATACAGCCGATCCACCGCAATGGGTGATCACAGAGAAACTCCTATATGGACAATATACGGAGATGGGAGGAACATACGCCGACCACGTTCCCTTAACTAACCCCATCCTCAAGACTACAAACACAGCGTGGTGCAGAGCCCATCGACTACTAGGAGTACACCCCTCCCTGCATACTCAGGCTCCCATAGCAGGGAATAAAAGCATTAAAATAGGAGGGACTATTCTCAGATGGCCCCAATGGTCCGACGCAGGTATCCACAATATATCCCACATAATAGATGGAGATAGCTTCCGCACATTCGCCTCCCTCCAGGAAGAATTCGGTATCCAAAGTAACCAGGAGTGGCGATATCTACAGCTCAAACACTGTATGCGGAGAACATTAGGAACCCCCCCGTGGCTGCTCAAAACCTCACCCATTGTCACCTATCTTCAGAAATGGGGCCGACAAAAAGGCGTCTTGGCTGGCCTCTATGCCGAATTAACTAACCACCTTTACTCTCAGCCTTTACTTGAACGACTACGCTTAAAGTGGCAGGACATACTAGAGATAACCTACACGGACGAAGAATGGCCAGACATACTAGAAGCCCTCGACAGGGGTGTACGTGAAGCACGCCTGAAATTTTGCCTATTTAAAATCCTTCAGGGATGGTATTGGACCCCCGTTAAACTCTTCAGGGCAGGGTTGATACCTCACGCGAACTGTTGGAGATGCACAGAGCCATATTGCGACCAACTTCATATTTTATGCCACTGCCCCACGGTACAGTCACTATGGGACGCGGTACGCCTCGCCTTATCGGACTTCATACAGATACCAAAACCGACCCCACCAGCATTTATCATTCTACATGACATTCGCCCGTATCCCTCCCTATCGCGGGCACATAAACGATTAATCCACACGGCGCTAGCCACGGCCAAAATATGCATACTCAGGCACTGGAGATCTAGCATTGCCCCCACACCCATGGAATGGATGACGGCCATGTATCAAACGGCTACCCATGAACGAGTGATTTATAACCTACAGGACCAAGCAGAACAGTTTGAGGAGGTCTGGCGCCCATTCTTGAAGAGACCATGAAGCGGCTGGTGGATGACCAACGGATGATCAATGTTCAATGATCAATGATTAGGGAATATTGATTACCAATCACCCTCTGAGAATCCTAGACTCCGGAAACACATTTAATCTCCTATTGCCCCCTCTCTCTCTCCCTAGCTACGCTATCCTCTCTTCTCTCTCTCTTTTTTTTCTCTCTCTCTATCAATCCACAGGCCTCTAATTTTGTCCAATGCCCGAGACCCTGAACTACCCAACATAGTAATACAAGTCGCTTCCTAACACAAACAAGGACTGAGAAATCAACTCATATAAGACGTAGACACTCTCCAACCGACCTTACCATACCTATCATACATATTATCTACTCCTAGACAATAACTTGCTACAGACGGAGAAGTACAGAACGATCTACTCTTAGGCCTGAACAAGCTAGTCTCAGGATACAAAGACCCCCTGCCTACCTCGAGTCTCTTCATTCTACATTCCCCCGCGATTACCCTTCCTCTTTCTCCCTCTTTCTTTCCCTTCTCTCCCCCTCCCCATTTCATATGACTATTTTGTCTCTCCCCTATACCAAGACCAACCCCTCCTACACAACCCTATCCTCGCTCCCCCTCCCCCTACCACCCCCCCCACCTGTTTTCCACTCTTCTTCAAAATAAGGGTACACAACTCAACTATGCAACTGGGAATTTTTACTTACCTGACAGTACATGTATATATGTTTACAATGGAAATAATTGTGGTAAACGAACAAAAACAATGTTTTGAAAGCTAAACAGTTTGTTTATATGCTGTATGTACCGCCTGATACATTCTTAATAAAACTTTTGAAACTAAAAAAAAAAAAAAAAAAAAAAAAAAAAAAAGAACAATACTATGTTCAAAATCATCCAAAACACCAATTTTTCCACTAAAAACTTTAGGGAAATTCTTAAACATTTCATTTGCAATGCATTCTCCCTCGTCCACAACCATAACTGGTTCAGGACTATTCGGATCAAGAGTGATATGCAAATCACCCTGATCTTTCCAACCTAAAACTGAAGGTCCCTTCTTTGCTACATATAACTTTCCCACAGATTTTCTGTTTTTAAAAACAAATGTAAGTTCTCTGAAACCCAATAACTCTATTTTCTCTCCAGAAAATCCTTCTGGACTAACATCTGCTTTTTGTAAATTGCTACCTATTTTTCCTATAAACTTCGATTTCCACACTCCCTCATTAATGATGGTAAAAGGCGAACCTGAATCAACATAAACCTGAATCTCAACCCCTCCTATGTGCATTAAACATACTGGTTTCTTCTTGTTACTGACAGACTCTTCCTGAACGTTAAATACAAACATTTGATCTTTACTTATACTCTTGCTGTCCTGCTTAATTTTATTTACCCTACTCTCATCCTCACTTGAATTGTCACTCAGTCCATCTACGTACTTCACATTATCATTCTTTTTTTTCTTTTTACACACCCTAGCAAAATGCCCTATAACTCCACACGCCGCACACTTCTGCTTCAATGCAGGACAATATTTGTGTGAAGCTAAATGTGAAGTGCTATCACAACGGTAACACCTTTGACCATTATACTTATTTGCTTGTTGATTCTTTTCACTTTCATTCTTTGTTCTGCCCATTCCTTTATACTTTACTTTGTTTACTGTATCTTCATTAATATCACAATGCTCTGTTTTAACTGCTTTCGCACTTCGACTAGATAACTCAGCTTTTCTAACAATCGCTAAAATATCATCCAACTCAGTATCTCCATTTATCCACAATCTTTCTTGAATCGCAGGGTCACGGATATGCATTACTACTTGGTCTCTAATTAACTGGTTTTGCAAATGATCGAATTTACAATCATTTGCCAAAACTCTAAGCGCAGCTACATACTCATCCACAGTCTCACCATGCTCATGTTTTCTTTGAAAAAATGTATATCTTAAAATCCCTATACACACTTTAGGTGCGAAATAATTATCAAATTCTTTCAAAACATTTTCAAATACATTTGTGTCCTCGTTGCTGTTAGTTTTCGTCATAGACTCAAATACTTTTAGTCCTTCTGGTCCCACAGAATGCAAGAAAATCTTTTTTTTCCTCTCCGGACTCATTTTTCCTTCCTCATCAATAGTCTCCAAGGAATTTATAAAGTACGATTTCCATTCTGTCCATTTCATACATGGACTTCCCCCTGCTGGCCAGAATGCTTGTGGGGGCTGAAGTGAAAATTGTTGTGTGGCCATTAAAAATTTTGTAATGCAAAATATATGTTTAAATTAATTATTCTAAGAAAATTGTGCTGTACCATATGTAATTGTCCAGATAATGAACTTCCTTCCACTTAGTTTCCAAAAACTGTTGCAAAAGAATTCAATCAGTGAAAATACACATTTCAAATGAATATGTCCTTTTATCCAGAATTAATCTGTGAATTGCCTGTAAATTACTGTACTGTTCCTCTGTACATATCCAATGACACGCACGCTGTTTCTTTTACGCCTCAAATGTCACTCACGCTATTCCTCTGTCCTATTCCGTGTGAATAACACACAAAATAACGTTCCGATTCCCAGCTGATATGCCTTTCCAAAAAAAACAAGTTTTGCCAAGGGCCACTCCTCTAATGTACGTGAATACGTCCGATCACTTCTCTAAATCAGACTCTCGAGGAATGGAACGGAGAGCACAGCTTGAATATCGCCCATCTCTGTAACGGCAAGTTCCTTCAATACTTTCTGTTTATTTCCTGCAAAACGATCCTCAATAAATCACTAGTCTTGTCAAGCCTTACAGTTTTATATTTCTAAATTCCATCGTCGTGTAAGATTTCTCCTTGTTTTCCAAACCGAAAGTAATAACTCTTTCCGGCACTTCGCACTCCGTTTCCACCGTAGGTTCCACAATTAAGCTCGTCGTCAGAATTGTTAAGTCGGAGACTTCAAGTTAAAATCTTCTTTATTACAAGTTGTAAAAACAATAAGGCTTAACAAGCGATCATGGTAAAAGCGTGTGTCTCTCGCAGGTCTCTCTCTGCCTTCTCCCCTCCCGATCTCCAACCACCTAGAATTCGAATCCCCACACGCAACTACACACGAACGAAAACAATTCTAAATACCTAACCACGCACTAATACAACACTAGCGCTAATAAACTATATCACATACTGTATATATTATATAACATATCAACATAACAGTTGTCCAGTAAGACACCTTCGTATTTGTGCCACGCGTGACCTGGAGCCTTGTATCTCTCACCTCTAACTATCCTGCTTGCGGGGCCACAGGAAGCAGGCGCTTTTATTGTTCATCCTTGGGAACAAGATACTGTCACTGCAGCATTTTTGAGGCGCGACTTTTAAGCAAGCGAGTCGGTTTTCTTAGCACTTCCAGTTGTTTGAGGAAACGTCCAAGGCCTAATCCTGTGCGCTGAACAGAACTTTCAACTTTGAACTGCTTTGCCACACGAGCACAACTCTCCTTGTCTCTCCATGACGTCGCATCACATTACGTGGCAAACATTTTGGTTTGGAGTACAGAAACAGGAGCATAGAGCATTGGTGATATGCACACCAATTTATACATGTGCGTGTCCATCTGTGTTACACACACTTGTCACTTGTTATTATCATTACGCTGCCGGCCACATTGGGGCGGTTATTCCCTCTTTGGCAGCCAGTGAAAATGTGGTATCAGTGAACGTGTGATACCAGTGTTAAGCATACCTTTCAAAGCGCAATTCTAGCAATTTTAGCATTTTGCTACTGGTGATACAATCATCAATTAAAACATTTATCAATTTAAAAATGATTGTATTATATCCAGTCTCAGCTCGAGGGTACTGGAGGGGGCGGGGCATCATGCGATGGTGGGGAGCTGGCTGGATGGCGGGGGGGATGGGGAGGTAATCTTAATAAAATTAAAAATAAATACATTTACTTGCATGCCATTCTCTGATGCACTGCTCCTCTGTCTCCTCAGTAGGCTGCGGGCACAGGTTCCAAGCCCGCCCCGCGGCTAATCCTGATGATGCTCAGAGCAACATTGGGATTGGCTGGGAGCACCCAGCCAGGGCGCTCCGAGGCAGCCTGGGAGCCTGTACCTGCTCTCTCCAGCCCAGCAGTAGTGTGCCAGTCTGGAGAGAGCCTACTGCACATGTGTGTTTGGCCGGCCCAAGACGGCCGTCCAAAGACACATGAGCACTGAGGGGAATACACAGTGCACTCCCTTAGTCCCTGTCATCCTCAATGCCCTGCCCCTTTAACAATGAAAGGATAATAAACGTAGTTTAAGGATAATAAACATAGTTTATTATTCTTTCATTGTTAGAGGATTTGCAGCGGTTGCTGCTGGTGAGGGGCGACGCTCCTTTGCCGTAGCAGAGGAGCCACCACTGATTATATCTTTACTATTTTGCCTTCGCTTACGGTGTCTGGCACACCCTGCACATCATGTGCATTGGTATTGTATTTTACATATTTGTACAGTTTTCAAGGCATAACTCCAGCACTATCTGGCATCTTGATTTAGAACCTCATCTTTGTGCCTTCTCAGTGACAGGCACACCAGTTGCAGTTTCTCCCTAGACTTTGGTGGTCACTATGAGTTTGACGGCCTTTTAGCAAGACCGCTGTGGTTACAGGCGCCAGAAGACCACCAGTGTTGGCTGTATCCTACCAGCTGTATTTAGAGTCTACAAATAAATCGGCCTAAAAACAGCCACAAATCTGACACTGCCATGACAACCCAGAGCGGGATAGAGGCGTTCCCACTACCAGTACCGCCATCCTGAAAAAAATCCGCCCTCCATATTATAACCCACAAATCAGCACAGCGGTCATTGCACTATGGATAATCATTGGCGGTGTGAACCGCTGTGGTCAAAAACACACCTCTACCAGAACACAGCACAACATTGGACAAATCGAATACCCCACACCTGATACAAATCACTATAAAACAAACCCCCACACAACCCACAACCCTTTTGCCACCAAAACAACATACACAACAGCGAGGACCACACAAACCAAAGACACTGTACTTATGCACCATACGCACTATCACACACAACACTAAGCACACACCACACAACTACACCATTGACACTATACAAACATCATACAGCACACACAACCAAGTACTCCTCACCCCACTAACCTCCCTATACTGCACCGTTGCACAATACACACACGCCCACTCACAACACAACCACCATGTCCTGTCAAAAACACACACGCTTCACAGACGATGAGTTGAGGGTCATGGTTGATGAAATAGCCAGGGTGGAGCCACAACTATTTTGAGCACAGGTCCAGCAAACATCCATTGCCAGGAAAATTGAATTATGGCAGAGAATCATTAGCAGGGTAAACTCAGTAGGCAACCATACAAGCACAAGGGAGGACATATGGAAGCGGCGGAACGCCCTTAGGGGGGAAGGTGTGTTCATGGCGTCAAGGCACCAATTTGCCATGGTGAAGACTGGTGGTGGGCCCCCACCTCCTCCCTCAGAGTTTGCATCATGGGAGGAGCTGGTAATAAACCAACACACCCCTAGGACTAATTTGGCCCTTACAGCATGTTACCCCACCACCCTATCATCCCCCAAGTCACATATCATCCATTACACCTCCCACACCATCACCTAGAGCCCCTCCCCTGTATGCCACCCCACCACCCAGCCACAATGGCCAGACAGTCCCTGGCCACTGCATGGATAGCAATGGCAATAACTAGCACTACAACTCCCACAATGCACCTGTGCATCCACATGAAAATCTGATCCGTCCACATCACAGTCAACACCTGCATGTACAACTATCGGACCTACAACACCAACAGGATGCTATGACTGAGGACCTATACATAGCAATAACAGAAATGCAATCCTCATACAGCAACCTTCAACAGAGCATGCTACCCATTTCACTGTCCATTACCCACAAACAATGTCTGTAATGCTGCATCTGTCATTGCCATAACTGGGAATCGAGTTAAGCTACTGAATGCATCAGACACAGAAACCAACATTCACATCTTCAATATGTCATACTCTCCCACTTAATTCACAGGTACCCCTGCCACTGTCACCATGCAGAGGATGCCAGAGACAGCTAGACCTCCCCAGGATGAAGGCCCCAGTGAGGACAACGCCACAGGATGTCTGGACATAGATGACTTACCTGGCCCATCTGGACACTGGGTAAGTCCAGCACTCCCACCCTCACACTGCCCACATCCAATCCCCCCAACCAGTGGCATCTACATCTCAGCCAAGTCCTGCTCCCCAAACCTGTGTCCCAAGGAGTGGTCAATCATCAGTATGTCCGACAGTACAGGGACCTGAGCCGAACTCTCACACCCAAGACAATGATGGTCCTGGGGTAATAGGGAGTGGGCACACATACCAGGGACACATGGACAGAGGGTCAGGAGGCGAGGGAGGGTACCAATGGGTGAGGGGATGGGGCCCCAAGGGACTCAACTGGACAGAAAACCATCTCCCAAGTCATGGGTGCATGCCAGCAATCCCAGGGCAAGATGGGCCAAATACTCACCATTCTGGAGGAAAACCTAAGGCTGCAGAGGCAATACCACCAGGAGGCTATGCAGCAGTTGCAGGCCCCCAGTGCCACCATGGCCTCCATTGCAGGGGTGATCAAGGAGCTCACAACCATCTTGCATGCTTCCTCCTCCCACCAGCAGGCCCCTTCTGCTAGCCAGATACCAACTGAGCCATCAACATCAGCCTCAGCTAGTGGAGTAGAGGCACTGCCAGAGGAACCACAGGCCACTGGCACTCTACCCTCTACAGCCGAGGACCCCCCCCGGAAATGTGGTCATCCATCCAGACATCCTACAGGAGAAGATTCCAAGACTAAACCCACTGCCAGGAAGTGACCCTCTTCTGAAAATTCTCCCTTGTGTGCCACTGAGACACCCTGTTGGCTGTTCAATGTCACTTCTCCATTTTCACATGGCCCTTGGATACTGGACCTGTACTGTCTACAGCTAGGCCACCTACCATGAGGATTACTTTAACTATGACCCCACTCATCAACTCTTCCACACTTTGTGCTCAACAAACACCATAAAACAGAGGAATTGTCTTTGTGTCTTTATTGTGAAATGTACCAATGTAAATTCTACCAAAATGTAATTTGTGTTAATTCCCCTTCACCAAAGGTTTGTCACATGGACAGCAGAGGGACCCTGTCTGGTGTAGGTGATACCCTACACCAGACACGGTCCAAATTCCAGTTGCAAGGGATTCACTAGCTCAGCCACACACAGGAGTAGAACCACAAATCCAACCTGCAAATAGACCAAGACAGGGACTCACATCAGGATAGTAGGCATGGTGGGAGCCACAGCACATTTGCAGTACATTGTTGTCATGCACAGTTTTGATTGGCAAAACCACAGGGACAACTGAAGACAATGTCACACCCACAAGATCAGGAATCACATGACTATTACACAGTAGAAATGGGTAAACAACGACACTTACTACAATTAGGAAAGGGCAATGTCCATGAATGCCACAGCCAACAGTTTTGATAGGGAGTTAGGCACACTACACAATCATTAGTGTGGGAAAACATCTGCACAGGAAGTTGCAGGAGAAATGTCACACCACATGCCTGAACATAGGACACGTAAACCTACCAATCTGCAAATACCAGACATGTCAGTGAGATGACATCAGTAACACAGTTCCTGATAGGCTATCTGTCACCCACCACAAGTCACACTGAGGGATAGGTACACTGAACATCTCCAGTGATGAACCTTACCAGGAGGAGCACTGTCATATGACAATTTGGAAATAAAACACCTGACAATACACACACAACATACCTGTATGTTACTGGAAGTGATGATTGATCAGCTGAGTTCTAGATTCAGCTGCACCTTCCTCATCAGCCTCCTCATCACTTTCCATGTCCCCATCATCAGCCACTGGTCCAGCTGCCTCCTCCTCATTAGCCAGTATTGGAAACTGACGTCTCAGGACCAGATTGTGTAGCATGCAGCAGGCAACTATGATCTGGCATACGTTTTGGGGAGTGTAGAGGAGGGCACTTCCAGAGACGTGGAGGCACCTGAATCTGGCCTTCAGGAGCCCAAATGTTCTTTCTATAACATGCCTCATCATTCTGTGGGTCTCATTGAAACGGTGTTCCCAATCCATGGTAGGGTACCTCACGGGTGCCAGCAGCCAGGGAAGGTTAGCATAGCCAGAGGCACACGTTTGCAAAGGTATGACCTGTCACTATACTGGTAGAGGCACAGGGCTGAATGGGATGACAGTTGACATTACAGTGACACACTTCCTATTGCAAACATACCAATGAGCCAAGTACTATCTCTCTGTACTCGTGCCATCATGTGCTGGGAATTGCTGTTCCTGAGAATGAAGGATTCATGCACAGATTCTGAATACTTGGCTGTCACTTGGAAGATGTAAGATGTAGTAGTCCACGAGACACACCACCTGTACATTGATGGAGTAGTAGCTTTTCCTGTTCCTGTAGACTTGTTCATCGGCTATCTATGGCCCCTATCCCATGAGAGATGCTTCCAATATGGTAGAAGTCAGCCTTAGCAGTAGGCAAATCCACACATTGGGGGAACCTGATGTAGCTGTCCATGTGTTTCAGTAAAGCAGACAGTACATCTGTCAACACAAGATTGAACATGGGCTGTGACATAACTGGCTGCCATACCCAGTGTAATCTGGAAAGAGCCAGTGGCAAGGACCTGTAGCACAGACAAGACCTGTACTGTGGGAGGGATGGCAAAGGGATTACATATAGCAGTCAATAGATCTGGCTATAACTGGGTACATAGTTCCATTATGGTGCGAGTCAGACGATAGGTTGCTCCTCCAGGTTTGAAAGGTCCACTAGGAGGAGATACACTGGTGCATGTCTCATTCTCCCCAATATGGGGTATCTAGGATAGAGAGGAGAGAATGTACAACTTGATGACCACTCAACACATGCTAGCTAGCAAGATCCTTGTTGCACACAAAAAACACTGTAGACAGGCCCCATCAATCGCCACATAACATTATGGCCATGTAGAGGGCTCATGCAAACCAGCCTACTTGCCCGTTACAGGCCCTGAACAACAGCATGTCACACACATCATGGGCAAGATGTAGGTAGGAAAAATTTAGCGAATCGGAAATAGCGACTCCATGCGAATCGCTGTTTCCGACTCGTAAAATCAAATGCAAGAAAGACTTGCGATACCAATTTGCGAGTCGCAGAGGTGTCACACTGCAATTTGCGACCTTCGATTTTAGCGAGATCGCAATTTGCGAGAAGGGTGACGCAAATTGCGACTGACTCTCAAATTGCCTGCAGGTGCAGCACAACAGTTGGGAAACCCACTTCCTGGTTCTTGGTGATGACATCAGAACAAGGAAGTCATCAAATAGACCTAGGAGGAGGGAGGACTACACCCATTTCAAACTGCTGAGCCACACCCAGGGGAGAGGAGCTGAAGCAACCATGGAGGAGACAGGCAGTGCTGGCAGAAGGAGGAAAATGAAATTTTCTGACAAGGACTTGGAGGTGCTTACAGAAGAATGCTTCCTGCACCTTGATAAACTTTTTGGAAAGGCAGCAATGAGTGTCCCAGACACTCAGAAGAAAAGATTATGGCAGCAGATACAGGAGAAAATCAGTGCCATAGGGGTGAGCCACCGCACCCTCGAGGAAATCCACAAAAGGTGGTATGACCTGCGCTCCAGGACCAAGGAGAGGGTTGTGGAGCGCATGAGGGAGATGAGGGGCACCGGAGGAGGCCCATCCACTGTCCCACCACCCACAGTCCTGGAAAGCATAGTGGAGCAGACACTGGAGCCAGAGGCCGTACTGGGCATGGGAGAACAGGACAGTTCAGCGCCTGGGACATCAAAAAGTGAGTACCATTAGTTATGCTTTGACACCCACAAATGCAGTATACACACTATCCCAATACACAGCAGCAGGCACCACCAGACTAGCTCCATTCCAGTCTAGCAACCTCTGGAATAGTGCATTATGGGCAATGTAGTACAGTAGTCCAAATATAGGCAAATGTTTATTATGAGGCATAAAACAGATGTGCGAGACTGACAGTGTATCCCCTATGTCCCACAGGTCTCCCACAAGACACCCCCAGCAGCGACATAAGGCAGGGAGAGGAACATGGGCCAGACCCACTGCAGGAGGCTGCTGGTGACATTGCGGGGCCCAGCAGAACACTACCAGGGTCCATTGAAGATCAAATACAGGACATGGGGGCAGCAGAAATAACACCAGGGCCCAGCCCCACAGAGAGGCGCACAGAGCCAGCTGCTGGACCAGTGCGCAGACGCCAGCGCAAGGTTCAGTCGGTGCCCCAGGAAGATGTAGGAGAAGCAGAGTTTGCGGGGTTGGCGGCATCGCTCATTCAGGGTCAGCGCCTGCAAAACAGACAATTAAGGTCCATCACCAGAACCCTCAATAGACTGCAGACCACAATGACACATGGGTTGGCAAATGTGGACAGTCAGTTCAACCGAATGAATCAACATCTGGGGGACTTAACACAGGCCATTTGGTGATTGAACTTGTGGCAGACAGAGCACATGCAAGGCGCAGGGAGCGCCACACTGCCGCACGTTTTGACCAACTGGCAGCATCTGTTGGGCTTCTTGCTACAAATACAACATGCCTGTCAAGGCGTACAGTCAGCCTCCAGGTGGAACTTGGCACTTTGCAGCGGATGTGGCGCGACGACTTGGCCGCATCAGCCATGCGGTGGACCTTATGGAGAGCAGTCAGGCTGCAAGGGGCACAGGGGAGACCCCTCAGGACAGCGAGGAGGGGTCGACCATTAGTAGTGTGTCTGCCAGTGAGTCCCGTGTGCTACGGAGTAGCAGTGCACAGCAGGGGTCAGGGGACCCACCAGGGATGAGCCATGGTGGCTGCACTAGGAGGAGGGTGTGAGCCACCAGACTGTACTGTAAATAAGGCACATGAATTTAATATGTCTTAAATGCAAATGGACAATTCCAGACTGTGACATACAACAATATTCCTTCTTTCACATAGTTTAGAAATAAAAAGGTTTTGTTTGTTTCATTACATAACTGGCCTATGTGTGTCTGACATTAGTGAGTGTGGTGACGGTCGCCACATACCTGCCAAAGTATTGGGTTGCAATGTGGTTCGGTCTCTGTCTGCCCTCATTTGTGATGCTTCTATCCCCAGGCTGTCGGTGTGGTAGCTCTTGCTCCTCATCCTCCGTGTCTGTGTCTTCAGGGGTGAGATGTAGCCCACGTCTGGTGGCAATGTTGTGTAGGATGGCACAGGTGGCAACAATCTTGCATGCTGTTTCTGGGGCATACTGGAGTGCATCTCCACTTTTGTGGAGGCATCTGAATCTTGCCTTTAACAAGCCAAAGGTCCTCTCCACAACAGTTCTGGTCCGCCAATGTGCACTGTTATATAGCCACTCGTTCTGATTGCAAGGTGTTAGGTATGGGGTGAGTATCCATGGTCTCAGGGCATATGCACTGTCACCTGTTTGACAAAAAAGCCAAATTTAGCAGGGCATGAATGGTTTACACAGTGACCTGTATGAATGGCTTCAGGGTGTAGTCAGCAATACCTAATAGATATCCATCTCCAAACTCACCACGTTCTAGGCGTTGGTGTATCCCACTGTGCCTGAATATGTATGAGTCATGTGTACTCCCTGGATATTTAGCTACAATGTCAGTAATGACATTATGGGCATCACATACCACCTGGATGTTTAATGAGTGGGTACATTTCCTGTTGGAGAACACATATTCCAGATTTGGAGTAGGGCAAATTTGTATATGTGTCCCGTCCACACACCCTATTATATGGGGGAAGTTGGCAATTCTGTAGAAGTCCAACTTGGTGCTGTTAATTTCTGGCTCATTCCTGGGAAGGTATATATATCTGGACATGTGTGTGTGTGTGAGTATGTCATCTAGGAAAGATCTGAAGATTGTGAGAGTGCACTTTGGGATACCCCACCTGCCACAGCAATCATCCACTGAGAGCTACCTGAGGACAAGAGGTGCAGTGAGCATAGCACTTGCACAAGTGTAGGGATGGCGCTGCCGCGCATTGTCTGTCGTTCAAGCTGAGGATTCAGTAGTTCAATTAATTCTAAGATTGCAGCACTGCCCAGTCTATATTTGTCATATATCTCCCCCTCAGTTTGTTGAAATAGTATCTGCCTGGCTCGGTATATCCTCTCCTGTCTCTGCCTCCTCCTCCTTTGCTGGGCGGCCTGGACTCTCCTCCTCCATGCTATCACGTACAGTTCAGCCATTTTGAGTCACCCAGATGCCTTCTGGGTCTCCTTTTATACTTTGGTTCTGGTTACCACCTGCTCTGAATATGTGGTAATCTGGATAAGCAAAATGGGCTTTTTGCGACTAGTTGCAATTTGCGACTGGCTTTTGCATATGGTTTGGGACTAGCAATTTGTGACTTCCTATTTGCGGGTCGCAAAATCAGGTCGCAATTTTTGAGGGTCGGTAATGGGTTGCATCGCTATTTGCATTTCGGAAATGGGATTTTTGCATCCCATTTCAGATTTTGCGATGTCGCAAATAGCGAATCGGGCCAGTAGCGACTCGCAAAACTTTGCTACATCTGGCCCAAAATGTCTAATGTTCCATTTAAAAGCTGCATATATGCCCAGCACATCCCATGAATGTACTAAAGCCATTGCCTAATGTGGTAGCAATTTTTGCGAGTCGGTAATGGGTCGAATCGCTATTTGCATTTCGGAAATGGGATTTTTGCATCCCATTTCGGATTTTGCAATGTCGCAAATAGCGAATCGGGCCATTAGCGACTCGCAAAACTTTGCTACGTTTGGCCCAAAATTTCTAATGTTCCATGTAAAAGCTTCATATATGCCCAGCACATCCCATGTATGTACTAAAGTCATTGCCTAATGTTGTTACACCGTCCGTGAGGTACCCAGCAATTGGACAAACACTGGAATTGACATCCACCTATCGTACACCACAGTGGCATGATTATCACTGTTAGACCTGGCAGCCTTAGAGTGGTCACCCCTAACTTTTTGCCTGCCTCCCTCCAATTTTTGGATACTGTTTTTGCTGGTTTTAGGATTCTGCACACTTTACCACTGCTAACCAGTGCTAAGGTGCATATGCTCTCTCCCTTTAAACATGATGATATTGGATCATACCCAATTGGATTATTTAATTTACTTATATATATAAATTCCTATTAGAGTGCACTATTGCACTATATGTGCCCAGGGCCTGTAGATTAAATGCTACTAGTGTGCCTGCAGAGCTGATTGTGCCACCCAATTAAGTAGCCCCTTAATCATGTCTCAGGCCTGCCATTGCAAGGTCTGTGCGTGCCGTTTCACTGTCAATTCGACTTGGCATTTAAAAATACTTGCCAAGCCTAAATCTACACTTTTTTAACATATAAGTCACCCCTAAGGTAGGCTCTAGGTAACCCATATGGTAGGGTGCTGTGTAGACAAAAGGCAGGACATGCACCTGTGTAGTTTACATGTCCTGGTAGTGTAAAACTCCTAAATTCGTTTTTGCACTACTGTGAGGCCTGCTCCTTTCATAGGCTAACATTAGGGTTGCCCTCATATACTGTTTGAGTGGCAGCTGTTGATCTGAAGGGAGTAGGAAGGTCACATTTAGTATGGCCAGAATGATAATACAAAATCCTGGTGAAGTTGGATTTAATATTACCATTTTAGAAATGCCACTTTTAGATGCCACTTTTAGAAAGCGAGCATTTCTCTGCACTTAAATCCTTCTGTGCCTTACAATCCACGTCTGGCTGGGTTCAGTTGACAGCTCCCTTGTGCATTCACTCAGACAAACCCCAAGCACAGGATGCTCAGCCTCACTTGCATACATCTGTATATTGAATGGGTCTTCCGGTGCTAGGAGGGTGGAGGGTCTGACACTTACATGTCAAAGGACAGTAGCCTGGCCTCACACAAAGTACTGCCACCCACCTTACTGGGACCCTGGCAGACAGGATTGAACTGAAAAGGGACCTTGTGCACTTCTAAGCCACTCTTTGAAGTCTCCCCCACTTCAAAGACACATTTGGGTATTTAAACAGGGCCTCTGCCCCTACCAACTCTGACACTTACTGGAGAAGACAACCTGAACCAGAACCTGCAACCTGCCAAGATGAACTGCCTGGCTGCCCAAAGGACTCACCTGACTGCTTTCTGTGAAGGACTGCTGCCTTGCTGTTGCCCTGCTGCCTTGCTGCTCTCTGGCTGTGCTGAGAAGTGCTCTTCAAGGGCTTGGATAGAGCTTGCCTCCTATTCCCTGAAGTCTCAGGACCAAAATGACTTCATTCCTGTAAGAAGAACTCACTGTGTGGCAAAAATCGACGCACTGCCGGCAGAAAATGACAAACAGTCTACATCGCAGTGAAAAATTCACCGCACGCTGAACCGGAACAACGCAGCCCGACTTCTCAAGGAGAAGATCGACGCAGTGCCAGCGTAGCAGCCAGAAAGTCGACACACATCCCACTGGATCGACGCACAGCCGAGCCGGAACGACGCAGCCCGACTTCCCGAGAGGAATCGACGCAGCACCTGCAGTGTGGTAGAAATTTCCACACAACGCCCACTGGATCGACACAGACTCTGTGACTTCGTCCTGAATTCAATGCATCGCCACCGGGGAGTCTGAAAACCTCGCAATCTGAAGAGGATCCAAGACCGAGTGCCGGAAATCGACGCAAAGCCTTCCCTGTGTGGAAAACAAACAACACATCACCGTGTGCGCCCCGAGAAATCGTCGCACACCTCCCTGTTTTCCACACATCTCCTCCTCTGCGGTTCCTTGCGGAGATTTTGAATGCAAACCAGGTACTTTGTGCTTGCAAGAGACTAAAGACACTTTATATCATTTTTACAGTGACATTCCAAAATATACTTATTGCATTTTAATAATTTTGACCTGCATCTTACCATATAAATGTTATATATTTTTCTAAACACTGTGTGGTGAATTTTTGTGGTGTTCTAATGTGTTATTGCATGATTTATTGCACAAATACTTCACACATTTCCTTCTAAGTTAAGCCTGACTGCTCAGTGCCAAGCTACCAAAGGGTGGCACAGGATAATTTGGATTGTGTGTGACTTACCCTGACTAGAGTGAGATTCCTTGCTAGGACAGAGGGTAACCTGACTGCCAACCAAATACCCCATTTCTAACAATCACATTTATGGGCCCAGCCATGATGGCAGAACATAGGCCTACACAGCATACGGTACATACGTCTAGCATGACACACTTATTTTTCCTTTACAAGCCATTAAATGTGACTGAAATGGCAGCTGCCTATCCTGGGTGCACTGGACAGATGAAAGTGACCTAATTCTGTGTGTTCACAACTGCCATGCAACTACTCATTGGATAACATTTTTGCCAATGGAAGACTGGGGCCAATGATGATCACCTCTGGCATTGACAATCATATACGCAGCGGCCACGACTGCCATTTTCTGCCACCTAGCTCACTTGACTCCTGGCACTCATGCAAGCAAGACCTCCACTATGTGAGCTACTGTGTACTGGCTCTGGAGCCATCATGCCACATCATGTAGGTGATAGGGCCCCAGCCTTCACTCAGGAGGAGTTAGAGCAACTTGTGGACAGGGTCCTACCCTTGTATAGACAGAGGAGTAGGTGAGCCCAATTCCATTGTTCTTTGTGATAAGGGTGTGTGAGGCTGTAAGGCGTTGCCATGCCACACAGGAAGTGGATGCATGCAGGAGCCAATGTGTTTGTGCCGTGAGGACACGTTAGTGTTGGCATGTGATGTGTATGATGTGAGTAGTCCACTGCTGCTGATGTGGTGCCACTCTGCATGAGTTTTTCCTTCTGTCTGTGTCACCCCTGCAGGTCAGGGCCCATCAGAAGGAGGGGATATAGCGTGCCTTCGGCAAGCAAGTGTGGACCCTGAGGGTCCATAACCGGCGGAGCACCTACTGCAGAAATCTGTGGGAGAACCTGAGACGCTGGGCCCGGAAGACCGTGGAGGCCCAGCTGGGGACACCCTCCCAATGAAGGAAGGGTGCCGTCAGACTCTGACATCCCTAAAGGCCCACATTTTGTTAGTGGCCTACCCTGAGGTGGATGAGCGCTTGAGAAGACAGCACAACAGCCACATGGTGGTAAGTACAGGTTCCCACCTCGCATATGATGGGCCTTGTTTGGGATTGGTGGCTTACTTGTGGCTGTGCATGTGATCAGTAGTAGATGCACATCGACAATGGGTATAAGTCACCCTGGCAGGCTCTGAATCGATAATGTGAGGCAATACAATGCTGTCAGTGTATTTCCACTTGACATATTCGATGGCTGGGTCAGTGTAGACACCTTACACATTGTGTCTGACCAGCTTCTTCCATCTGCATCAGTGTACCTGAGGTGTAAGTACAATCACATCAGTATTTGTCTCCCACTATGACTGAGGCTATCTCTATCTTGCATAATAGTTGCCATGGACTGATTGTGGGGGTGGCATCAGGGGTCCTCTACATGTTTGGCTGAAATGGGACAGTATTTTGGCCATGATACCTTAACGTGCTGACATATGTTGACTTAAGAGTGTAGGGTATATGTAGATAAACAGCCATGGCTTTCTGCTACATGTGACTCTATGTGGGCAAATAACACAGCAACATCTATTGTAGAAGGTATCTTTCTGTGGATTAGCCTTTCCAACTATGGTATGGTAGTAGATGTGATGAGTCCTCTCCCTGGAGCCAACCCTATTGTCATGCATGACATTGCCCTCACAATCACAATGCTGCTATGCAGTGTCTCAGTCTTGACCAATTCACTAAGTCAAAGTGTTTCCACAATAACAGGTTTTTGAGCATTGCATCTTGCATTTCACAATGTGAATTTTCTGAAATGCAGTGTCATTGGAATGGCATGGCATGCCATAATATAATTGGAAAGATGTACATGTTGATCTGTGTTGATGGTGGGTGGGTATTGAACCTTTTCCACCCTATCTTTCTCTCTCTACATCCCTCCCTCTCTTTCTCTGTCTTTGTGTGCATCAGTATCATCAGGTGAAGGAGAAGGGGCACCGGCGAGTGGGGAAGCAGCAGCCCATGGGACACAGGAGGCTGACACCAGCGGAGCCGAGGGGACCACTGGGATGGATCATCTTCAGATTCCTCCTCCGGTGGTCACTCCCTGGTGGTAGCGGACCCATCTGGGACCAGCCCAGCACAATCCTTGTCCGCCACCACCTTTCCAGCACTGTCCTCCCTGTAGCTCCCCACCTAGTTGCCCGTGCCTACTCTTCCAGGAGGGTAAGCAGCCCCTTTGCCGCAAGCACCTCTGCTCCTGCCCCAGTCAGCCCTGCTGCCCTCAGTGAGGGGGCTATTGACCTCCTGAGGTCCATCTCTGAGGGTCAGTCAACCATTGTGAAAGCCATCCTGGGACTGGCAGCTCAGGTACAACAGAGCAATGTGTTCCTATAAGGCATTCACGGTGCCCTTCCTGGCCTGCAGAGATCCTTTCAGGCTCTGGTCTTATTGCTGATGGCAGCCAGTGTCCCTTTGTCTTCTGTCCCCCCTCCAGCTACCTCTACCCATCCCACACCCCTGTCCCCACATCCATCCAGAGCATACAGTCAGACCGCCATTCATCCACCTCAACAGACACGGTTTGCAATGACAAACACAGCTACCACAAGATCCACCACTGACATGCACACACAACACCTACCTGCACACACAACAACAGCCACTCCCTACACTGACCCCTCCTTCACAGACACTACACCACTCATTCCTGCTGGCATAACACCAACACTCCCTGTTTCAGCCACAACTCCTATCATACCCACAGTCGCCACACTTCCTGACCCACATATATCCATCCCATTCATCAAATGTGCACTGCCCCTACAACTACCAATACCCTCACATGCATGACATCAACCTTACCAGAAAGCGCCACCCTAACAGAAAGTCACCTATCCACCTTGGCATCTCCCTGCACCTTCTCCACCCCTCGTCCCAAAACACCCACATGCCTGCACTCACATACCCAACAGACACCCAGCACACACTTTCCTTCCACCCACGCACCTGCATCCAAGACACCTACATGTACACACATCACCACCACTCCCTCTCCCTCCACTCCCAAATGCTTTTCCCATGACCGTCCTTCTGTCCCTAAGAAAAGATTCCGTTATGAGTTTTCCCTCTTCCCCACCACTCACCCACCCCGTGATTCTCCAAAGTGCACTGTGTCCCCCCCTGAGCCTAGCCCTTCTACCTTCCAGTCCTCCCTTGCCCCCCCCTGGTTTTGCCATGCCTCTTCCCCTGCCAAAAAATCAACCCCCCAAACCCAAGCTCCCCCCTCCCCCGGACACACCACCAAAATCCAAACCCAAGCCCACCCAAACCCAAGGGCAAACCGAAGGACCCCACTCCCAAACCCAAACCCTCCCTCGACCACCACCCCATCACCCCTGAGGTGCCTGTCTGCCCCTACCATGTGGAGGCCACTTTGCAGTCAGGAGTCAAGTTGAGGCAATTACAAGTGCCATATGTGCCTGGGGCACTTGGACTTTTTGGACTGGCCAGTTGGCCTATTTTGTACATATGTTTTTCTATTATCTAATTATGACTGATATATATGGGCCAACTTCCTGATGGTCTAGATGGAGACACACTTGTCCTGCCTTTCCTTAATGATGGATGTGTTGTACTTGTGTGATTTGGTTTGTGTGTGTTATGTGTATGTGATGTGATTGTGTTGTAGCATGTGTTGTGTGGTTTACCTATGCATTATACTTGGTGTGATGTGTTGTGATGGTGCTGTGTGACATTGTGTGGATGTAGTGTGTGCATGTGTGTATGTTGGTGTGTGTGTGTTGGTACAGGTGTTTGTTAGTGTGTCCGTCATTAGCCATCCTGGATGTGTGTGATGTGTGTGTGTGTACTAATGTTTTTCCCTCCAGTGTGTGCTAGGTGGATGTACTTACAGTTGTTGTCTTCGTCGCTGGTTCTAGAGTCGTAAGGTGATCAGGAGCAGTGGGAAGACTTCAAGTTCAAGTTCCATGGCGGCTTCGGACGTGTCTGTGTTCCTGAAGGTGAGTGCTTCCTTTTATACCATTCGTTTCTGCCAGGGTTTTGGTGTGGTCCGACCACCCTGGAAATCCTTGTGGTGTGCAACCTTGTAATATGCTTAACGGTAACATAGTCACTGCCGGACTAGAGATGCCTGCTGCCGGCCACGGCGGTCCATCTCCACTGGTGGTACTGGTGTGGTATTGGCTGTGTTCAGTTGGGAACACCGCCATGGTCATAATATGGCAGTCTTCTCCACCGGGCTGGCAGCGGTGCAACTGCAACCTCAACTGTGGCGGTTCTCGGAGCGCCAAACACATAAGGAGGGCCTTTGTGTCTTCACACATTTGGTATTGTGCACCATATACACGTATTCAGTTCAAAATGCAACATTCAATGATTCCACCTCCTGCCTTTTCATCAAATCCTACGTCTCCTGAATATGATTAGGAATTTTGGAAGGAAGGTTTTGAAGCTTATCTGGATGCTTTAAACAGTGATCCATTTACACAGAAGAAATAAATTGTGATTCTTCAGTACTGTTTAAGGTCAGAAGGACGGAAAATTCTAAAACACATTCCCCAAGAGTTAGATACATTATGTGGAGGTGAAGAGGATGGTGGTGTTCATGAGGATGCTTCAGCTATTATATATCTTGACACAAGATTTAAGGAATCCCGGAATGTCATCATAAAAAGGCTCAAACTTTACAAACAAGTTCAAATTGCTGGAGAATCTGCTGTAAGTTTGGTTGGGGCTTTAGGGATTCTAGCAGTATCTTGTGAATACAAAGCGTTTGAGAAAGAAATGATAAGGGATCAACTTGTAGAAAAAAACTAATAGTAAAAAAGTGCAAGAAACCTTGCTGTCAACTCCTAATCTAATGTGGTAGAAATAGCGACCAGAATAGAGAATACAACATTGTTTATGGAACAAATGAAGGTACCGGATCTTAAGTCTCAACCATAGAACGTATTGATCATCAAAGGAAAAAATAAGAAGAGGACAAAAAAAGAAGTAGACAAGTCGTCTGAAAAATCCAACAAAAGACAGCAATTCAGACAATTAATATGTTATAGTTGTGGCAGCACATATCATTTATGAAATGATAGTGTGTGTTCTGCCATAGATAAAGTGTGTTCCAACTGTATGAAAATGGGACATTTTGCTAAGGTATGTAGGTCATCTAGTAAAACATTATCAAGCAAAGTTCATAGAGTAGAAACTAATACGTTCTGTGAGAATGATCACACAACCATTGCATGTCTAAAAATGAAATGCATTATGAAGTAGTATGGGGTGTGTCTTTAGACAAAGTAAATAGACCCTCCTGCAATATATCCATTGATGGGAGTGCTGTAAGGGTAATGGCAGATTCAGGCTCTCCTTTCACTCTTTTAAGAGAGAAGAAATTAAACGAAAAGTTGAGTCATATTAAATTGAAGGATTCTGTGATTAGACCAGTGGGTAATGGCGGAAAACCCATAGAGGTGCTGGGTGAGTTTGAGGCAGAATTCAACATTCAGGGCAGTATTTTGAGAGGAAAATATGATGCTTGTTTGTTAGTCTGGTATGATCAGAATAATCCGGGCATGTTGTTGTATTCTAAAAACCCAGCCCAAGTTGTCTTAAAAAAGGAATATATGCAGGTTCTTTCTCTCAAAAAAATGCATGGGAGAATGCGTATCTAGATGGATTGCAAGAAAAACTTGGAGTATTGAAGGGTTTTACACACAAGATTAAATTAGTTGAGACTGCAAATCCAAAGGTACACAGAGTTTGCAGAGTACCTTTGGCCTTGTGTGTGCAATTAAAAAAAAGAATTGGATAAGCTATGTCAGGGGCATGTAATTGATTGAGTTGAATCTTCTGATTGGCTTGCCTGTATTGTCATAGCTCACAAGGATAATGAGTCTATTCGCATGTGTGTGGATTCATGTTATCTTAATAATCAAATAGGATTGATCGCCACCCACTGCCCAATATTGCTGAGATCTTATCTACTTTGATGGAGGTAATATTTTTAGTTTACTAGACATGACATCTGTGTACCATGAAATTAATCTCCATCTAGACTCTAGACACTTAACTTATTTCGAAACTACAGAAGGTTTTTCCAATTTAATCATATTCCATTCGGGCTAGCTTCCGCTTCTGCCGTGCTTCAAAGAGTCTTGGAAAGTTTGTTAAAAGATCATTGAGGTATTGTGGCATTACAAGATGATGTGCTGGTTTTTGGGGAGGATCAAGAACAACATGATGAAAGGCTAAATCAAGTTTTTTCTGTTTTGAAAGAGAGAGAGGTTACTATCAGTGCAAACAAATGCAAATTCAGCTAACCTTGTATTGACTATTTGAGGTATAAATTGTCAGCAAAAGGGGTGGAACCTGAGGCAAGTTAAGTGAAAACCATTGAAGATTTTCAATCACCTGAGAATAAGGATCAATTAAGATCCTTTATGGGGTTGACTGAATTTTACACTATATTTATTCCCAAATGTGTGGAAAAAAACATATAATATGAGGAATCTGTTAAAGAAAAATGTTAAGCTTAATTGGAACACAGATTGTGATCGAGAATTCAAATAATTTAAGGATCAAATAATGCATGCTATACCATTTGACCCAAGGTGAAACTATAATAATGACTGATGCTAGTCTAAGAGGACTAGGTGCTGTGTTAACACCACGCAGGCATAGATGAAGTGGTTGCATTTGCATCTCATAGCTTGAGAAGAGTGGAGTTTTCGTATTCTGTGATAGAAACGGAAGTACTAGCTTTCACGTGGGGAATTGTTAATTTCAAGTCATATTTGTGTGACGCTTTACTATGAGAGTTGATCACAAACCTTTTGGTGCAGTTGTTCACTACAAAGGACAGAGAATGAGCCACTCCTAGAACAGGTAAGTGGCAATACAGACTACAAGAATACAATTATCGAGTTGTGTACATGGCCGGTGCCAAAAACCTACTGGCTGATTGTCTTTCCTGACTTCCAGCCAAGGCCAGAGTGTTGAGGAAGAAGGATGGTCTGAGGATGATACTGAATTGGTATGGACTGTTGAAGGGCATTCAAAAGGTGTCATATCAGAAGGAGAATGGAAAGCTGCATGTGACACGGATGAACAAATAAAAGAAGTTAAGCAAGGTATTCTCCAAGTGTGGACAGATTGGAAATATCAAGGGAAGCTACATGAGGTATACAAACAAATCTTTGTGAAAGTTTCCATAGTCTATGGTATTCTTTTGTGGTTAAATGTGTTAGTAGTGCCTGAAGGAATAAGAAACAAGGTACTATATTTAGCTCATGAAGGGCATATAGGAATGCATGTGATGAAGAGGTAGCTTTCTGAAAATTTGTGGTGGCCTGTTTTGAATAGGAGTGTTGAACATTATGGGGGTTATTCTAACTTTGGAGGAGTGTTAATCCGTCCCAAAAGTGACGGTAAAGTGACGGATATACCACCAGCCGTATTACGAGTTCCATAGGATATAATGGACTCGTAATACGGCTGGTGGTAAATCCGTCACTTTTCCGTCACTTTTGGGACGGATTAACACCTCCTCCAAAGTTAGAATAACCCCCTATGTAAGGGATTGTATGATGTGCACTATTAGAGAAATATCACAGGTTATACTGCCTAGTCCTGTAGAAGCAATAAGTATACCCAACACAGCTTGGAACAAACTGGCTGTAGACATTATTGGTTCGATTGTACTATCTGGTTGTGTGTCAGAATATGGCATTGTGGTAATAGATGCCTATAGCCTCTGGCCTGAAGTCAAATCTGTAAACACCACAAAAGACATTTAATTTTTGGAATCGATTTTCGATAAGGAAGGCATTTCTGATGACATTTTAGGTGATAATGTTTGTCAATTTATTTCTGCCTAGTTTTCTGATTTTCTGAAATGTTTGGGAATCCAACACACTAAAACTTCAATATATAATACCAGGAGCAATGGTTTTGTGGAAAGATGTAATTGGGTCATTAAGAAAAATGTACAGTTAGCCAGAATTAATGCATTGAACTGTAAATTGGAACTTATAAAGTTGTTGTGGACTGTACGCACCACACCTAATATGGACACTGGTGTGTCACCCTTTGTGTTGTTGAGGGGGAGAGTCCCAGCATCTAAGTTGACAAGGCAGTGGATGGGGGAATTTTCCATTAATAAGCAAAAGATTGATGAGGTATGCAATTAAAGAATACAAGCCCAGATTAAATTATGTGGACACACCAAAATAGGCAGTTTGCATAAAAGTGGGAGATTATGTGAGAATCATGATTTCTCGCATTGTTCCAAAGAGGGAGTCAAAATTCTCTGCACCTAAGAAGGTGTTGCAAGTTTGGAAAAGTATGGTCAAAGTGAAGGATGGCAAGTGGTAAAATAAAGATAAATTGTCAATAGCTCATGAGATGAGAGCAGAGCAAAAAACGGGGAACAAATTAAACATCATTGATAAAAAAACTGAGAGTATGAATAGTGGGTGTCTTCAAGAAAGAAGAAGCTACCAGACACATTTCAAGATTATGGCCCTCATTATGACTTCGGCGGTCTTTGAAAAAGACCGCCAAAGCTGCGGGAGCCAACATACCACCAGTGCTGGTGGTATGGCTGGCCCCCTATTATGACTTTTCCGCTGGGCCAGCGGATGGAAACAGTGTTTCCGACCGCGGGCCCAGTGGAAAAGTCACATCAACATTGAAGCCCGCACATATTAGAGCGGGTGGCAATGTTGATGTGCAGCGGGTGCAGCAGTACCCGTCGTGCATTTCACTGCCCGAAATTCTGGCAGTGAAATGCACAATAGGGCTGTGCCTGGGGGCCCCTGCACTGCCCATGCCAAGTGGAGGGGCCGGCGGTATGACCGCGGCTAGAGCGCCACGGTCATAATACACTGGAGGAACATCGCCAGCCTGTTGGCAGTATTATCACCAATGTTCCGCCGGCCGCCAGAGTCATAATGAGGCCCTATATTCTTGAATCTCAATGAGTTTTTCACAATATTTTAATTTCAAGTTTTCATGTATATATCAATATATAAATATATATATATATATATATATATATATATATATATATATATATATAAGAGAGAGCTGATTATCTCGTAAAATGGCTTCATGGTTCCATGTATAAATTAATTGTTCCATTTATAAGTTATAGGAATTTCCTGTATATTGCTCATGCTTTTTTTTCTCTGTATTGTTTTAAGGGGAAGGATGTGTTTGTCTTCTGTTCTGTTTAGTTGTACTTCAGAGGGAAAAAGGTGATGCTTCTTTAACATGCATATACGTAATGTAGGGGATGGTACATCCTCAAGCAGAAATTTGAATCTTGAATGGGAAAGAATAGATTATGACAGTTAGTGTGGAGACAATTAGCTCGGCGGTGAGAGGAGAGACGTTGTTAGTCCCGCTGTCCTGCTAATTGGAATAAAGTTATCAAACACACCTGAGTCTTTAAAAGTTTATCAGACATCCATCGCCATTGGGTTGAATTTTTTTTAAATATTAAAAACAGTATTTGAACCCATATTCCAAACCCATAAACAGATTTAACATCCCTCCTTGAATCAGCTATAATCTTACCAGTGAAAATAGCATTTGGAGGCCAGTAACTGTAGGAACATGCAAACATCACTTTGTACAGGTGGCTCTTTAAAATATCAGGCACTTACCCTTGTTGGCTACAATACCTACTTAAGAGTGACTTGCATAATATTTAAATTTAGTGTTTCCCTCCTGCTAAAAGGTACATTTTGACAGGTTTGCCTACAGGATTAAAAGCTGTAAGAGCCAGGCTACACATGTAAACCTGAAGACATGTTTTCCTTGTCAGCCCAGTGACCAGCACACTAGGTGCTGTATTCCACAGGTGATATTTATTTAATTTTCTATGTTCTTCATAATTTTCCTTCCACCATATATAGCTTTATTAGATATACCAATTGGAGATTCACCAATTTTACCTTGTTTTAGAGGTTGAAGTACAGCATTGATGACTAGACAGCAGTACCCCCAGTAACAAAAACAATAATCCACAGAAAATGGATGTGACCACACAAAAGGAGACCCATTCTCACACTTCCTTTCTTCAGAATGCTCTGCTAACAAGGACTTTTTACACTAAAAATGTTTTAGGAACTACAGCGTAGATGGCAGAAACTGACAATGTGACGAAGGGACTCATCTCATTCATGTGACACTATTGATCCTCCAAGCTTCCCAAGAAACAAAAGTAGATGTCTTCCACTAATGGTAAATGGAGCGAGAAATGCCAGGTAACAAGATAAGACAGTTTGAATGTTGGCAGTTTACTTGGATTAATAGTTTAAAGCTAAAATTCAGAACTGGCAGTGAATTTTGGTCCCTTGCCAACAGAAGTTTGTTCTAGCATTGAAATTTCAGGTTGTTCTATAATAACAATACTTCTTCAGTTTTCTCCTGACGGATGTTTGCAGATCAAACTTGTCAAAATGTATCAGGTGTAAAGGCCCAGAAAAATGCAAAATATGAAGAATTCAGGCCTTCATTTTGACATTGGCGGGCAGTGGAGGCCGCCCGCCAATGCCATTCCACCATCATGCCGCCTGTGCGGCCTGAACCCTGCCGGGCCTATTATGGCTTCCCAGCTGGGCCGGCGGGAGATAACAGAGTTTCCACCCGCTGGCCCAGCATGGAGTAGGGCCTCATCATTGCAGCCGGATCCTAATGCATCCGGGGCAATGTGGCGGTGCAGTGGGTGCAGCAGCACCCATCGTGTATTCCACTGCCCGGAATTCAGGCAGTGGAATGCACGATGGGGCTGTGCAGGGGCCCCCAGGGGTCCCTTGAGTCCCCCATTCTGCCAGCCTTTCCATGGCAGTGTTTACCATCATGGAAAGGCTGGTAGATGGGGACTTGTAATCCCCCTGGCAGCACTGCTTGTAGCACTGCCCTGGCGGATTACAACCGCCGGGACCGCCGGGACCGCCAGGCTGCAGGCTGGTGGCAGCCTGTCGGTGTCTGTAGTTTGACCGTGGTGGCTCTGCCACAGTCATAATGTCGCAGCCGGACCACCACTTTGGCAGCAGTTCGACCGCGACCGTGACCCTGGCGGGTCATAATGACCCCCTCAGTGTGATAAATACTGATTCAACATGTTATACCTAATTTCCAAAGGAAAAACTTTACTCAAGTAAAACACCTCACTCCAGAGTAACAATACCTACTGGATGTGGTAAATGTTGCAATCAGTGTCTACATATGTTTTTGATTAAAATATTTGATTATGTGATAGATAGTGATATGGGTTTGTCCATGTATCAATTGGCTTGTTCCTGAAGGAAAGCTTTAGCCACTCAAACTACATTGACCCAGATTATATTTTTTTGAAATAGGGTATCTAGTTGGCCGAGGTATACACCCTTATCAAAGCAGGGACCACATTTCTAGGCAGGGTAAGTCACACACAATCCAAATTATCCTTTGCCCACCCTTGGTAGCTTGGCACTGAGCAGTCAAGCTTAACTTAGAAGGCAATGTGTAAAGTATTTTTGCACTCATGTGATAACACAGTGAAAACACCACAAAGGTTTAGAAAAATATAAAATATTTATCTGATTAAATCAAGGTAAAAAACAACAATGATTTTAAAAGGACAAGTCGAAATATCACTTTTGCAAAGATAAGAAGAGTCAAATAAAAATAGTTGTATAAGACCTGGTGAGGAAAAACAGCCACATTTGTTGTTCCCTCATTGTAGTGAATGGCCTCCATAGACTAGAATGGGGAGACTTTATTTAAATTTTAAGAATCCCCTTAAGTAACAGATTCCAGAAGTTTGGTATCAAATTAATTGTTATAATAAATCCCAGAACTTCCAGTTGTGGGATTTAATATAACTTGTTCAGGTAAAGCGTTTAAAACTTTACCTGCAAAGTTGCCAACTTCAGCCCTGCAGTGTTTTTGCTGCTTTGTTCTCATTGGACAGCCTCTGGCAGCCTGGCCAGGCTGCCTTGATGAGGTGTGAAGTAGCCTGGCTCAACACAAAGAGATGTGCCTGGGGGAGGAGATCTCCCGTTGGCAGATGGGGAAGCAGAAAGGGGAAGGGCTGCCAAACTTGTCTTCAAAGGCAGAGTAGGACATTTGGAGCAATCCAGCAACACCCTCACATCCAGCAAACCCAGACAACCAGGTGTCCCCTTGATTAGATTAAGAGAGGGCAGGAGAGGGGTGTGTTTAGGATTTTTAGCCACACCAGTGGGTGGGCTCAGCCAGATGTAACCTCCAAAAATCACTTTCAGCCATGATGGATTTTTGTGGAATGTTGCTCCCTGGGATTGATTTTTGTCACACTTCCCAGGAAGTGGTCATCACACAGGAAGGACCCTGCCCCTGATTGGAGAACCAGGACACCCCTGTTTTTCACCCAGGAGCAAGGATACAACTGGCAGACCTGTACCTATACCTCAGTTCCCTACTAGATCCCTACCAGAAAGAACTATAGAAGAAGAAGGACTGCCCTGCTGGACCCCTGACCTGCACCTGGACACTGCATTCTAAAGGACTGCACCAGCTGCACACTTGGGCTTCACCACAAGAACAACTTTGCCTGGCTTCAACTGGTTCAAGGAGGGACTCCCTGTTTGCTACAGGTGAAAAAATGCTAACCAGAGTCCCCTGCACCAACTCCTCAAGAAACCAACCAGCTGACCACTGTCCTGTGGCCAAAAAGGAGTTTGCGCCAGGTGCATTCTGGGAGTTGTAGTCCACACCCTCAAGGAGCATCTCAGAGCTTCTAGAACCTTGGGGTGAGCTGTGGACCTCAAAAGAACCTTAAAAGAACATCTGGAAGATGATCCAGAAGTTTGGAGAACTTTTGAAAAAATGCTCCAGAGAGGGATCGACCCGCCGCGGCAACTCTAGCCGCCTTGCCTCAACCGCGACCCGGCCTGACTTCCAGGTTCGTCCCGGTGAAGAAAATCTCCAAAAAAGAGACTAAGGCCCTCATTCCAACCCTGGCGGTCTCTGACCGCTAGGGCGGAGGGCAGCGGAAGCACCGCCAACAGGCTGGCGGTGCTTCCAGGGCTATTCTGACCGCTGCGGTAAAGCCGCGGTCCAAAAAGGGGAACCGGCGGTTTCCCACCGCTTTTCCCCTGGCCCAGGGAATCCTCCATGCAGCGCCGCCATGGGATTCCGACCCCCTTCCCGCCAGAACCAGGATGGCGGGAACGGGTGTCGTGGGGCCCCTGGGGGCCCCTGCACTGCCCATGCCACTGGCATGGGCAGTGCAGGGCCCCCCTAACAGGGCCCCATAAAGATTTTCACTGTCTGCTTTGCAGACAGTGAAAATCGCGACGGGTGCCACTGCACCCGTCGCACCCCTGCAACTCCGCCAGCTCCATTCGGAGCCGGCTTCCTTGTTGCAGGGTCTTTCCCGCTGGGCCGGCGGGCGGCCTTTTGGCGGTCGCCCGCCGGCCCAGCGGGAAAGCCAGAATGGCATCCGCGGTCTCTGCATTTGGCGGGGACCGCATGACGGGCTGCGACCGCCGCCCGCCGCGGTCAGAATGACCGCCTAAGTCCGAACGTAGGAAGCTGACCTGGACCTCCCAGCCAGCGTATCCGAGGAGGGCTCCAAGGACGTCGGATCAAGATTCAGGTTTGCCCCGGTCGAAGGAATTTCACCTCGAAAAAATTACTACGTCTGAAGGTAAAAATCTCCACGAGGGCTCCCGCAACGCGTATCTGAGGAAGAGTTCCAGGATGTCAGATTTGACTGGCAGGTTCGTCCCGCTGAAGAAAATCTTCAGAAAAACGACTAAGTCCTAAGGTATACTTTTGACTGAGGCCTCCCACAGGCTGTAGCCGAGCCGGGCTCCATCGCGGTCGGCCTTAAACTTTGACTTTGCCCCGGTCGAGGTCCGACCAGATGACCAGATTGGCACTTTTTGTTTCTATGCTCTAGAGAGCAATAATTCTTTAAAAAATTATATCTCCGGTTCCCCTTATCCGATTTTATTAGTTTTGGTGTCATTTTAAAGCTAAAACTATTTCCTATTTTTATAAATTGAATTTGGATTTTTAAACTGCTTCCTGTGTTTTCTTTAATTACTGTTGTGTGACATTTGAATGCTTTATGCTCTGTCTCCTAAGTTAAGCCTTGTAGCTCGTTGCCAAGCTACCAAGGGTTGAGATAGGTTTAATTTACTGAGACCTGACTGGACCTAAGTGCAGGTTTGTGGCCTTTTGCTAAGTGTAGGTACTTACCTGCCCTTTCCAATAGCCCATTTTCCAACACTCACTAATAGGTAGGATTTTCCATTACCATTCTGGCCACACTAAACATGACTGTTTACCCCTTTCTAATCAGAATCTACCACTCAATCAATGTATGAGCGTAGCTCTAATATTAGCTTATGAAAGAGCAGGCCACACCATAGTGGAAAACTAATTTAGGAGTTTTTTTCACCATGACATATAAAACACATAGGTATATGTCCTGCCTTTTACCTACACAGCACCCTGCCCTATGGGTTACCTAGGGCCTACCTTAGGGGTGACATATAAGAAGAAAATGGGGAGTTTAAGGCTTGGCAAGTACTTTTAAATACCAAGTCAAATTGGATGCAATGGCAGGCCTGAGACATGGTTAAGGGGCTACTTACGTGGGTGGCAAAACCAGTGCTGCAGGCCAATTAGAAGCATTCAATATACAGGCCCTGGACACATGTAATGCACTTTACTAGGAACTTACAAGTAGATCAAATATGCCAATAGGGTATGAACCAATGTTACCATGTTTTAAGGGCGAGAGCATATGTACTTAAGCACTGATTAGCAGTGGTAAAGTGCGCAGAGTCCTAAAGTCATCAAAAACAGTGTCAAAAAAGTGGAGGGAGGCAGGTAAAAAGTTGGGGGATGACCACCCTAAGGCAGTCAGGTCTAACAGTATTCTTGTGCGGATTCTGAAATAATAAATGCTTATTCATGGAATGAAATGAAACATTAAAAAACTATAACACAAAAACATACATCATTGGACTTGCACTTTTAATGATTAAGCACTCATGTGAAAAAACATGTAAAGACTTAGGGCCCGATTACAAGTCTGGCAGTCCGAGGACCTCCAGACTCGCAGTGACCATCGGACCACTGCAACTGTGGAAATCTGATCACCACATCACGACCGTGGCAGCTGGACTGCCGTTCTGGATGGAAACATTGTCCCTGACAGAGTGAGGTGTTTTGAGTTGTACTCAGCCAGGCGGCACTGAACTCAGCGCTGCCTGGCTGATTACAACTCACCTTACCTCCAGCCCTAGCATTTCATTCACCCTCTATTGAAAGGCTGGCAGACGTGGTCTTCTGGGGACCATAGGGGGGTCCCTGCACTGCCTATGCCCATGAGCAGTGTAGGCCCCCCACCCAGCACAGTGAAAATGGGCACTATGGCCCTCATTACAACATTGGCGGTGAGTGCCTCTAACCGCCATGCTGACTGCCGCCAACATACTGTGACCGCAGCGGTATACCACTGTAGGTATTATGACTCACACTTTGAAATCCGCCACTATACAGACACCCACACAAGTCTGCCAGCCCAAAGGTCAGTGATAAAATGGCGGTACCAAAACCCACACCGTTACGCCAAAATAACTACGCCCACAGCATCATGATCCACGAATCACTGCAGCGGACATTCAACCGCGTTAAACCATTGGAGGTACAGACCACCACGCTCAAAATATACACACACATACAAAACAACACCACATTGGACAATTCAAAATACACACACCTGACACACATACACACACCATACCAACACACCCACAACCCACAATACTCACAACCCTTTAAAACTCAAAGATTTTAACAAGTGAGAGAGAGAGACAACCCAGGAGCACCCACTGAATCTGAGCCAAAGAACACCATACCGCATACACCATCCACGCACCTCACAGCACACAGCCCAACATATCACCCTACACACCCTCACACATACCACTCACACTACACCCATGGCACCACAAAGACACCCCAGGTTCTCAGAGGAGGAACTTAGGGTCATGGTGGAGGAAATCATCCGGGTAGACCCACATCTATTCGGATCACATGTGCAGCAGACATCTATTGCAAGGAAGATGGAGGTATGGCAGGGAGTCGTGGAGAGGGTCAACACCGTGGGACAGCACCCAAGAACAAGGGATGACATCAGGAAGAGGTGAAACAACCGGTGGGGGAAGGTACGTTCCGTGGTAGCAAGACACCAGATAGCAGTACAGAGGACTGGCAGTGGACCCCCATCTCCTCCCCCACAACTAACAACATGGGAGGAGCAAGTCGCATCCTGAGGGTCTTGCAGGAGTAGCAGGAGGACTGGACTCTGGTAAGTCAAATCATTTATACTTTATCCCCCACCCTACATGCATGTCATCACAAATAACAACCCCTACCCTCACCCCCATCACCCCACCACCTCATATATGCCCCACCATCACAACCCACTCCTCCCACAACCACGCCCTGCATGCAACATCAATGCATGGACCCCCATCACAGACCTGCATGGACACCCATCACCACAGCATGCACACTAGTGACAATCACTTAGCCAAACCAAGCACAACTCACACAAGCCAAAGCTGCCTTGCTAATAACAACCATAGAGGAAAACATATCCATGCACAAGATGGCACACACAGATACAATAACACTGTATTTACATCCCCACAGGACCCCCACTCAACGTCACCGGAGAGGAGGTGCCAGCCACATCCAGCCCCCTCAAAAGAAGCCCACAGTGATGACAGCAGCTCTGCATGCCTGGATCACAATGACCAACCTGACCCATCAGCGAAATCTGGACAGTCGGTGACCCAGCCACAGTCCCAACCCACCACAGAGCCCCCCCTTCAGGAAACACACCAACAGCACCTACCCAGCTGGCCCATCCCTCTGTCCCCAGGACACATCAATCAGCAGTGTTTCCACCACTACAGGGACCCAAGGCAACCCTACAAACACAGAACGATCAGGGACCCGGGGTCAGTGGCAGTGGGCACACGGTTCAGGGGACAAAGGTACAGGACAACAGGGAAGCTGGGAGGACTGCTGTGCGACAGGGGGAGGACAGGCCAAGGGAACCCACTCTCCACGAGGCACTCACCAACATCCTGGGAGCATACCACCATTCCCAGGAGACCATGGGCCAGATACTGGCCAAGCTGCAGGAGACCCAGCGGCTCTAGGAGGGACAGTACCTGGGGATCAGGGAGGACCTGAGGGACATCCACACCACCCTGGTCACCATTGCAGGGGTGCTGGCAGACATGGCCAACACCATGAGGGAGGCAGTGGCACACCAACGGGCCCTTGACACTAGCCAAACCAAAGAACAGCCCTCCACCTCCGCCGGCGCTAGTGGACAGGAGGCCCTGCCACAGGACCAACAGGCCACCAGCACCCCACCCCCTGCAGAAGGAGAACCACCCCGCAAACAGTCCCTGCCATCCAAGCAGAAGCCAGAGAACATTGCCAAGACCTCTGCCAGGAAATAAGTCTCTCCTGATTGTCACCCTTCTGTCACACTCTGTCACCCTGTCTACCTTGAACTGCCATTGCTCCCCTTCCTATGCCTCCTTGGACAATGCACCTGTGATACAAATAAACTGGACTCTACCCTGGATTTTCCTCCATCAGCAACCCAGCCCATTGCAATACCCCCTACACTTATTATCACAGAAAAAAACATCCTTGGAACAAAATCAAATATGGAGTCTGTCAATTCTTTGACAAATGTATTAGTTTCACAAACTGTAAACATTGCAATTCAAATGTACCGTAATATTTACATAGGGATGACCTGTAGTGGGCAGCAGTAAACACACCAGGAGCCAGAGTGGAGCACAGAGATCTGAAAATAGAGATGCCAAAGGGTACAGTAAGTGGCCATAGAAATAGGGAAATCAGGCTGCCATGTTCAATGTCAAACACAAAACTGCAATGGAAGGTGGAGTCACATTGTCCTACCTGTGTGTCACTGGAAGTACTGTTGAATTAGTGTACTTATGTTGTCCACATCTTCTTCCTCTGCCTCCTCTTCGTCACTGTCCACAGGCTCCACCACTGCCACACGACCATCCCCAGGCTCAACCTCCTGCAGAAAAAGCACCTGGTGTCTCAAAGCCAGGTTGTGCAACACGCAAAATGAAACGATGATCTGGCACACCTTCTTGGGTGAGTAGTACAGGGATCCACTGGTCAGATGGAGGCACCGGAATCTGGCCTTCAGGAGGCCAAAGGTTCTCTCAATGATCCTCCTTGTTCGCCCATGTGCCTCATTGTAAAGTTCCTCTGCCCTTGTCCTGGCATTCCTCACTGTGGTCAGTAGCCATGAGAGGTTGGGCTACCCCTAGTCACCTGCAAATATTCTAGGGATACCTGTTAGCCACATACTCACCCTCAGGGCCAAACCCACACCCATATACCTACATCAACTGGGTGGGGACCATGGGCTCACCTACTACCACACCCGGTGCCTCTGAAGTTGAGACATCACATATGGGATGCTGCTATTACTTAAGATGAAGGCATCATGCACAGAGCCAGGATATTTGGCATTGACATGGGAGATGTACTGGTCCGCCAAACATACTATCTGCACATTCAGAGAGTGAAAGCTTTTCCTATTTCTGAACACTTGTTCATTTCTCCAGGGGGGGGGACAAATGCAATATGTGTACAATCCATGTCGCCAATGATGTTGGGGATATGTTCCAGTGCATAGAAGTCAGCCTTCACTGTGGCCAAATTCTCCACCTGGGGAAATACGATGTAGCTGCGCATGTGTTTCAGCAGTGCAGACAACACTCTGGTCAGCACGTTTGAGAACATAGGCTGTGACATCCCTGATGCCATGGCCACTGTTGCTTGGAAGGAACACTTGCCAGGAAATGGAGCACGGACAGGACCTGCACTATAGGGGGGGATACGTGTGGGGTGGCGGATAGCTGAGATCAGGTCTGCCTCCAATTGGGCACACAGTTCTTGGATTGTGGCCCTATCAAGTCTGTAGGTCAGGATAATGTGCCTGTCCGCCATTGTTGCCAGGTCCACCAGGGGCCTGTACACAAGGGGATGTCTCGATCTCCTATTCATCCTCAGCGGTTGAAGTCTAGTGTGAAAAACAGTGAGCAGAAGGTCACAGTCATACATATGTCATAATTAATATTCAATCCTTCCTTTACAGAAACAGTATGTGAACTTGTGTGTAAGTTGATGTGCCAATGTCTGCTGTGACACAGTTAGGTGCCATGGCCTGTGCCCCCCTGAAATGGCGGCTGCCTGACCTGTAAGGAGAGACAAGTGTAAATGAGGTAATTCCGCTGACGTTGTGCGCCACTGCGCTTGGCGGTCGATGACCGCCGTGCAACATCGCATTGGTTATCATTGGGCCCTATGGGTTCCAGGAGCCAATAGCGATGTACGCCAGCGGTGACGGTATGCACGGCCACGGACGTGACCGCCATTTTTTATTTGTGTACTCACTTGCTACCTGACCTTCAACAGGATAGGACCTACACTGCAAGTGCTGCTGTGACCTGTGTCTGGAAGAGACAATGGCTCATGTGTCTGGGGAAAGGGCCCCTGCCTTCACTTCCGAGGAGCTGGAGAGACTAGTGGATGGGGTCCTACCCCAGTACACTTTACTCTATGGTCCTCCAGAAAAACAGGCGAGTACACTGTGAGCATAATGCGTGGGCCATGAATGTATGGATTGCTCTGTGTGTAAGCCCCGTGTAGGGGGGGTCAGAGGGGTCCTGGGCAGAGTGCTGCATATATGGTGGGTAATGTATGTGCGTAAGTGGAGGGGGGGATATGGTGGGCCATGAGTATAACAGTCCGGATGGTATGACTAATACCTTTTCTGCTGTATTTTTTCTGCAGGTCAGCGCCCATCAGAAAAAGGGTATTTGGCATGCCATCGCCAAGGAGGTGCAGACAGGCGGATCACTCACTGCCCAAATGGTGGGAGGACCTCCACCACTGGGCAAGGAAGACAGCTGAGGCCCAGCTGGGGCTGGCCTCCCAAAGAGGAAGGGGGGCCCGTTGTACATGGAGCCCCCTCCAGGCCAGTGGCATAGAACCATCTTACGGCTGAGTTGTCCCCTCATTCCCTGTCCCCCTGAGGTGCCTGTGTGTTTTCGACGTGATGCCCGTGCAGTGTTCTGTCCATATTGAGTCAGGAGTCAAGTGTGGCCTTGGCCTATGTGCTTTGGCTCAGTGGGCCACAGACATTTTGGAGTGTGGCAATGCCCCTCCTTTTGTATATATTGTACATACTGTTTATTGCTTTAAGAACATATTTCTCGAAATTACTAATATTACACTCATTTTACTACATTCCTTTTGTCCTTGCATTATTCCTGAGGGTTACGGGGTGTATATGTAAAGTCGTTGCTTGTGTTGACGGTGTTGGGGGTGATGGTGGGGGTGTTGCGTGTGTGTGTCACTCTCTCCCCCCTTCCCTTGTGTACTAGCTGCAGTACTCACTGTGGTCATCTTTGCCAGCGTTCGTGTTCCTAGTGAATGAGAAGGTACAAAGCAAAAACAACAAGTGATGGACGGAATTCTGAACATTGTCAAACACTCACCCCCAGTCATAGATCTGGGTTTAATCCATCGTTCTTTTGCTCACCATGCCACCCCACTTTGGACCCAGCCATATGCAAATCAGTCTTGACCCTGTTCCTCATGGGAACAGTCCAGACCGAACTGCCAAGCCAGGTCTTCACTGGACCGGAAACAAGCATCCTGGGACCGGTTTCGGGGTTTCACCCCTCATCAGCCAGGCTAGCTTGAATCCAGTGGCATGGGAAGCACGGGACCCACGTCTGGGCATACCCTTCCCACTTAGGGCAACAAAGCAAAAACAACAAGTGATGGACGGAATGCTGAACATTGTCAAACACTCACCCCCAGTCATAGATCTGGGTTTAATCCATCGTTCTTTTGCTCACCATGCCACCCCAGTTTGGACCCAGCCATATGCAAATCAGTCTTGACCCTGTTCCTCATGGGAACAGTCCAGACCGAACTGCCAAGCCAGGTCTTCACTGGACCGGAAACAAGCATCCTGGGACCGGTTTCGAGGTTTCACCCCTTTTCAGCCAGGCTAGCTTGAATCCAGTGGCATGGGAAGCACGGGACCCACGTCTGGGCATACCCTTCCCACTTAGGGCAACTAAGCAAAAACAACAAGTGATGGACGGAATGCTGAACATTGTCAAACACTCACCCCCAGTCATAGATCTGGGTTTAATCCATCATTCTTTTGCTCACCATGCCACCCCAGTTTGGACCCAGCCATATGCAAATCAGTCTTGACCCTGTTCCTCATGGGAACAGTCCAGACCGAACTGCCAAGCCAGGTCTTCACTGGACCGGAAACAAGCATCCTGGGACCGGTTTCGGGGTTTCACCCCTCATCAGCCAGGCTAGCTTGAATCCAGTGGCATGGGAAGCACGGGACCCACGTCTGGGCATACCCTTCCCACTTAGGGCAACAAAGCAAAAACAACAAGTGATGGACGGAATGCTGAACATTATCAAACACTCACCCCCAGTCATAGATCTGGGTTTAATCCATCGTTCTTTTGCTCACCATGCCACCCCAGTTTGGACCCAGCCATATGCAAATCAGTCTTGACCTTGTTCCTCATGGGAACAGTCCAGACAGAACTGCCAAGCCAGGTCTTCACTGGACCGGAAACAAGCATCCTGGGACCGGTTTCGGGGTTTCACCCCTCATCAGCCAGGCTAGCTTGAATCCAGTGGCATGGGAAGCACGGGACCCACGTCTGGGCATTCCCTTCCCACTTAGGGCAACAAAGCAAAAACAACAAGTGATGGACGGAATGCTGAACATTGTCAAACACTCACCCCCAGTCATAGATCTGGGTTTAATCCATCGTTCTTTTGCTCACCATGCCACCCCAGTTTGGACCCAGCCATATGCAAATCAGTCTTGACCCTGTTCCTCATGGGAACAGTCCAGACCGAACTGCCAAGCCAGGTCTTCACTGGACCGGAAACAAGCATCCTGGGACAGGTACAGCAGCATGGGGAACACCTGCACTTCGGGCTCCATAACGTTGTGGTTCTTCTTTGAGTGTCGAGAGGTGAGTCGTTTCCCTTCAGAGTAATGTTTCTGCCGTGCTTTTGATGGCATTGGTACCACCTCGGAAAAGCTGGCGGATAGGCGTGTTGCAATACAGTGGGTGGCACATTGTCTTCCGCCTGGCTGTTGGCGGTTACCGCCACGGTGTTTGTTGCTACCGCCTTAGCAGTCGGTGTGTTAGAGTGTCTGTTTGTGTTGGTGGTTTCCGCTGTGGTCATGATTCCAATTTTTTTACTGCCGGCCTGCAGGTGGCATTACCGCCGCTTTATCACCAACCGCCAGGGTTGTAATGAGGGCCTAAATGCTTTGCAGACTGTGTGCATTCTGAGGGAGCTGGACTGCCCACCTTGGTTTCCACCGGTCAGCCGACTGGAAAACTTGTAATGGGTCACGTGGGGAGGGCGTTCTGTGCCTGTCTCCACAGCGTGAGTCTGATGGTCGGTTTTCCAACCACCAGCCTCTTAAGCAGGCCCTTAAATCTGACAAATCTACGTGTGCACTGCTGCCAGATGTATGGTCACATGCTTTCGCCATTATAGTGTATGGTAAAAAAATATGATGGATGGGAATGACTACAGAGATGCGCCATTCAATTCTGATGGCATAGTAAAGTTTCAATATTTAGATGTACAGATATCATTATGTAGCAATATTGATAGCCAGGCATTGGTTTTTAGTGCCATATTAAGCAATGTTATGTATCCTAAGCATCAGGGTGCAGTTCTTTGGATTCAGATTTGCAATTGGAATCTGCCAAGAAGGCTATTGCTGTCATTCACATGAAATGGGACCAGAGGTTCTTCTTCACAAGTTGACTTTTTTGATCTATGCAGTGCTTACTTTTAGCCAGTAGGTGGTGATGGGGGTAAAAATCACTATTTTTAGGGAACCAGCACTTATTTTGCCACATCAGATATTGACTATAAGAAAGACAGATAAAAACACACAATCACGAGAGAAGGAGGAAGAGATAGATGGAAAAACAGGATCAAATGCAGAAAGCAAAGTCTGACAAGAGTGAGCTAAAGGTGAAGCTGTGTCTGGTACTGGATTAAAAAGTCCAGATGCCAATTTAATACTACACAGTTTTGCCATGCAACAAGGCATTTTCTCATAGAACCACCGGAGCAGAACTTTGAGCACTGGCAATCATTCTTTTACAAATTAGTCTGTGGATATAGTTTTTTTTTTTTTTTTTAATGGATGAAGGTCTTTTTTAGGGATTGAATGCTGAAGTGAAGTTGTCTGTCTATGATGACACCAAGGGTTTTCACATTGAGGGTCGGTTGTTGGGTCAATCCTTCGAGCTTCATAACATACAGCAACTCCTGGATATGGGATACAGGGAGCTATTCACTATGAATATTAGTTTGGTATTGGTGACACTTAGTTTGAAGCACCCAATAGAAATTATGAAGAGATTCTGGGTATTTAATCAGCAAGTTTCAGTGATTATAAGGTTCCTTCTAGTGGAGTGCAAGTTTTCAGGTTTTGGATGTCATCTGAGATTCTGTATTATACAGATATAATCTCACACAATGGACCACACAATACATTTGGATAAAAATATATCAATGCCTAAATATCAACTACTCAAATATTGACACAGGTGCAAACACAATAACACTACAATGTCCAACCCCATGATAATACCCCAAATACACTATAATGAAACAAGCACCCCATTACAATCCTCCACTAATAAATTAATTCTGAATCAACCAACTACCAGTAAACTCTAACTGATATGTGGACCGCCACACTCACATTGACCGTCAGACCTCTGAACTCCTGGTGGTCCGATTGCTCAATTACGACCCTGGCTGGGGGACCCGCCCGGGGACACTATCCCCGCTGGGAACATTGTTCCCAACGGGCTGATGGCAGTCTTGGTTGTGGTCAGCCAGGGTGGCGCTGATATCAGCATCACCTGGCTGATTACTTCCTTGATCTCCGCCAGCCTTTTAATAAAATGTCATGTTTAATTAATTTACACATTCAGGTATGTTAAAATGTTTATAATTAAATAATAAGTATGTACATGTATACATATGTTTAACTAATTTAAGTAATTGAATTTAATTTAAAAAAACTTCAATGGGGGTTTTATTTTAAGTTCCTACCTCTATTAAATTCTATGGGAGGGTGTAGCAATACCACTATGGCTATGTGTGGTGATGGATTAACTCTGAACTGAGTCATTTATACTCTTCGCTCTGAGCCACAGTAATTTACCACTGTTTTGGGTTTCTCTTTGTGGTGCAGTAACTTTAGAGGTGCAGTTTGTGGATAGCAATGGGCTTACACTTTTCTTGGAAGGTGTACACTCTTTCCTAGACCTATCCCTACCATCGCTAAACCTGACCTTACTCCTCCCTAAACTCCTCCCATGTATTTGTATGAAATCCCCTGGTTCCATCCACTTCCCTTGGTCCCTCCCACATGTACTAAACTTACATGTATGAGGATCTAATAGGATGAAGGATGTGGAGGTACAGATCTACACTTGAAGGTTTGTAAATAACATTTTTAGTACTTTAGTATCACCATTGTAGTACTATTAAGTATACTACAAAATACTGTTTGTGAATAAGGCACCAAATATTTGTCAGTCAGTCAGAAAATGTTTATTTCATCTGAAAACAGCTCTAAATGAACAAAGTGATAAGAGCAATTCAACAATAACACGTTAGTTATATCCAACATTCCAAAGCAGCTTCAAAACAAACTATGGGCCTCACTACGACCTTGGGGTTCCCACCACAGAACCTCCAAAGCCTAGGGGAGGACACCACCATCATAACTGTGGCGTCCCCCCAAGGGAATTACAATTACAGTGATAAGATTAAGGGAGCAGAGGCCAATATCGTAGCACAACAGCACCATTGGAATCCGCACTGTCTACAAAGCAGACAGTGTGCATTCCGATGGTGGTAGGCAGGTGGGCCTGGGCATGGGCAGTGCAGGGGCCCACAGTGGCCCCTGGCACTGGCTTTCCACCAGCATTTCCATGGGGGGGACTAAGGCATGGAAGGGCTGCTGGGAAGCTGAGTTGTAATCAGCCAAACGGCACTGAATTCAGCACCACTGTGGCTGAGTGCAACTCAGACCACCATCAGCCCGTTGGGAATGGTGTTTCCGGCGGGGCCTGTGGTCCCCTGGCAGATCTTCCCCCCAGGGTTGTAATGTGGTGGTTGGACCACCTCAGACCGCCACACTCATAATGAGACTCTTTATGATTAAAAAAACATTAAACAATAACATTGACATTTTCCATAAAATCCCATAAATAAGGAACATTTTAACAGCAAACACAACACTTTGGGTCTCATTATTAGTTTGGCAGTTGGACTGCCAGACCACCATAGTGTCAGCCACCTGAAAGGCCGCCACATTGGAGGTCATACAGTCACATGGAGCCAAATGGCTACAGTACACAGGAGGATCCCTAACTGCCATCCCAAGTACCAGTCCAGTAATTCCAAAATACAATTTTCCTGGGAATTAACAGATAAAGTGCACTCACCTGGGGGATCACACATAGCAAGTGCATGGGGAACAGAGAGTCACATGATTGCTAAGTCAGGAGGCAAGGTCTACCCAATTCAAAACACCAGCCCGCCTTCATATGCTCAAATATCCTTGTAGGTAAACCTTCAATGGAAGTGTACTCATTTCAGAGGATGACCCATGTGTACTGTGTGTAGTACTTGGAGAAACAGCACTGTAAATCCCAGAAGGGCAAGTCCATGTAACTCCTATCCACAGGCTAGTGATCATGTGACATCATTCATCTGTCTGTGAACTCACTAATGAAGTTTACCCACCTGGGAGGGGCCACAATACAGGTCATGATACACCTTCTGTTGTGACTAAACACACAGAACCATATTGAGCATCTATACCAACATGAAATGCTGTGGACAGGATGGACATCTCAAAACGTGAGCTATACAACTTTATGACAGATCAAACGCCCCAAGATGCATTATCTGAATAGCATTGGCAGCAGGCATAGCCACAATGCATTGACCACATAGTGACAACTATCACATATACTTCAAAGTACGGGGTCTGCCTGCATACCAGCCAACTAGGTCTTAAGATGACCAAAACCACATCCTGCTCAGCCACTGTTTTGCCTGCACTGCTGGCAGGATATAAGTCTATGACCATCCCTCCAATTGCTAAGGTACTCAGAAATTTTGAAGCCAGTTGACTGAAATAGAAAAGGTATGTTACTCAAATCTTAGTCCATTACAAAGGAAAGCATATGAACCTGTCACATAAGGGAAAGCTGCTGATCCCAATGTCCACATGGCCCTAGCCAGATGTCACTGTCATCTTTTAGAGGTAGATGTCACAATAGAACCTGTAACATTGTATCTCTCACATCAACAGGCCGAGCAGCCACTGCGACTACTGATACCACTGAAGAGACTGCCACAACCCCTATGGATGAAGCTCTCAGTGAGAACACCACTCCTGAATGTGTGGACTTTGAGGACAGTTCAGGCCCATCTGGGCATCCTGTTCAGACAACACCAGTGAGCCTCACCCTGACCACATCAACTCCTCCCAGTCCCGTGGCCTCAACATCTCAGGCAGCCAGCCGCCAACAAACCTGTGTCCTGAGGACAGTCACTAACATGTTATGCACCCCTGTCCAGGTTCCAGAGTCACAGCAAGCCAACTCTGACAATGAAGGACCTGGACCCAGCAGAAGGGGGCAGGCTGTGCTAAGGTGCAGGCATGTGGTGGAAGAGTGCAGGAAAGGGATGGTGTGGCCAGGAGTGGCAAGAGGTTGCTTGTGATGCTCCTAACCAGGACACCATCAGCCAAGTCTTGGGAGCTTACCAAATGTCCCAAGACGTGATGGACCAGGTACTTACAGAACTCAGGGAGATAAAGCAGCTGCAGAGGGATCTCCATTGGGAAGCCATGGAAAAGTGGGAGGCCTCCAACACCATTTTGGCCTCCCTAACAGGGGGGTTCAAGAAGATCAGCAGTACCCTTGTGAGGGATCATGAATAACAACATACCCCTTCCTGTGGCCCAGCAACACCAGCCCCTTCAACATATGTGGCAGCCACTGGAAGGGAGGCTCTGTCAGGGGAAGCACCCGCCTCAGACACCCCTGCTTCTGTGGCTACTGAACTCCCCCAAAAGCGTAGTTTTCCACCCAAGACTCCAGGAAGTACAAATAACAAGACACCAGCCACAGTCAGGAAGTAACCTCTTCCTTATGAAACTCATTTGTGTGCCATACATTCACTCTGTTGACTGGTCTTTTCCCACTTTCCATTTGCTATGTTAGAAGGAATTTAAATGTTGTGGCATCTACTCTACTGATTACATCCGCCATGACTGATCACTTCACTTTAATATTTTTTATAGTTTCACAATTATTCCATGTAAATATGTAAATAAACATAACTATCACAAAAACACTGCCTGCTACCTCTTTTTTTTTACTATTTTGAACTGTTGAATATTAAACCTCTGTAATGCACACGAGGAAGACATAAGATAGTAATGGAAAGAAAGAGAGGTCTCAGGTAATATCATTCTGAGGATGACTAGCAACAAAATGTCACAAGGGTCTGGTCACAGCAAATATTTTATTGCACTGTTCTGCACATAGGCTGTTAAAAGTCTGGACTGCTATAGCCAAGAACATCTGAACCACATTGGTTCAGGCCAGATATCCCTCAGACCACAATAGAATCTGATTTGTAAGATTTTGTCCCGTAGAGTAGGCCAAAAGATTAGTGGATGTTGTCACTAGCTTGAGCCTTATCACATACCAAACCAGGTCAGCTAACTCTACATACACCAGGGCACAGCCAGAGGGCAGTACATTTCCTGATCCTAGGTTCATCCTATTACAATGACCAAGCATCTGGTGGTATGCTGCTAACCTATGTCAGTGTTGTGGCACAGGCACTCTGGCCTGCTATGTGGAAACACATTGACAGCCACGAAAAGGTCATACAGGATCACTGTACATACAAGGTTAAGGGAGAATGCATGTAAAGCACTGAATGACATGTAGCAAAGCCACATGGTCACACACATGAAACAATTGGCCCATCACACGACAACTCACAAGTGTATTGTGCACTTAAGATCTCCCCCACCCACTGCCTAGACTCCTTTGACATAGGAGCCCATGCACCCCAAATCTGTGACAAAGATTACCTGGATCAATCCATGTCCAAATCACATGTCAGAACAGCTACAGCTACCTGCCAGTGTCACAAATCTGAAATGCCCACATGAGGATGGCATGATAAAGAGACCTGGATGAAAAATTAGAATACAGGGAGTTAAGACATGAAAAATCATACATATGACCCATACGACATCACAAATTTCTGTAGATCCAGTCACATTGCAATGAGACTGACACAAGGCAGATCGTAAAGGTAGCTACTGTCCTAGTCTGACTTAGGCAGCAAAGCTTGACTGTATACTGCATAACGGGAGATGCACTAGCTTTAGTGGGAAATTACCCCACTCAATACATCCTAACCCTTACACTTCCCCAGGCAGTACAAAAATCACATCACCTGACTTACTTATGCTAAAGTGAAGTAGTGATTGATGAGATCTGACCGCATGTCTTCACCTTCCTCTTCATCACTGTCATCCTCACTTGGCATTTCAGGCGGCTCACTCAGTGGCACTGCTAGCTACCCCTCATCTGGGATACAGGGGATATTCCTCCGCAGTGCAATATTGTGGAGAGTGCAGCAGGGGACGATGATCTTACAAACTTTTTGGGGTGAGTAGAGGAGGGCGCCACATGTCTTGGCCAGACACCGAAATCTGGCTTTCAGGAGCCCAAAAGCCCGCTCCACTACACACTATGGCGGTCATTCTGACCACGGCGGGCGGCGGTCGCCGCCCGCCATGCGGTCACCGCCGAATGACCGCCCCGCGGTGAAAAGACCGCGGCGGCCATTCCAACTTTCCCGCTGGGCCGGCGGGCACCCTCCAAAAGAGCGCCCGCCGGCCCAGCGGGAAAGCCCCTGCAACAATGAAGCCGGCTCCGAATGGAGCCGGTGGAGTTGCAGGGGTGCGACGGGTGCAGTGGCACCCGTCGCGATTTTCACTGTCTGCCAAGCAGACAGTGAAAATCTTTGTGGGGCCCTGTTAGGGGGCCCCTGCACTGCCCATGCCAGTGGCATGGGCAGTGCAGGGGCCCCCAGGGGCCCCACAGCACCCGTTCCCGCCAGCCTGGTTCTGGCGGTGAAAACCGCCAGAAGCAGGCTGGCGGGAAGGGGGTCGGAATCCCAATGGTGGCGCTGCAAACAGCGCCGCCATGGAGGATTCCCTGGGCCAGGGGAAAACCGTCGGGAAACCGCTGGTTCCCCTTTTCTGACCGCGGCGGTCATAGCCCAGGAAGCACCGCCAGCCTGTTGGCGGTGCTTCCGCTGCCTTCCGCCCTGGCGGTCAGAGACCGCCAGGGTTGGAATGAGGGCCTATGTTCTTCCAGGGGCATTGTTGAAGCTTACTTGGCTTAGTTGGGTTCCTCACCAGTGTCAAAAACCATGGATTGGTTGGGAATGCAGAGTCACTTGTAAAGAAATGCGACATATGTGCAACAATGAGCCCCTCTCATCATTTTCATTGCAACAGACAATGCTTTAAAAACATGACATATGTGACTTACCAACCAGCCAGGCCCTATCTGGGTACAGTTGTGACATCAGCTGTGGAATCGCGCCATTCTGCATGATGAAGGCATCATGTCCTGAACCTGGATAAAGGGCACAGACCTGTGAAATGTAGAGATCTGCCAAACAAACAACCTGAACATTAATGGAATGGAAATTCACCCTGTTCCAATAGACTTGTCCATTGCCATACAGTGGTACCTAGGCTACATATGTACCATCAATGGCACCCGCCACATGTGGGATGTGTGCCAAACCATATAAGCCAGTCTTCTCATGGGCAAAAAATTCATGTTGACGAAATAGAATGTAGCTGTCCAGGTGTTTCAACATTGCTGAGAGAACATCCTTCAGTAATAAACTAAACATAGGCTAGGATATCCCAGCAGATAGTGTCAATGTATTCTGGAAGGACCCTGTGGCTAGGAAGTGCAACAATGCCATGACTTGTGTGATGGGTGGCATGCTATTTGGATGTCTAAAGGCAGGTATCACATCTGGCTCCAACTGATGACAGAGATCCATGATTGTTTGCCTATTCAGGCAGTAGATCTGGATGATGTTTCTGTCTTCCATGGCCTTAAGGTCTGCCAGTGGATGGTACACAGGAGGATGTCTGATCCTTTCTCTCCCTGGGTACCTATGTGGGACATAAAATTAGTATAGGTATCATTCAATGTGTCCCTGTGAGGTCCCTCAACCTCTGAGGCCATGTTGACCAGAGCAACATTTATATGCATGTCATTCACAAACTCTGACAAGGCATCAAAGGTTGAGGATATGATACACAGTACACATCACCACTGTCAATCACACAGAAGTAACATGTATCCCCCTTGCATTCCCAAAACTGTGTACACATCATGCACCTGGACAGCAACTATTTGTGCATGAGAATTTCCACTCGGACTGTGACTTAATGTCACATAGGCTGTCATTACAACATTGGCGGTAAAAGCCACTTACCGCCGTGCAGAAGACCGCCAACACACCGCCGCGGCTGCGGAATTCCGCCACAGCTATTATTACCCACATTTCGGAATCCGCCAAAATTCAGACACCCACACAAGTCCGCCACACCAAAGGTGAGTGATAAACTGCCGAAAACAAAACCGACACCGTAACGCCAACAGAAATATGCGCACACTATCATGACACACGAATCCACGCGGCGGTCTTTCAACCGCCGTATTCCATTGGCGGTACAAACCGCTGCACTCAAAATACACACACATTTCCAAAACACAGCCACATTGGACAATTCAAAATACACACACCTGATACACATACACACACCACTCCCACACACCTATTACAATATAAAACACACACCCACATCACCCACAAGCCCCACAACCAGAATCACCGAGAGACTGCCAGAGGGAGACACCACCATCAACAAACTAGCATCCACAGGCACACAACACCATCACCCACACAACTTCCACGCACCTCACACAACACACCGCTACATATCACCACACACTCCACCCCACACATCACCTACACCACCCCATGGCACGGCAAAGACACCCCAGGTTCTCGGAGGAGGAGCTCAGGGTCATGGTGGAGGAAATTGTCCGTGTAGAGCCACAGCTATTCGGAGCACAGGTGCAGCACACCTCAATTGCAAGGAAGGTGGAGCTATAGCGAAGAATAGTGGACAGGGTCAACGCAGTGGGACAGCACCCAAGAAATTGGGAGGGCATCAGGAAGCGGTGGAACGACCTACGGGGGAAGGTGCGTTCTGTGGTCTCAAGACACCACCTGGCAGTTCAGCGGACTGGCGGCGGATCCCCACCTCCTCCCCCACAACTAACAACATGGAAGGAGCAGGTCTTGGCGATTCTGCATCCTGAGGGCCTAGCAGGAGTAGGTGGAGGAATGGACTCTGGTAAGTCAAAGCTTTACTATTACATCCCCCACCCTGCCTGCATGCTATCACATACCCCCACCCTCACCCCCAGCACCCCAATTCCTCACATATGTCCCAACATCACAAACCACCCATCCCAACACCAAGCCCTGCATGCAACAACAAAGCATGGACACCCATCACCAAAGCATGGCCACTGCACATACCCATACACCCCCCTAAACCATCATCACACAAGCTCCCACCCAGGAATGCTAGCACTGGGGTACACGGTCACCCCCCCATTGCACACAATGACACATACAGATGTAATAACCATCCTTTTATACCCCTGCAGGACCCCTACCCAACGTCATCGGACAGGAGGGTCCACACATGTCCACATGACCAACAGAAGAGGCCCACAGTGATGACAGCACCTCTGTCCAACTGGATCTAGATGACCAGCCCGGACAATCGGGGACCTCGGGAGAGTCGGTTCCCCTCACACAGGCACAGGCCACCACAGACCTTCCCCCCTCTCGAAACACCAGCACAGCACCCACCCAGCGGGCCCATAACTCCGTCCCCAGGACACGTCAATCAGCAGTGTGTCCACCACTACAGGGAACCCAGGATAACCCACCACCCCAACAACAACAGGGACCTGGGGGCAGTGGTAGTGGGCACACGGTCCAGGGGAAAGAGGCCCAGGAACACAGGGGAACTGGGAGGGCTGCAGTGCGACAGGGGGCGGACAGGCCAAGGGAACCCACTCTCCACAAGGCCCTCTCCTCCATCATGGGAGCCTACCACCACTCCCAGGAGACGATGGCAAGGGTACTGGCCAAGTTTCAGGAGACCCAGCGCATGCAGGAGGAACAGTATATGGGCTTCAGGGAGGAACTCAGAACCATCAGCTTTAACCTGGGCACTATCGTAGGGGTGCTGAAGGAAGTACTCAACACCAGGAGGCACACTGTGGCATTACAAGGGGCCCCTGACACTAGCATGGACGATGAACTACCCACCACCTCCGCCGGCCCTAGTGGACAGGACGCCCCGCCACAGGACCACTACACCAGGACCCCACCCCCTGCAGAGGGAGAACCACCCTGCAAACGGTCCCTGAGATCCAGGACAAAGACAGAGCACGATGCCAAGATCCCCGCCAAGAAATGAGACCACCCTGATTGTCATCCTGTTGTCCCACTTTGTCACCCTGTCTATACTTAAACTGCCCCAGCTCCACTTCCTATGCCCCTTTGGACAATGCACCTGTGAGACTAATAGCTTGGACTCTGCAATGGACATTCCTCCACCACCCCCCCCTCACAATTTTACAACCCCCTCCAATATTGAGCACTTAAATAAACACACCTAAAGCACAAAACAATCTGGAGCCTGTCTGTGATTTCGAAATAGTGTATTAGCAATTACAGTGACAAAATGCTTTTTAAATAGTAATGTCAACACACCTATGTCACACAGCTCTAGTCCATGAGGAATCTAAGCAGATGTCACACAGTGGGACCCACATCTGTGAAATCGTAAGGGAAAGTGACAACTCAGTGACCATACACTGGGTGAAAATGACAGACAGTAGAGAGGTAGTAGTGTTAAAGTACATGTAGTAGGCAGGTTTCTATTCTTATCTGTGTCTCACTGGAAATATTGCAGGATCACTGAGTCCCTGTTGTGCATGCCTTCTTCCTCTGCTTCCTCCTCTTCACTGTCCACAGGCTCCACAGCTGCCACGACACCGCCATCTGGACCATCCTCCAGCAGAAAAGGCACCTGTCGTCGCAAAGCCAAGTTGTGAAGCATACAGCAGGCCACGATGATCTGGCACACCTTCTTTGGTGAGTAGAATAGGGATCCACCTGTCATATGGAGGCACCTGAACTTGGCCTTCAGGAGGCCGAAGGTCTGCTCGATCACCCTCCTAGTCCGCCCATGTGCCAAATTGTAGCGTTCCTCTGCCCTTGTCCTGGGATTCCTCACTGGGGTCAGTAGCCAGGACAGGTTGGGGTAACCAGAGTCACCTACAAACGGCGAGGGACAACTGTTAGACACACACTAACCTGTAGGGATAACCCCAGACAACCATTCCCAATGACTTGCTTCCAGGTGCTCACCTAATAGCCACACACGGTGCCTCTGGAGTTAACCCATCACATAAGGGATGCTGCTATTCCGCAGGATGTAGGCGTCATGCACTGAGCCAGGGAACATGGCATTCACATGGGAGATGTACTGGTCTGCCAAACATACCATCTGTACATTCATCGAATGATAACTCTTCCGGTTTCTATACACCTGTTCAACTCCTGTGGGGGGGGGCCAAAGCCACATGTGTCCCATCAATGGCACCTATGATGTTGGGGATATGTCCCAGGGCATAGAAGTCACCTTTCACTGTAGGCAAATCCTCCACCTGAGGGAAAACGATGTAGCTCCACATGTGTTTCAGAAGGGCAGACAACACTCTGGACAATTTGTTGGAAAACATAGGCTGGGACATCCCTGATGCCATGGCCACAGTTGTTTGAAATGAGCCACTTGCAAGGAAATGGAGCACTGACAGCACCTGCACTTGAGGGGGGATTCCTGTGGGATGGCGGGTTGCTATCATCAGGTCTGGCTCCAACTGGGTACACAGTTCCTGGATTGTGGCACGCTCAAGCCTGTAGGTGATAATCAAATGTCGCTCCTACATTGTCGACAGGTCCACAAACGGTCGGTACACCGGAGGATGCCGCCATCTCCTCACATGTCCGAGAGGACGGTGCCTATGAAGGACAACAGCGAGCACAGAGTCAACCAACTCAGGTACGTACCCACAGTTTACACAGAACACCATTCATACACAAAAGGTGGCCTGTATGTGTGTTGAGTCTAGGCCTAGGTCTGTGTGACGCAGTTGAAAATGAAGCCATGTGGGCCCCTAAAATGGCGGCTGCCTGACCTCTAAAGTGGGACAATGGGATGTGAGGTAAATGCGCTGGTGGTGTACACCGTCGCGGTAGGCGGTCGAAGACCGCGGCGCAATGCTGCATTGGTTAACATTGGAACCTATGGGTCCCAGGAGCCAATGACGATGTACGCCGGCGGTGAAGGTACGCACCGCCGCACTGCCGCAGACGTGACCGCCATTTTCTATCTGTTCAATCACTCGATACCTGATCTTCGACAGGAGAGGACCTACACTGCAAGTGCTGCTGTGACCTCGGTCTGGAAGAGACAATGGCTCGAGTGTCTGGGGAAAGGGCCCCTCCCTTCACATCGGAGGAGTTGGAGAAACTCATTGATGGGGTCCTCCCCCAGTACAAGCTACTCTACGGTCCTCCAGACAAACAGGTAAGTACACAGGGAGCATGTTGTATGGGCTATGCCTGTGCGGAGAGGGCTGGATGTAAGAAGGAAGGGGGTAGAGTGCTACGTGCATGAAAGACGGTGAATGCATGTGCCACATGGCAAAGGTAGGGATGGGGGCCAATCACTTTGATGGTGCAGTTGGTAATGACTTCTCTTTTTCCCCTGTACATTTCATGTAGGTCAGCGCCCACCAGGAGAAAGATATTTGGTGTGCCATCGCCAAGGACGTCCGGACCCTGGGGGTCTACCACAGATGGAGCACCCACTGCCGTAAAAGATGGGAGGACATTCGCCGCTGGAGTAAGAAGACGGCAGAGGCTCAGCTGGGAATGGCCTCCCAACGTATGAGGGGTGCCCGTCGCACCATGACCCCCCTGATGTTCAGGATCCTGGCGGTGGCCTACCCGGAGTTGGATGGGCGCTTGAGGGCATCACAGCAGACACAAGGGGGTGAGTACACACCCATTCAGCTGACTTTGCACGCATTACGAGGCACCCCACCCCACCTCTGTAGAGTGCCAAGTACAGCTATTCATGCCCCTGTATCATCTATGTGTGCAGATGTCGTCCATAGCCTTGTAGGCCATTTCCCAGGAATAGAACAGTGGAACCCAAGAGCGCAGCGTAGTTCAGGGGGCTACTGTGTCTGTCGTGTCCGCCAACTGTAGCAGTAATGCATGCACTCAACATGTCTTTCTTCTGATCCCCCCCATTTTTGTGGTCTCCCTGTTCTTGTGTGCATAAGCATCATCAGGCGGAGGAGCAGTGGCACCGGAGCACGAGGGAGCTGCATCCCACATGGCCCTGGAGGGCGACACTACGGAGTCTGAATTCACCAGTGGGATGGAGGGCGAAGGGAGCTCCACGGCAGGGACAGGAGCTGAGACCAACGACACAGACTCGTCCTCTGATGGGAGCTCCCTTGTGGTGGTGGCAACATCTGTGCCCCCCACATCTACAGGTACAGCCGCCACCCCCCCTACCAGCACCACCCTCCCAGCAGCCCCTCAGCCTTTGCCCCATGCCCACTCACCCAGGATGGTGGACATCACCTTCACCCCAGGCACCTCAGGCCCTGCCCCAGTCACCCCTGCTGCCCTCAGTGAGGAGACCATTGACCTCCTCAGGTCCCTCACTGTTGGGCAGTCTACCATTTTGAATGCCATCTAGGGTGTAGAGAGGATGTTGCAAAAAACCAATGCATTCCTGGAGGGCATTCATTCTGGTCAGGCGGCCCTTCACCAAGCTTTTCAAACTCTGGCCTCAGCACTGATGGCAGCCATTGTCCCCGTCTCTAGCCTCCCCCCTCCAACTTCCTCCACCCCGACCCAATCCCCTGTACCTCTGCCTATCCCAAGCACACCATCAGACCAGCCTGCACACACGTCAACACACAAGAGAAGCTCAGGCAAACATAAGCACCACACATCCCACAGGCACTCACGCAAGCAACACACACATGCAGACACACCAACATCCACTGCCTCCACTCTGTCCCCCTCCTCCTCATCTCCCTCCTCCCTCCCAGTCTTGTCTACACCTGCATGGACTACCTCTACAGCCACTACATCCTTCTCCAGCACACCCACCACCACACCCCGCTCACATGCAGTCACCACCCCCACTACCATTCACACGTCCCCTGTGTCCTCTCCCAGTGTGTCTGTGACGCCCCCTCCCAAGATACACAAACACAGGCACACACCCACCAAACAGCCATCCACCTCACAACAGCCTCCAGTGCATGCACCTGCACCCAAAGTCACCAAACGTACACCTCCTACAGCCACCACCTCTTCCTCCACTCCCAAACCCCCTCTACCTACCCATCCCAGTGTGTCCCAAAAACTTTTCCTGTCCACCCTTGACCTCTTTCCCACACCTCCCCAACCCTGTCCATCTCATAGGTCCTGAAGTAGCACCTCAGCCACAACATCTCCGGGACCAGTGGTGCCTGTAGTCACCGGAATGTGGAGTGCACCGGCCACCAGGACAGCCAGTGTGGCACAGAGCCACACCACAGACAGTCCCCCACCTGTGAAGCATCAGAAGTTGGCCAGTGCCCGGCGGGAGAGTGTTAAGACTCCAGCCACCAAAGCCGCTCCAAGGGGTCCCGTTGGGAGTGTGGAGTCAGCTGTGACACCTTCCAAGGTGGGGAAGGGCCACAAGAAACCCTACAATTCTGGGAAGAGCAGCACGGCAGAGAAGACCGCCATCATTCCCACTGCCCAGGAGGCCACCGCCAGCCCCAGCCCAGCTGCCCAGGAGGCCACCGCCAGCCCAGCTGCCCAGGAGGCCACCGCCAGCACCAGCTCAGCTGGGCCATGAAGGACCGCCAGCAAAAGGCCCGTTGGGCCATTAAGGACCGCCAGGAGCTGAGACCCTGCAATGTAGACCACCATCTGAAGCACCGCTGAACAGGGCACCGGAATCTGAAGCATCGCTGAACAGGGCACCGCCATCTGAAGCACCGCTGCACAGGGCACCACCATCTCAAGCACCGCTAGCCCATGAGCGGCAGGGTCACTGACGCAACTGGGTCACAGGGCGAATGATGCACTCTGGGCACCAGTCCCCCTCCAGAACCAGTGGAGAGATCCATCCACTACCTCTGTCCTTAACAGGATGAAGCACTCTGGGCACCAGTCCCCCTCTAGAACCAATGGAGACTGTCATCCACTTGAGAGACTGTGGCTTTGCACTCCCCGGGATTGAACAGTGGGCAACCCACCCACTGTAGAGACTTTGAGAGACTGTGGCTTTGCACTCCCCAGGATTGAACAGTGGGCATGTGACCCCCTCGTAGATTTGGCTTCATGCACTCAACCGGCTGAGGTGCCCCCCCTTTCACTCCCCCTGAGGTGCCTGTTTTCTTGCTCTCTGATGCCCCTGCAGTGTTCTCTCCATGATGGTCCGGGATCTTGTGTGGGCCTCGCCCATACCGTGTGGTCCCAGTGTTCCACGGACTTTCTTTGTGCAGTACCTGGACTACTATGCCTGGTATTTATTTTGTACATTGTGTATATATATATTTCTGCCTACTTGTTTTTAGTATATTCTGATGGTTACACTCATTTTCTTTGGTCTTTGCATTCTTCCGGGGTGGTTTGGGGGGTGTAACTGTGATTTATTGATATGCATTAGTGTGTGTGTTGTGGTGGGTGGGGGTGTTGCGTGTGTGTGTCCCTGTTTTTTGCCTCCCCCTTCCCCTGTGTCGTAGGTGCTGTACTCACCGTGGTCTTCGCCACCGGCGTTCGTGCTCCTGGTAGAGGAGCAGGAAGACTATCGCAGGTAGAATTTGGAGTTCCGGTTCCATGGTGTCCTCGTTCCTCGTGGAGTGTGTAGAGGTGAGCGTTTTCCCTTCGAAATTCCTGTTTCCGCCGTGTTTTTATCCGCTGTGAATCCGCCCCGGAAAAGGTGGCGGATTGGTAGGTTGTGATACTGTGGGCGGTACATTGTCTCCCACCTGTCTGTTGGCGGTGACCGCCGCGCTGTTTGTTTGTACCGCAGTGGCGGTCTGAGTGTAAAAATGGCTGTCTTTGTTGGTGGTTTCTGCCACGGTCGTAATTGCAATTTTTTTACCGCCGGCCTGTTGGCGGTCTTACCGCCGCTTTAACATCGTCCGCCAGGGTTGTAATGACCGCCATAGTATAATTTGTGCTGGGGGCTGTGAACCAGAGCAAGTAGCCATATGTGCATAGCGTATGCCCAAAAGGGGGTAAAAGTTGAAGGACCTACATACCAGGACAAGACCAGCGCTCACCACTATCATTAAGAACATTTTTCTACTTATTAAGCATTTTGTTTGGCCATAAACCACGTGTTATGCCCCTACAATGGTGGTTGCCCGACCTACTCCAGTGGAAGTCATCATGGCAGTAGGCGGATGATAAGGAGGCAGACACTGCCCTAGGTTAATGTTGTTGCCAGTGACGATCCTGGGCCAATGCCTGTATCTGCTGGCAGAGATGGCCATATTCTGCAACATCCCTCACTTGACTCCTGACACTGCTTCCAGAAAGACCTCTAAGACCTGAGCTTCTGTGTACCACTTTTGGGAGCAATCATGCCATGTCCAGCAAGTGATAGGGCCCCCGCCTTCTCCCAGGAGGAGCTGGAGAAGCTAGTGGAGGAGGTCCTACCCCTGAATGGACAACTTTATAGTGCCTCAGAGGAGCAGGTATGTGTCTCATGTACATTATTTTACCCTGTACTTCATCATATTTCTACTCCTCACAAGCTAGATGGAGGCCATGGTGACCAGTATGCAAAGTCGGGCCCTGGAGTTGCAATAGGAGACTTATTGTGCATGTAATTTGGATCAGTGCCAGATGTTGAGGCATCTGACTTTTGTATGCATGTGTTTGGAGTGTACCATGTTGTTGCTTATGTGGGTTATACTAAACTAGGTGAAGGGACTCCTCGACCATGCCCATACAACACTTGACACATGGATGTCAACAATGTGAGAGCACATGTACATCTATGTTGTATGTGTGTGTAAACTGAGTGATGTGTATGTTACCACTGAGCTTCAGACCACATCTGGCCTTGCTAATCTGTCATTTTGGAGACTCACTCTGCCCTTCCAATTGCCACATATACATCACATCACATTGTAAATTGCTGTTCGCTTTTTCTGTCATGCATGGAATTGATGGGAATTGATTGTCAACTGTGTCTCACTGTATGGGTCCAAGTCTAGCCTTAAGTTGAGTCACTTTGACTATGCAACTGTGACACTGTGTCCACTACCTGTCTCCCAGGACATCCTATCATGTGGCCCACTCTGGTCTCTGTGCTTCGATACAGCTTCCTGAGGTTCTTTCACTGAGGAGTATATAGATGGTATTTGATGGAGAGTCAAAGCTCTGTGATCAATATGCACTAGGCATCACTGTCAATGTGTGTCACTGACCCCTGACAGGTCCCTTACTGCCACAACCCTGCTGTCATCATTACACAGGTCAAATTTGTCCTGTGCAGGCTTTCAGCATACATAACAGTCTCATAGTGCAGAGAGTGTGATGAATCCTTTGAACCCATGACATCTGGCATAATTGTTGTGTTACATGCCTGACAATTGACAAAACATGCTTTTGTTTGTTGGATGTCATCACTATGGCATGGACACATATTTCCAGAAGCATGTTCTGTGTCACAGATAAATGATACATAACCCCACCCTCGGAGGTGGAATGAGTATGCATCTGTAAGATCAAATGTCCACACATTGTTAGGTTAGGATCATCCTGTGCCCATCATGCAAGTCCCTTTATTGTTACCCATGTGTGGGGTTGGGTCTTGTGCCCTGGCACTACGCTGGAGCAAATGTTGGTAGATAACCATCCTCATAGGGTGTGAGTGAATTGAAATCTTTGTGCCTATAGAATCCACCTTTCAGAAGCCACAGATATGTCATGTGTCCCATAGAGCTTCTGAGCTCACTCTGATTGCTTGGGCATGTCCCACAAGATGTCCGTTGGCCTTCTTGGTCAATAGAGGGCCTGAGCAGGGTGGTGGGTTGGTCTGCAGATTAGGAAGTGTTTGTTATCATGTCCCTGTACTCAGTGACTGGTATGTGCCACACCTGACCAGTCTGATATACTTGATTTGCTTATCTCCATGTACAGAGATGTATATGACTCTACCATTTTGCATGGGACATTTTTGACATGATTTCCTGTCTTGTCTTTTGCATCCATTCAGGTCAATGCCCATCAGAAGAAGGTGATTTGGAGAGCCATCACCAAGAAGGTGTGGAACCTAGGGGTCCACAGCCAGCGGAGTGCCCACTGTCACAAGAGGTGGGAGGACCTGAGATGCCTGTCCCAGAAGATTGCGGGGGCCCAGCTGGGGTAGTCCTCCCAACAAGGGCAGGGTGCTCATTGGACAATGACCTTTCTAATGGCCTGCATTCTGGCAGTGGCTTACCAGGAGCTGGATGGGCGTTTGAGGGCATCACAGCAGTCACAAGGGGATGAGTACACAGCAAATCCCTGCCTGTTCCATGGCCACGTGAGTGAATGGGGTACTGACTGCTGTCCTGATAATGAGGGCTGAGCCACGTGTCACAAGTTGATTGGGGATTGTTTGTGTTGACCTGTGATCTGTACCAAACTGGGATACCTTGCCTTCTGAACCTGGAACCTAGTACACACCTGTTGCAAATCCCCAGACCACTTCCTCTTCATGGACCACAAATGGCTGTGTGAAGTGAACAATCATGTACTGTTTGTAGTTGGAATGGGTGTTATTTCAGACCCATAGATCACTTCTTCTGAATGTCATAGACAATATGTAAGTGGGTGAAGCATCACTGTCCTTTGCTATGTGTCTAGGCATAGGTGTATGCAGACATCTGCCACCAGAAGCAAGTGGTCTTCAGTGTATGATTGATGCTTGTACTTCACTGCAGTCTGTGACATGTTTGTGCCCAGCAGAGATGTAAAATGGCTTACATGCCTCAAGGCCTACAGGTGTGGCAAACTACTTTTCCTTGGTAAGTGGTGAATGTCCGTTGACATGAATCGTGTACCATGACTGAAGCTAATATACCATTGTGCCTACATGTCAGCATGTGTCCTTTTCTCTTAGGGATGCATTCCTTTCTGCAATGTCATGCATTGTCTACCCATGTCGATGGGCTAATGTATGTAATCACACATATATACGTGCAAACAGTTGGTACAATTACAAAGGTCGTCCATGTCATGTTGTGCCACAGACGGTAGTGTACCACTTTTGGATATCGTCTGACTGATACCTTCTTGTGTCAGAGTATGTCATTTGGTATGTAGGACTGCAGTTACACTGGGGGACATGGCAGGTAGACCAAGATTGTGGAACAACTCTGTGTTTCCCATGCCCTCGATGTGGCATCATGTTGATCAGTGCACTGTACCTGTTTAATGATTGATGATTATGCCCTGACTGTAGGCATGCATCATGGAGTGACTTACAGTGATGTTGACATCACATGTTTGGGTGATGGCATTCATCCACAGAAGGTTGGCAGGCTTGCCACTTCTGAGATATGGATAGTGATGTGGCTTCACATTGGACAACGGATTGGGGTCTTTCTACTGGACATTGAAGTTTCTGTGACCCTCCAACATGCAAGGATCAGATGTTTACTATAGACACACTCAGGTGATGTCATTGTGATTGGTGTCAGACATTAGTGGTGGCTATCCAGTGGTTTGCTGATTCATTGTTGTGTGTTTTCTCGAGACATCTCTCCCTGACATATAAGAACTGACGTCAGTGTTGGTCCTTTTAATTCTATATGTGATGACTATCTGGGTAATTTTGCTAATACCGCCTTGACTCAGTTGGGATAGGTGTTACTTATTAGGCTGTACATTGTTGGAATGTGTCCATTGTGAAATGGGTATTTGCATGTCACTTACTCCAGGATATTGTAGATAGGAATCTGAGTTAGCTGATTTTCATTGGCATCATCTCTAATTGTTGATACATAATGTAATTGCAAGATAGATGTGTATATTTGCTTCTGTGTGAAATATGGCAGAGTATTTTACAGTGGGATATCATTGTTGGCTTCAGGTTTACTGGGGCCTGCTGCATGTGCAGGTCTTGGAGGTGCAGAGGTCACCTAGTTGTAGTTATGGTTTTGTGGTTGAAAGACTTCATCCATTCAGTTGCAGCTTTCTGAGATCCTGATTTTCTGGTGGGAAGTTCAGATGGCATGCATGCATATGTGATGACACATGAATGTGCCACTTAGTTGAAGGTTTTTCTGGGGGCTAGTTGACAAGAGGGAATTGTCTGTCACCCAGAGTTGTGGTTGAAGAGTAGTCATGTACTTTTTGTAACCCTATTTCTCTTTGTATTTGCAGCTTCAGCACAGGCAGGTGGAGGAGATGGTGCTGAGCCAAGTGGGAAGGATCTGGCCATGGGACCTCGGTTCAAGACACAGAGGGACCCAGTGGCCTGGAGGGTGTAGGTAGTGCCATAGGGGAAACTGGGACCACATCATCATCTTTGGATTTTTCCTCCAGTGGACATTCCCTAGTGGTGGCGGGCCCATCTGTGACCCCCCTATGCCATCCTTGCCTGCCATCCCCTGTTCTATAACCACCTACCTTGTTGCTCACTAACAATTTGGCCATGCCTGGTCACCCAAGAGAGTGGGTTTCTCCTTTGTTACTACCCCTGCAGGGACCTCTGCCCCAGCCCCTGTTACCTCCGTTGTCCTCAGTGAGGAGGCTATTGACCTCCTGAGGATAATCTCTGTGGGTCAGCCAGCCATCGTGAATGCCATCCAGGGACTGACAACACAACTCCAACAGACAAGTGTGCTCCTGAAGGGCATTCATGGCACTATGTCTGGCTTACAGAGATCCTTTTAGGCTCTGCCCTCCACACTAACACTAGCCAATCACCATCCATCTTCCCTTTCCCCTCCACCTCTCTCTTCCCAGTCCAAGTCCCCATTCCCAGACCTACCCCAAGCTCACAAACAGACCCTCAAGCATCCACCTCAACAGACAAAGGTAGCACACACAAACTCAAGCACCACAAGACACACAAGCACTCACACAGACAACATCCACCCACAGATACAGCTACAGTCACAACTTCCCCTGACACCCCCACCATCCACAGCATCACACATACAACATCATGTATACCTAAAAGCACCACATCAACAGTCACTGATACAGCCACCACACATATCCTGCCCGCAGACACCACTCCAGCAGACCCTCAAACATCCACCCCAATCACCACACCCCAAACATCACAAATACAGACACACTCACATCCAGCACATCCACCATACCTGCAGCCACCACCCCAACAGACAGCCACTCACCCACCATGGCATCCCCCAGCACCTCTACCCACCCAAGCCTGTGGCACATAAACATCCTTACTCACCCAACGACCCAACAGACATCCACCACATACAAGCATTCCTCCCACAAGCACATACCCATGACATCCAACCACTACCTCAATCTACAAATCCCATCCCCCTTCTGATGACCATCCCAATGTGTCCAAGAAGGATTTCCTATGTGACTTTGACTTTACCTCTGTCCTCCCTCCTGTATCACACCCAAAGGTCCTCTGTCTTTTTCAAGGCCATCCCTTCCACCTCTAAGGCCTTCACCGGCCCCCTTCAAGCACCCATATCCCTTCCCACCAAGAAGAAGTCCACCCCTCCCATGGAGAAGCCCCCCCCATCCTTAGACAACCCCCCCTAGTCCTATCTCCCCCACCACTAGATAATCCCTGAGGTGCAAGCCTTCCCCCTTGAAGTCCCTTCCTTTGGAGGTTACATGACAGTCAGGAGTGTGCTGACAGGCAAATCTGATAGACTTGCTTATGGCCTTGAACTTTCTGAAGTTTTATACATAATAAACCCAAGCAGTTTTTTTTATTTGGGTATCCCTTTGTCCTGCACTTCCTTTTCTAGCTTATGTAGTTCCTGAGAACTTTAGTAGAGTGCCTGCAGTTGTGTGTGTATGAGTCGTCTTGCAGCTCCATGTGGGGTTGTTTGCCGTATGTGAGTTTGAGTGTAGTTCTGGTGTCCCCCAAGAGGAGGTTATGTGTTGTGTGTGTATTTGCAATGGGACATTGCATAGTATTTGTTGTGGTATGTATTTCTTACAGTGTTGAGCAATGTGTGCATGTATGGTGTTGAATTTGTCCCCATGATACAGCTTCTGTACTAATGTGATGTGTATCATCTTGAGTTTTGTATGTGCTGACATGGGGTGTGTTCAGTTGTACTAGCTGTGTTTGCAGCTGCCTGTGGATTAGTCAATTTAGGTGTGTGTCCCTTGCAGCAGGTTCCTGTAGAGGTCTGTACCAAGCAGTAGGAGTGGTGGTGCTTTGTTGACTTCCCCATTGTTTAGATGTGCCTGACAATAGTTTTTAGTATTGTTTGTTCCTGTGGCCCATGTTGGGACATTTCCTGTGGACATGTTTATTAGGGGTCCTGTTGGGAGTGTTATGTGTCCCAGTGCAGTATCCTTCCCTTGGTGTCCCAGTTGGCCCCATCCCAAATATTTAGGCACAGTTGTGAAGTTGTTCCAGGTGTATTTGTCTCTCTGTGTTTTGTTCATGACAGTTGCTTCCATTGTGGTGTGAGGTGTGTCTTCTCTTGTGCATGTCCATTGCAGGGTTTCTTACTGGTGGTGTTGTTTGTATTTTTCATGCCACAGAGATTCAGATGTGTGTTGTATGTTGGAACAGTGCCTGGCCAGTGGTGGATGTGAGTGTGTGAGATGCATTTGTATATGTGCTGTGGGGGTGTTGTTGCTGTGTGTGACAATATTGTGTAGCTTTCAGTGGCCCTGTGCCTGAGCTGTGTGTATTTGTGTGGTGTTGCCGTGCAGTGTGAGCGTGCTGGCCAAAGTGTGCGTATTGTGAGTGTGCATGTGTCTGTATTGCTGTGTGTCAGTGAGTGTGTATTGTATAAAATGTGTAGCTGTTGCCCATGGTGTCCCCCCATGATGTGTTTGCTCGCACTACCTGCAGTTTTTAAGGGTTAATGATTTAGGGAGGTGTATGTACTTATGGTTGGTGTTGCCCACGTTGTTGATATCATTGTCTCTGGATGAGCAGGAGCAGTGGCATTATGTTTTTGAAGGGCTCCAGGGTGGCTGGTACATGTGTGGCTGCCTGCAAGTGAGTGTCTCCCTTTATACTGTTTGCTTCCACCAGCTTGACCCTGGTGGTTGGACCGCCATGGTCACATTGGCGGTGTGCAGCCTCGTAATGGGTCGAGCAGAAATACAGGCTCCGACAGCCTGTTTGTGCTTGAATGTGACTTTGGCCGTCTGTGCTGCCTGTTGATGGCAGCAGAATGCTGGTGGTCTTCTGTGGGCACGACCGCCAAAATCATAATACGGCAGTCCACTCCACCACATCTTTGGCGGTTGGACCGCCACCGCCAACATGGCAGTCATCAGACCGCCAAACTTGTAACTAGCCCCATAGTCTAGTGTTGATTCTTGGGATTCTATATGCTGTCCTGTAATTCCTGACCCTCAAAATATACTATACAACATGGGTTGCCCAACTTAACCCACTATACTCTTGGGCCATACATACTCAAACTAATCAACAACTATAGAAGGATAGATACATATCAAATTTTAACACAATAATATCTTATTTATTATTGAGACACATCAATATCATCTTGTTTCATGCTTTCTTTATAATTTGTATACCACAGAATAACCTCAAACATAATGAAGAGAAAAATAATAAAATCTCAGGCTTTCTCACAGCACCAATGCAACACTTGGGCCCTAATTATGACTTTGGCGGTTTCTGGACAAGACCGCCGTGCTGAATAATGCCACTATAGCAACAGTGCTGACAGTACAGTGACAGCCGTATTACGAGTCACAAAGTGAAAATCGCCCAAAAACAGCCATAAATGCAACACCACCAGGCAGACCGATGGCAATATAATTACTGTCCGACCACGCCAACACCATTACTTCTGCCCTATCATGTGTTAGTTCCCTGCCCAGTGGTCTATGCATGGTGTAACACGATTGGAGGTGTGCACCGCATCGGTTCCAAAAGGTACCGGCGATAGTAGGCAACACCACAATGGACAGTTTGAATACCCCACACCTGAGACACATACACAAACCACACACACCTCCTCACATCACTATAAAACACACCCACAATCATTTGCAAATCCTACGAACATAGCGACGATTCACACAGATCCCACACACCACAGGCACTTTTTTATGCAGCACACTCAGCACACACCACACAACTGCACGTTTTGAATTAGGCGCACATCACACTCACACACTCACACACCAACACCACAACCCACCTGCACCCACATCCAAACATCCCCACCCCACCAACAATCCCACACTGCACCCCACATGCACTACACCCCCCCACACAACATGGCATGTCAAAAACACCCACATTTCCCTGACAATGAGTTAAGGGTCATGGTAGATGAAATCGTCAGGGTAGAGCCACACCCTTTCGGAGCCCAGGTCCAGCAAACATCATTGGAAAGGAAAACAGAGTAGTGGTAGAGGACTGTTGACAGGGTCAACTCAGTGGGCACACATCCACGGACAAGGGAGAGCATCAGGAAGAGGTGGAACAACCTATGGTGGAAGGTGTGTTCCATGGTGTCCAGGTACCAGATCGCCCTGAACAAGTCTGGCGGTGGGCCCCCACCTCCACCCCTTGAGTTAACATCCGGGGAGGAGAAGATCTTGGACCTGATGCATCCTGAGGACCTGACTGGAATCATCAGAGCGCTTGACTCTGGTAAGTAAACACACCCAGGCATCAGCCACTCTTGCCCAGCATGCGTCCCCACCACCCATCACTCCCCAATCCACCCCATCCCACACTTCTGCAGCCCCCCCAGGCATCCCACGCCCCTCCATGCCACACCACCCTACTACCACCATCCCCACACATTCACCCCCTAATGCATGGATAGCAAGCACCACAACTCCCACAGTGCAACACTCCCCACACATCAGAAGATAACAGTCCCACTTCACAGTGAAACACCTGCACAGAAAACCAAACCACATGCCACACAAACTGGCTGCCTCAACTGTATTCAAACACATGGCAATAACAGCAATGTTATCCACTATCCTCAACCCTCAATGGCACAATCCACATCCCCCAAACAATGTCTGCATTACTGCAGCTGTCATTGCCATCACTGGAAAGCAAGCCAGGCTGCTCCATGCATCATACAATGTGCCCAACAAACACATCTGTGAAGTGGAACTCACTCCCTTTCCATCCACAGGTCCCATTGCCACTGTTACCCACCATTGAATGCCAGGGTTAGACAGCCCTCCCCAGGATGAAGACCCCAGCGGAAGTCTGGACAGGGATGACTTGCCTGGTCCATCAGGTACGACTGGTCAGTCCATACCCAGCAGCCCCACCGTGGACACACCAGATTCACCTTCCCATGTGGCAACCACGCCGCAGCCAGCCTTTCATCCCCAAACCAGTGCCCCTGAGATGGGTCAACCAGACGTGTGCCCCACAGTACAGGGGCCAGACTCAATGGCACACACTCAAGACACTAAAGGTCCTGGGGCTACCGGGGTTGGGCACACTGTGCAAGGGGCACAAGCACAGGGGGCCAGGGGTAGTGGGATGGAACCTGTGGTCCAAGAGACAGGGCTGCCACAAAAACAGATTTCCCAGGCTGCCCTCTCCCAAGTCCTGGGTGCATACCACCAAACCCAGGACATGATGGGCCAGATACTCACGACTGTGCAGGAGAACCAGAGGCTGCAGCGGGAACACCACCAGGAGGACATGGCAGGCCCTCAATGCCACCATGGCCTCCATTGCAGGAGTGCTCACGGAACTGATCACCATCCTGTGTGAGTCGTCCACCCACCAGCAAACACCTTCCACTAGTCAGATCCCAACAGAGCCCTCCACTACAACGGTAGCTAGTGGAATGGAGGCCCTGCCTGAGTACCCGCAGACCACTAGCACCCTGCTTCCTGTAGCTGAGGGACACCCACACAAGAGAGGACATCCAACCAGGCATCCTGCCAGAACTGATGCCAAGACCAACACCACCCCCAGGAAGTGAACCTCTCCTGAACATTCTCCCTTGTGTGCCACTAACACACCCTGTTGACAGTCCACTGTCATCTCACTGTTCTCCCATGGCCCTCTATACTGGACCCAGACTACACACAGCTTGCCAGACTACATTGATGAGTTCACCAACCATGACCCAACTCATCACCCCTTGCACGTGTCAGTCACAAATAAACACTATTAAGCACAGCTACTGTCTACTTTCTTTATTGTAAGAAGTATCATTTACTGTGGAATAACATGTTTAATTGTCAACCCACTGTCCTTCCAAAATTTGTGAGCGTGACAGAAGGGGGAGCAATATGCAGCCTGTTTGATAGTGGAGCAGGCAGAGGCCGCACACATGTGTCAAGGGAGGCAACAGGTGATGCAAGAACCAGAGTGCACCACACAAATATCCTGCAAATAGAACAATAAAGAGACAACAATCACTATAGAAGTAAAAAATGTCCATACAACACACATGCACCAGAATTACAAAGCCCCAAGGGTGAGTTGGCAAGTGTCAGCTCCAGCCATTTTCCCATGTCAGACCCACATTCCCAAGACAGCCATCCCCAATAGTCCTTCCATCATAGCACACAAAGCTAAAATTAAGGCATGTTCCATAGTCAATACAATAATATTGCCCTGCCTCCCAATGTGGACTCTTAGGAGAGGTAGCAATACTGTTGACACCATGATGTACAGCACACATATTGCAGTAGATGTGGTAGTACAGGGAACAATGGAAACGCATAAACATGTCACATGTGAAGCAGCACAACAGCAGGGTGATGATTGAACTGAAATGTTCTCAGTAACAACTCCACTGATGGGAAAATGTGAATCCCCCCAATCCAAAGACAGCAAGAGGATTTGTGCCACAAGTCAGCCAGTAGTTCAGGTCACATAACATACATCTGACACATACCTGTAGCTCATTGGAATTCTTGGCATATCAACTCTGCTCTGGAGTCAGCTGCATCCTCATTATCTTAATCCTTTTCACTCCCCATGTCCCCTTCATCAGCCACTGGTCCGGCTGTTACCTTCTCTGCATCCAGAAATGGGCTTTGACGTATCAGGGTCAGATTGTGTAGCATGCAGCAGGCAACCACAATTTGGTACTCTTTCAGTGGTTTATAAAGTAGGGCACCTCCCAAGATGTGTAGATGCTAGAATCTGGCCTTCAGTAGCCCAAAGATTCTTTCAATCACACACCTTTTCCTAGTGTGGGCGTCATTGAAACAGTTTTCTGCATCTGTAGTCAGATGTCTCACAGGTGTCAGTAGCCAAGGAAGGTTAGGATAGACAGAGTCACCTGTGTGCACAGAGGTAGGACCGATGTCAAGACCGGGAGGGAGATGGGGCAGAGTGTGAAGAGAGTTGAGTGTACAGGGGCACACATACAAATGTATAAATACCTCTGAGCCAGGCCCAGTCCTGCTGTAGTGGTACCATCATGTGTGGGACATTGCAGAATGTAGGAGTCATGCACAGAACCAGGGAACTTGGCTGTCACTTGTGAGATACTTTGGTCAGTGAAACACACCACCTGCCCATCGATGTAATAGAGTTTTTTTGGTTCCTGAACACTTGTTCATTTCTCCTGGGAGGCACCAAGGCAATGTGTGTGCCATCTATGGCCCCTATCACATGAGGGACATGTGCCAAATCGTAGAAGGCACCTTTGACAGTGGTTAAATCAGAACTTTGGGGGAACCTGATGTAGCAGGGCAGATGTCTTTGCAGGGCACACAGTAGATCCCTCAAAAAGTTACTGAACATCAGCTGTGACATTCCTGCTGCAAGCCCACTGTCATCTGGAATGACCCTGTAGCAAGAAACTGGAGGACTGACAACACCTATACTGTGGGAGGGATGGCATTGGGATGACAGATGGCAAGAAACAGACCAGGCTCCAACTGGGTCACCAGCACCATGATGGTCTGATGGTTCAGGCAATATGTCTGAATGATGTGTCGCTCTTCCAGGGTGGCAAGGTTGACTAGAGGCCGGTACACAGGAGCATGTCTCATCCTCAGCATTGCAGGGAGAAGTCAGAATAAGCTGCATTGACTTGTGGACACAGTAAAGATGTGCAATAGTTACAAAATTTCACTCATAACGCAGCTAACATTCACCCACTATTCACTATATACATGTAAAATGGCAGCTGTCTGTCCTGCATGCATAGGAAAGATGGAAGTGACATCATACTGCCGGTGTTAGAATTCATAGTGGTAGGCGGTTGCAACCACAGTGCAACTCCTCATTGAATAACATGTTTGTCTATGGGAGACTGGAGCCACCGGCGGTGAAGGTGATGTCTGCAGTGGAAGTGACCACCATTTCGTGTGGCAATGCTCAATTGACTCCACTGAGTGTGCTGCTGTGTTCTGACTCTGGTAGCCAAGATGTCACGTCCTGCAGGTGAAAGGGCCCCAACCTTCTCCCAGTAGGAACTCAAGAAGCTTGTAGATGGGGTCCTACCCCTGTGTGGACAGTTGTATGGGGCACCAGAGCAGCAGGTAAGTCTAATGTCACCATCCTGTCTGATAGTGATGTGGATGTGGATGTAAGGCATTGGGACGTGGCAGATGAAGTGGATGTATGGAGATGGGTGAGGAGTCTCAGCGTTAGTGGCATGTAGACATGTGAGTGTGGGCTTTAGATGTGTGCTGTCCACTGCTGTCTATGTGATGCCACTCTACATGACTTTCTCCTTCTGTCTGTGTCACCCATGCAGGTCTGCACCCATCAAAAGAAGGGGATTTGGAAGTCCATCTCCAGGCAAGTGTGGACCCTGGGGGTCCATGCCCGGTGGAGCACCCACTGCAGAAAAAGGTGGGAGGACCTGAGACGCTGGGCCTGGAAGACCGCAAAGGCCCCGTTGGGGATGTCCTCCCAATGAGAGCGGGGTGTCCATCACACCCTGACCCACCTAATGGCCTGCATTTTGGTGGTGGCCTACCCTGAGGTGGATGGGTGCTTGAGGGCAGCACAGCAGTGACAAGAGGGTAAGTACACACTCTCACCTCATTAATGTGCAGCTCAGTTGGGTTTGGGTTAAGGCCTAGTTGGAAGCTGTAGTGTAGGTATTAGGTAGATGCCTGTCTACTCTGGGTATCAGCCACCCTGCCAGGATTGATATCACAGATGTGTGCCCATACCATGCAGTCAGTGATTTATGAGGGCAAGTATTTCCAATGTGTAATTTGTGTGGTCCCCCTCAAACAAGTTTTGGAACCCTGCTCCTGCCAACGTCACCAGTATGCCTGAGGTGTCAGGGCATTGTCACCTGTGTTTTCCGACCACTGTGCCAGAGGAGATAAGTAAGTCCTCATTCTGCTGTCATGTACTGTATGTATAGTGAGGCAGAGTGGGACAAGATGTCAGTGTTCTAAATGTTACTGGCTTAGTAGGTATGCTACCTACCCATGCAGGACTCACGTGATTCAGAAGTACAGGAATTGTTTCCCTAAATAGCCTTGTGGAGTTGTCAAGTACTGGGCATGTGTGCACATCAAGTACACCATAACCAGTACACATCAGCATAGGTTCAACCAATATTGAGAAGGGAATTTTGAGGACCCAGTGCACCTGTTTTTTCCATCCAATTTCCCCAGCCTTTGAGATTTATAGGTGTCAGGCCCTGGGTACCTCTTTGTGTGGTGAAGAACTGTGGGGCCATCTAGATGTGAGGGCCCTCAAGCAAGTAGAGAATCAGTTCATGAGTAGTCTAAGTAAATATCCAACAAGTACTCCATTGTGACCTTAGAGGTTAGATCATTGCCTAAGGCACATCAACGATTTAGCTGGCCTGAAACGGTTGTTGTAGTGGCAGCATCTATGAACAGTTCCTGAATTCATACCCTTTCATAAGACCGTAGAAGAAGTAATGGGACGGTCTAGGGTGACTAACGTTCCCTGGCTCAGGATGGTTAGGCACAGACTGAGGCACATTGGGTTCAAGAACCTCTGGTCTGCTCCAGCAGATTCTGTTGTAGTCCTGAAGCAGGAAGTAAAGGGCACTTATTGGCATTTTGTTGATCATCTTACTTTAGGGTCTGGTAGTTTGAGTCCTGTTACTATCTCAATCTTGGAGTTTAAAAACGATTATAGATTTGAACCATTTTTGGATGCGGTTGAACCCCCCTTTGTGAAGACCTTATGTATCAAATTTCATCTAGGAATTTTACATATCCGCTCCTTTACAGTTACATAGAATCATGGTAACCCTGACCCCATCTGTACCTGTCCCTTCTATCCTCAAGCTAAAGAAACACCAGGGCATGTAGTATTCTTTTGTCAAATTTGCTAGGCTCAAAGAAAGAAGTGGATTTTACCAGTCTGCTTCTGCGCTGGGTTTCAGCATTTACATAGTGGCCCAGTTGTAAGCATCCAGTGGGGCTACTGACAAGTAGAAGTGGTAATTGCTCAATTGAATCCGCACGTCATGCATTTAATTGAAAGCTAAGGTGTTGATTGATTCCTTCGCAGCACACCTTTTTCGTATAGGACGTTTCCTTACAACCATGTGGTATAAGGGCAATTGTGCGACTAGACCTCAATTGTATGTATATGTTGATTATGTTTTCCATACAGAGGTGGTAATTACAAATCTGGCGGTCTGTGGACCGCCACAGTGAAGGTGGCGGTTGCACCACTGCTGCTCCAGCGGAGAGGACCGTTATATTATGAGCAAAGGGATAGAACCAACATAACACAGCCAAGTCGCCACCCAAACCACCACTACAGAGGGACTGCCACCAGGCTTATTCAGGCCACAGGTGATGCAGTTTCCCACAACCCAATTACGAGGCTGCAGGCTGCACACCACCAGGATTTCATAGGCGGTTGCACCGCCATGAAAAGCCTGAAGGAAACGAATCACTCAAAAGGGAACACTCACCTTCAATAACGCAGGCACATCCGTAGGTGCCATGGCACATGGATTGCAAGTCTTCCCAATGCTCCTGCTGGCTATTGAACTCCAAGACCAGCAACAAAGACACCAACCGCAAGTACACCTGCCTAGCACACACTGGAGGGAAGGACATTAAAACACACACAACACACACACGCGGCACAGCAAGCCACGCCCACATACACATGCAAACACCCGTACCAAAACACACACACATACACATATTCACACATGCCAAATTGCATATTTACCACACATACATATGTAAGGAAAGCTGGGACAAGTTTTTTACCATCTGCGCCAACAGTGCAGTGCTGCATATATAATAAAATAAATATATAAAACCATTATAAATAACAATGTACAAAGGGGCCCAAGGCCCAGTCCATAATGTCCCTAGTGCCCCTTGCACACTGGGCACAGAATCAGGGCCCAACTTGACTCCTGACTGCAACCTGCTGGCCTCCACTGGGCAGGGGCATCAAATGGGGATGCAGGTACCTCCGGGGTGAAGGAGGGTCAAGGGATTCTTAGATTTGGGTTTGGAGTGGGGTATTTTGATTTGATGGGGGAAGTTTGGGCTTAGACTTAGATTTTGTGGGAGTGGGTTTGGGTTTGGGCTTGGGAGGGGTGACTGTGGACTTGGTGGGGGTGGAAGTCTTAGTCGGAGAGGGGCATGGTGACGACATGGGGTGGACTGGGAGGTGGAAGGCAGGGGTGTGGGGAGGGTAACAGGGTTCTTGGGGACAGGGACAAGTCACTGATGGGGAACAGGGAAAATTCACGAAAGAAATGTTTCATGGGGGCACAGGGACGATCATGGCAGAAAGGTGTGGGAGTGGAGGTAGAGGGAGTAGTTGAGAGGTATGTACGTGGAGGTGATTTGGGTGCAGGTGCATGCTTGGATGCCATATGTGTGCTGTGTGACTGTTGGGTGGGTGACTGTGAGCATTTAGATGTAGTGGGAGGGGGGAGGAGATGCAAACAGGGAGATGGTGGGGATGTGCGAGTGAATGTTGTGATGGTGTCTGCAGGTAGGGTGAGTATGCTGCATGGGGGGGTGTTGACAGTGGTGCTGAGTGTGCATGTGGTGTATGGGGTGCATGTGTGTGGGTCTAATGTTGTGACAGGTAGTGATTGCACTTGTGGCAGGATCTGGGACTGATGAGGTGGTGACTGCAGGTGTGAGTGGTGTGGCTATGAGGAGGTGGTGGGGGTGTTGGTGTAGGAAGTGGATGTTGTCATGTCTGCATCTGAATGTTGTGTGTGTGCATGGTGGTCGATGCATTTGTGGTGAATATGGTTGTCTTTGTATACTGTGTCTGTTGATGTGGATGCACGTGGGTCAGAAAATGTGCCTTAGATGGGTGAGGGGAGAGGGATGTTGGATTTGAAATGTAGCTTGAGGGGGGATGGAAGAAGAAGGGACCCTGGCTGCCATCAATAAAGAAGCCAGAGCCTGAAATGATCTCTGAAGGCCAGCCAGGGCACCATGAATGCCTTCCAGGAACGCATTGGTCTACTGCATCTGCAAAGACAGTCCCTGGGTGGCATTCACGATGGTTGACTGTACCACATAGGTGGACCTCAGGAGGTCAATAGCCTCCTCATTAAGTGCAGCAGGGCTGACTTGGGCGGGGGCAGAGGTGCCTGTGGCGAAGGAGATGTCCACCCTCCTGGGTGAGCAGTCACAGGCAACTGAGTGGAGAGCTACAGGAAGGACTGTGCTGAAAATGGGGGTAGTCAGACAAGGATGTAACTAGAATGGTCCCAGATGGGTCTAGCACCGCCAGGGAGCTGCCATCAGAGGAGGAATCTGAAGATGGTGTGGTCAATGCTGTCTCCCCCGTGGCACTCCCCTCGCTCTCAGTACCACTGGTCCCTTTGCCTCTGCTGGATTCAGCCTCCTGAGGCCCTTGGGCTGCAGCTTCCCCACTTGCCGGTGCCCCTTCTCCTTTGCCTGATGATGCTGATGTACACAAAGACAGAGGAGGGCAGTCAGGGATGGAGGGAGGGAGTGAGAGAGAGACAGGGTGCAATCGGTCAATGCCACCGCAACAGTCACACAGTGTAACACCATAATCATCTGCTGCCATGCCATGCCACGCCATTCCCTCACCTATACATGTTACAACAGTGGGACACCATGGGGTAAACTAAGCAGAACCTATGCTTCAGAATGTGATGAGCCAATCTTAATATTCCAAAAGGATGACTTCCAAATAATCAAATACCCAGACACATTCCGGACTTTCACCATTGAAGGTTGGGTTTGAGCGTAATGCTGGACATGGATTGAAAACCATGTATTTGGTCTTGCCAAGCTTAATGTCCAGCCCCACCTCGCCTGCAGAAGGCCTAAAAAAAGTCTAAAACCTTTTGTATTCTCATAGGGGTGTCATCCGCAAACAATAAAGCCATTATCTTAACTTTGGCTAAACGTGGAGTGTTCCCCTCACATTTCCCCAGTTCAGATATTAACGGCCATAATATGAGTCAGTGTTTGAACCGCCCGAACTCCAATATGGTGGAGGGGAGGCAGCCATCAAGCCGACTGCCTCACCACCATCATATTAAGATGTTTCTACTGGGCTGACTGGCGGAAACGTGATAATATGACGTTCCTGTCGGTCAGCCTGGCGGTAACAGTGTGACCTCATTGGCTTCGGCTCTCCTTCACACACCCCACCGTCTGAATGCGCACTGTCTGTTATAGCAGACAGTGCGCATTCTGTGGGTGCTGACAGAGGGCCCCTGCACTGATCACAATGTAGGCAACAGTCTCCTGGCAGTCCGACTAGGATCGTAATATGGCAGATGGACCACCAAGAACGTGGAAGTCGGACATCCACCATTAGTTTGGCAGTCCTAGTTTCACCACTCGTAATAAGGCCCTAAATCTTTAATGTAAAGGTAGAATAGGGTGAGGCCAACACACAACCGAACCTCACTCCCCGGTTTATGTGGATGTTTTCAGTTAGCTCCCCACAGGTCCCACATGTAACTTGGGCATTATTCTTTAATCTAAAGATAACTTCAAGTAGATAGGGAGGGACCCCCATCCGTAACAACATCCTCCATAGCGATTCTCTTGGGACGAGGTTGAATGCTGATAAAAGATCTCCAAATATTACATAAAGTCCATCTTCCCTCAAAGAAACATGCTTCCAGTATAACAACTGCAGGCGAAATACCTGATCATTTGTTCCAATGCCATCTATAAAACCAGCTTGGAGAGGGGTCAAGACACCTGAATCAGTCTTCCACTCACTCAGCCTGTTCAAAATTATGTGACAAAACATCTTTTGGGTGCTATCAATGAGGCTGTCAGTCATCCACTCACTCAGCCTGTTCAAAATTATGCGACTTGACAATTTTTGGGTGCTATCAATGAGGCTGTTAGGTCTATAATTATTGGGTGAAGATAGGGATAATCTCTACCCCAGCCCAAGTGTTGGGCATAGGTACACCAGTCATAAAAGCATTAAAAAACAGGACAAAGTAGGGGCACCATAAACCTTTAACCTGCTTAAACAAGTCTCTAGGCACTTTGTCCAACCCTGGTTCCAGGACTTTGAGAATCTGTGGGCTACTTATGTCAGTGGCCTGCTGGAGCTCTGGTTCGAAACTGAGCTCAACAGAGGCCATGCCATGGTATTTGTCACCCATCAACGTGTTTTTTTCACCACTAGACATGCTCTGGGATAACACCTTACTGGGGTGTCCAACAGAATCTACATGGGGAGGGGTGTTCTTCTCTTCCCTTGTTCCCTGATTGATGAACTGAGCCTGCATCAAATACTGAGACTCATCTACCCTATGTGTCTTGGTCAATTCCTCGACTATGTCTCCAGATTACAGCTGGGAGAAGCGCTCAACACAGGCATCCACTGCAATATTGCTGTCAAGTGGCACATGGGTACCCAAATCACCACTGTTGACTATTCCCCAAAAGGTATGATAATCTTTACCTTTAATGGCATCTAGCATTGTGGCTCATGTGGTGCACTCCCAGTCTCTTTTTGCTTTCAGGACAGTTGCTTTGTGGAGAGACCTTGCTGCTGTAATGGCATCTCTAGTCCTTGCTTTGGCTGGCCCTGGACAGAGCTCACCTAGCATTGCTGCATGTATTAGCATAACGAGAAGCCACCTTACTTCTTCTCTGGGTGTCTTTCGTGCCTTTTGTGAGTGTCTGTCTAAGGGAATCAAACATGCAATTGTGAATTGTGCACACATTCAAATATGAACCTGGGCATTCACTTGGCACATTTTCAGTAACCATGGCATCCATTCCAGCAGTTACAACATTTAGCACATTCACCAGAGTTTCTGTTGACTCACTCACCACGCTCCACTTTAAATGATTATTAGTGGGAATCAACCTTTGGTCTAGTGCCTCATTTGGGGGTTTTCTAAGAGTATCACCCAGAACTACCAATATTAGACCCAGAGCATTATGGTCGCTTTCCTGCCTTGGAAATATTGCCATGTCAAGCAAAACTGGCCACAACCTAATGTTGAGAAGGATATAATTGATTAAACTTGTGCATTACAGGTGATGGTATGTATGTTTCCCCTCTCTGTCTGACTTAGTTCTTCTATTACATGCCTGCAACCCATTATTAAGAGTGAACACATTTAACTGGAATATAGCAGCAGATAACCTTTTCACAGGAGATAGACTGATGCCAGGAATGCCCCGGGCATGGTCCTTGTCATTACTAATGTCCCCTTCACAAATGGACAGTGGTTAAAATTTACAATTAAGATCTCCTGCCACTATTTTGAAAAATGTCTTATTTTGACTCACTGAATGACCCCTGTTGCACCTTGCCCTTTTTGCAGGGTCATCCCCAAACTTGTTGCCTCCCTCCTAATTTTTCTGACCTGTTTTTGTTGGCTTTAGGACTCAGTATACTTTATCACTTCTAACCAGTTGTAAAGTGCATATGCCCTCTGTGTAAATTGTGATTCTGATGAGTTTTCCATGATTGGACTATTTGATTTACTAGTAAGTCCCTAGTAAAGTGCACTATGTGCACCCAGGGCTTGTAAATCAAATGCTACTAGTTGGCCTGCAGCACTGATTGTGCCACCCACATGAGTAGCCCCGTAAAACATGTCTCAGACCTGTCACTGCAGTGTCTGTGTGTGCAGTTTTAAAGTGACATGTTGAACTGGCAAGAGCACCCACTTGCCAGGCCCAAACCTTCCCTTTTTGTACATGTAAGGCACCCCTAATGTAGGCTCTAGGTAGCCCCATGGGCATGGTGTAGCGTGTTTAAAAGGTGGGAGATGCACTGGTGTGCTTTCAATGCCCTGATAGTTAAATACTTCCTAATTCATTTTTCACTATTGCAATGCATATCTCTCCCATAGGTTGAAATGGGGACTGCCTTTAAATATATTTCAAGTGTAGTTTCCCATTGGGAGCAGATAGATACTGGAGTTTGGGGTCTCTGAACTTATAATTTAAAAATAGATCTTTTGGTAGAGCTGGTTTTTAGATTTTCTGTTTGAACATGTCACTTTTAGAAAGTGGGTATTCTCTTGCTTAACCATTCAGTTCCTGTGCCTGCCTGTGGAATCCACGTGTGGGTCGGACTGACAGTTGGGCTGTTTGTGAATTCCCTCTAGATCAGAGGTCTTCAATCTGTGGGTCGCGACCCGCAGGGGGGCCATGGAGTCCTGGGCAAGGGGTCGCCGCATTCCCTCAGCCTCACTTGTCTGTCCGATCATTAAAATGCCTCAGCTGAACTTCGCTTTATTGAGTCTCCTGTGCTGTGAACCAAAGCCACACAGACAGCTAAAGACACCTTTGTGCCAGGGCTTCTGCTTCCTGAATTAAATGGAAATGTGCGCTAGGAGTAGATCTGCAAATGTAAAGGGTAATCTGCAACTGTAAAAGATGCTGGTTCTGGCTTTAAATTATCGAGTCACTCAAAGCTTTGTGATTACAAACATTTATTATTTTTGAATAGTAATGCAAAGAGTTAACAACTGCGCTGTGAAGTGTGTGCTTTTAATTGTGATTGTATTTAAATAGTGCTTACTTCACCTGAAGGTGTTAAAAGGACAGCTATTAAAGAAAGGTGTTGCATATGTCTTGTATTACTTAAATCTACATTTTGGAAGCACCCTTTTATCTCAAACCTTTTTGTAATGGGGCTTATCTTATACTGTGTGTAATGCAAGTATTAAATAATGCCTTGCATATTCACAGTGCTTTCTGTCACAGGCTGTGACTTTGTGGCACTAAAAATATACAAGTCACTATTCTCCACTGCACAAACCAAGATTTAATTCTGTTGCTGTCCGGTTACTCACAGACCTCTGCAGTGTATTAACTAACAGAGGTTTCATAATGCACTACAGAACATTTCCCAGTGAGTAACAACTTTTTTTAATTTATTTTTCATTTAAGCTCACTGTTATTTTAGATGTAGCTACCTGACGGTGAAAGACTTAAAAAAGCATACATAATATTTTGAGGCTTATTTATTAGAGGCTTGCAGCCCCGGAGCATCACTCTTTTTGACGTTCCGGCAGCACAAGCCTCTCAATCATACCTATGAGGCGATGCAAGCCACCCTGCATGGCTTTGCATGGCCTCATAGATATGGAGTAAGGCAAAGCAGCACAAGCTGCTATGTTCCTTACTTTGCGTCAAGGAGGCGTTCCATGAGCGTTGTGGTGGGTGTTCTCAAGCAACACCCATGGGTTTTGACGCTGCCCCAGATTGACAAAATCACGTAAACTAGAGCAGTGCCAAAACATTATGCCTCCCCAAAGCAGGCATAATTAGGAAAAACTTTTTAATTTCTCCTAGTTTTTTCCTCTTTCCATGTGTGTTGCATTCTGCCACACATATAGAAAGAGAAAAATGCCTCTTAGGATTGTTTTTGTGCAGGAAGAGCTCTTCCTGCACAAAAACAATCCTGCCTTTGTTGGCGCTAGGCAGCAATTTGTGCACCAGCACATGGGGAGAGAACAGGAATGCACTGTATTTTATAAATATGGTCCTTTCCTGCCCTTTATATTGGCGTAGGGCAGTGTAGCAAGAAGCCTTGCGGGGCTGCCCTACGCCAATTCCTCATAAATTCGGACTTTTGTTTTTAGCCACACCTTTGACCACACCCCACACTCACAGACCTTTGGCGTGCTAAACAATGTTCAATATTATTTCCTCACCATAAAAATGATTTGCTGTGGGAATTGGGGACGTTTGTGATTGTCGATGAGGAGTACCAGGTTCTAGAAATTTTTGTCAGGAGGGGGTCCTTACACCTACAAAATTTTGAGAGGGAGTCCCGGTATCAAAAAAGTTTGAAGACCTCTGCTCTAGATAGTGACACTAAAAGAGCTGAGGTGTGCCCTGCATTTCCCAATGAGTGTTCTTGGGCTAGAGTGGGTAGGGAGGAGCTGACACCTGCACCTGAAAGGGCTGCACCTGTCCTCACACAATGCAGTCTCCAATCCCCTGGAGTGTGTCTGGGGCCAGGGTACCCTCTTTTCTTTCATAAAGGCCTGGGCAAGGCAGGATCTTGTCAACACCAGAGAGTTTCCTTTGACGTTTGCCTACTTCGAAGGCAAACATGAGTATAAGTAGTGGACTTAAAACCCAAGACTTTAGAACACTTCTGGATCAAGAGAAACAACTGTCAAGAAGAGCTGAAGAGCGGGAGGTTGAGTACTGGCCCTTTGCTGTTCGTGTTGTGTTTTTGCTGGGCTGGCCTGCAGTTGCTGCTTCTGCCTTAAAGAGGACAAAGACTGGACTTTGCTGTGTATCCTGCTTGTGAAGTTTCTCCAAGGGCTTGAAGTAGAGCTTGCCTCCTATTGGAAGTCTCAGGGATATAAAAGACTTCAGGTTCATCTGCCTGCAGCACTGGGAATAGTGTGCTTTGCGCTGCAACAGAAAAAAAACACCACATCACCATCAAAGATGTGTTGAAGTAAGCCTCAGCAAGGCCTACTAGTGCAAGGGGTTCACCCTTCTCTGCACAAAGTCCTCAGACCATATAGGAAGAAGTTGGCACAGAAACTGAAATAAAAGACAAAGTTCATTAAACCTCATGAGGTGGTACTACAGTTCAAGCAGCACCCTTCGGAAATGTTTGAAGTAACACACTGAACTGAGAGAGCATGGTCCTTTTATACCCACGCAGGGGCTAAAAGGAGGTGGTACAATTATAGACGCAAGACTTATATACATGTAAGGTCATATGGAAATGCACAGTCAACAGGTAGGAGGGGCTAACAGTTTCAAGGACTAGTTGACACATTACTGTCTGTTACTGATTACTAACAGCTGCAGATCTTACTGGGCATGTAGGAAAGTGGGAGATGCTAAATATAACTTGTCACTAGTCAGATTTTCAAGAGTAGTTAACAGAAAGGTAGGACAGAGCACATGGTGAGCACATGGCAGCATGTGGCAAAGAAAATGGCTGCCATGAATACAAAATGGATTCCGCAAAATGTTCACTATAGTTGCTAAATACAAGATGTCTTCTGCTAATGCTTAATCTAATCGCTGCTAAACTACAACAAACAAACCTTTCAGCATTAGCTGATGACATTCGTCTTTCTGGGATAATCTAAATATTCATCTTGCATATTTATGCTCATCATTTCAGATATTTCCTTATCTAACATGTGTTGTGCTTTCATTTCTGTAATATTTCTTTTGGTAGGCATACAAGCAGTAATACACATTGAGCAGAACATTGGACCACACTGAATACAGATATAACATGTGAAAAATATTGCAATCATTACACACAGGATAGTCAGTAGTTTCCAGCCCCAAGCGGAAACAAGAGCCCAAAACCATCCAGAAAAAATCCAAGTACCAGTCTCTGTGTGGATTTCTGCAGCAATTTTATGCAATTTAGATATTGCATCATATACTGAAGGTGAATGATCTGGATTAAAAACACAGCAACTACTACCGATGATGCGACATGCACCACCTCGATCAGCTAATATCACATCTAGTACCATACGATTTTGGAGCGCTACAATCCTCGCAATTTGGAGCTCCTCTGTAATATTCCCAAGTCCCAAGTGCCAGAGCTGCCTGATAGGTAACAGCTTCCACAACCCTAGTCAATCGTCTCACTTTCCTACTGTTTAACGCAGCACCCACAAAGGAGAACAACCCTAAATTAAAATCAACATATTGTTGCAGGCTAGTATCCGTTTGATCTACCTCATTTGCACTTATTGTCCTTTTATATCTATTTTTAATGATGTCATTGAACAGTTTAAAATCTCGGTGATATGATGCAGGGGCCAAAAACACAGGGGGTAATAGAAAAGATACATAACACACACCTGACCACCCAACCGGTAGTTGGTAATATCCATAGTTACCACAAACAAAATATGTATTATGTGAAGCTGTAAAACTACTATTATTTACACCCTCATTAGTTAAAATCAAGGTACAATCGCTTATCCCTACTGGAATTCGCCCAATGCTACGTATACATAAATCTGCTTTAGTTTTTGTAAATCACAAATTGTTCTTTCTTGTCACAGTCTCTTATATTTGTGAAGACATATGGTATTGAAACATTGTCCGGTTGATACTCTTCCCATTCCCATTTAGTTCCTTTGGCTTGGGGATACCCATCTTTGTCTTGGTAGCATACTTTATTAAGGCGAAAAAGAAGTCCGCCCTCTGTACGTTTTCCAGATGCAAACAAAAGCGTATACCAAGCTTGACAAGTACCACTGTGTGAAAAAGGAAGAGGAATGAAAGGTGTTCCTCCTTTCTTTTGATGAGCAGGTATCATTCCACATACCCAACAGTAAGTAGTATTTGTAGCATTATGAGTATGATGCAACATCTGAATGAAAGTATTATTGAAGTACGATTGACTGTGCTTCTGCTCCTGATAGGGAAGCGTAAAGTAATAGTGATCCTCTGGTACTGGAGTAGTGGCAACAAAAAGCTCACGAGCAGGAGCCTTCTTTTCAACAAACCAGGTGATTATTGCTATAACCACCAAAACAACAACAAACCCCATAGTACTAATGATCAGTTTGTTATTCATTTTAGCAACAGTGATAATCGACCCTTTAATAAATTAATTAAAAACAATCGTTGGAGCTCTTATCCCTGAGCAGCCGCTGATTTCTTCACCACGGGCCAAGACGGGTGTCACTACTCTAATGCATGGCTGATCCCCCCTCCTTGCCACATTGTCTCTCCGTTTCACTAACCCAGGGCGGTAGCTCAACCAGTTTTTTCAAAAGAATTTCAGATTCTTTCCTTGGTATATCGCGACACTCCAGAAGTCGTATGGTCCGGGAAGAACTCTGCAGATTCGTCAGGTGATATAGCACGGCCTTTCTCCGTAGTCAAAATCTCTCGATGATCGGTCAGCACAGCAGGTTCCACCAAGGTAGGTAGCACTCTCTTGCAGTGAGTACTATGGACCCAATTATTTCGGTTCGTCACTCGAACTGCTGTCCTTGTCGCAAGGAGCACCTGTTCTGGGCCTCGCCACCTTGGTTCCAAGCTGCTTGATCTTTCAAAGGACTTAATCATCACCTAGTCACCAGGTCGGAGTTCATGGCCTTCACCTGTAGATCTGTCAGGAAATGCTTCTCTAACCTGTTGATGAATAGAAACCAATTTGTCGGTTAACTGTGCCAAATAATCATTCATCAGGACACAAGGTACATCATATACAGAATTTGGCTTAGGAACTCCCCAAATGTTCATTGGCCTTCCAAACACCACTTAGTAAGGACTAAGGGCGATTCGAGAGTGTGGTACTGACCTAATAGACAATAATGCCAATGGTAATGCATCTGGCCAAGTTAAGGATGTGGAAGCCTGTATCTTCGCTAACTTCAGCTTCAAAGTAGCATTATACCTTTCCACCAACCCTGCTGATTGTGGGTGGAAAACTGCATGGAACTTCTGTTTGATCCTTAATCCTTTCAGGACATACTTAATAACTTCCCCAACAAAATGAGGTCGGTTATCATTCCATAAAAGTCTGCAAACACCAAACCTAGGGAAAAATTATTTAAAAAGCACCTTCACTGTGGTAATGGCAGTATTATCCTTTGTGTGATATGCCTCTATCCATTTACTGAAGGCACATACCACCACCAAGACATACTTTAAATTGTTGCAGCGTTCAAGCTGAATATAATCCATTTGTAGAACTTCAAAAGGTGCAGTTGGTGTAGCAAACCCTCCCGCAGGAGTACGTGTCCCTTTTCCAGGATTGTATTGTAAACAGATCAAACAAGACTGTACTACTCTCTTAGCTGTACTGGAAATTTCTGGATGCTCCCAAACTTGCGTGAGCAACTTTGTTATTGTTGAAGCTCCAACATGTGCCAGCCCATGTGCCAACTGAACCATAGGTTGTACAAAAGCTATAGGCAATTTCCATGTATCCATCTGCTTATTCCGGCAACAGCCCTCATCATCCAATTCTCCTTCTTCAGACCATTGCTCACGTTCTTTCACAAAAGCAGATTTCTGTATATCTACTATGTCTTGTCTAGCATTATGCCAACGTTCAGCTTGTGACTTCACTACATACATAGAAGTAGTACTTCGCTGCATCGCAGTCTCACGTGCTACGCGGTCCGCAAGGGCATTACCTTGCCCTATCTTATCAGTCACTTTCTTGTGTGCACTACATTTCACAATAGCTAGTTTCTTTGGATATGTCAATACAGTCAAGAGGTTATGCACTAATTCTCTGTGCATTATCTGCATCCCGTGGGATGTGAGAAAGCCTCTCTCCTTCCAAAGCAAACCAAAATCATGAGCCACTCCAAAAGCGTAGCGGTTGTCTGTATAAATGTTCACACATAAGTCAGTACTAAGCTCACATGCTCGTGTCAAAGCTACTAGTTCAGCTGCTTGAGCTGACTTCTGTGGTATACGAGCTGTCTCCATTACCGTGTGCATTGTGGTGATTGCATATCCAGCTGAGGTCGTACCGTCTGGCAACTTCAAACAAGACCCATCAACCCACAATTCCCCGTCTACATCTGGAAGGGGTGTATCTTGTAAATCAATACAACCCTTTGTCTGTTCTTCGGTAAGGAATATACAATCATGTGTTTCTTGTGACTGAGGCTGAGTCACCGGATATGGCAACAAAATGGCTGGATTTAGTGTTGCACATCTCTTCAGTGTAATGTGAGGAGCCAGCAATGTCAATTCATATCCTGTCATGCGAGCGCTAGTTAAATGTTGTGCCTTTGTTTGATTTAAAAGAGCATCAACTGCATTGGGTACTAACACCAACAGCTTATGTGACAAAACTATCCTTTCACTCTGACGTATTGACACAGCTGTTGCGGCAACTGAACGAAAACACCCAGGCAACGCTCGAGCGACAGGGTCAAGTACTGCTGAAAAATATGCACAGGGACCCCGCTTATCGCCATGTGTCTGTACTAAAACTGACAATGCACATCCATCTTTCTCATGTACGTAAAGTGCAAAAGGCTTCATTTAATCTGGAGTACCTAACACTGGTGCTGAACAAAGGGCTTGTCGTAGCTGCCGGAAAGCAGTCTCACATTCATCTGTCCATGGGAGGGGCATTGGAGTATCTTTAGTCAAAAGTGCTAGCAAAGGTTTGACAATGTGTGAAAACCTTAATATCCATTGCCTACAAAAAGAAGTAAGACCAAGGAATGGACGAACATCTTTCTGAGTAGAGGGTACTGGTGTGTCTAAAATTGCTTGAATGCGATCTGATGTAAGTGCATGGCCCTCCTTAGACAAAAGGTGACCTAAATAGGTTACCTTTGGTCTACAATATTGCAATTTCTTTCGTGACACTTTATGATGGTGTGAAGCAAGAAAAGAAAGTAAGGACAAAGTGCACTTTTCACATTGCTCAGGGGTATCAGCTGCCAACAAAATATCATCGACATATTGTATGAGAGCCACACCTTCAGGTAAAACAAAAGAATCAAGTTGTCATTTTAACGCTTGACTATAAATACTAGGACTCTCAGTATACCCTTGAGGAACTCTGCAAAATCTAAATGATTGTTTATTCAAAGTAAAACCAAACAAATATCAGCTGTCAGGATGAATAGGGATCGAAAAGAAAGCATTCTTCAAGTCTATCACAGAGAACATAGTTGCTGTCGGGGGAACCAAAGTAAGAAGTGTTGTGATGTCAGATACCACAGGATATTGTGGTATCACAATCTTATTAACTTCTCGTAAATCAATAATGAATCGGTAAATCCTAGTATCAGTATCCTTTTTCAGAATAGGAAGAATCGGACTGTTATAAACATTATACAAAACTTCCTCAGCAACTCCAACTGCAATAAGATCATGCACAATTTGTGTGAGTGCTTCTTCGCCCTCCTGTGAAATTTTGTATTGAGGCAAACGTAACAATACAGCTCCCTCCTTGACACTAATATGTACTGGTGGAATAATCATTTGTCCCACATCAGTATCTGAAGTAGCCCACAAAGTACTAGGGAGTGAAGATAATGCAATATCCTCTTTAAAAAGATCAACTTTTTCCATCACAGGATGATTATCTTTCAAAATAACACGCACCCCTTCAGGAGAGCATCGTATTGTAGCCCTGAAATACTTGAGCATATCAAGACCCACAATATTGTGTGGTGTATTTGGAGAAAGCAAAAATGGACATGGAGCAGTACATTTATCAACATGGAATGCAAGTGGTTGTGACAATGGGCTAGGGGAAGGTGTTCCATCGAAACCTATCGATGTAATGGTTAAGCCAGACAGGGGAGCCCTTGGAAGCAATTGTTTAGACAAGGCGCTACGAGTAGCTCCTGTATCAACCAGAAACTGATCAGTAGAACCCAAAACATGTGCTGTAACATAGGGACCCCTCTGATCTACTGGAACTTCAACTGATTCCTTACCCATCCTGCACTAGTACATTAGCATCAACCCTAGCATGATCATTTGTCCTTCTTCTAGGCCCTGAATATCCTGAGCAATTTTTCATTTGTCCCCGACCACGTGAACACTGCTGAACACGTAGTGCTAGACAATCGGCAGCCCAATGCCCACATTTCTTACAATACACACACTGATCAACAGACAAATTCGAACGAGTGTAAGAAGAACCATAAGATCAATGTCCACCTCTATCACTACCTCTAAAAGGCGGACCATAAGCTTGAGCCAACATAACCTTCGTTTTTATTTCTTTAATCTTTTTATCCTCGCTACCTTTTGCTTCTAATTCCTGACGTTCATAATACTGAGCCATAGTCAAAAGAGAAACCGGAGTAAAGGTAGTCCATGAACTTTCACTAGCTTTTAGACGACTAGCTATTCCTGGTAACAGATTTGCAACATATTTCTCGACAAACAAATGCCTGCCCATATCATCTGACAATAACTGGCCGCTAAAATCATGAAATGCTTCTTCAAAGCGTGCAAAGAAATCAGAGACCGATTCATCTGCCTTTTGCTTACAAGACACTAAAACAGTCCAATCTATCTTTTTAGGGGGAATAATCGTTTTTAACTTAACTAATATGGCTGCTGGAAGATCTAGAATCAACTGGTATGGCTTTTTCGCAGGTTCCCTATCTCTGTCCATCTGTTCTAATTCTTTCCATGACGCCCCAAAACTACACGATCATCAATTTTACGAACAGTTCTCCACATATCTGGCGGTAATATCAATCCAAAAAATAAATCAATGTCAGCCAAAGTCATAGTACAAGAACTAATTGCTCCCTCAACTTCCTCATAAGAGGCGGCTGGATTTTTCCGTGTGTCAGGTAATGCTGTTTTAAGTGCCATTACATCTGCCCTATTCCAAGGAGTATACACCCAATTATAAATAAAATAACCCTTAGCATCAACAGAAGTTTTATCATCACTTGTACCCAATCCTTTAGGAGGAACATACAAAGGCGCGGCCTCCCGCATTGGTTTCACGTGAACTATCATAGTCTTATCTGTTCCGAAGATGGAAGCTTGCACCCCGCTGGTCTGAGATGTCCGTACAACTACGTCCACAGCCCTTTTCTCCTCTTGCAAACAGACTGCCACAACACATAATTTCACCAAACGCCTGATTGCATCAGCCACCTGGGAGAAAACAAAAAGACCATCACGCATTTGCTTATGATCAGCTGCTTCATCATCGGGCTCTAACTCATCAGAATATTTCCAATATAGTTCAATAACTTCTGTGCCAAATGCCTCAGTAAAATATAGCTGCTCCTTTTCTGTCCACCCTTTCATGTTATCTAAAAGTTCAGAAGCAGAGACAATGCTACGAATTGTTTTACGAGCAATAGGTCTAAGCTCAGACGCACGGTCAGCAGGCAAAATAGAGCGACTGTCTAGTATCTTCTGTTGCTCCGAACCGGAGACCTTAGCTAACTCATGAGGGGCAGAAGGAACGACATACGGAGGTGGAGGGCGATCTAGTAACAAAAAATCATCATGTGGTTTATTAAGGATAGGCTAGAGAGGTTGCCTAACTGTGTATTGGCCAGTTACCTGTAATTTACGTTCTTTCTCTTCTAGCTCCTTTAAGTCATTTATTTCTTTCTTTCTCATTTCCAATGCTTTCACATATACATTCTTCCGCTGCTCTTTCTTAAGCAAGGCTTGCTCACACTTCACTCGTCCACGCACTTCTTTCTTCCACATTCGTACACAGTCCAACATATCTTGCCTAGACTTTTGCTTACACATACATTGTTCCAGATACTCAATCTTTCGCAAATCAAATGACCCATGCACAAGCCAACGTAACTCAGGATCCGCACGAGTGTATTTATTCCATAATGTGCTTTACATTATAGAAGAAAGACCATGTTTAACATACATATCTCTATTGGGCGTCCCCTCTGGGGGTGCCAGTTGCGATTCTTCCAGTCTCAAATTGGTACCATTACAAAAGCAATACATCCTACGAAGTGCGCTAAAAACAGGCATGCCAAAAATAGTGCAGAATATGCAATATTATAATCAAAGTAGCACTTAAGGTGCTGTTCACATTAAAATTAAATTGGACAAAATTCTCCTCATTACCTGCCTATATAAATTGCAAATTATATATCAATTCAAAGAACACAAATTGACTAGTCACCCAAAACACGAGAGCCACAGTAAGTAGTGCTAAACTTCATTACCAAACAAAGACATCAAAACCCACAGCAAGTGCCGTAAAAGGGCTCTTACCAATCACAGAGTGTCCAGGTTCCAACAAGTTCTAAAATCAACCAAATGGTCACTGCATGACGAATGAACAAAAAGGATCTCAGTCGAGGACCGGCGCCACCTGGATGGTCAAATCAGAAAGAAGGGAAAAACGCTGTGGTTGCCAAGACTTGGGTCTCCTCAGGCATTGATCATCCGCAGCGAGATCCCAATCCTTTGTCGCGACCAATCCGTTGGGCGTCCGAGTCGCCGATGAGTCCGTGTTCGGGCACCAATTTGTTGAAGTAAGCCTCAGCAAGGCCTACTAGTGCAAGGGGTTCACCCTTCTCTGCACAAATTCCTCAGACCATATAGGAAGAAGTTGGCACAGAAACTGAAATAAAAGACAAAGTTTATTAAACCTCATGAGGTGGTACTACAGTTCAAACAGCACCCTTCGGTAATGTTTGAAGTAGCACACTGAAGTGAGAGAGCATGGTCCTTTTATACCCACGCAGGGGCTAAAAGGAGGTGGTACAATTATAGAAGCAAGACTTACATACATGTAAGGTCATATGGAAATGCACAGTCGACAGGTAGGAGGGGCTAACAGTTTCAAGGACTAGTTGACACATTACTGTCTGTTACTGATTACTAACAGCTGCAGATCTTACTGGGCATGTGCGAAAGTGGGAAATGCTAAATATAACTTGTCACTAGGCAGATTTTCAAGAGTAGTTAACAGAAAGGTAGGACAGAGCACATGGTGAGCACATGGCAGCATGTGGCAAAGAAAATGGCTGCCATGAATACAAAATGGATTCTGCGAAATGTTCACAATAGTTGCTAAATACAAGATGTCTTCTGCTAATGCTTAATCTAATCGCTGCTAAACTACAACAGATGGTGCGGCCTGCATGTGACATAATGATGCCGCACAAAGCCATGCCCCGCTTCGCACTGCAACCCTGGTCTCACCGACGCTGCCACCTGATGCCGTCACCAAGTGTTCTGCCTTCCTCCACATCTCGTATCAGAGCTTACAGAACACATCTGGAATGCACTTCTGAGTTCAAAGAAGACCTTTATTGTTGTTAATTCTTCCCCACCCACAAGTTCTTGAGAGACGAATTAATAGATTTCAAGCACACGTCGCAGCAATGAAAACAAAATATATCACAGTACTTCTCAGTTGCAATGTACACAGCAGGTTAAATATATAAGATATTGAATGCAAAGCGTATAAAATCAAATACTTCACCGTGTGAGAAACTATTTACAGCTTAATCTTTCTGGGGTCTGCAAGTTGATGACTCCAGTCAACTGTGAGAAAGAGATTATGTACCCACACGGGAGACTGGCAACTGGCACCAAGTTCCAGCCCGAAGTCAAGCAGATTCTAATCTAAATCTCTGAAACCCTGAGTCATCCTTACAAAAGCGTGCCCCCTCCTCTCAGACTCGGGAAAACTACGCAAGCCTTTGGAGACTGGCCAGATCTCCTCGACTTCTCCTCTTCCCAAGCCTGAGCAGAAAGGAAAACACCAAATGTACTCTCTCTTATCAGGTCTAGTCTGCTGTGCAAAGAAAACAGCTTGGTTCATCTTGTGGAAAAACACAGCTTGGAAAAATACAGCTTGGATTCTCAACTGCAATGTCTAACTCCACGTTAAAGGCAATAGGCAGCTAACTTAAATATTAAATGTAATGTCTAATGTCATGTCAAAGCCAATAGGCAGCTGAGCTGAATACAAAATGCAATGTCTAATATCATGTCAAAGCCAATAGGCAGCTAAGCTGAATACAGAATGTAATGGCTAATGCAATGTCAAAGCCAATAGGCAGCTAAACTGCACAAAACATATAGGGCCTCATTCTGAGGCCGGCGGGCGGCGTTCGCCGTCCGCCTGGCGGGAACCGCCATATGGCCGCTCCGCGGTCGAGAGACCGCGGAGGCCATTCTGACTTTCCCGCTGGGCTGGCGGGCGACCGCCAGAAGGCCGCCCGCCAGCCCAGCGGGAAACCCCTTCCCACGAGGAAGCCGGCTCCGAATGGAGCCGGCGGAGTGGGAAGGGTGCGACGGGTGCAGTAGCACCCGTCGCGAATTTCAGTGTCTGCTAAGCAGACACTGAAATTCAAAGTGGGGCCCTCTTACGGGGGCCCCACGACACACCTCATCGCCATCATGTTCCTGGCGGTCGGAACCGCCAGGAACAGGATGGCGGTGAGGGGGTTGGAATCCCACATGGCGGCGCAGCAAGCTGCGCCGCCATGGGGGATTCCTCAGGGAGGCGGAAAACCGGCGGGACACCGCCGGTTTTCCTGTTCTGACCGCGGCCATACCGCCGCGGTCAGAATGCCCTGCGGAGCACCGCCAGCCTGTTGGCGGTGCTCCCGCCGACCCCCCGCCGGGGTCGGAATGACCCCCATAATGTGCTACTGGTGAACATTGAGCAACTAATATGCGCAGTAGTGAAACACAAAGTCATTGGTCAAACACAAATAATAGCATCACACCAAGCCACTGGTTGCACGGTGTCCTGTGTTCCACGCACTCTGCATTGCCTTGCTCACACCGCAGCCTTGGTATCCCCGACAACTACACCAGCATCACTGCCTGCACCGTGACCTGAGGACACCTCTCATGAGGTACATGAAGCACCATGCCGACCTGCACTGCAGCCCAGGCTCGCCAGCGCCATTGACTCCAGCATCGTCAACACACGCCCCTGCCTTCAATGCGACCAAGGCGTGCCACCCGGAGCCCGTCCCACATCATACCGCCGCCTTTGGCCTACCGATGACAGAGCTTCAGCAGGTTTATGCCGTTGCCTGCATCATGACCTGGGGGAACTGCATATCACATTGTCCTGCTTCACACCACAGCCCAATTGTCATCGACGCCAGTGATCTGTCAATAGCCCGGAGTTCTGTCTGCCATGCGTGTGACTTCAAGCCCCCAACGACCCCTGCACCAACCCCCGGAATCAACACCCACCAACTCCTACGACGCTGCACTCCGGATCTCATCACGAGAATCACAACAGTCTACATTTCCAAGGTACTGTTTGCGGGTCTTCCCAACACTGTAGCTGGCCCACGACTCCACCGTCGGCCTGAACTGTTGGATTTGTTGTTCATGACACCGTGATAGCCCCAGACAGACCTATCGACTTCATGCAACTGTATTTTTAAGTTAATGCCTGCAAAATGTATATCTTTATCACTGATTGTTGAATTGTTTTCATCTCGGTCTTGTTTTACACAGATAAATATTGGTTATTTTTCTAAAACATGTGTGGTGTCCTTTTGTAGTGTTTTCATTGTATTACTGTGTTTTATGTGCAAATGCTTTACACATTGCTTCTGAGATAAGCTTGACTGCTCATGCCAAGCTACCACGGGATGAGCAGGAGTTATCTGAGCTGGGTATCACCCTTACCCTGACTAGAGTGAGGGTCCCTACTTGGACAGGGTGTAAACTGACTGCAACCTAAAGACCCCATTTCTAACAATCCCTAATGATGTTGACTGCTTTCAACTCAACATTTCTGCTCCCAGGTCTAAAATAAACCTTAAACAGCTAATAAACCCCACCATCCAGGAACAATAACAAACACATTGATTATCTACACTGCCCATATTTCCATAAGCGTGCAGCATAGAGTGGTCTTTACCCAAATTGATAATCCCTCCTAAATACTTCCCTTGCCTCATGTAAAAGCAGCCACAGAAAAATTAACAAACCCAACACAATAATACCACAATAATTTTGAGGTCCATAGGTTCAGTTAGCCTTCCGCAAATACTGTCCCATGGATCCCAAGGGGATGTGTGTCGCTCGATGGATATTGGGGGCTGTAGATGTCTTTCATTTGTTGGACAGAACATTTCTTATGTGGCTTCCCCTGTTTTTGAAACTCCTTTCCTGTATTTTGGTGCAAACCCACGTTCGGGTATGTGTGTAAATGAGTAAGCATCATTGTTTGGACCATTCAACCCCCCCTCCTTGCATGGCCCATTTGCAGGGATGATAATAGTGTGAGGGGCACATGCTCCTGCAACAGGATCTTATGCATAATTGTGCTAGCACAGGCACCTACATCATTCTCATAATTACCACAGATCTCTCCCAGGAGCTGGGGCCCAAGAATAGAAAGACCACTCAACTTCTCCACAGTGAAAGAAAGTCTACATTCCTCAAGCTGATCTCTGGCGATTGTAAATCTACTGTGCAAACCAAAATACTCTCTGTGGTGGCGCAGGAATGAGTTTGAGTGTTCAAGGTTGCCCCAGCAGCTGCTTTCCATTTACCTATTAATGAAAATACAATGAAAACAAAAGGTGAAAAGAAATAACAAATAAGGAGATACATTGAATGCTGGAGCCGAAGAACACAGTACCTAATAGCGCTATTGTAGAACAAACTGGATGGATTACTGCTTGATAACAGTTCCGTGGATGGTGGCCTAGCCCAGCCTCTTCTGAGAGATGATGGGTGAAGAGGGGCCCGAACTTCGCCCGGTCTTTGCCCGGGAACATGCCTGGGAATGTCCCACACACGTCACACGCCATGTGGATCCTCAAAGTGCTTTACATTGCTGTGCGTGGCTGGGTAGAGTGGCAGGTTTCAGTCCCGCCTTTGCGGAAAAAGCGCTCCCAAACGTAAACTCCCCCATCAGGAGTAATTTCAAAATTAGGCACATCCCACAGCACAGGTTTCCTCCAAGCACTTTACAGTGCTGTGTGCGGCTGGGTGGATGGGCGGGTGCCCATCCCTAGTCTGGGCCAAAAGGACTCTAGGACCCCACCGGGAGTAATTTCAAGTCATTTTTAAAACTATGCACACCCTCTCCACCAATATTTAATATTATTCTTTAATATTAAATATTTTAAACGTTTTCCCTCGCAGTTACTGAAGGCTTGAAAGCCATTTTAACTGCACAAGTTATGACCACAACATTATACGTCAACCCTTGGCATGACTAAAATATTTATTTTTAATCCTCACTTGGAAAAACTCTACAATATTTATTTAAAGTTGTTATTCACTTAATTTGTTTTAATCTGACTGAGCTGTGAAATCAGAGTTTTGATGACATTAGTAGAAAGTACATTTTCTCAAACTGTCCTTTGGGCTGCCTGAGCCAAAAATTGCTTTAAAAGAGTCTTGTCACTCATCACACTCGCAGAGCTGGAATGAAAATTCTTGCCTGGGAGAGTTGAAGACTTTGCCTCAGAATGCAGCAGTTTGCATCTGAATCCAGAAAGAACAAGGCCAAGTATTGGACACCTATAAGTAGTTATACATCCAGAAGGGGGGGAACACAAAGCAGAACAAAAGGCAGCCCCAATTCTTCTTCTTATGCAGTGCTGATTCCAAACCAGGTTGATAGGATCCTCTCTTATTCATTCCCAAAGACCAGCTGGGAACCTTTGGCTTCAACTCCAGGAAAACAGAAAAACAGTTCTGATCCTGTCAGGTGGGAGTAGCGTTAAGAAGCTGGAGAGTAAGTTAACAATATGAGCAGGAGGAAGCACTGCAAAATGAGGTAGAAATACGGGAAGTAAAGTAGCCAGGATTTTGTAGGAAAAAGTCTCCGAGCACTATAAAGTGCACAGGAAAAGACTGGCATCTCACTACCACCTCCTTAGAGTATACCAGAACTGGGAAAAATACACATGAAGAAGGTACTGCTAGAAAGATAAAGAAAGAAGAAAGAAACCTTTGGACTCATTGTGGAAGAAACCTCAATGACTTAATTATTACTTACTATCACTGACCCTTAGAAGCTGCTGTCCAATGGTCAAGCAGTTAGCAGAATTTTTGCCTGCCCTTAGAGGAACCAGCTCATCATAAAAACTGGAGTCACCGAAAGTATGGCGAGAGAGCGACCTAGCATCTAGAAATATACTTTGAGTACCTTGGGGCTGGAGGACTGACCAGTAATATATTTTCTAGCACCTGAAGAAAAGTGGAAGTTAGGCATATTTTCCATAGGCCTTGCCTGAGTTTGCAGAATTGTGCTACGCGGAGCTCCACAAAGTGCTCAAAAAACTCCTCTGCGCTACGCGGAGTTCCGCAAACAGCAGAGTGCGTTAGGTCATGCCATTCATGCTGATTTTTAGCACCAGGTTTTTGTCCAACACTGAAAAATCAGTGCGCAGTGCAGGAGGGCGCTGCTTCTTTTCTGCTGCTCGAATTGATTTTCCACTAGAGCGGCAGCTACCTCAACATGAACAGAAGATTTCTCAACACGAGCGGTTACAACTCACAATTGATGAGCGCGGGTGAGGAAAAACTCTGCTATGCTCCACTACGCAGAGTTTTTGGGAACTCACCAATCTAAGCGGAGCACATAGTGGGAAAAACTCCACAAACTCCGCAAGCGGAGCAGAGTTCACTGCCCACCCCTAATTTTCCTCTACTTGAGGACTGGGACAGGGTTATGAAAATTTCTCAGAGAGGACACATCAAGGCATGCTAGAAAACCATTTTTGTCCAATATGAGCTTTTTGACACACTGAAATAGGGTTCTGAGGACTCTCACATTACAGAGATCTGGTCTCATGGGAGCCTTTCTACCTACACGTTTTAGCTTGGCCACACTGGGGGAATTGACAATCAATAGGTGATTAATTGAATCTTTTCAACAGATTTGTTCTATTCAAAGCTTTTAGCATCAAAACCAATGGCTTCAGGAGAACCTAGAGGAATCTGACTTTAAGCGACCCTCATCAGCCTCAGTATTGAGGCTTGACCCAGCTGAAGGATATTGCGTTAGAAAGTAAGCTTTTTGACTGTGATGACACGCTTGATGTAACAGACCACTCTTCCCTTGTGACCTGCCTGGGATCATGCCTTTTCAATGCCTTTTCAAGAGTGCTTTCCTTTTTCTATGTGTTTTTGCCCTAAAACTGAAAAATATATATTCAGGTTTACCTTATACAATTTTAATGATCTTGGGGTTTTCTTATTCATTCAATTTTTCCCTGTTTTCCAAATTAGTTTGTGAGTTTTACAGTATTGTTTTTCTAACTTTAAAAATGTTGGTACTGCTTGAACTTAGCACATTTTTACTGAGGAATTGCCTGAGGCGTGTGCCATACCAACCAAGGTTTGAAAAGAGATTCTTTAGGAATGTTGTTTCATCAAAGTTCACATTTGTCTATGCTGCATGGTGCAAGGCTATGCAATGTGAAAGGCAGCCTGTTTGTGCACCACATTAGGAGATTACACCACCAGGAAAGCAATCTTTGTATCTATCGCTCTAGAATGTATTTCCTGATTGTACAATGCAGCACATCAAATGTGGATGGCATACGTTGTAGGCATGTTAGGTCTTTTCACTCTGCCCAGTCCACTGAACCTCCTGTGCTGGTATTCTCCTTCTATTGCTTGATTATTACATCCCACTCCATGCATACCATATCTAACCTCAATAATGTGATGTCCAACTCAATTTCACCACACCACACTGGAAACCACAAAATGCAACTAGGAGCTAGATCTTGGTTTCCAACTCAAACATGAGCAGTACTGATTCTGCTGCTCCCAACTGGGGGAAATATCTTTAAATTGTATTAATTACCATTTGCATTCCAAATTCTTTAATCAGTTGTACCATACACAGATGAGACACTTCAAAAATGTGTTAGAAGTAGAAACAAGCTATAAACACTGGCATCTCCAAGTTTCTGACCTTCTGAAAGTTGGTTGGGCCTGCCACACAATCTTGGTGTTTTGGCAGGGCATATTTGTAATGTTAACCAAAGTGACAAAAAGTCCAATATCTCCCTCACCCTTGTTGGCTTTACTGGGAATATCAGTCAATAGTGCAGATGCATTTACCATGCATGTTTTACAATTTGTTATTAATCACCTCATGGTACTTTATCACACACTTGATGACACCTTATATTTATTGTACACATATATTCAGCAAAAAATCAAATGATAAAGTCATATTAAAAATAGGTGAAAAGTTCAGTGACAACGTAAGCTTTTAGCTAAAATAAACACTGAAATTAACCAGTTATTGTTATCTCTAGTAACTATAACTCGTGCCCTAAAATATTTAAAACTCACACTCCCATCATGCATACTCTTGCCATCAATTACATTATTTCAAATGTTATAGTGATGATGCCATAGAACATGTTATGAGGGTTGTAATATGTGGAATAATGAGCTGTGAAGGGCAAGGGCACAAGTTATAGTTTTATGAGGACATGAGTTATAGCTAACAGAGATAACTGTAACTGGTGAATTTCAGTGGCTTTTGAGTTTAAACATGTTACTATGCCACTGAAATTTTCCCCTAACTATAAGTCTACTTAAAATTTGTTTTTATTCAGAGAAATTCTGGGATTGTTTAATGTAAAGCAATTTTATTACCATAGGTAAAACCCCAAGCACAGCCAGGCCTTGTGTCCAGCAGCTTGCGAGCAGCCAACCCCACACCACGCACAGACATCTGGCATATGCAGCGTGCGGATGGTCTCAAAGGTCCTGGCTACTCTCAGGTAGACTTACTGACTTTGCCAAAGAGTCACAACACTGAAATATAAAAAGTGAGCCTATTAACATCTTTCTCCAAAAATCAACAATATTTTTAATACAAAGTATATTTTAGGAATTCGCTCAATTCAATGCTTAATTATAGTGATTATTATAAAAATGTGTATTAAACTTTAATGCAAAATGCTGGTGATTCTTTCTTTTAACTTTTTATAAATGCACTTTGTGGGCTGAAAAATGTTACAAGAAAAACTCAGAGACATATTGTTTTTTTTCAAATAAAACCAATATGTCTTTATTTTAAAACATTTCAGCCCACAAAGTGTAATTGTAAAAACAACCTCAAGAGGGTCCTCCACTCCAGCCGCAGAATACAGAGCTTCAGCAGAAATATATGGTAACTTCTATTGACCTAGAAGACGTAGGGGCTCATTAATACTTTGGCAGTCAGAAAACCCCCAAAGCCGCAGGGAGGAGGCAGCCCTCATACCCGCTGCTTCCCCCGGTCCTATTACGATGTTCCCATCTGACTGGTGGGAACAGTGCTACAGTATTGGCATCGGTTTCCATTGGCCTTGGCTCCCTCAATGGAGTTCAGGCCAATACTGTAGCACACCAGCACCCTCGGAATGCACACTGTCTGTAAAGCAGACAGTTTGCATTCCGAGGGACCTGTGCAGGGAGACCCCTGCACTGACCATGCCAATGGCATGCGCAGTGCTGGGGCCCCTTCTGTGGCCCCCAGCACTTTATTTCTACCAGCCATTCCATGGCGGGGTGATCAGCACAGCGGCGCTGAGTTCAGCGACACCGTGGGTGAGCATGAGTCTGCCTGCCGTTGGCCTGGCAGGAACCATGTTCCTAGCAGTGAAGGTGGTCCCATGGAGGTTTCACTCCCAGGGTCGTACTGTTGCAGTCAGACCGCCTGGAGTGCGGGGGTCCAACTGTGACCATGAGTCTAGCTGTCCTTGGCCACTAGACTTGTAATCAGGCCTGTACTATTTTTTTCTAATGTTGCTGGGGGACTGGTTCACTTCCTGCAGCCCCCCACATTTGAAATGCTTTGTGGTGCCTCTGCTGCTTCTAAGGAAACCACAAGCATACAAATATTTTTAGTGCCCTAGGGCATTAGAGGGTGTTCCTTCCTAAGAGCAATGAAGTGGTTCCTGCTGCTCATTCATTATTTATTTTTTTCTAATTTATATTGGGTGAACTGGTGCCTGTCAGAAAGTCATCCTTTAAGCATGTTCATTACAATGTTTCTGACTGATACTGGTGGTAAATGACCTGGTCTGTGTCCTGGGGTCTGCTAAACAGGCCCAGAGACAGTGCTCTGAATAAAAGGTATATGGTAAAATGGTACAAAAACAATTGGCAATGACAGACTCCTGTAAATCCCTAGTAGATATTAGGACAAGGGGGATTAAAAATACTCACGATTCCCTAGAATGTAATAGGGCAGGAAAGTTGAGAGGCCCAGTACATTTCCTGCACCGGAGTGTGCACTGCTGTGTTGCCTCTTATCATTTTTAGAGGCAGTCCTGCCTTGCAGACTGTCTTTATATAGTAAAATGTGTGCAAATTCGACTTTGGAATTAGAGGTACCTCCAAAGTGATAATTTAACTTATTTTTATATATGTCACTCCTAATGTCTCCCCTAGATGCCCCAGGTGTAGGGTGCCATCAACTATAAGCAAGGGCATTATCAGATATGTTTTACAAATCCTTGTCAGGGAAAAACTGCACCTTTCATTTTTCCTCATTGTAGCTACTTAGCTCCATAGGCTAACGTGGGAATATTTCCCGTAAGGATTGCTAGGAATGAGCTAAATTTGTCATAAAATGGATCAATAGAATGGTAATGAAAAAAAATCCACTTGCCACTGTTGAATTTATCATAACTAATACAGAAATGAAAATATAAGACTTTCTTTTCTGTAGCTAAAATCCAGCCTGCAGGAGGCTCTCATGACTAGTCAGCTTCAACAGTATTATCCAGGCTGCTTTGATGAGGTGATAAGTAGCCTTCACTGATCAGAGGTTATGGGGGGAGAGTGGCAGATGCTAGGGCCAGGCCAGGAAGGGGGTTGGGTAAATCAAACTGGGCTTCAAAGGAAGCAAGACAGAAAGGAATGCCAGACAGGCCTGCCTCTCACCCTATACCCCACAGATATACATCAGGCCCAGGAATGGATTGTGAAGATATCTGGAGGGGGAGTGTTAATAGAAATGAGCCACATCAGTGTGTTGGTTTAGCCAGGTCTTGATCCTCCAGACTAAGGGCCCGATGTAGGTATGTTCCAATTTGCGACTTGCAAATTGCGAGTCAGAGCAACTCGCAATTTGCGAGTTGCAAATTGGAATGTAGGATGGTGTCCCTGACACCATCTGCGACTCGCAAGGGGGCTGCAAAGGCCCACCTCATTAATATTAATGACGTGGGATGCAATTTGCGACCCCCTTGAGACTTGCGGCACTCACAGGTATGGTGGCCTGCTGGAGACAGCAGACCACCATGTCTGTGACTGCTTTTAAATAAAGCAGTTTTATTATTTGTAATGCAGCCCGTTTTCCTTAAAGGAAAACGAGATGAATTACAAAACTAAAAAATGAAACATTTTCATTTCATTTTTTCAGAGCAGGCAGTGGTCCAAAAATATTTGCAGTTCCATTCACAAAGGGGAAGGGATCCATTTCAAATGGGTGCAAACTTTGATTGCTTTGCGACCATGTTCGCGGTTTCAAAGCAATCTGGCAGGTTACCGAATCGCAAAAGGGGTTTTGTGCATTGCAAACTGCAGTTTGCACGTCGCAAACAGCGAAATTTGCAAACTGTTTGCTACATCTGGCCCTAAGTCACCCATCTTGGAATTTTAAAGTGCAGTACATTATGGGACAAGAAAATGTCACACTTTGGAGGAAGCTATCCTGCTTTAGGGTGGCACCCTGCAGCTAATTGGACAAGGGTGCCTCCCTGCCTGTCCCCCAGGATGATTGAATAAAAGTGGCTGATCTACTTTGCAGCTTAGATCTGCTGCCTAAAATCACAAGAAGAATGATTAACCTACTGGAACCCTGATCTGCAACCCCAAAGACTGCACTCTGTTGCACACTGGAAAAATAGCCCTAAGGACTTTTCCTTGCATCATATATGGCTCAACAGTTGACACCCTCAAAGCAACATGTTAACAGAGCTTCAACTACATCAAGAAAACCTCAGCAGGTCAGCCTCGTGTGGCCTTTGATGGAATTGGTGAGGTGCATTCTGGGAAACATAGTCCCAACATCCCAAGGACCATCTCAGAGCTTCCAGACCCATTGACTGATGTTGTGAACACCCAAATATCCTACCCGAGAAACAAAAAGAAGGACTGCCCTGCTGAGACCCTTGTCTGCATCAGGATTGCACTCACAAGGACTGCATCTGCTGAACACACTGGGCTTCACAAAAAAGGAATTTCCCTGGCTTCTAAAGGATTCAGGAGTGTACTTCCAATAAGCAACAGGTATAAAGGAGCTACCAAGAGTCACTTCCATCAGCTCCTGCCAGGACAGCCCAGAGATTCTGGGGTTATGGACCACTTTCCTGCATCAAGAAACACTTCTAGAAGTAAGTATAAAGCTGTTACATTGTGGATGGCTAGAACTCTTGACTATGTCCTAGTACAGTGCAACCTTTTTTAACCCTTTGAGCGCTATTTTCTTCTAAGTGCTACTTTTATTCTTCATGTTTAAAAATTCATATCTCCAGTTTCCTGTATTGGATTTGTGTCATTTTTATGTCATTGCAAAGACAAAAACATTTCCTATTCCCATAAATTGGTGTGGGATTGGTATTTTGTGTTGTGTCTCACTTATTTACTGTACTGGTGTATGTAAACATTTACATATTCCTAAGCTAAGATTGCCTGCTGGTTGCCAAGATACCAGGCGCTGAACCAGGAGCTAATGCTTTGAGATCTTGACTGGACCTTAAATTGTCTTGTGGGCATTATTGCTAGTGATAGGTGTGTACTTAACTCTACTAATAACCAGCCTCCAAAAATGCATACTCAGGATACCCATATATTTTTTTTATAAGAGGAGAGGGGTGCGTGGCCACTATTTCCAAGCCCTTGCAGGCCCGAGGGACCAGGTTCTCTGACCATATTTTGTATTAAGGAGAGGAGGGTGCATGCCCCCCTCCAAGAGTCCCTACAGGCTCCAAGGACCTCATCCCTGGGTTGGATTTTCTATAAGAATGGGGCATGCAGCCTGTCCCCCCCATGAAACTAGGAGTCCCTGGGACTTCATCCCTTGGGCCTTTTTTTAATTAATCAGAGGGGTGTGCAGCACCCTCCTTGAGCCACCAAGGGTCTAGGGGACCCCATCTGCTGGGCCTTTTTTTAAAAAAGGGAAGGGGGAGAACTGTCCCCTAAGTCTTTACTGCCTCAGAGACCTCAGCCAGCACCATAATAGGTAGTGGTGGAAGCCCGCACATTTAAATTGCTACCTCCTGGGTGTAACAGCATTTTTCTACTGCTCCCAAAGGGTGGAAGCAAAGTCAAGTTCAGCTTGAGAGAGTCCCTCAAACCTAACCATCCAGTTATACAAAACATTTTTACCCCTTAATTTTCAAAAACGTATGAACTGAAATGCACTAAATTATGAAAAGTACTTTTTCTGAAACAAGATCTAGTTTCCTGGCAAATTTGGTATAATTCCATTCAGACGTTTTTGTGAGAACTGTGTACAAAAAAGTCCATGGAAAATGCATGCAGATTTTGCTTTTTGGGACCCACTTTATTGTTGCCCCCACTTGATAGAATTTGGTGACTCCACAATACTCATTCGGGCCAAATTCTGCCACTCACCATGTGGTGGAACCTTTTCTCATGAGGCTCCAGAAATACGAGCTGGTGGACAAGATTTGGCATTCGCTAGCACCATTTCCTAATGTGAAGCAATTGTGAGGGGCCTTGGATCTTCTACTTGTACGGTAGCAAAATCAACTTGAATAGCCTCACGTTCTCGCTCACCACGTGGTGCTATTCACACTGTGCAACTGGGACTAAAAAGCAGCGCAGCGTTCACATTTTCTGCCTGTTGATGGAACTTTACTAATCTCACAGAGTGTTCATGCAGCTCAACAGACTACCTGTACTGAAACTATTGGAGTTTTGCCCACCTCTACCTATAACTTCTGCCCAGAATTAACTATAACTGGTGTCCCCACCATGCAAAGTGTTGTCATCAATGATGTAATTTCAGATGTTGCAGTGATGTCATTAAACATTTCATGAGTGATGTAATATGTGAGGTAATTATCAGTGTTTTCTGAGAGCACTAGAAAAGCCTTCCACCTAACCTCCATATTAGCCCACACTCTCCAAGTGCATGACCTTTGGATGTGCGTAACCCCAACCCCGACCTGACATGACTGACTATGTTAAGTACCATTATAAAAGGTGTCATTCTAAATAAGGCTGACCTATTGACTTTGTCTAGGCGTTTGAATTCCAAAATATAAAAAGAGGGCCTTATGACTTTAGGGTTCAGCACATCAACATATACAAAGAAGGCCTAGGCCTGTTTTTGTCAAAAATGTACCAAATACTATAATCATGGGGTCCCCCTCCATGAGCCATTTCATGGCTATGAGACCTCATCACTTTTTTTAATTGGCAAAGGGGCGTGAGGCCCCTCTCCCCAAGCCATGAAAGAGACTAGGGGACCCTAGTTGCCAGGCCTGATCATTTCTTTTGGGGGAGGGAGCATGGGGGCTTCTGAAGGTCCCGGGAATCCCATTCCCCAGGGCCAATTTTGCTTTTCTAGTGAGAGCGGGTCATACTACTCCTCTCCACGATTCTTCACAGAGCCCCAGGGACCCCATTCCTTGGGCTGATTACTTTTAAAATGTCTGCCTCTGAGATGGAAGGGAACACAGTTTTCCACTCACCAAAGTGGGAGAAGAGAAAAGACGCTCCTGTCGGGTTGGAGCAAACAAATGTAACCAGCCCTCATCGCACCCAGGATGAATACAGGTTGGGGAGCTGGCAGGGGCAACAGGGGCCCAGGGGCTACCCTCATTGCTCCAAGGGCCTGTATTTGCTGTGGGTGCCTGGGAGACTGGAGCATACACAGCATTTGTCATCCTATGGGGCACATGAGGGCCTTCTGAAGGCACAGGATGGGAGGGCTTACAAGCCCCTCCTTATAAAAATGAACAATACCAGCCCTGGAGAATTGAGTTCCAGTGCTTAGAATTGTCCACGGGGGAAGCCAAACCCCTGCTGCACACAACCTTTGACCAGGCTTTGTGACCAGTACCTGCATTGTATCATGGCTGACTATGCAGGACCTTCTGCTGTGCACAGCATGGCATAGCCACAGGGCCAATCGCCCACACAGGCCAACCCACCAGTCACTCATCCTCCCTTTTTCAAATCAAATCAAATCAAATCATTAACATTTATAAAGCGCGCTACTCACCCGTGCGGGTCTCAAGGCGCTAGGGGGAAGGGGTTACGGCTGCTCGAAGAGCCAGGTCTTGAGTAGTCTCCGGACTGCGGAGTGGTCCTGGGTGGTCCTGAGGATGGTGGGGAGGGTGTTCCAAGTCTTGGCCGCCAGGTAGGAGAACGACCTCCCACCTGCTGTGGAGCGGTGGATGCGAGGGACGGCGGCGAGAGCGAGTGTGGTGGAGCGGAGAAGACGGGTGGGAGCGTAGAAGCTGAGGCGACGGTTGAGGTATTCTGGTCCCTTGTTGTGGAGGGCTTTGTGTGCGTGGGTGAGGAGACAGAAGGTGATCCTTTTGCTGATGGGAAGCCAGTGCAGGTGTCTCAGGTGTGCGGAGATGTGGCTGTTGCGGGGTATGTTGAGGATGAAGCGGGCGGAGGCGTTTTGAATTCGTTGCAGACTTTTCTGGAGTTTAGCGGTGGTTCCTGCGTATAGGGTTCAATGGTTGTTGTGATCCCACAGGACTCTTGAGGGGGCCCTCACTGCCCCTGCACTCCTGTGAGACTCTCACAGAAGCAGGGTAATGCCGTGGTTCCCAAAAGAGTCCTGCAGGATCACAACAACCCCCGATTTTTTTGATTTTTTAAAATTTGGCTCCTTGGGTGTCTCCTCCTGGGATCCCACAACAAGGTTCAGGGCATCAGGGAACCCCTACCCTGCTCCTTTATACCAAGACCCATGTTCTGAAATTGAAACCACAACATTTCTCCTCATACTGCAGCCAGTCAATTAGAGGGGGACTTGTGAGAGCTTCTCGCTCCTGTGGGATGAGAAACCTCCCCCTTGGACAATCAAGTTGCTCTCTTTTTGAAGTTACATGCCCAACCCAACCATCCATGTATACAAACATTTTGAACCTCAATTTCTTAAAAACTACTGAATGGATTTACACCAAATCACAAATGGTAATGAAAGGTGGAAGGTCAGCCCATGTAACCTGCATGCTGCTTGAAAAATACTGAGTCCTTGTACATGAGGGAAACTGTTAATATACCTGCTTTCAGAGAAGACTGCATAACAGGATTCCCGGCAGGGCTGAGACGGACACTTTTCTTGTTAAGATTTTTAAGGTAAGGATCTTTAAGTTGAATCATTATAGCAACTGTTATTGTCTCTACAAGACAATTCAGTTTGTTGTGTGTGCTGTGTAAATAGACGATATTATGATTACTACCTTTCTCTGCTGCAGACTCCTGAATTAAGTATGTTATGGATGCGTTTATTCATTCAAGTCACACGAACCAATGAATTGCCATCATTCAAATGAAATAAAATTAAAATAGACACATTACGTTTTATATAGATAGTGTTTTCATCAGCTTTGTTGTACTTAACATTTAGAAGCTCTAATTGTTAGGCTGCACCAAGGTTTATTGACCATACACAGCATGTGCCATTAAGACATTTACTGATGGCAGATGAAAGAAGAGTGTCTGAGGAGACACTGACAGACACGAGCACTCAGAATAAAAACGAGTTCCGGGAAAAGGTTAGAGCTAACCAAGGACAAAAGGGCAGTGAATAATTATCCGTGTCTCAGAGATAAAGGTTAGGGAGTGGAATACAGTGTTATACACCATCTCAAACTATTGGAAATCCCTTGGAGGAGTCAGCAAGGTGTTGAATATTATATGGCAGCTTTAATACCAGTAAAGCCGATATTGCAAGAGCAATTTCTGAAGTCTTACAGAAAATCTAACTCATTAGTTCCAAATACAAAGCAAGCTCAGTATGCTTGCCAAGGAATACCCAGTGGAATGCTAAAAAATGAGTTTACAATTTTTTTTGCACAGTTGTTGTCAGCATTAAAATGTTTACTGTCAGTTAATGTGCGCCCTCCCTCATTCTTGGTAAGAAAGGAAAAGGTATAAAACAGACAAACTAGCCAAAGGCATGTTATTAATGCTGAGTGCATTGGGAAAAAGAATGGGCATGTGAACATGGCAGCAGCTGATTTATTAAATCAATCACATACTTTTTGGCTTGATGTCATGTTATGAAAAGACAAATAACCTTGTTTACATGCGCCTGCTAAAGATTAATTGCTACCTTCCAGTAGCTTTGGCAACGAAATGTGCATTCCACTCTGCTGCAGCGCCGAATCAATCCGAGTTTGTATATCTAAAGTCATAATTATGTATTATATTCTTTTTTGGTACTTGACTCACTGATGCATCTAAAAAAGTGAGCGAATCATTATTTGAAGCGTTAAATAGCATGCATACATAACACTTATGCCATCAATGCTTTACTAGTATCATGCTTCAGAAAAATAGCAGGGTCGGACTGGGAGAGAAAATAGGCTCGGGGACCCAAGTAAAAGTGGATCCCCATTAACGAATCAAATAGATAAAAAGGTGACCCATGTTTGCAGATGAGAGCAGTTTTAAACTTGTCAAGGAAGCCGCAATAAGGGACATATATATCCTTTTTGGTGGAAAACTGTGTTAGTAAGTAAGTTTAGCACCGGCTTGCGCCACTCCTGAGCACCAGCCGGGGGCCATATTTATGGAATGGTGCAAGCTGGTGCAAAGGATGGGCTAGCGTAAAAAAAATGACATTAGCCGGGTGGGGCTGGAGGTATGGGAGAAGGGGTTTTTGCACCAAAAAATGACGTTATGCTGGTTAGAGTAAAAAAAGATGACTCTAACCCGCCTATCGTCATTTTCTGATGCAAAACCATTCATACCACATGACTCCTATCTTAGAAAAGACAGGAGTCATGCCCACCACCCCAGTGGCCAGCACAGGGGACCAGTGTCCCCTGAGCATGGCCATTGCAACCTGGGCCAAGCAGGGGGCCCCAAGTTGGGCCCCATGTGGCATTTTAATTAAAAAAAAAAAATACTTAGCTATACGTACCCTACTTACCTGGGATGGGGTCCCCCATCCTCTCGTGTCCCTGTGGTGTTAGTGGGGATGCACCTGGGGCTTGAGGAGGGCACCTGTGGACCCATTCCAAGGTGTTTAACTATGGAAATGGGTCCACAGGTCCCTTAACACCCGGTCTGACTGAGGCGTTAAATAATGGTGCAAAGCAAGCTTTGCACCATTATTTAGCCCCTCCTCCCCCCGTGCACAGGGGGATAAATATGGGGCTATGGGTTTAGCCCCATTTTTTAGATGGGAAATTCTACCTTGCATCTCATTGACGTAGGGTAGGTACACGTATCTGAAAAATGGTGCAAACTCCAATATTTTGACTTTAGACTGGCCTAACGTCAAAATATAAATATAGAGTTCGTTTTGCGACTAATTTGCATAAAAAAAATATATATATATGCAAATTTGGCGCAAATAGTTTATAAATATGCCCGTAAGTGTTTTGTAAGGTCTGGATAATGTATGGACTTGAGCTTGCTGAAGGCATGTTTGATTTAATATCACGCAAATCAACAGTAGACTAAACAACCAGCCCACAAACAGGCAAAAAGCTGTCCGACACAGTTACCTGACAGACTAACCCATAGGGCACTGCCTAATTACCCTACAGGCCAGTTTGATCCCGAATAATGATATTTTTGAGTCTACCCCGGATGAGTAAACCCTTGATATGTTGATATGGATATTGTAAAGTTCATAATCATTTGATCTATGTCAACATCTGCTGAGGACTGTATGGCATCCTGTATCTATGCCTCTGTAAAAAGATTCTGGTCCAGATTTATTAATCTTCGCTTAGTGCTGTGCTGCGTGAAAATCAACAGTGCTGCATTGTGGAAAGATGAGCATTTTGCACAACATTAAATCAGTGGTGTAACAAATTTTGAGGCCCCCCTGCAAAGTACATGGAGGGTCCCCCCACCAAACTCACTCAGGAGCACTCAGTCTATAATACTGTGTTGATGTGGTCCACTGGAGCTTGTGACCCACCCCTCTCCCCACAGCGGGGCAATGTGGGTGGCTTTGTTACGCCACTGCGTTAAACTGAGCTTGGGTCACTTCTTCACTTGTGCAGACACAAAAATAGAATGGCTTTTTGTATCTAACTAAGGACATAGGTGGTCATTCTGACCTCGGCGGTAAAAGGCGCCTACCGCCCGTCAGAAATCCTCCATAATTCTGCCGCGGTCGCGGTAACCCGCCACGGTCATTCTGACCCGCAGCAGCCAAACCTCCGAAAATCCGACAGCCACAACAGACCGCCAGACCAGCGGTCGGCGGAAAAGTGGAGGTGACCAAACCTCCACCGTCACACCAACAGAAATACGCCCATGCCATTACGACCCACGAATCCACGCGGCGGTCTTTCAAACGCGGTTTTCCATTGGCGGTACACACCACCGCGGTCAGAATACACACAAACGAACAAAACTCAGCCACATTGGCCGATTTGAATTCCACACACCTGATACACATACACACACCACTCCCGCACACACAATACAATATAAAACACACACCCACATCACCCACAAACCCCTTTGACCAAAATCCGAAAAGAAGCACTGAGAGACACATCAGCGATCACAGAATACCATCACACAGAGGCACACTACACCATCACCCACACAATATCCACACACAAAACAACACACACCACCACACTCAACACACTTAACTACACATACTCCACCCCACCCATCATACACACCACTCCATGGCACCCCAAAGACACCCCCGCTTCTCAGACGAAGAACTCAGGGTCATGGTGGAGGAAATCGTTCGGGTAGAGCCCCAGCTCTTCGGCACACAGATCCAATACACCAGCATTGCCCGGAGGACGGAGCTATGGCAGAGGATTGTCGACAGGGTCAACGCTGTGGGACAGCACCCCAGAAATCGGGAAGACATCAGGAAGCGATGGAACGACCTACGGGGGAAGGTGCGTTCCATGGTATCCAGGCACAACATCGCCGTGCAGAAGACTGGCGGAGGACCCCCACCTCAACCCCCACAATTTACAACATGGGAGGAGGAAGTCTTGAACATCCTGCATCCTGACGGCCTTGCCGGAGTCGGCGGAGGAATGGATTCTGGTAAGTTGAAGCTTCACTACTGCTTCCCCCCCACCTGCATGCCAAATCATACCCCAACCCTCACCCCCATCATCGAACCCCACCCTCACCCCCACCCCCATCCTCACCCCCACCCTCACCCCCACCACCATCCTCACCCCCACCACCATCCTCACCCCCACCCCCAGCACACCTATTCCCTGCCAATGTCTCACCATCACAACCCACACATCCCAAAACCTAGGCCTGCATGCGTCCACTAAGCATGGACACCCATCACCAAAGCATGCCCAATGCATATACACATCCCCCCCACAAGCCACCCTCACCAAAGCCCCCACACACGAATGCCAGCACTTGGGGACACGGGAACCCACAGATACACCCATATGCCACACATTGAAACTATAACCATACCTTTATACCCCTGCAGGACCCGACCGTCAACACACCGCCACGGAGGGCCCAGAATTCTCCACACCCCCCACCCAAGAGGCCGTCAGCGATGACAGCAGCTCTGTCGACCTGGACACTGATGACCAGCCCGGACCATCGGGGACCTCTGGACAGTCGGTTCCCCTCACACAGGCACAGGCCACTACAGACCCAAACCCCTCTGGGAACACCAGCACAGCTCCCACCCAGCGGGCCCATGCCTCTGTCTCCAGGGCGCGTCAATCTGCGGTGTGTCTACCACTACAGGGCACCCAGGATAACCCACCACCCCAACAACAACAGGGACCTGGGGGCAGTGGTAGTGGGCACACAGGCCAGGGGGCAGAGTTCCAGGGAAACAGGGCAACTCGGAGGGCAGCTGTGCGACAGGGGGGGGACGGGCCCAGGGAACCCACTCTCCACGAGGCCCTCACCACCATCATGGGAGCATACAACCGCTCCCAGGAGACGATGGCGACGGTACTGGCCCGGTTCCAGGAGATCCAGGTACTGCAGGAGGAACACTATCGGGGGTACAGGGAGGACATCAGAGCCCTCACCTCCACCCTGGTTACCATGGTAGGGCTGCTGCAGAAACTCATCAACACCAGGACGGACACTCAACAACAACAAAGGGCCCCTGCCACTAGCCTGGACCAAGAACAGCCAACCACCTTCGCCGGCGCTAGTGGACAGGAGGCCCCCGCACAACAGCAGCCCACCAGACCCCCACCTCCTGCAGGAGAAGAACCACCCCGCAAGAGGGCCCTGAGATCTCGCAAGAAGACAGAGTAGGATGTCAAGACCCCCGCCAGCAAAGGATACCACCTGATGTCATCCCACTGTCCCACATTGTCACCCTGTCCATCCTTGAACTGCCCATGCTCCATCTCTCCACAGGCCTATGGACAATGCACCTGTGTGACTGTTACTCTGGACTCTGCCATGGACATTCCTTCACCATAGCCTCCACCCACTTGAAACCACCCATCCCATTTTGAGCACTGAAATAAACACCTATTTTGCACAAAACTATCTGGAGTCTGGCTGTGATTTCAAAATATTGTAATTGACATGACAGTGCAAATATGTCCTTGTACATAGTGAAGTCAACAAACAGCTGCCACAAAGCTGTAGTCCATGGGGAAACGAAGCACAGGACTCGTAGTGGGGACCCCAGATCTGAAATAGGGAGGGAAAAGCCACAACTCAGTCATCATACACTGGGGCAAATAGACAGGCAGCAGAGATGCAGGAGAGTAGTTCACATTTACTAAATTATGTTTGAATTGTTACCTGTGTCCTATTGGAAGTACTGTTCAATGATTCTGTCCCTGTTGTCTGTTTCAGCCCCGTCGTCTTCCTCCTCGTCACTCTCCACAGGTTCCACAGCTGCCACAACACCACCGTCTCGACCATCCTCCTGCAGGAAAGGCACCTGGCGGCGCAAAGCCAGGTTGTGAAGCATGCAGCAGGCCACGATGATGTGACACACCTTCTTAGGTGAGTACATTAGGGATCCACCTGTCATATGCAGGCACCGAAACCTGGCCTTTAGGAGGCCGAAGGTGCGTTCGATCACCCTCCTAGTACGCCCATGGGCCTCATTGTACCGTTCCTCTGCCCTGGTCCGGGGATTCCTTACTGGGGTCAGTAGCCACGACAGGTTGGGGTACCCAGAGTCCCCCAATAGCCATACACGGTGTCTCTCTAGCTGTTCCATCACGTAAGGGATGCTGCTATTCCTTAGGATGTAGGCGTCATGCACTGACCCTGGGAATTTGGCATTTACATGCGAGATGTACTGGTCAGCCAAACACACCACCTGGATGTTCATGGAATGGTAACTTTTTCTGTTCCTGTACACCTGCTCCCTGTCTCTTGGGGGAACCAAAGCCACATGGGTCCCATCAATGGCACCAATGACGTTGGGAATATGTCCAAGGGCATAGAAATCACCCTTCACTGCAGCCGATTCGCCCACCTCAGGGAAAAGGATGTAGCTCCTCATGTATTTCATCAGGGCCGACAACACTCTGGATAACACCTTCGAAAACATGGGCTGAGACATCCCAGAAGCAATTCCCACTGTTGTCTGAAATGACCCACTTGCCAAGAAGTGGAGTACTGACAGGACCTGCACCAGAGGGGGAATCCCTGTGGGTTGGCGGATGGGGGACATCAGGTCGGGTTCCAGCTGGGCACACAGTTCATGTATAGTGGCACGGTCAAGCCGGTAGGTCAGGATAATGTGGCGTGCTTCCATTGTCGACAGGTCCACCAGCGGCCTGTACACGGGAGGATTCATCCGTCTCCTCGCCAAACCCAGCGGACGGTGCCTAGGAAGGACAACATGGAGCACACAGTCAAGCAACCCACAGGTACGTACTCACAGCTTGCACAGTAAACGATTCTCTATGCAGTGAATGGCGTGTCTGAGTGGCTATGCAAGGCCTAGGCCTGTGTGACGCAGTTGAAATTGAGCCATGTGGACCCTCGAAATGGCGGCTGCCTGACCTGTGAAGTGTGACAATGGGATGTGAGGTCAATGCGCTGGCGTGGCACACCGCGGCGGTCGGCGGTCGAAGACCGCGGCGCAAAGCCGCATTGGTTAACATTGAAGCCTATGGGTTTCAGGAGCCAATGGCGAAGGGCGCCGGCGGTGGCGGTACGCACCGCCGCGGTACGCACCGCCGCGGACGTGACCGCCATTTTCTATCTACTTATTCACTTGCGACTTGAACTTTCACAGGAGAGGACCTATACTGCAAGTGTTGCTGTGACCTCGGTCTGGAAGGGACAATGGCTGCTGCGCCTGGGGAAAGGGCCCCTGCCTTCACTGGAGAAGAGTTGGAGAAACTTGTGGATGGGGTCCTCCCCCAGTATGCGCTACTCTACGGTCCTCCAGACCAACAAGTGAGTTTAATTCAATATGGATTTGGGGCCACTGGCTGGCTTGGGGGCCTGGCGGGGGGCCTGGCGGGGATGGGGGGCATGTTGGGCCTGGCGGGGGGCATGGCGGGGGGCCTGGCGGGGATGGGGGGCATGTTGGGCCTGGCGGGGGGCCTGGCGGGGGGCCTGGCGGGGATGGGGGGCATGTTGGGCCTGGCGGGGGCATGGCGGGGGGCCTGGCGGGGATGGGGGGCATGTTGGGCCTGGCGGGGGGCATGGCGGGGGGCCTGGCGGGGATGGGGGGGCATGTTGGGCCTGGCGGGGGGCCTGGCGGGGGGACTGGCGGGGATGGGGGGCATGTTGGGCCTGGCGAGGGCATGGCGGGGGGCCTGGCGGGGATGGGGGGCATGTTGGGCCTCGCGGGGGGCCTGGCGGGGGGCCTGGCGGGGATGGGGGGCGTTGGGCCACTGGCAACGAAAATGCAGACAAACTTGAACGTGGTATTTCTCCCTCCTTGTACGTGTCACATAGGTCCGCGCCCATGAGAAGATCGGGATTTGGCGTGCCATCGCCAAGGAAGTCCGGACCCTGGGGGTCCACCATCGACGGGGCACTCACTGCCGCAAGAGGTGGGAGGACATCCGCCGCGGGACCAAGAAGACCGCCGAGTCTCTGCTGGGGATGGCCTCCCAACGTAGGCGGGGTGCCTGCCGTCAACTGACCCCCCTGATGTTCCGGATCCTGGCGGTGGCCTACCCTGATTTGGATGGGCGCGTGAGGGCAGCACAGCAGACACAAGGGGGTGAGTACAAGCATTATCTACTCTGTTGTCGCGCAGTGGAGGTGTCTGGGTGGGGGAGGAGGGCTGTGGGTCCCCCTAGGCCAGGGCGATATCTGTAGGCTGGGCACCCCCGTAAGCCCCTGTGTCCCCAGCCACCACCCTCAGTAGTGTGCCAGTACAGCCATCCCTGGGCCGTGTCATCCATGGGTGCAGTTGTCAACTCTAGGCGTGTAGGGCATGTTCCACGGAATGCGTAGGGGACCCCAAGTGCGCAACTTAGTGCAGGGGGCATCTGTGTCTGTCATGTCCGCTAACTGTACCGGTGATCCATGTACTCAAAATCTCTTTATTTCTCTCTCCCCCCCCCTTTTTGTTTGTCTTTCTGTGCTTGTGTGCATCAGCATCATCAGGCGGAGGAGAAGTGGCATCGGGGCAGGAGGGAGCTGCATCTCACATGGCCCAGGAGGGCCATGCCCAGAGTCTGACTGGACCAGTGAGACGGAGGGCGAGGGGAGCTCCACAACGGGGACGACTGGACCCTGCAGCGACACGGACACGTCCTCGGAAGGGAGCTCCCTTGCGGGGGTGGCACCATCCGTGCCCCCCGCCATTACAGGTACAGCTGCCACCCAGCGCACCATCTCCGCCCTCCCAGCAGCCCCTCAGCGTTCGCCCCGTGCCCGCTCTGCCAGGAAGCCGGGCATCTCCTTCACCCCAGGCACCTCAGGCCCTGCCCCTGTTACCCCCGCTGCCCTCAGTGAGGAGGTCATTGACCTCCTCCGAACGCTCATTGTTGGGCAGACTACCCTTTTGAATGCCATCCAGGGGGTGGAGAGGGAGGTTCATCGCAGCAATGCGTACCTGGAGGGCATTCATTCGGGTCAGGCTGCCCATCAGCGATCGTTCCAGGCTCTGGCCTCAGCACTGACGGCAGCCATTGTCCCTGTCTCCTGCCTCCCTCTACTAACTCCCTCCTCCCAGTCTCCTGTTCCTCTGCCTGTCCCACCCACACCATCAGACCAGCCTGCACACACCTCAACACCCAAGAGCAGCTCATCCAAACATAAGCACCACAGATCACGCAGACATTCACACAAGCAACATTCCGATGCAGACATGCCAACAGTCACTACCACCTCTGTGACCCCCACCTCCTCGTCTCCCTCCTCCCTCCCTGTGACGTCTACACTCATACCTTCATTCACCTCACCATCAGCCAGTGTTTCCATCACCAGCACACCCTCCAGTCCAGTCCGCACACGTGCAGTCACCACCCCCACTGCCATTTACACGTCCCCTGTGTCCTCTCCCACTGTGTCTGTCACCCCCTCTTCCACACCACACAAACGCAGCCACCCACCCACCCAACAGCCATCCACCTCACGACAGCCTCCCGCTCCTGCACCTGCACCCAAAGACAGCAAAGTTGTCTCGCCTACAACCACATCCTCTCCCTCCACTCCCATTCCCACTGTACCTACCACTATCCATTGTCCCAGGAAAATCTATCTCTCTACTGCTACCTTCTTTCCTGACCCTGAGTCCCCCCCTCCTTCTCGTCGGGGTAAGAAGAGCACCTCAGCCACCACCAGCCCTGCAGCCCCCTTGACAAGGGTGCAGGGGTATTGGAGCCCACCAGCCCGCAGGTCTGGATCTTCGCCCAGCAGCAAGGGGACAGCCAGCCCACCCCCTGGGAAGAGGAGCAGAAGGCGGAAGGGCCGCCGCCGGAGCCCGGGTTCTATATCCCCCCAGGACACTAGCCAGCCACCGTCAACAGCCACAGCTCCAAAGGGAGGAAAGGGCCACAGACTCCCGACTAAGGAGGGCAAGGGCAGCAAGGCGGAGAAGTCAGGCAGCAGGCCTGCTGCCCATGGAGGACCCGTCACAGCTGCCCAGGAGGAGCCCGCAACCCCCATAGCCGCTGCCCCGGGAGGAACCGGCACAGCTGCCCCGGGAGAGCCCACCACCCCCATAGCCGCTGCCCAGGGAGGACCCAGCCCAGCTGGCCAGGAGGGCCCCACCACCCACAGCCCAGGTGGGCATTGAAGGAGCACCATCCCTGCTGCCCAGGAGGGCACCACCAGGCAATGAGCAGTTGGCCATAGAATGTCCGCCGTCTCCAGCACCGCTCCGCTGGGGACCGCCGTCTCAAGAACCGCTGAACTGGGCCCTTCAAGGCAAGAACCGCTGAACTGGGCCCCGCCGTCTCCAGCACCGCTCCGCTGGGGACCGCCGTCTCAAGAACCGCTGAACTGGGCCCCGCCGTCTCCAGCACCGCTCCGCTGGGGACCGCCGTCTCAAGAACCGCTGAACTGGGCCCCGCCGTCTCCAGCACCGCTCCGCTGGGGACCGCCGTCTCAAGAACCGCTGAACTGGGCCCTTCAAGGCAAGAACCGCTGAACTGGGCCCCGCCGTCTCCAGCACCGCTCCGCTGGGGACCGCCGTCTCAAGAACCGCTGAACTGGGCCCCGCCGTCTCCAGCACCGCTCCGCTGGGGACCGCCGTCTCAAGAACCGCTGAACTGGGCCCTTCAAGGCAAGAACCGCTGAACTGGGCCCCGCCGTCTCCAGCACCGCTCCGCTGGGGCCCGCCGTCTCAAGAACCGCTGAACTGGGCCCCGCCGTCTCCAGCACCGCTCCGCTGGGGACCGCCGTCTCAAGAACCGCTGAACTGGGCCCCGCCGTCTCCAGCACCGCTCCGCTGGGGACCGCCGTCTCAAGAACCGCTGAACTGGGCCCTTCAAGGCAAGAACCGCTGAACTGGGCCCCGCCGTCTCCAGCACCGCTCCGCTGGGGACCGCTGTCTCAAGAACCGCTGAACTGGGCCCCGCCGTCTCCAGCACCGCTCCGCTGGGGACCGCCGTCTCAAGAACCGCTGAACTGGGCCCTTCAAGGCAAGAACCGCTGAACTGGGCCCCGCCGTCTCCAGCACCGCTCCGCTGGGGACCGCCGTCTCAAGAACCGCTGAACTGGGCCCTGCCGTCTCCAGCACCGCTCCGCTGGGGACCGCCGTCTCAAGAACCGCTGAACTGGGCCCCGCCGTCTCCAGCACCGCTCCGCTGGGGACCGCCGTCTCAAGAACCACTGAACTGGGCCCTTCAAGGCAAGAACCGCTGAACTGGGCCCCGCCGTCTCCAGCACCGCTCCGCTGGGGACCGCCGTCTCAAGAACCGCTGAACTGTGCCCCGCCGTCTCCAGCACCACTCCGCTGGGGACCGCCGTCTCAAGAACCGCTGAACTGGGCCCTTCAAGGCAAGAACCGCTCAACTGGGCCCTTCCAGGCAGGAACCGCTGGCCCTTTGGCAGACGTGGCAGGGCAGGATCTGTCTCGGGCAGGGCTGCAGGATGTCCTCTGGCCAACATGCCTCCTCCAGTGGAGTCTGTTATGGACTGTTTGGACTGTGGCTTTGCACTCCCCAGGATGGCCCAGTGGGCAGGCCACCCACTGTATGGACTGTTTGGACTGTGGCTTTGCTCTCCCCAGGATGGCCCAGTGGGCAGGCCACCCACTGTATGGACTGTTTGGACTGTGGCTTTGCACTCCCCAGGATGGCCCAGTGGGCAGGCCACCCACTGTATGGACTGTTTGGACTGTGGCTTTGCACTCCCCAGGATGGCCCAGTGGGCAGGCCACCCACTGTATGGACTGTTTGGACTGTGGCTTTGCTCTCCCCAGGATGGCCCAGTGGGCAGGCCACCCACTGTATGGACTGTTTGGACTGTGGCTTTGCTCTCCCCAGGATGGCCCAGTGGGCAGGCCACCCACTGTATGGACTGTTTGGACTGTGGCTTTGCACTCCCCAGGATGGCCCAGTGGGAAGGCCACCCACTGTATGGACTGTTTGGACTGTGGCTTTGCACTCCCCAGGATGGCCCAGTGGGCAGGCCACCCACTGTATGGACTGTTTGGACTGTGGCTTTGCTCTCCCCTGGATGGCCCAGTGGGCAGGCCACCCACTGTATGGACTGTTTGGACTGTGGCTTTGCTCTCCCCAGGATGGCCCAGTGGGCAGGCCACCCACTGTATGGACTGTATGGACTGTGGCTTTGCTCTCCCCAGGATGGCCCAGTGGGCAGGCCACCCACTGTATGGACTGTATGGACTGTGGCTTTGCTCTCCCCAGGATGGGCCAGTGGTCATGGAGTCCCCTCGTGGATCTGGCGTCGTGTACTCAAGTGGCTGAGGTGCCCCCACTTCCCTTCCCCCTGAGGTGCCTGTCCTTTTTTCTTTCTGATGCCCCTGCAGTGTTCTCTCCGTGGAGTTCTTGTCGTGGGACTGGGCCTTGCCCCTTTGCTCAGGACCCCTGTGGTCCACGGACAGTGGTTGGACTACATTTAGTAGATGTATATATTTTGTACATAGTTTATTTATTTATTGGGATTACTGCTGTCCATTTTTCAATATATCTGCCCGTTTAAGATCTCTTCTTTTGGTCTTTGCATTATTTCGGAGGGGGGGGTTTGTGGGTTGTGACAGTGATCTGTGGGAATGCATTGATGTGTGTGTTGTAGTGGGTGTGGGTGGGTGGGTGTGTGCCGGTAATCTTTTCCCTCCCCTGTGCCGTAGGTGCAGTACTCACCGATGTCTTCCGCGCCGCCAGGCGTGCTCCTGGTACAGGAGCAGGTATAGGAGTGCGGGGATGACCTGCAACTCGGGTTCCATACTGCCGGAATCTCGCGTGGAGTATGTGGAGGTGAGCGTTTTCCCGTTCGTAGTCTGTTTCCGCCGTGTTTTTATCGGCGGTGCTCCCGCCCCGGAAAAGGTGGCGGATTCGTGGGTCGTGATAGGGTGGGCGGTACATTGTCTGCCGCCTGGCTGTTGGCGGGGACCGCAGCGCTGTTTGTTTGTTCCGCCGTGGCGGGCGGAGTGTTAATGCGGCAGGCTGTGTTGGCGGTTCCCGCCAGGGTCAGAATTGCATATTTTGGACCGCCGGCCTGTTGGCGGGTTGGCCGCCGCTTTATCACCGACCGCCAGGGTCAGAATGAGGGCCATAGTGTAGCACTATGTTTCTCTACATTATAAAAATGCTAAACATTACAGGAATGTTGTAAGAGACTTGTTTGTGTTCAATGACGTCATCTGCTCACTATGAGAAAGGGAGAATCTGAGTGAAATACGATCCTAGGAAAAAGGTATTCCAGGGCAAACAGGTGACTTCATTCAGGAGAAGATAGAAATCCTCTTAAGTGAGCTGTCTAAACTACAAAGAAAATGTTTTTGTGTCCTCCAACTTACCTCCAGCCATGAAAACAGCCTTTTGCATTTACACCCTTGACTGACTTAATGTGGTTGTCCCACAACCAGTGGCGGCCCCCACATTTTGAACAGGCGCAGCACAAAGGCCTTTTGCATGCACTCATTCAAAACCTTTTTAAAGAGACCGGCACATGTGTGCCTGTCCAAAGCATAGTAACTTAGGCCTGTGGTGAGGCTGCTCCAAAAAACTATTCATTACTAGGCATCAGTTATTTCTTAACACATGGAGCACCAAACAATCAACGCAAGTAGGTCTCCAAGTGACAGCAGAAGGACTTTTAGGATGCTAACTTGGAATATCATCCGAGCGAGAATGGCGTCAAAAATCACATATTCAGTCATTTGTTCACTTGTAAATTCTTCTCAGTGAATTAAGCACTGGCTCCAGAGATCTGTCTGTAACCTACATGCCACTCACACCACAACTATAAATGTTCTGTGAGTGATGAAAGCTTGTACTTGTCTGCTCTGGTGGATCTGTTGTGTGGGAAACAGAAGATTGCACTTATTGTCTTCTGTGAGAGAGAGAAGCTTAATTTGTTCTTGCCTAATATTTTCCTGTCCCCTGATGGGAAAAACTTGTGCTGATGCTACCCTAGCTGTAGCTATTTTTGACCAAGGTGTCCCTGTTCTGCGGAGAGGGGTGTTTCCATTGGTCATATTCACTCTTTTAAAAAGACAAAGAATATTTTGAATGCATTTGCAGAACATGCCTAGCCCAGAAACGTTTATTAGACCTAGGACAAAAACTGGCTGTAGTGTCTTGATCCAGAAACCTTGGTTTTAATCACAGCTTTCCAGCTTGACCAAACTGTGTGAACCTGGAGTACTAACTTTCTTCCCCTGCCTCGCCCTCCTTTTCCCCTGCTCACCACATTTGAGAGCAACTTGCTATACTACATTTCAGGATGTGCACTGTAGGAAAACCTCTCTTGTATATGGTGTAAGAGACCATAATTTTACTCCATCTATAGTAAAAAAGACATTGTATTGGAGACACAAGTCAACTGACTAGTCTCTGGGGCAATAATAAAATTTTATGAGGAAAGAAGGGGGAATGAATATGACATCCATCAAGGATCTGAACTGCACAATGCTCAATCAGGAAAGCTGGTTTCAATACCAGTTTCCACGCTTGACCAAAGGACGTAACCTTAAGCATCTACTTTTCCTTAGTGTGCATTGACACAGTTTAAAGGGATTAGTTTACTAATTGTGATAAAGTCCTCTCAGTGCAGTGATATAACCTAGGATGCTGAAGGGCAACAAACCAAAACACACTTTATATGCAAAGGTTAGTACCTCAGATATTAAGTGCCAGTCAGAGACAATTGCAGCAGGTTAGAAGGTCCCTGGGACCCAGCATAAAAAGGCTGGTGGAAAGCAAAGTCCTTATACCCATGGTGGTGCCGAACTTGGCACCGCTGTGGCTGACCATGACTTTGACCACCTCCAACCCATTGGATCCCTGACCGTAATCCGGCAGTCAGACTGTCAGGATTGTGGCGGTCCGATCACCACTGCGGGTTTGGCAGTCTGTGCACTGCCAAAACTCATAATTAGGCCATAAGGAGTTCATTATGAGTTTGGCGGTTCCAGCACGGGACCGCCAAACTCACAGGAAGGATGCCCTTCCATGGCAGTGACGGTCCCCCCCCACCCCAAGAGTATTACAATGTTCCCACCGGGCTGACCAGTGGGAACATTGGAATGCGCATTCCTGCCAGACTGACTGCGAGAACAGTGCTAGGATACTGGCCTCGGCTCCTTTAAGGGAGACAAGGCCAATATTCTAGCACTCCAGCACCGACCTAAATGTGCAGACAGTGTGCATTCCAATGGTGCTGGGCAGGGGGGGCCTGAACTGCCCATGCCATGGTCATGGCGGTGCAGGCGCCCCCTGTGACCCCTGGCACTGGCATTCCACCAGCCTTTTCATGGCAGGGAAAATAGGGTTGTAATCAGCTAGGACGCTCTGAGTTCAGCACCACCATGGCTGGTTACAAGCCTGACTGCTATCACCCCGTCGGGATCTATGATCCTGGCGGGGACAACAGTCTTTAAGCGGTCCACCCACCAAAGTAGCAGTTGTGTGGCTGTACCACATGGAGTGAGCTGGTCCGGCCGTCAACACGAGAGTGGTGGTCCTTAGACTGCCACCTTCGTAATGAGGTCCTAAGTCACTGGGGCTTTGGAAGCCCTTTTGCTGATAGATTTTGAAAATACATTAAATACATTAGACTAGTTGCTCCTGGTTGTTCCTGGATAAAACCTTTACCAATATGGGGTTGAACGCAAATACTAGCATATGTCAGAGTCCTCTATTCTGCCCCCCCAAAACCTGAAAGACAATCAATGGGGTTTTTTCTCCTAAGTTTCCTATTAGGCGAGGCACCAGACAGGACCTCATTTGATTCATATCCTAAACACCTTTGGGCCAGCTCCTGCTGGTTGACCTCCAAGATGAAATTTGGCACTGCGGGATCCCCAGGTGCTGACTGAGCTATCTGTAGCTGGGCATATATATTTCCCAGGAGCCAGGACTTACCTGGAGTCTCTGTCTTTGTCCTGTGGAAGGCCCAAGAGGATATGTCGTGATGAAATAAACTCCCTCTAAACCTTAGTGGTAGAATAGCCCTTTTTTTTAAAGGTGATCCTCCCGAGGCTACTTTACGTTCTCCAAAACTATCCTCTCCACAGGCCTCGTTTGACTCTCTTGCAGCCGTGGGATGTGATTTATCCGGGCACACAAACCCCAGACAGTGGCAAGACTGAGTTGGATAGGCTGGGACTACAAACTCACGCTTGAGACTCCCCTATGAGAAGGCCAAACGCTGGCGCAGGTGGGGTCCCTGAAGGGTTTCTGGGGATGGGATTGTATGGGAATATCTTACCTGGGAGATGTATGGGACTAGACCTCTATTTAGTCCTTTCTGGAATTCCCGACTGATTTTCAAATGCCCACCTCCTCCTTTTTTCACTAACTACAGCTTCAGCCTGCATCATTGAAATACAAGGGACATTTGGGATATCTCCCACAATGTAGTTCACTAGCGGGCCTCTTGCTTATAGGACATATAGGGAAAGGTGGAATTATGCAGCTTTAAAAGACCCTTGTGTCACATTCCCCGACCTGATGGGTCCTCTGAGGGTGAAATGGAAAGGATAGGTAGGAGCCCTTGACAAGACCGACTGGTGGGACGCTTGCATGGCTCCTCGCATGGTGGTGATCTCAGCATGGCTGCAGCTCGTACAATTTCAATTACTTCACCAGTCATACCTCACACCGTTCCAGCTGTGGAGGGTAAAAGCCTGCACTTCCCAACATATTTTTGATTCCAGGACCCCAGGGGGGTCTCTATCATATGGTATGGTTGTGCCCTGTTATCCACACATACTGAAACACCAACATATTCACTTTAATTGTGTGGTGGGGTTGCATATTGAGGCACAGCCTAATATCGCACTGCAGGGCATACAGGAGGATGCGGGTGCCTTAGGGGTGATAGGACACTAATAGGCTTTGCATGTTGGGGGCTAAAAGGAATATAGCCAAGCAGTGAAACTCACCTGTAGCCCCATCTATATTGGCATGGGCGAATGGCATTGACTGATGTGCAAAGATCGAAGAATCAATATACACCGCTAGGGGATGTCCCGGTAAATACGAGAGGTTCTGGAAGAAATGGCAGAAGCACCATGGACTAGATGAATGAAGGTGGAAAGGCATAGTAAGATATTGCTTATCTGTAGGATGCTACAGTGGAGGATGGGGGTATGCGTTTGAGCAAATGGTTGTACTGTTTTCAATAAAAATGTAACTGTTTCTATGTAAACAAAATCATGATGCAGATGGTTTAAGGTGGGTTGTGCTTTAAAAGATTTTTAAAAACCCATGCGTACTGACCAGTAAGTGAACCACAAGGGCTAGTCACTAGCCTCCTATTAGGTTTAAGGGGCACACAAGCTGAAGGAGCCTACACCTGCAATGTGTCCATCTAACCAGTATCCACTGGACTTACTCTGGACTCAAATGGTTTGGCCTGTGTGATTGAGTCCTAGCCCCCAAGAGGTGCATCCCAGGTCCTAGACCCTTGGTTGGTATTCCACTGTACTCTTTCTCCCCTGAGGGCTGCAACTTGCAACCCAAAGGCAAAATATAACAGTTTTTAGGCACAGAGTCCAAGGATCATAGACTACAGCTACTTGCCGGTTAGTGGGTAGCCTCAAACACCAATGAGAACCAAGATTTCACTGGATAACTGACCTTTTCCTCTCCAACACCGTCCACCACAACTCCAGCCTTATGCTGCAGAGAACCTCACATCACCGTCGACAAGGAAATGAAAATTGGCACGGTAAAATCTTGACTAGGACCTACCATGCATTTGCATCTGGACCCAACTGTCAGCCCAAAACTTTAACTTGGCACTGGACGTTCACATTTAAGGCTCTTAGACAACCACTATGAGTAAAAAACTGTGTTTTGCTAATTTTTAAACCAGTTTGGAGTGAAAAGCTGAGATTTTGTAAAATGATGTAAAAATCATTACTCCTGTTACTTTTGTATAAAGAAAAAATATCCAGTGATGACATTATTACTTGGCGAGGTCTCACAAACACCCCAAATAATAATCTACTTTCTCCCAACCAGTATATTAAAGTTTTAGGTCACTCACATTTAATTTTAACTTAGTTTTGAAAGTTTAACAAAGGGGGAAAATAAATGTTCCATAAAGATGCCATAATCTCACCCAAACTGTTGTGCCTATCCTGTATATGTGGGAGAATCATGTGATGGTCCTTCTGAGACCTGTCCTTATTATGCTTATTATACCTATTCTTGTTTTAATGCATGATGTCAGAGAACCCTCACAAAATATGTGAGTAGAGTTTACTTGTAGTTTTACACATGAAACAATACATTTTTCAAATGATTATGAGACTATAACATTTTAGAAAGGGGGTTTCATGTCATTTAAAACACTTCTAGCCAAATCTTTCATTTTAAACATCAGCACTTTGCATTCTGGTGGTTTTGAGTCCATAATGAAGGCACTAAAAGTGAACTACATGCCCCACAGTTCAACATGCTGTAAAAACAACAAAAAAAGCTAATAGTATCATATGTTGTAAAATGAAAAATAAAATTAGTTCATACCTTCCTGCCTTTTATCTTCTAGGCAATCACAAGTTAAACAGCCCAGTAAGTGAGAGGGCAGACTTAGGGCCTGATTACGACTTTGGTGGAGGGGATTACTCTGTTACAAATGTGACAGATATCCTGTCTGTCATTTTACAACTACCATAGGATATAATCAAACTTGTAATATGGCAGGCAGGATATCTGTCATGTTTGTGACAGAGTAATCTCCTCTGCCAAGGTCGTAATCAGGCCCTGGGCCGTCTAATGGGCTAATACTTACACTTCTTGAAAAATCTGAATATGATTTGTTTCCCAGAACAATGGGAGCAACAGCACATAGTCATTTCCAGAGACACACAGAGAGGACAAATAATGATCTGCAGGCCCTCTTCCAGAACACATACTGGGCCTAGAGGTTGATGCAATTTAGGTGGACCACATATATAATTGTAGAGCAACCTTCATTAAAAGAGTACTGATGCCCCTCCAGGCGACCAGTACCCACACAAATTTGGGCACTTTAGAAAGACGTTTAAAGAAGAGCTTTAAAAAGCACTTCCATGATTTTAGGAAATGTTCTAAGCAAAATATCTATCTCAAAACTTAAGATCAACATTACTGGTTGGGACACATGATCATGGAAGAACTGACAGCAACTGAAGAGCAGATGGCAACAATTATTGTACCTGAAGTGATGTGTGGAATCCAAGTTCGGAACATTACATTCCAAGAGGATGTGTGAACCTCAGATAAGGAATGTAACATGAAACTATATGTAACTAAGAGATTGTACATTCATCCACAGAAACGCAATAACCTCTTCATGTAGTAGTGCATACATACCCATCCACGTATATGACCCATTGTGTAAGATGAAATAAACCTCTTTTGTACCAGGTTAACAAATTACTGTTTAAAGGGTCTTAGGAATAGGAGAGATACCACACAACAAGAATATTTTAACAAAGGCCATGTTCAATGCTGCATAGCACGTGGAAGGAAAGTGTCACACAAGTTACAGTCAGGTAAATGGCTTTACAAAGTACACAGAAGCAATAGACCTGTCTGTGGAGTTAAACAAAGTTGTAGATTTTGTAAAGGTTTGTATAGAACCATAGTATATACCGTAAATAGAGCCCTTTCACAAAGCACCATTAGAGAGCCACAAAAGAAAGCAGTAAAATGTATGTGTCATGCCACACTTTTTGGCAATCTCTTGCCTCTTGAAACAAAACTGGAAAATGTATCATGGCCACATGCCATTACAGCAATAAGCACATCCATTCTTTTTCCTTAGACCCTCTACATATTTCGACACACATAAACTGTCACCAAATAAACGTGACTTTCAAACTGTGACAACGATTCATATTATCATGCATGTTAGAAATGGGGTCTCTAGTTGGCAGAGTCATACACCTTTGGCCAAATAGGGATCACAAGCCTAGTGAGGGTAAGTCACACACAATCCAAATTATCCTGGGCCCACCCTCTGGTAGCTTGGCACTGAGCAGTCAGTTTTACCTTAGAAGACAATGTGTAAAGTATTTGTGCAATAAATCATGCAATAACACAGTGAGAACACCACAGAAAGACACCACACAGGTTTAGAAAAATATAAGATATTTGTCTGATTAAATGAAGTTCAAAACGATCAAGATTTGATAAGTACACGTTGAAATATCACTTTTGAAATAATACAAATAGTCTTTAGTTCTTAAAAGCAGTAACGGTCTCTTGCCAGCACAAAGTACCTCGTCTGTGTCAAAAGTACACACATAAGGACCTTTGTGATGTGGGGTCCTTTGACGCCCTTGGATGATGCGTGGAAATCCTGGGCATGCTGGACAACGTCACAGGTACTGCGTTGATCCGGTGGGCGATGCAGGGAAGTTTCTGATGCACGGCTGGAGCTGCATTGATTCCTCTTGTAAGAAATCAGGCTTTGTCGTTCCGGCTAGGCGATGCGTCGATCCGGTGGGCTGTAGTTCAAAGTTCCGGTAGCAATGCTAGCATTGTGTCGATCTCCACTGGGGGAACCTGGGCTGCGTCGTTCCAGTTCGGCGATGCAATGAATTTCTCGCCACCGGGCAGGCTGTGCATCGATTCTGGCAGGCTGTCCGTTGATTTTCCCCGCACAAGGAGTTTCTTTGCAGAGATGAAGTCTTTTTGGCCCTGAGACTTCAGGAAACAGGAGGCAAGCTCAATCCAAGCCCTTGGAGAGCACTTCTCATCAGACCTAGAGGCCGGCAAGGCAGCAGTTCTTTACAGCAAAGCAGTTCAGGTGAGTCCTTTGGGCAGCCAGGCAGCTTCTCTTGGCAGGTTGCAGGTTCTAGTGCAGAATATCTTCCCAAGTAGTGTCTGAGCTGGTAGGGTCAGGGACAACTTATATACCCAAATGTGCTTTTGAAGTGGGGGAGACTTCAAAGAGAGGCTTAGACGTGCACAAGGTCCCCTTTCAGTACAATCCTGTCTGGCAGGGTCCCAGTAGGGGGTTTGGCAGTCTATTGTGTGAGGGCAGGCCAATGTCCTTTGAAATGTAAGTGTCAGGCCCTCCACTCTTCCGGCCCAGGAAGAACCATTCAGTGTCCAGATGTGTGCAGGTGTGACTGAGCATCCTGTGTTTGTGGTTGTCTGGATGAAATGCACAAGGGAGCTGTCAGCCTGCCCAGCCCAGACGTGGTTTGGAGACAGGCTGTAAGGCACAGAAGGATTTTAAAGGCAGAGAAATGCTCACTTTCTAAAAGTGGCATTTCTGAAATAGTAATATTAAATCCAACCTCACTGATCAGCAGGAATTTGTATTACCATTCAGGCCATAATAAATATGACCTGTTTACCCCTTTGTAATCAGAATCTACCACTCAATCAGTTTATGAGGGTAGCCCTAATGTTAGCCTATGAAAGGAGCAGGCCTCACAGCAGTGGAAAACAAATTTAGGAGTGTTCCACTATCAGGACATATAAAGCATACAGATATATGTCCTGCCTTTTACCAACACAGCACACTGCCCTCCAGGTTACCTAGGGCCTACCTTTTGGGTGACATATGTAGAAAAAGGGAAGTTTAAGGCTTGACAAGTACTTTTAAATGCCAAAAGTCAAAGTGGCAGTGAGACTGCACACACAGGCCTTGCAATGGCAGGCCTGAGACATGGGTAAGGGGCTATTAGTGTGGGTGGCACAATCAGTGCTGCAGGGCCACTAGTAGCATTCAATCTAAAGGTTCTGGGCACATGTAGTGCACTTTACTAGGGTCTTACAAGTAGGTCAAATATGCTAATTGGGCGTGAACCAATGTTACCATGTTTTAGGGAGAGAGTATATGCACTTTAGCACTGATTAGCAGTGGTAAAGTGTGCAGAGTCCTAAAGCCAGCAAAAACAGTGTCACAAAAATGGAGGGAGGCATGCAAAAAGCTAGAGGTGACCACCCTAAGGCTGTCAGGTCTAACAATGTGCATCAAATACAGTTGATTAGGCTACAAAAGACACTGAAGAGTAACCTTCAATCTAGCTCACCATGCTATACATTGTTGTCAGCAGTACGATCTTGTTTCTGCAAGACAGAGCACACCAGCAATACAGGAGTTTAGTGACAATAAGGATGAAGAGCTCCAAGCTTAACATGAAGTCACACCAAAAAGTAGAATTTGGGCCGTCCTGATGTCACCCGATTAGAAGAACAAAATCCTCAGCTTTTAAAGTTGTATCATTAACTGGCAAATACATTCTACAAAGGTGGGGAGGGGGGTTGTCATGCATGTAGATTTAAAGGAGATCCAGATCTGTCTTGGGGTCTGAGTGCCATTGTTGAGTACTTCAAAACATTGACAGTTATCTTACAGGCAATGAAAAAACCCTAAGTGACATCCAGGCTGCTGTAACCAACATTTCTGCAGGCTGGTAACCGTTCAGATTGAAATTAGGAAACTTATGTTCATGTGAGGAAATCACTAGAGGTTCTAGGTGCCAAGATGAGCATGCTCACAAGGCTTAACCATGTCCTAGTTAGTCCTGTTGTAGCCATAACCATGCAAATGGTCATGTCCAAAGGGGATATAGCATTAGTGCATCACAGGACTACTGTTGTGCTGGATGTCTGCATTGGTGGTGTGCTCATGAGATTGCACATTCCTAAATGGGTGTTTATCGAGTGGCATTCCACCTCACACAGCCTTGCTGTGCAATGTGCAACAATCATGTCACACACAATCTTGGACTGGTAACAAAGTCAATCCCTGACATATTGAAGTATTGAAATCTGGATTTCTGAATTCCAAAACAATGTTTAATAATGCAATGTAACCTGCAGTATACCTACAGTGTACTGTGTTGAAGGATTCTGCTGCAAGGACCTTTGTGTTTTTTTCTTTGCAAAATGTGTCATCAACTATGGTTTGAAGGCACAAATAAGCCCCAAATACAGGCTCAGTACCCTATGAAGCAAAATACAAAATGTGGAATAAATGCTATATTAGACTAACTGCAATATCAAGGCATCCTAGCACCTTTTAGTTCTATAATAAACACTTTTAGACTATAGAGACTTAAACTCACAAACACACACACAAACAACCCCATATACTGTACAAACCACTTATAGCATAAGACTCAGGACAAACCTTGTGCCGACAAAATCTAGACATTTCCAATGGTTTTTTTAGCTTTTGAAATAGAGTATCTAAAGGCCTTCTCATTTAGAGGATTTCCATACTGTTTTTCCAAGGGGCTCTAAGACTAGTCCTGGTTTATTCTCAACTTGCCTTATGGAGATCTGACAGGAAGATCCAGAGGCCCCATCTTACATTGATGACATTAACATCACATATGATGATTTATAACAGCACCCAACTAGGGTGGACAGGATAGTTACATTACTGACCATACAGGACTAATAAGGTGACTTTAACCAATCTAAAATAACTTACTTGAATGTGATTTTACTTGAATATGTACTAGCCATTGAGGGAAGGGGTTTGGTAGCAGACGTCTTGCATACGTGTGCCAGTTTGCAGCCTCCAAATACTTTAAGAAAGTTACGAGCCCTGAGGGGCTTTCTTAACTTCTAAAGTCACATTATGCTGAGTGAGTGTAGCCCTTCTATGTCCTAATTTCTCTCACATTGTCTGAAAAACACTGGGTTGAAAGACATAGAAATATCAGGGATGGACTCCAAGCAAACATACTAGAGATTAAATATTTGCAGATTAATGATAATAAAATAAACCTAGTTGTTGGAATTGTTCCCATTTTCTTGGGCTATGTATACATACTTTAAAACTAAGGACGGACAGTTCAAATTGCTTACAAATTCCACAACTAAAGAATACTTTTCTCCCATAGAGAAAAGTTTTACTGTAGCACAGACGACCATTTTGAAAGAACTCTCTTTGGGAAAGAATAGACTAATAATTATTGTTTCTCCTGCTTCCACACCAGAGGATGCAGCACAAGTATTCCTAATGCTCGCTCTCTACACCTGTGCTGGGTGCAGTGGGACATGTCTTTATGTGCAGTTAAAATATGAGTAAGATCTGACATTTCCTTCAAGAATTTCTCAATTGTACACAAAGGGGGTTATTCCAACTTTGGAGGAAGTGGTAATTCGTCCCAAAAGTGACGGTAAAGTGATAGATATACCACCAGCCGTATTACGAGTCCATTATATCCTATGGAACTCGTAATACGGCTGGTGGTAAATCCGTCACATTTGGGACGGATTACCACCTCCTCCAAAGTTGGAATAACCCCCAAAATGTTTTACAAACTCCTACTATTCCACCCACTGAGGACTATAAGACTGTTTGATATGCAGATAGTTTTGCACAGCCTGTGGTTGGTATTAAACAGAAATACTCTGGGGCATATTTATACTCCGTTTGCGCCGAATTTGCGTCGTTTTTTTCGACGCAAATTAGACGCAAAACTAACTCCATATTTATACTTTGGCGTTAGACGCGTCTTGCGCCAAAGTTCATGGAGTTAGCATCATTTTTTTGCGTGAACACCTTCCTTGCGTTAATGATATGCAAGGTAGGCGTTCCCGTCTTAAAAAATGACTCCGATGCATATGCGTCGTATTTATACTCCGGGGCAAAAATGACGCCCGGGAGTGGGCGGGTCTAAAAAACCCGCATTAGCGCCGGATTTTAGCGCCTGGGTCAGAGCAGGCGTTAAGGGACCTGTGGGCTCAGAATGAGCCCAGAGGTGCCCTCCCCTGCCCCCAGGGACACCCCCTGCCACCCTTGCCCACCCCAGGAGGACACCCAAGGATGGAGGGACCCACCCCAGGGACATTAAGGGACATTAAGGTAAGTCCAGGTAAGTATTTTTTTTTTTTTTTTTGTGGCATAGGGGGGCCTGATTTGTGCCCCCCTACATGCCACTATGCCCAATGACCATGCCCAGGGGACAGAAGTCCCCTGGGCATGGCCATTGGGCAAGGGGGCATGACTCCTGTCTTTGCTAAGACAGGAGTCATTTCAATGGGGGATGGGCGTCGTAATAAAATGGCGCAAATCGGGTTGTGGCGATTTTTTTGCCTCAGCCTGACTTGCACCATTTGTGGACGCCCAAACGCCATTTTCCCCCTACGCCGGCGCTGCCTGGTGTACGTTGTTTTTTTTAATGCACACCAGACAGCGCCGGCGGCTAACGCCGGCTAACGTCATTGAATAAATACGGCGCCCGCATGGCGCTTCAGAATGGCGTTAGCCGGCGCTAATTTTTTGGGCGCAAAACTGCGTTAGCGCAGTTTTGCCTCAAAAAGTATAAATATGGCCCTCTGTATCTTGAGCTTTAGTGCAGGGTAGTTTTGAAATGATGTATTCAAAGTGTTATATAAACACACAAAAGCTCTAGTTTGCACTGTACAGTTCACAGACAATCATGCCTTCTTGCTCTTACTAAAAAAGGCTGATCCATCAGTTCCCACTAATTGTGTTGGATTTCAACCTTCTATGTGCAAGGGTACAATGTCAATTTAGCACATTTGCAATGCAACAGATTCAGAGATTTAAAAGGTAAACCAATTAAAAATAAACAGCTCTGGCAAACAGTGACTTCTTTTTTTTTTTTTATAATTTTTTATTGTATTATAAACACTGCAGTACATTACAAAATCAAGGGGGATCAAAGTCCCGGCATTTATAAACAATTGTACCTCAGAGAATAGGAAAGAACGGACGTAATAATAGGATATTGTTCAAGTCGGGCATACAGTGGGAGAAGGGGGTTAAAAGAAATATAGATAGGGGTGAGAAAGAGTAAGCAAATAGGCGGGCAAACAAGGTTTCGTGTCTACAGTCACTCAGGATGTAAACAAAAAAGGATAAGGGAAGAAGACAAATGGACAAGCTAATCGTGCAGTAGGGGTTTATCGTTGTGTCGATGACTGGAATCGGACCAGGTCGCATAGCCTATGTATTAGAATGCTCTAGGGTTGTGGATTGTCAGGGTAACTGAATGGTGAAAATAAGAGGACGTGGGTCTCATGTCTCCACTTGGCTAGTTCAGGATGATGCAATGTATTCTACTCATGGCACGTGTTGAGGGATCTTACGAAAAAGGTCATCTGAGGATGATGGAAGGGATCAATCAATATATAGCCTCTGGTTAAGAAAGAGAAGGAAAAAAGAGGGAATCAGAGTAAAGAAGAAAAGAAAAGAGAGGAATAAGAATAATAAGGGAAAGAAAGAAAAAGAATACTAGACGGAGGAGGAGGGGGATAGAAAGGAGATAGGGAAGGGAGAGGGAGGGAGGTGGGGAAGAGTGGGCGGGGGTGGGTGTAGTTTCCGGGTGGTTCGCTATCTATCTACTGTGAGGAAGGGGGCCCACACCTGAGTAAATACTTGGGCTAGGTCTTGTAGGCTATAGATAATTCTCTCATGCACGGCCGTGCAGGTCATGGCTACGATCCATTCCTCCAGGGCTGGTGGGGCCTCTGACCGCCAATGTCGGAGTATGCATATTTTTGCAGTGGCTAGTGCAGTGTGCAGCAGCCTTTTGTGTGGTCTAGAGAGGTCTGGCAGGGGGGTCGTATCATGCAAGAGTGAGAGGGAAGGGGGGAGTGGCGACGGGAGCAGCATAGATTCGGCTAGAGTGGAGCTCACAACGTCCCAGAGTGGTCGAACTGTGGGACAGTCGGTCAAAATGTGTTTTAGATCACAGGATGTCTCTGGACATCTCCAGCACTTCGCATGTGGAAGGAGTCCTGTCCTGTGTAGTTTCGCTGGGGACCAGTGCCAGTCGGGTAAGACCTTAAAGAGGCAGAACTTTAAGCGTGCCTCCCGCATACCTTTGTCCAAGGCTTCCAGAACGTCTTCCCAGTCGGCTGGGTCTAGGACTGCCTGCAATCGGGTTTGCCATTGCAAACGTAGCCTATCTGCCAGGGGCTGGGAATAGAGTTGTCGGGTGATTAAGTCATAGAGGCCTGCCATTACTCCCTTATGTTGCCCCCATTGTTGCAAATAAGCCACTATGGGGAGGACTGGGACCCCCGCCGGACAGCGTCACCTCCCAAGGAGATACAGGTGGTCATTACAACATTGGTGGTAAAAGCAGCCTCCCGCCGTGCAGAAGACCGCCAAAACACCGCCGCGGGCGTGGAATTCTGCCACACCTATTATGACACACATCTCGGAATCCGCAGAAATTCGGACACCCACACAACTCCACCACACCAAAGGTCAGTGTAAAACTGGCTAAAACAATTCCTCCACCGTCACGCCAACAGAAACACGCCCATACTATCACGACCCACGAATCCACGCGGCTTTCAACCGCAGTATTCCATTGGCGGTACCGCCGTGCTCAAAATACACACACATCTCCAAAACACCGCCACATTGGAGAATTCCAAATACACACACATGACACACATACAAACACCACTCCCACACACCCAATTCAATATAAAACACACACCCACATCACCCACAAACCCCTATGACCAGAATTCACGAACGAAGGCCAGAGAGACAGAGAGCACAGCAATAGAGAACCCCACCACACAGAGGCACACAACACCATAACCCATACAACATTCCACGCACAAAACACCACACACCACTAAACATCACCACACACATCAACACTTACACCACCCCACACATCACCCACACCACCCCATGTCACGCCAAAGACACCCCCGATTTTCCGAGGAGGAGCTCAGGGTCATGGTGGAGGAAATCCTATGGGTAAAGCCACAGCTATTTGGCTCAAAAGGTGCAGCACACCTCCATAGCCAGGAAGATGGAGCTATGGCAAAGAATCGTCGACAGGGTCAACGCAGTGGGACAGGACCCAAAAAATCGGGAGGACATCAGGAAGAGGTGGAACGACCTACGGGGAAAGGTGCGTTCTGTGGTCTCCAGGCACAACATCGCAGTACAGCGGACTGGCGGCGGACCCCCACCTCCTCCCCCACAACTAACAACATGGGAGGAGCAAGTCTTGACCATCATGCATCCAGAGGGCCTCGGAGGAGTCGGTGGAGGAATGGACACTGGTAAGTCAAATCTTAACTATCATATCCCCCACCCTACCTGCATGCTATCACACACCCCCAGCCTCACCCCCTCCCCTATTACCCCAAATCCTCACTAATGTAATAATAACACAAACTACTCATCCCAACACCAAGCCCTGCATGACACAAGTAAGCATGGTCACCCCTCACCAAAGCATGCTCACTCAACATACCCAGAACAACCCCCTAACCATCATCATACAAACCCACACACAGGAATGCTTGCACTGGGGTACACGCACACCCACCCATTGCACACCATTACACACACACATGCAATAATCATGCTCTCATATCCCTGCAGGACCACTAAGGAACGTCACCACACCGGAGGGTCCAGACATCTCCGGTCCACCCACAGAAGAGGCCCACAGTGACGACAGCAGCTCTGCCCTACTGGATCCTGATGACCAGCCCGGACCATCGTGGGCCTCGGGACAGTCGGTTCCCCTTGCACAGGCACAGCCCAACACTGACCTTCCACCCTCTGGTAACACCAGCACAGCACCCACCCAGCGGGCCCATACCTCCGTACCCAGGACACGTCAATCAGTGGTGTCCACCACTACAGGGAACCCAGGATAACCCACCACCCCAACAACAACAGGGACCTGGGGGCAGTGGTAGTGGGCACACGGTCCAGGGGACGGAGGCACAGGAACACAGGGGAACTGGGAGGGCTGCTGTGCGACAGGGGGCGAACAGGCCAAAGGAACCCACTCTCCACGAGGCCCTCTCCTCCATCATGGGAGCATACCACCACTCCCAGGAGACGATGGCGATGGTCCTGGCCAAGTTTCAGGAGACCCAGCGCCTGCAGTAGGACCATTATTTGGGGTTCAGGGAGGAGCTCAGAACCATCAGCTCTGCCCTGGGCACCATCGTAGGATCATCAAAGGACATACAAAAGACCATGAGGGACACCGTGGCACTCCAAGGGGCCCCTCACACTAGCATGGATGATGAACTGCCCACCACCTCCGCCGGCGCTAGTGGACAGGACTCCCCGCCACAGGACCACCACACCAGCACCCCACCCCCTGCAGACGGACAACCAGCACGCAAGCGGTCCCTGAGATCCAGGAACAGGACAGAGCAAGATGGCAAGACCCCCGCGAGGAAATGAGACCAACCTGATTGTCCTCCCACTGTCCCACTTTGTTACCCTGTCCATACTTTAACTGCCCCAGCTCCACTTCCTATGTCCATATGGGCAGTGCACCTGTGTGACCAATAGACTGGACTCTGCCATGGACATTCCTCCACCGTCCCCATCACCATTTTACAACCCCCCTCCATTTTTGAGCACTTAAATAAACACCCTTGAACCACAAAACAATCTGGTGTCAGTCTGTGATTTGGTAAATTTGTATTATCAATGACAGTGTCAAAATGTGTTTTCAATTGTAAAGCCAACATACCTATGTCACACATTACAAGTCCTTGAAGGATGCAAGCAGATGACACACGTTGGTAACCACACCTGTGAAACCGTAATGGAAAGGTACAACTCAGTGACCAAATAGTGCTATGGAATGACAGACATGATAGAGGTAGAAGTGTGAAAGTGAATGTAATGGTAAAAAAGAAATGTTCTCACCTGTGTGTCACTGGAAATATTGCTGTATGACTGACTCCCTGTTGTCTATGTCTTCTTCCTCAGCTTCCTCCTCATTACTGTCCACAGGCTCCACAGCTGCCACAACACCGCCATCTGGACCATCCTCCTGCAGAAAAGGCACCTGGCGTCGCAAAGCAAGATTGTGAAGCATCGAGCAGGCGATGATGATCTGGCACACCTTCTCCGGTGAGTAGAATAGGGAACCACTTGTCATATGGAGGCTCCTGAACCTGGCCTTCAGGAGGCCGAAGGTGCGTTCGATCACCCTCCTAGTCCGCCCATGGGCCTCATTGTAGCGTTCCTCTGCCCTGGTCCTGGGATTCCTCACTGGGGTCAATAGCCAGGACAGGTTGGGGTAACCAGAGTCCCCTAATAGTCACACACGGTGCCTATGGAGTTGACCCATCACATACGGGATACTGCTAATCCGCTGATAGCACCTGCACTTCAGGGGGTATTCCTGTGGGATGGCGGATTGGTGACATCAGGTCTGGCTCCAACTGGGTACACAGTTCCTGGATTGTGACACGGTCAAACCTGTAGGTGATGATCAAATGTCGCTCCTCCATTGTTAACAGGTCCACCAGCGGTCGGTACACCGGAGGATTCCGCCATCTCCTCAAATGTCCCAGCTGACGGTGCCTAGGAAGGACAACAGCGACCACAGAGTCAACAAATTTCCAGGTATGTACCCACAGATACACAGAACATGACACCAGACACAAAACTCTTCCTGTATGTGTGTGGAGTGTAGGCCTAGGTATGTGTGACGCAGAAGTAAATGAAGCCATGTGGGCCCCTGAAATGGCGGCTGCCTGACCTCTAAAGTGGGACATTGGGATGTGAGGTATCTGCGCTGGCGTTGTACACCGTCGCGGTAGGCGGTCGTAGACCGCGGCGCAACGCTGCATTGGTTAACATTGGACCCTATGGGTCCCAGGAGCCAATGACGAAGAGCGCCGGCAGTGATGATACGCACCGCCGCGGACGTCACCGCCATTTTCTATCTGTTCAATCACTCGATACCTGATCTTCGACAGGAGAGGACCTACACTGCAAGTGCTGCTGTGACCTCGGTCTGGAAGAGACAATGGCTGCTGCGTCTGGGGAAAGGGCCCCTGCCTTCACTGCTCAGGAGTTGGAGAAGCTAGTCGACGGGGTCCTCCCCCAGTACACGCTACTCTACGGTCCTCCAGACCAACAGATAAGTACACAGGGAGCACGTTGTATGGGCTATGCTGGGTGGAGAGGGCTGGATGTCAGTAGGAAGGAGTTCAGCGACCATGAAGGACTGTGAATGCACGTGCCACATGGCAAGGGTAGGGATGGGGGCCACTCACATCGACGGTGCAGTTGGTAATGACTTCTCTTCTTCCCCTGTACATGGCATGTAGGTCAGCGCCCACCAGAAGAAGGACATTTGCCGTGCCATCGCCAAAGACGTCCGGACCCTGGAGGTCCACCAGAGATGGGGCACCCACTGCCAGAAAAGATGGGAGGACATTCGCCGCTGGAGCAAGAAGACGGCGGAGGCTCAGCTGGGGATGGCCTGCCAATGTAGGAGGGGTGCCTGTCGCACCATGACCCCCCTGATGTTCCGGATCCTGGCGGTGGCCTACCTGGAGTTGGATGGGCGCTTGAGGGCATCACAGCAGACACAAGGGGGTGAGTACAACATCATTCAGCGAACTTTGCACGCAGTGGAGGGGTCTGGGTGGGGGACGAGGGCTGTGGGTTTCCCTAGGCCAGGGCGAGTTCTGTAGGCTAGGCCCCTCCGTAATGCAGGCCATATGGCACTCCACCCCACCTCTGTAGAGTGCCAAGTATAGGAATACATGTCCCTGTGTCATGTATGTGTGCAGATGTCCACCATAGCCATGTAGGCCAGATCCCAGGAATTGCATCTGTAGAGGCCAAGAGCACGGCGTAGTGCAGGGGGCTTCTGTGCCCGTATTGTCCGCCAAAGGGAGCGGTAAGCCATGCACTCAACCTGTCTTTCTTCTGTCGTTCCTACCCCTTTTTGTGCTGTCCCTGTTCTTTTGTGCATCAGCATCATCAGGCGGAGGTACAGTGGCACCGGAGCACGAGGGAGCTGCATCCCACATGGCCATGGAGGGCCACACCACAGACTCTGAATACATCAGTGTGACGGAGGGCGAGGGGAGCTTCACGTCGGTCACCGGATCACCAAACAGCGACAAAGACTCGTCCGCCGATGGGAGCTCCCTTGTGGTGGTGGAACAGTGGGCAACCCATCCACTGTAGAGACTTGAGAGACTGTGGCATTGCACTCCCCAGGATACATCAATGGGCATGGAGCCCCGTCGTGGATCTGGCGTGGTGCTGTAATCCGGCTGAGGTGCCCCCCCCTACCCTTCCCCCTGAGGTGCCTGTTGTATTTCTATCTGATGCCCCTGCAGTGTTCTCTCCGTTTGTGGACAGGTATCTAGTGTGGGCCTCGCCCATGCATTTTGGGCCCATTGGTCCAAGGAAATTGATATGTGCATACCTGCAGTACTACTCGTGATGTATGATTTTCGATTGTTTATATATATCTGTATATATTTGGTTACTCTATTTTAATACATTACAATGTTTGGACTGATTTCCTTTTGTCTTTGCATTCTTCCGGGGGGGTTGTGGGTTGTTACTGTGCTGTTTGGAAATGCATTGGTGTGTGTGTTGTAGTGGGTGGGATCGGGTTGGGAGTGGGGGTGTTGCGTGTGTGTCCCCCTGACTTTTGCCTCCCCCCTCCCTTATGTCGTAGGTGCAGTACTAACCATTGTCTTCGACACCTACGTTGCTGATGTTCGTAGAAGAGCAGGTAGACGAGCGCAGGGAGTATTTGGAGTTCGGGCTCCATGGTGCCCTCCTTCCTCGTGGCGTGTGTTAAGGTGAGCGTTTTCCCATTGCAAAAGCTGTTTCCGCCGTGTTTTTATCCACAGTGAATCTGCCCCGGAAAAGGTGGTGGATTGGTGGGTTGTGATACTGTGGGCGGTACATTGTCTCCCGCCTGTCTGTTGGTGGTGACCGTCGCGCTGCTTGTCTGTACCGCCGTGGCGGTCGGAGTGTTAAAGTGGCTGCCTATGTTGGCGGTTTCCACCAGGGTCATAATTCCCTTTTTTTTGTATGCCGGCCTGTTTGCGGTATTACCGCAGCTTTAACATCGTCTGCCAGGGTGGTAATGACCCCCACAATGCCTTGACAGGTTTGTTTTTAATCTATCAACGCACATATTATAATATAGGTTGTACTTTTCATGCAATATTTTATGTATCTTTTTATGTGCCATTTTCACCATGTTTTGATTAATTCGAAGAGCAATTTATTCAATTATGTCATAATAATAAACTACACACACACTCTTTATACCTGTTTAACTAAGTACATTTACTCATGGTTTTAAATATGTATATGTATGCACATATATGTGTGCATATCTATGTGTATTCATGTGTGTATGTATGTGTGTGTGTGTGTGTATATATATGTATGTATGTGTGGATGTTGTTCTGTGCTTGGCATGTTCGTGGGTCATTGCATGGCTCCTGGGTAGGGTGCTATACTAGATATCTATGAATCCCTGCTCTCATCTTATATCACACTTATCTACCCATCACCATATGTCATGTCTCTATCAATTTATCCTCCATTCCCAATCTGACTCATCCCAAATCCATTCTACTTCTTTCATCTCCTAAATAACTCTTCCTAAGCTCTTCCCTCCGCTTCCACATCTAACTCACCAAACCTCACTTTACTACCATGACCTCCCAAACAACCCTACTAAATTCACCCTCATTTATCTCACCCTGCTACTATGATCGCCCTAACCCCTTCCACAGACTATTCCATCCTCCATCCTCCTTTACTCATCCAAGCCTAAATCTTATTACCATATACTCCCAATTAACACTTCTGGATTCTTTCCTCTTCCACCCCTCCATTACTCCAGTCAATCTAATTAACAAACTCTCATATCCGCGGCTCAAATTAACTCATAATAACACTAAAACTGTACTCATATTTCCCTATACTAATCCATCACTAATTCTTGGTGGGTTCCGGAGTAGCGTGCATTTCGCCAAAAAGCGCTTCGATGCCTCGTCAGGGGTAGTAAGCACTATATAAATACTATTACAATTACAATTACAATTAGAATTCATAAGAGTATTATATGTGATTTGATAAAATTAGAGATGTAAGGAAATGCCTCTTTTTGCCAGATCACCCAAAACATTTTTGGACTGATGCTACTAGTTGTTCGACCCCGAAAGTGCACTGTGACTTTCCAATCAGGCCCCAACACCCGTGCTATGACCCTTAAAAAGCAAATGATAATTGATTTAGTTCTAATTGTTATATGTTAACCGATTTAGAAGTCCCTTGTATGCGGTGCCAAGTGTACCCAAGGTCTGTAAGATGTGCCTATCTTGGTCTCAAGTGTGACAAAGGAAAGCATTTCTGCTAGCCTCACATTGCAGAATTGAAGAGTGTTTTGTAAACTGATAACTGGGCTTTGGCAAAGATAAGGCTTTTTAATATTTATGTCACCCCTAAGCTAGGACTAACAAGCTGTTCAGGTAGGGTGTCTTATAATAAAAAGAAGGACATGGGTTTTAATGCCTTTGCATGTCATGACAGTAAAAAACACATTTTCTTGTTTTTATTTTTGGAAGGCTAGTAGCCCCATAGGTAAATATGGAGTTATAGTCTTACAACTCAGCAGTGCTAACTTCCAAATAGGACTATTCAATCAGATACCTTAAGGAACTGAAAGAATAGCTGCATTAAACCAGACATGATGTGCAAGTTAAATTTAATGTAAATATTCTACAAATAGCAATATTAGAAAGTTGCCATTTTATTGCCCACATTGTCCAGTGGCTGGTTTCTGCTGCCCTTCTGGTGAGAAGTGAGAATGACTCTCAAGAAAAAAAAAACAAAGACAGGACATGCTGAGGAAAGAGGTGTGGCCACCTCCTGACAGAATGGCCAGAGTGGGTGTGAGCCCACATATTGAACTTCAAAGGGTGAGCCACCTTTGAAAAGACATTTTTTGTCACACTATGAGAAAGCTGCTCTTTTGTTAAGGCAGACAGGCTGACATTTACAGCTGACAAGTAAAACCCATTGCCAAACCATTTTTAAGGGGAGCGTACCACGTAGGTAGCCACAACTCTGAGCTGGGATAGGGAGCTCCACACACTGATAGAAGGCCCTAGTCATGTTGCAACTGGCAGAAGAGCTCACTCTGGGATTGCTATATGCCACACACACAAATTAGTCATCAGGTGAGAGGATCGTTAGTAAACCAATGACTAGTGAGTCTCCACCACCCCTAAGCTCTTAGCGGGCATAAATTTGGCACCACTGGCACCAAGAGCTCAGATCACCTAATGTGTTGGGGAGGACACTGAAGGATTGTCATACAATTCATTTGACCCACCAAAGAGAGGCTGTAACAAAGAATGGACTGCTACCGAGGACTGGCAGGGAGTGGGCTGCGCTGCAGTGCCCCACTCATGGGAAAATTGCCCTCAAGTATCAGACAAAAGGAGTGACTCTAACAGTCAGTTGGCTGATCCCCTGTTATAGCCCAGGGCCACAAACACTGAGAAATCTGAACCCCTGTGAGCCCACAGCCAAAAAGCCTGATTGCTGCTTGATGCTGAAGTGCAGCCTGGAAGACTGAGTCCTGGACATTACAAGGTGCCTCTGATTTCGCTGGACTAGGGAAGGCTTTAAGAATGTCCACTCATTGCCTTGCATGACAGTTATTACCATTTATTGGAGCCACTGGTTCTGCTGTAACCAGAGACCAGTTGTTCAGTGGGAACTCAACCTGTGCTGGACTTTGCCCTAACTCCATTCAAGATTGATCCTTGAAGCCAAAGATGACCCCCAGGCCTGAGGACCAAGGTGTGTCCAGAGGAAACCCCCCTTAATGAACCCAGCATCTTCAGCATCCTTCAGCATCCTGTATCCTTTGCACCAAGACCACTTCATTGACTTCAATTGTGGTCCTGACTAAGGATTTGAACTGGACTGTAAACTGCTAAAGGTGACATATAACTGTCCCCCTAGAACTGTTTGGCACATGTGACTGGCTCCCTAACAGATTTGGCATCTGTAAGAGTGCCTATATACTTAGTTACTCATGCCTACTAAGCCTCTTGGGATTTAGGCCATCAACTTGGATGCTCCAGCCATCTCTGTACTGAGCTTTTCCTTGAATCTGACTCCAGGTGTAACTCATCTCTTTGCAGGCAGCCTTGAAACCTTGGTGCCAGGTGTTTCTTGACCTTCCTCTTTTCCTTCTCCCTTAATGGTTTCAGGTCAGTGCTTGCCTGTTCAATTCAGACTTTCAGAGGGTGTGATCTACCCATCCCCAGTGTCTTTTCATGATTTCTTCATGAGCAGGGAGTTGGAAAGTCTGCTGCTATAGTTCATTGTTGCTGATGGTGTTTGGCCAGCAGATTTTGAGGATTTAACCCAGACAGGTGTTGATAAAGGTCTGGACTTTGTTGGTGGTGGTCACTGTTGTCCTCCAAGTTTCTGCTCCATACAGGAAGACAGATTTTGCACTGGTGTTAAAAAGCCTGATCTTGGTTTGAAGCATTAGGTCCTTAGAGCTCCAGATCTTCTTCAGCTGAATGGAGACAGCCCTTTCTTTGGAGGTTCTTGCCTTGACATCAGCCACTCTCATGCTCTGCTTATCTATAACACTGCCCAGGTAGGTGAAGGCCTCAACCTCTTCCAGTGTATCGATGGCACAAGTGACTGCAGTTGTGCTGGCCAAGTTAGCCTTCAGGATCTTGGTGTTTCCACTGTGGATGTTGGAGTCAAGTTGTGCTGATGTGGCTGTCACATTTTTAATCTTCTCTTGCATCAACAGATAGGTATGGGAGAGTAGGGCCAGGTCAGCTGCAAATTCCAGGTTGTTGAGCCGCATCCAAAGTGTCCACTGGATCTATCTTACTGTGGATGTCTCTATGTTCCAGTCTAATGAAGCAGGAAGAGAAATGTCAAGAGCAACCAAACCTAGCTCCAGTCCTCACTTGGAAGGCCACTGCGAATTATCCTTCATGGACTATCCTGCAGGTCAGTACCTTGTAAAATGATGACTCTTATCAGTTTGTCTGGCACACTGCAGCAGAGGAATAGTTTCCAAAGGGGCTCTCTATGCATGCTTTAAATGCTCAAAGCCGATGAAGTTGCCATAGAAGATGGAGTTCCATTCCATTGATTGCTCAATGATGATGCACAGTGTTGCATTGTGGTCTGTGCAGTATTTATCTTTGTGGAAGCCAACTTGCTGATCTCACAACTGAGCATCAATTTTTTCCTTTATTCTGTTCAGGATAACTTGTTGAACACTTTGCCTGGGGTTGATAGAAGAGTTATCCATCAATAGTTTGCCCAGTTACTCAGGTCACCTTTCTCATGGATCTTGATGAGATAGCCATTCCCATCTGATGGCAACTTTTCCTCTTCCCATATCCATCGAAACATGGAGTATTGCCTGTCTTCTGATGTTTCAATGTCTGCCTTCAGTGCCTCTGCAGGAATGTTGTCAGTTCCTTCTGCCTTCCCATTTCTCAGATGTTTGATGGCGTGGAATAATTCTTCCATAGCTGGTCTGCTGCAGTTGATTGGAACGTCTTTGTTAGGTGGATATAAGTCTGGTGGAAACTGTAACAAGGCCTGGTTCAACAGTTCTTCAAAGTGCTCCATCCATTTTCATTGCTGGTCTTTGTTACCCATGATTGTCTTCCTAGCTTTGTCTTGTAACAGTCTTTCTGGCTTGTTGTATCTGCAGGAGAGTTTCCTTGGGATATCATAGAGTTCTTTCAAGTTTCTATAGTTTGCTTCTTGAGATTCTGTGGCGTCACCATTGATGAATCTTCTCTTGTCTGCTCTTAAGCTTCTCTGTACTTCCTTGTTGGTTTTCATGTAATCTCTTGGAACTTTGCTTTGTCTGCACTTGTTTGGCTGGTGTTGACTGCAACTTTCTTTTTCCTTTTGCTCTTGGATTTTGCAGAGAGTCTGCTGGTGTTTATTGGGACCCAGTACATCCTGGCAGGTTGATTAAACTGTTTCTTTGATCTTCTCCCACTCACTCTCTACTGGGTGTGTCGTACCCTCAATCTTGCAGGGCTTGTTACTAAGGATGGCTGAATTTCACTCCATTTCTGGGCATCTTTGATGAGGGTTGTGTTATATCACTGGTGTTGGTTTGTTGGTTTCATGCATTATTTTTTCAGCTTTAGCTTGAGCCTGGCCATGACAATGTAATGGTCTTATTCTGTGTTACCTTCTCTCATCACTCTCACATCCAGCAAGGACTTCTGGAATTTCTTGGCAACGCAGACACCCATGTTACCTTGATGAATTCTTTTGTGTGGGAATACACTACCACCTATCACCATACTGTTCAGGGCACAAAGACCTCTGAGCCTTTCACCATTCTCGTTCATGTCATAGGCCCAATGCATCTTCGTACCCAGTGTTGTCACTTCTGAACTTGGCATTGAGGTCCCTTATCAGTATGGTGATGTCTCTCTCAAGGCATTTCTCCAGGAGGATGGACTCGAAACTTTTGTAAAACAGTTATTTTTTCTCTTCTTTGCTGTCATTTGTAGGTGCATACGATTGGATAACACACATGCTGATTTTCTTTTAGCGGAAGGTAGCTGTGATTATTCTGGGACCATGGGCTTTCCATCAAGTCAAAGCTCTGTTGGCTGCTGACATTATCATCAGTGCTACTCCCTGCGTGTGTGGGATGTTCTCTTCCTCATGTTCAGCATACAGCAGCATTTCTCCTGGAGCTGTTATTGTCTATCCGGACTGCGTCCATTTGATCTCACTGATGCCAAGCAAGGCAAGGTTGTATTTTTTCATCTCTGCTGCTACTTGAGCTGTCTTGCCTGTCTCATGCATGTTCCTCATGTTCTATGTCCCAAAGGTGCTAATCTTGGTTGAAAGCGGGTGGATCGGCTTTGTGGTTTCCAAGGATCTCTGGCTTTAACCACAAGGTGTCATTGCTCTCCATGAAATACCTTTTGGTAGATGTTTCTGTAGCTAGGAATTTTTTACATGGTAGGGTAGCAAGCCTGATGCATAACTCTGCTCCTTTTGCAGCTGGACTTGGGAATGACCATGGCATAGTTAAGAGTGCACATAAAGCTGTTTTCAACTTGCTTGTGATAGCTTATCATAAACCACTATTGCAGTCAACTCTTTGAATTATCGCAGTGAGTGAAAAATAAGTAATAAAGCAGTCTGATGAAAGATGTAACTACACTCTATTTTTATAAATTGGAGTCAGTTTTTTGTGTGGTGTTTTCTTCTTATTTGCTGTTTTTGGTACTTCCTAATGCTTTACACTGTTACTTTGATAAAGCCCGACTGCTCTGTGCCACACCTACCTCAGACTGAGCTAAGGTTTTACAAACAAAATTACTGGACTTGATGAGGAAGTGTAACATTATTACACAGTAAGGTTGCACAAAGACACCATGTAATAATGCACATTCTCACAACAGATGTCTTTTGAATGCTACTATCGCAATTAACAATCTGGGGAAGTCATGAACACTGTGACAGGGCCCATTTAAATCTCTTCTATTTTTATCATGTGCTTGTCTGCAGATTATTTTATCTCTCTATTAGAAAAAATGCAGCAGTGTTAGCATGTCCACCTCCTACAGAGGACAACTTATTTTTGTTATGTTATTATTGCCATAGTTAAATTGTCTTCTTCAGTCTTTAATGTCACCAACCTTATAAACAAGATAGGATTTGTATGCAGATACTGTTAAAAACTCAGGCATCTGACCAGTAACTGGAGAGGCTTTATGACGGAAATATCAGGCCATAGTCCTGTCTATTTGATGTTATGAACCAGACACAGTTGAGGGTTGCTCCAGGGCTCTGAAAATGGTGCAAAGAAGTGGCCTTCAGCCCTGCACTGCTTACGCATCCCAGAAAAGGTCTGTGAGAGAGAATAGCTAAATGTCTATTTCTCACTGTGAAAAGGAATTCTGTGTGATCCATCTTAAGAAACTCGATTTATGGGCTTGATATTTTCTGCATCTGTTAAATTTTAGCACATAGAAGTAGCAGTAGTATTTTTGGATGCTAAGAACCTGCTAGCCATGTTAGGAATTTTCTTATAGTTTTTGCTTGCTATATCATGTATTGCAGCATTTATTCTTGCATTATGTGCGGTTACTGTTTATATTTCATGCATTAGACTTGGGTTTAAAAATATTTTAAAGTTTTATCTTGCTTTTATTATGAAAAAAGGTTTGGAGTTCTACTGTGTCACTGGGCTCATTTAGAGGGACTAATCGTGACCAGAAAAAAAAACACCCATACAGCATATCTGAGTGGGTTGTGTACTTGTCACAGTCTAACACATTCGAATTTGTGTTGGTGCCCTGAACTGAGTCCTTGCACTTGGGGCTTAGAAATCCAACCCTTGAGGCTCTGGGGGAAGGGTGAGATCATGACAGGTGGCAAAGCATGCTATCACTGTTTGGCTAAAAAAACCTACTCTGCCTATAAAGTCATGGACTTTGAGCATAGAAAAAGGTTTTCACATTGCACTTGCATTAAACCTCTGTTAAGTTGCCAGTATGCTAGAGTTTCTGGTCCTGAAATCAGATCAAATAGAGTTTGCCTGCTTTTGTCCATGTTCCTATCCATATTCATTCAGTATACAGGACTAGAAACTGCACTACTTCTTTAACTTTCTTCATAGTTAAAAGATTGTAAAGAATGATGCTCTCCAAGCCACTCCTAAACTCTGGTGTTATAACCATAGCTCAGAGTTCAATGACACATGGCGTTCTTACAGAGTGGCAAGTTGCCAATGGGCTTACTGTTCTTGTCAAGTGTAAGTTATTCGTAGGCTAGGGATATTTAGTTTCAGATTGTGGTAAAATCGTTAACTGTATGTCGTGTTTTGGTAGCCAGGAAGTCATACTCAAAGAGAATAGAACAGGGGAACCTTTTGTTTGATCATGTACTATCTGTTGACTGACATTTGGGGTTATACTTGTTGATGAAATAGCTTGATTTCTCTTTCTTTCACAAAAATAAATCACTTTTTGGTGCTGTTTGCACTGTCCATTTCAAAATATCTAACACTGTGTGAGTAGCCATGGCTGAAACATTCTAAGTAAGGAACTAAGGGTCTGATTTAGATTTCAGCAGACTGTGTACTCTGTCACAAATGCAATGGATATAGAATCTGCCATATTACAAGTGTCATTGGATATAAAGCACTTGTAGTATGGCAGATGGTATATCCATCATGTTTGTCTGCTGAAATCAAAATCAGGCCGTAATTTCTGGGTTGAGTTCCATGGGTTTCACAGAATGATTTGTGATTTGAGAAATATAAGAGACTGTTTGCCATTCCCTTACTAACATACATTGTCAATCAACTGCAATCTACTATATAGATAAATATAAGAGACTGTTTGCCATTCCCTTACTAACATAAATTGTCAATCAACTGCAATCTACTAGGTAGGAACATTTTTAGGCTTTTTGACACATGCACAAGTATGCAAAAAAAGTTGAACTGCCTCATATTTTCTCATTTACATTTCATGAGAAAACATTCCACTTCAGCTGAGCAGCCACAGCTTGAACATTAGCATCACCCCCTTGTCCCTCTCTCACTTTCAACTGATCACAAATTGAGCCCCTCCTGCCTTTATCAGACACCCCACCTGACCTCCTTTGAATTATGTTATAAAGCCCCACCCTTCCATTCCTCCTTCTGTTTAGTTTGTGTCTTATAGCAACCCTACCTGTTGGTGGTGGCAGAGCCTCGTGAATTGCTCAAAATAATACATTTTTATTTTGCTTATGTTCCCTAGCAGCACAGTCTTGAACGGTAGGCTTATGCATGACCCTTCTTTGCTTTCTTACTGAGTTACTCGCTGTCAGAAGTGGCATTGTCCTCTTGAGCTGCCAAGATGGAGTCTGGCCATCTCACGGGTGGCAGGGGATACATGTCCAGTTGAAGGGTGACACACTATTCCTTTCAGAGTCCGGTATGAGGAGAACAGTGTGGCTGCCTTTTGTTTGGTGCCAGGTAAGAATCTGATGTGGCACATCCATTACTGTTTATTAGGTCAAGGGGTTTTAGGTGCACTTAACTGATTGGTTAAGTAGGATGTGGTTTATTCATTGGTCAGATTATGCATTTTGACTAGGATTAGTTGCTGTCTGTACTTTTGATACAGACATGGAATGGAAACAACTTGCAAATGGAAAGATATTCTATCTTCATCTTCAGGTGAGGAGGCTCTGATTCCAGCACGGAGACCAAGATCTCATTGTACAGAGTCTCTGCATGATGATGATGCTGCCTCCATCATGCCAGGAGACACCCCGACGCTGATTGACTTGGCAGTCACAAAGGCTTTGTTGGCTAAATCTAAAACAATTAGGGGCTCATGATGTATAAGATCTCCTTCTCATCTCTCTTCTTACCGGTAGTGTCCTTCTATCTTTTCTGTAAATTATTGAGGTGAGAAGAGGTGATAGATGTTGTGTCTCACATAAGACACATTTGTGTTTTCCTCCTTTACAAGAAAAAACAATTGAGGATAGTTTGTTTCTGTAGTATATTAAACCTTCCTCAATAGCTATGCCCTTCCATCAAGGACTTGGTTGTATCTGAATAGTGGGAACTGGATGAGGCATCAATTCCCAGATTATTGCAAAAGTTATATATGATGGAGCAGAATAAGGATGCCTTACCATATTCTGTCAACATATATGCCATCTTTGCTACTTTGATTGGAAGAAATTCTACTAAGCCTGAGGATTGCATGCCAATGGACACCACCGATAAGAAGGTGGATGGTGCATTGAGAAAGGCTTTTTCTGGAGACAATCTGGCCTGAGGAGCAACTACATACTTGGTGAATGAGGAGCAGTTGTTTTTGGTTAAAGACTTTGACAATCTCCCAGAGGCAATTCAAAAGGGTACGGATTGCATGGAGTTGTTAGAAGCCATGAAGCAACAATCTAAATTGCTGTCGGGCATTTCTTTTGATATTGTCAGAACTACTGCCATAAATACAGGTGTGATGGTCTCCACACGCAGACACTGAGAGATTGGAAAGCTGATCCAGGAGAGAAGCCAGCTTTGTGGAAGATACCATTCAACGGGAAGATGCTGTTTGGGGAACAATCAGAAAGCATGATTATGAAGGCTTTTAAAACCATAAGCATGTTCTTCCTTATACGGAAAATACCTCCTTGTCTGTTAAAAAGGAGTGGAACTATTCACCAAAGTCCTCACCTAAAAGAGATAAGAGGAGTTGGGCAGGAAGATAAGATACAAATACGAAAGTCCAACATTAATACCGATTTCCCCAAACAGGTGCTACAAACCAAGAAAAAGTCTTGACAATGATGGAGAGCTGTGCTTTTGTCATTTTCTTCAATCATGGAAAAAGACTGTTACAGATCGATGGGTGCTGGATGTGGTCCAGAACAGATACAAATTAAACTTCCTCAGTTGTACTCCTGATACTGGGCCTATAGTGACTCACATTCCGAAGGTTCAGGAAGGTATTCAGAATTTTTTGAAGAAGGCAGCAATAATTCCGGTCCCAGAAGAGGAAAGGGGCAGAGTAACATACTAAGGCCCTCATTCCGACCCTGGCGGTCTAAGACCGCCAGGGCCGCGGGCAACGGAAGCACTGCCAACAGGCTGGCGGTGCTTCAGTGCCCATTCTGACTGCGGCGGTAAAGCCGCGGTCAGAAAAGGGGATCCGGCGGTTTCCCGCCGGATTTCCCCTGGCTGGGATGAACCTCGAACAGGATGGCGGGAACAGGTGTCGTTGGGCCCCTACACTGCCCATGCCACTGGCATGGGCAGTGCAGGGGCCCCCTAACAGGGCCCCAGCATGATTTTCACTGTCTGCATAGCAGACAGTGAAAATCGCGACGTGTGCAACTGCACCCGTCGCACCCCTGCAACACCGCCGGCTCCATTCGGAGCCGGCATCTGTGTTGCAGGGCCTTTCCCGCTGGGCCAGCGGGCGCTCCCTTGGCGGGCGCCCGCTGGCCCAGCGGGGAAGTCAGAATGGCCTCCGCGGTCTTCTGACCGCGGATCGGCCATTTGACGGTTCCCGCCCGGGTCAGAATGACCCCCTAAACCTTCTTTCTAGTCCCAAAGGTTTCAGGTTCTTTCAGACTGGTACTGACTTAAAGTGGGTAAATACAAGGGTAAAAACTACCTACTTGTGGATGGTGACTTTACAGGCAATAAGCCCTATGGCTAACCAGGTTAATTCTCTTACATCTGAGGATCTGCAAGATGCTTATCTACACATCCCTATCAGAAAATCTTATCAGAAATGTCTAAGGTTTGCCATCAAGGAGCTACATTTCTAATTCACAATTCAGCTCTTCAGGCCAAAATCCTCCCCAAGAGTCTTTACAAAGTTACTGGCCGTGTTAGTAGCTCTTCTCCAGAGAGAGGGGATCTACACTCAGCCATGTTTGGATGCTTTGCTTATTCAGCAGAAGTTAAAGGATTTTGTATCAGCACATAAACAGTCCTCACAGTATTGCATGACCATGGCTTCCTCATCAATTGTGAGAAATCATGGCTGGAGCCCACTTAGGACTTCTGGTTCATAAGAGCATTGTTTCAAACAGAATGGAGGATTGTTTCTCCACCAGACACTCAAGTTCTGAACATCAAGTTTCACATAAAGGATCTAATTTCTCCAACACTCCAAAATGTTCTTTCTGGATGCAGGTCCAGGGCGCTCTAGCTACTAAAGTCTTTCTAGCTGTTTGGGCCAGATTCCATCTGCCTGTGCGGTTCAAACTCAAAACCTTTTCATTGATTCCTCTAGATTTAAACAAATGGCTACACATGGCTCCAGAGATGAAATAATAACTTTCTTGGTGGCTAGTTGATGAGAAAATCAACAAAGGATTTCCTTTATCCCCTTCACCAGCAGTGGTGATAAGAACAGATGTGGGTCTCTCTGGGTGAGGAGACTGGCTAAGAATAAAATGGATTCAGAGATTTTGGATCAAAGCTCAAAGTCAGACTTTGTAGAATCAGCGACATCTGGAGGGCATCAGAAGAGCTCTGAAACATTTTAGTCATTTTATTTGTGGCAGAATAGTTCTGATTCAAACAGAAAATGTTACATCCAAGGCCTTTGTCAACAGGAAAGGTGGAACAAGATCTCAAGCTTTATACATGATCTCAGACAATCTCCTTCTCTGGGCTCAAAGAATTCTGTGGTTACTTAGAGCCATTCACATTCAAGGGGTCAGCAATGTGATAGCAGATGCATTGAGTTGAGAGATCAGATCATCAACTCATTTTTCTTTTTATCCTCGAGATGTCAGTGTTGGATCTTTTTGCAACAGCAAGAATTTCGAAGGCCCACAGATTTTGCTCCAGAACTCAGGAAGCAGGGGCTTGGGAAGATGGGCGTGCGGCCTCCTCTATGCATTTCTCCCATTTCCCCTTATCTGGACATTTCTAGTGAGCCTCAGGAGGGTGTTAGGTAGGGTGGTGTTAATAGCTATCACTGGCCCAAGCAAATTGGTGTCCTCCGTTGATAAATCAGAAGCAGCTTGAGGAGTGGCAGATCCCTGCAGTTCTATTTCCATATTGTTTCCTTCTCTGAATATCCAGGTTTTGTGCAGACTACATTTGATGGGCTGGAAATTGAGAGGAGGCATCTGTTTTAGAAAGGTGTATCAAATGAGCTAGCATCCACTTTGCAGGCCTCAAGGAGACCTTTATCACTTATATGTAATGCTCAACTTTGGAGATCTTTCTAAGTGTGGTGCATTCATAGGGAGTTAGAACCCACAAAGGCTGATTTAGTTCATGAATTGCAGTTCCTCAAGAGTGGAGCTTAAATGGGGGTGTAGGTGGCTTCCTAGAGGGCTCAATGGGTTGCTATCAAGGCATTTTGAAGTTCTTGGTGTAATTTGAAGAGAGGTGAGTGTTTGGTCCTTTGCCTTTTTAAGGGTCTTTCTAATATCAATCTAGATCACCATAAGAAGTTCCTGGCATAAGATTTGGAACAAGTCCTTGGTCATTGGTTGACTCTCCCTTCGAGCCTTTGGAAGGAGTGGGGATTAAATTGTTGACTTTAAAGGTAATCTTTTTAGTCACTGTTACAAGGGTAAGAAGATTGGGAGAACTGGGTGCACTCTCCTATAAATTCCTATGCTGTTCATTTTTTTCAGACAGAATAGTTTTAGAGCTACTCTCTTATTTTATTCCAAAGAAGGATTCTTCATTTCATAGGGATCAGGAGTTGATCTTGCCTGAATTATTTTCTTTTCCTGTTTCAGAGGAGGAGTGGAAGCTGCATTTGTTGGGTGCAAGAGGGACCCTTTTTATGTACTAGCAAAGAGTGGCCCAGTTCAGGCTTTCTGAATCTCTTTTTGTTAATTTTGGGAACACAAAGAATGAGGAAAAACCCTTTTCTGCTTCTTTCTGGCATTGGGTGAGGACACTTGTTTCTCTGGCTTATGGAGTCAGGAAATTTCCCCTTCTGGGATTTATGGTAAATCCACCCAAAGTATGTCATCATCAATGGCTGAAATTCAGAGAGCTTTCATTGCAGAAAATTGCCTCCAAGCAATTCTCTGCAGTCTTCTCCATCCACTTTCATAAACCATTACAGGTTTTCTCAGGGGTGGAGCTGAATGAGGTGTTGGGTACCAAGTTGCTTTGTCCTATAAAGTAATACTTCATAGTCCTTGTATGATCTTCATTGTGTAATGTCATTATTAAACAGAGTGTGTGGGAATTATATAGCATCATCCATAGCCTCTCTGTGTTAACACTTGCTACTTCTCAATTATTGATTAATTTAAGTGAGGGAGGGACAAAGGGGGAATGTCTCAGTTATTTGCCTAGTAATTGCATTACTCCGAGTTCTACTCCCTTACTTCAATCCATGCATCCAACTCACCCTCCCCTACAGTCAGGACAACTGAGACTTTATCCAGCTTAGCATGTCCACTACACAGGAGGAGAAATTGGGAGGAGGGGTTTTGTAACACAATTCAATCAAGTGGGGTGTCTATTGAGGCAGGACTATCTCAATTTGTGATGAATTGAACTAAGGCAGTAGGGCTCAGATTAATGCAATTACCAGGTAAATAATTGAGGAAGTACTACACAGGCTTTTTCAAACTTTCCTCTTTAGATCATCCTAGGGAGACCAAAACTAGTCAATGCCATTATCAACTAAATGGAAACCTAAATATGGTAAATAACAAGTACTGCCATTTATCGAACTATGTCTAAACATTACTGAAGAATGGCTCTAGCAGAACACTACTTGTGAAAAAAGGTTGAATGGATGATGCCTTTGTTCCATCACTTTATATATTTTGCCTATTGGTGCTGATTTGGTAAGTTATATCACAAAGCAATTCATTCCTCCACAATAAATCAAAAAGGTTGAACAAAGCCTTTGCAACACTGGTGGTCTTCGTGCAGTAGATCTATTTATGAAAACACAAGCATTTTTTAAATGTTGTGTTGAGATGAGAAAATGTTTACTTCTTTGGAAATTATCATTCATTTGCTTTTCCACCTTCATGCAAGAGAAATTTAAATGTATTCTTGATTGGTTAATGTAGAAAACAAACATGATGTCTGTGTTGATGGTCATATTAGAACTTCATGTAAACATGCAATTCAATCAAGAAAACTGGCTTGTGAACCCCCAGGATTCAATTAAAAAGACATCTAACTTATGTTTAGCCTATACGATTAGTAAAACATCACAGGTAGACCACAGGCAGATCACAACCAAAAGACACAGATAGATAAGGTTGCTGAGCTCATAATTAAGCAGGAGTCACAAGAGATCTCCCAGTGAATGTTATGTTTTATACTTGCTTGTTTACCATTGCTGAAGGTGCTAGTCAACTTCAACTAAAGGGCCAACCTTATTTTCAGCCCCGAAGAAGTACTCATTGTTAGCTATCACACCTAATACTTGAAACTGTGTGAAGGTTACTTGAAGGAGGTTTTCCAGCCCCCTTTATGACAAGACAGAAAGAAATAGGTTGAATATCTACAAGTATTGTGGTCACTGACATATGTTGACATATTTTAACAATTTGATATGTCTCTGGAGGAACTACACAGTCCACACAATAAATCAAAATTTCAAAATATCCCACTGGCTTTCTTCTGCCAGTATTTTTATTCTCTTCCTATTATAAACATCATCAACCAATCCTAATTCAATTCTTGATCATCTTGTTACATTGAAAAGTTCATTGTGATTTCCATTCCACTACACAATCAACACATATTTTTTAAAATAGGGCGCTTTATCAAGACTGCACGTCAAAATATACAGAGCTATACTGCACTCTTGAGTGTGAAAAATGGGGTTATTGGTTGACTGTGGTGTGAGCCTAAGTCAAGCAACAGCCACAATCCCTTGTAGGGTGAACATAAAAAAGAGGTGAACTGGACCTGGACAGTGACCCCAGGGAGGGGCAGTACCACCAATTTTGACCAGTTAATAGTGATGCCGGAAATCTGACCAAAGGCCATGATCTCATCCAGTAAAACATCAAGATTCAGCTGCGGGTCGCGAACATAGAGGGCTACATCGTCCGCATACATGGAGACCAATATTGGGCGCTGCCGGAATGTCAATCCCCTATGATTATGATGCTGATGTAAGCGAGCCATGAGCGGCTCCATTGAAATGGCAAAAAGTAACGGAGAAAGCAGGCACCCCTGATGAGTGCCTCTAGCAATCATGATTGGGTCAGAAATGACACCAGTGACCCTCAACTGGGCGGATGGCCGTGAGTACAGCAAACAGATCAGCTGAATAAACCGAAAGCTCAGCCCCACCCGAGCAAGCAGTGCGAACATATAATGCCATGCCAATGAGTCAAAGGCCTTAGTGGCATCTAGTAACACCACCACTGCGCTATCATCAGGTCGAATCACACTTAAGATCTCAAAGAACGTTCGGAGATTAGGGTGGAGCATCCAGGAAAAATCCCTGACTGATCCGGCAGCACCAACGAGGGGAGCAGAGGCTGCAGATGAGTAGCAATAAGCTTCGCCAGCATCTTATTATCAATATTGATCATTGAGAGAGGCCTATAGGAATCACAATAGCTCGGATCTTCACCGGGCTTCAAAATTGTCACCAGGAGAGCCTCACGCAGCGATGGCGGAAGGAGCCCAGTCTCTAGAACTTCTGCATAGACCTCCAAGAGATGAGGAGCTAACATGTTAGCATATTCCGTATAAAAGGCAGGCGTGAGACCATCCAGCCCCGGTGCTTTATTCCCAGGGAGGCTGCGTATAGCCTGAACAACATCGTCACTGAGAAGGGAACACCTTAATACTGCCTACGTGCATTCTTAAACCAGCAAAAGCTACTGTTGTTGAAATGATCAGTGGCAGCCTTCGGGTTCATCCCCAGGGATTCAGCATACAGAGCAGAATAAAAGTCAGTGAGGGTACGCATAATCACGTCAGTGCCAGTGAAATGGCAGCCTCCTCAAATTGTGTCATTTTCTTCTGCAAGGTCGCCAAAAGGTCCTCCAACCAATTCAAAGCTAAACGCTTTTCAAGATCTGGAATCTGGCCCTTCAGATCAGCCAGCTCACGTCTTAACACCTTCAACACACCGTGCTGCTTAGAGAGACAAATTCTGTGGATCACCACCTTAAAGGCCTCCCAGACAGTACCGGTGGAGGCCACCGACCCCCGATTCTCAGTAAAATTACAAAGTATAGGGTCACGGACCTCATCCCTGAAGACCTAACCCCAGAGAGCACCATGGGGAAGACGCCACAGGAAGGCACTACGTGGCCCACCCGGAACCGCCAACTCTAACAGGACCAGTGAGTGATCCAACAAAGTAGGGGCTGTGTGCTCAATGGCCGTCGTCCAGAGCTCCACATCCTTGGGACCGAGCCATCTGTCTAGGCGGGATCAACTACCATATACATAATTGAAGCAGGTGCCCTCCCTGTCATTTCCATGTGTGCTCCTCCACAAATCCAACAAGGCACCCTCCTCCATCACCCGCATCAGAGCTCTGGCAGTTGTCACATGCTGGGGCCGAGCGCGGCTCTCACGATCTAGCCCAAAGTCCAACACCACATTAAAGTTGCCACCCCATAGCAGAGACCCAGGTCCAAGCAAGTCAACAAGTCGCCCCACTTCCCCAAAGAATTCTGGGTCATCCGTGTTCGGGCCATATACTACAACCAGCCTGCACGGTCTGTCAAGCAGCGTACCCCTCAGCATAACAAAGCGGCCATTGAGATCTACCAGCACCCTCTCAGTGCCCCATGAAAGACCTTTTCTGATCAGAATCGCCACACCTCTCGCTTAGCATGAATACAACACAGCATGCATTCCCCAATCCAACCAGCCCTCAGCCTATGCTTAGTGGGCTCCACCAGGTGAGTCTCCTGTAGCATGCAGATATCCACTGCATGCTGATGCATGTAGGCAGAAACCAACTGCATCTTGCGCCCGTCATTCAACCCGCGAACGTTCCAGGTGAGACACCGCACAGGCGTCACATTTTTTTGCGTCACAGCAATGCCTTATACGAACATACATTGCCCCCCAGCATCGCAAACAAGGCTATCGTGTTTAGCAGAAGAGGCCGAAGCCTAGAATAGACGAAGCAACGAAAGAAGACCAAACATAAAACAGTCCCAGCACCCACCCACGCTGACCCCCCAAATGGGTCAGAGCTATATCCCCTCCCATCCCCCAATATTTCCCCCAAAACAAGATAGAAAACAGTGTAAACTGACTCAACCAGTGGGACAACAACAAGGACATCCGAACCCATCCCAAGCGGGATGAAAGGGCAAGGGTACCAACAAATAATGGAACATACAACAGAACCTCCCGCCCCATCCACCACCAGGCACAGGACCTGGGTAGAACAGGAGCAAGTTCAGTCATTATCTCTCAGCGAGCCATCTTCACCGTGGGCTCCCCAACTGCGCCTTCTTAGGGATAGATTTACCAAATTTCGCAGCCAGCTTTGGGTCAGTAAAGAAATGTAGCTTGCCCCTATGCTCGACTCACAGCTTAGCCAGGTAAATGAGGGAGTATTTTGCATCAGTCTGGCTAAGTGCATGCTTAACCATCATAAAGGCCTTGAGAGCCGCCTGCACCCCAGGGGTATAGTCAGGGAAAATGCTCAGCATCACGCCATTGTACATCACAAGCCTGTGCTCCCTGACCAGCCGAAGGACATTGTCCCTGTCCCTGTAATTCAGTAGGCCCACAATAATAGAGCACTCAGGGGCACCCGGGGCAGGCCTCGGCTCCAGAGATCTGTGGGCCCTCTCCACCACCAGTACATGAGAAGGCTCGCCCAGGAAGAGCCTAGAGAGCATGGTCTCAACATAGTCCTCATGCGCCCCATAGCCGTTGACTCCGGGAGACCCAGAATGCGAATGTTATTACAGCAGGACCAGGCCTCAAGATTCTCGTTATTATTCCGATTCACCTCCAGCACACATTTCATACGCAGCAGCTGCTTACCATCACCACGCCAACCATCCTCCAAATCTGAGGTGCGGGACTCCAGCTGTTCAAACCATGAGTCATGATCGTCCACTCTTTTCCTTGAGCGATCCATCTGCTCTGTCAAATGATCAAGTTTAGCATCCATACCGGCCAGGCTGTGCTTCAGTTCCAAAAACATAGCCTTCACGGAGGATGAAGAAGGCTCCTCCTCAGGTGGCGGGTCGTCCACCAGCCGGCCAGCTGAGCCGCTTTTCTGATTCCTGCCTTCAAACGAGAGCTTAGTCTGCTTCTGTTCAGCCTTCCCCATCTCCTCCACAGCCGAAAAGACAGGCCACCAGTGGGGCGCCACTGCATCTCACCAGCAGGCAACCATCCAGCGGAGGGCCTCAAGAAAACAATGTTTGCATCTAGGAGACCTCTCCCGCAGGCCACCCACCTCGGAGCGAGGCGAGGGAAAGGGGAGGGAGCGGCGGGCCCCAAATCCATGCCAGCAGCAGGCACCACGCAACCAGGCACAGACACTAAGATCAGCCAGCCCCACCGCAAAAAGCAGCAAGCCTTAGGAGCACAATGCCCCCGACCACAGCCCCACAGGGCAGAAGGGTCAGGGCCCCCATGTGACCGAAAAGGTCACAGACAGAAAGAAACCAGGAGGGGGTGCATGGAAAATAAAAATAAAAGTAGCACCCCCATTTTTGTCTCTGCAAAAAGAGGCCAGTGGACACCCCAAGGCGCTGACACACAAGAGAAAGATGGATGAGGCCTCCAATAGCGGTGATTCAGCGTCCCTGTAGGAGCCGGCGAATGGGCCCCCGCAGGGACAAGAGCGCGACAGCACAATCCAAAAGGGCAGGGGGCCACTGCAGGTCCCAGGCCCTCTGGCACCAAACAGAAGTAGCCACAAAGACGGAGTACTGTCTACAGCAGGAGGGGGGGAGAAGCCCCCTCACCAACACAGAGCCTTGGCCCAGCAGGAGCCCACGGCCAAGACCAGCTGCCAAATGGCCCCGTGGGAGCCCTGCAGTGCAGCACCGACCACCGAGGCAACCAGGATCCTTACAATGCCTCAGCGCCCCGATCACGGGGGCGAGGCAGATTCAGCAGGAGGGGAGCCGCTCCCCGCAGTTCCAGCTCTGGTGGCATGCGACCAAAGAGCCAGCTGGAGCAGCTAAAGCCCAAGCGACCCGCGCACGCCAACCAGGCCCTAAAATGGGACTGGCGACAGACGTGCTAGACCAGTGCGGGTGCAAAGAGAAGCACCAACCGGTAGCCTCTCCTGGCCTCCCGATGTCGTCTCAGGCAGTGAAGGCAGGCGGGGAGGCCACTGAAAAGGAGAAATGTCATGTTCTTGATCCTCCGCCGGCAGAGCCTCACAGTGTGGTGCTCATCTTGCAGGACGGCCAAGCCATGCCGCCGAGAAAGAATCCTTAATGTATCACAAATAGAATACTCACTCCCCGCGGAATACTTACTGAAATATTTCTTATGGAAATGCTGAACCGGATCCAACATTCAGAACCTTGGCTTATTTTAATATACATATTAATATGGTTCTGTCAATGATTTGGTAACTACTTTACAGGCTCAGCTTGAGGTTGGATAAGAGTCCTCTCGTTTACAAATCAACAACATTGCAAAGTTCATTAACACATAAGCAAAGAATTTGTTTTTTTTCTGCAAGGGTGGAGTACACATTGTCTTACAACTGTTAACTCCACTTTATAAACAATAGATTCAGGACAAGGTGCTCCGTGTGCAATTAGAATTGATAAAGTACTCATGCAGTGCATAGATGAGCGTGGTAAAACACAGTGAAATTCAAATGAGAACTAATCAATCGCAATTGGCACAGCCTGGCTACACAATGTACCCACATACTTAAGTTAGGCAGGTACAGGCATCCATTTGTAGTCCAGACAAATCAGTACAGTTCATTGACATATCTATATGGGGTATTAAGAATTGTATAAAGGAGACTCCCTCGTCTGTGTGTGTTAGACCTGACAGCCTTAGATTGGTCATACCCCAACTTTTTGCCTGCCTCCCTCCACTTTTCTGACACTGTTTTTGCTGATTTTATGACTCTACACACTTTAGCACTGCTAACCAGTGCTAAAGTGCATATGTTCTCTGTTAGAAATGGGGTCTTTGGTTGACAGTCAGGTTACCCCCTGTTCAAGCAAGGACCCTCACTCTAGTTAGGATAAAAGAGAATCACCCTCAGCTAACCCCTGCTTACCCCCTTGGTAGCTTGGCAGAGCAGTAGGCTTAACCTCAGAGTGCTGGGCGTAAAGTATTTGTACCAACACACACAGTAACTTAATGAAAACACTACAAAATGACACAACACCAGTTTAGAAAAATAGGAAATATTTATCTAGACAAAACAAGACCAAAACGACAAAAATCCAACATACACAAGTCAAGTTATGATTTTTTTAAAGGTTTAAAATAAAGAGAGTCTTTAGGTAGTTGTAACAACACACTAGCGCTGCTAGCGTGAAAATGTACCTGGTTTGCGTCAAAAATAACCCCGCACGGGCGGTGTGCGTCGAAAGTAACCCTGCACGGCTGTGTGCGTCGAAAACAACTCGGCACGGCGGTGCGCGTTGAAAAAGCCAGCCACACGACGATCCGAAAGTCCCGCGGCGCAGGGTGCGATCTCTCAGCCTCCGTCAGCGATGCTGCGCGTCGTTTCTCCTGCTCCGGGCGTCGGTTTTTCGGTCGCGTTTCCTGCGGCGTCGTTTCTCAGCTGCGGAACCGGCGTCGCGTCGTTTTCTCAGCCGCGATCGGTTTCGCGTCGATCTTTTCTCCGCACGGTGCTCGGTGCGTGTATTTTTGTCCTTAGGCTGCCAGCCTCTCCTTTCAGGGTCCCAGGAACTGGAAGGGCACCACAGAGCAGAGTAGGGGTCTCTCCAGAGACTCCAGGTGCTGGCAGGAAGAAGTCTTTGCTATCCCTGAGACTTCAATAACAGGAGGCAAGCTCTACATCAAGCCCTTGGAGATTTCTTCTGCAAGATGGAAGGCACACAAAGTCCAGTCTTTGCCCTCTTACTCTGGCAGAAGCAGCACTGCAGGAAAGCTCCACAAAGCACAGTCACAGGCAGGGCAGCACTTGTTCCTCAGCGATCAGCTCTTCTCCAGGCAGAGGTTCCCCTTGATTCCAGAAGTGTTTCTAAAGTTTGTAAGTTTGGGTGCCCTTCTTATACCCATTTTGGTCTTTGAAGTCACCTTCCTTCAAAGGGGACTCACACCTTCTTGTGAAATCCTGCCTTGCCCAGGCAAGGCCTCAGACACACACCAGGGGGCTGGAGACAGCATTGTCAGAGGCAGGCACAGTCCTTTCAGATGAGAGTGACCACTCCACCCCTCCCTCCTAGCAGAGATGGCTAATCAGGAATGCAGATCACACCCCAGCTCCCTTTGTGTCACTGTCTGGAGTGAGGTGAAAAACAACCCAACTGTCAAACTGACCCAGACAGGGAATCCACAAACAAGGCAGAGCCACAGAATGGTTTAAGCAAGAAAATGCTCACTTTCTAAAAGTGGCATTTCCAAACTCACAATCTCAAAATCAACTTTACTAAAAGATGTATTTTTAAATTGTGAGTTCAGGGATCCCAAACTCCACCTGTCCATCTACTCTCTAGGGGAATCTACACTTTAATCATATTTAAAGGTAGCCCCCATATTATCCTATGAGAGAGAGACAGACCTTGCAACAGTGAAAACGAAATTGGCAGTATTTCACTGTCAGGACATATAAACCACATTACTATATGTCCTACCTTATCCATACACTGCACCCTGCCCTTGGGGCTACCTAGGGCATACCTTAGGGGTGCCTTACATGTAAGGAAAGGGAAGGTTTAGGCCTGGCAAGTGGGTACACTTGCCAAGTCGACTTTACAGTGTAAAAATACACACACAGACACTGCAGTGGCAGGTCTGAGACATGATTACAGAGCTACTTATGTGGGTGGCACAACCAGTGCTGCAGGCCCACTAGTAGCATTTGATTTACAGGCCCTGGCACCTCTAGTGCCCCTTACTAGGGACTTACTGGTAAATCAAATATGCCAATCATGGATAAACCACTTACATACAATTTAAACAGGAGAGCATATGCACTTTAGCACTGGTTAGCAGTGGTAAAGTGCTCAGAGTTGAAAAGCCAACAGCAACATGTCAGAAAAATATAGGAGGCAGGAGGCAAAAAAGTCTGGGGATGACCCTGCAAAAGCAAAAGTCCAACACGACCCCCTACCAGCCTAAAGCCAGGGGAGAACAATCAATACCTTGATGTACTTCCCTGATTGGGGCGATAGAACAGGGACCCAGGCCCACAACAGCAGGGGCATGCTCCAGTTCTACGCCTTCCTGACTCCAGTTGGATCCCTCTGTCCATACTCTCAGGGCCCACTAAGCTAACCCATGGGGAACCCTTCTCCACATCTACAGACACCATCTGTGCAACACCTAACTTTACTTTGCTCACAGATGTATTGCAATGGGCAGATAGTACCACCAGGGCCAACACAATGGTGTTGCCCACTCCACCCCTGGGGTGTGACTCTCGTCCTTCCCCCCCCAGGGGCAACTCTGTCCACCAGGACAGCAAGCCACAGTGGCCCCAGACAACTGTCAGGGATGAGAGCCCGACCTCAGGCCTCTCTAACCACTGTGACTGTGGAGAGTGGGGGGTGGTAGCCCCAGGTGCCTGGCACCCTTTGACCACTCTCTCTTCCACCAGGTCAGGGATGACAACCTGACCCTGGTCCTCCCCTCTGGGGCTCTGTACCCTCCCTGCAGAAGCGGCACCCCCAGAGTCAAAAACTGTCAGGGTGCTTGTAGAAGCAGTCCTGCACAATTCTTCCCTCAGTGCAGGGATGTTAACCTGCAACTGATCCTCCAACCTGGGGTCTGTACCTTCAGGTTGGACCAGGGCCAGGGGTGAGGCTTCCCTCCCCCTGCCCTCTCTTCTGGGGTCCTGAACCACCCAACTAGGAGCGGCCCCCCCAGAAGACAACATGGTAGGGGCACTGTTAGCAGTAGCCCCTTCCTCCAGGTCAGGGGGGACACCCTTAACCTGGCCTCCCAATCCAGGGCCTGTACCCACAGACTGGATCACTGCCTGGCAAACCAGGACTTCTTGGGGGGCATACCTACCCCCTACCAGGTCAGAGTTTACCCTCTGGACCTGGTCATCCAACCCAGGGTCACCACCCTGCGGTTGAACCACTGCCTGGCACACCAGGACTTCCTTGGGAGCACACTTACCCCCCATCAGGTCAGAGTTTACCCCCTGAACCTGATCATTCAACCCAGAGTCACCACCCTGCGGTTGAACCACTGCCTGGCACACCAGGACTTCCAGGGGGGCACACTTACCCCCCTCAAGGGACACACTGTCCCGAAGGGCCACACAAGAGTCTGGCTGGCGCAGGTCTCCTGACCTCTGCCCATCTGACAGAGTCTGGATTCCCCCCAACCCAGAAATGGTCTCACCAAGGTCATTCATGGGGGGCTCTGCTCTCAGAGCTGACCCCTGACCCTCCAGGTTCTCCACTGGGGTCCGCAACCCCCTCTCAACCCTCTGTCTGGACTTCTGCAACCCCTCACTAGGAGTGGTACTGCCAGACACCAGAACTGGTGGGACGCTGGCTACAGCCGCCCCCCCAAGTTCTCCTGACACTGTGGGGTCTCCCTCAACAGATGGCCCTATGGTACAGGCTAGGCTCCCCTCCTGGGGTTCCCGCAGGGAACCCTCCAGGACCTGGGACCGGATCTCGGGCACCTTGGGCCTCAACCCATCCCCATTCCCTCTCCTCTGAGACTGGACATGGGGTCCCTCACCCATCCCACTACACTGGGACCTACCTGGGACACTACAATCCTTCCCTACCTCACCTGGTTGGGAACTACCTAGACCACTCCTCTCAGGAGCACCCCCAAATGCCTCTTCAGACTCTCTGGTACTCACCCAGAAGTCTGCCTCCATTGTAAGCTCCCTGGGGTCAGAGAACTCACACTCCACCTGGTGTTGGCATAGCTCTGGAAAATAAGGACTAGACATATGCTCTCCAGCAATTACATCACTCAGCCCCTCACATGAATTAACCAAAGTACCCTTCACCCAACCATCCAGTGACTCTGCTTTGACAAAGCACCCCACATCACCCTCCTGAGACTGGTGAGACAGTACCTGACTGTCCCTGACACTCAACCCACACTCTTCTGGGATGTCTTCACACTCCATAACCAGGACTTCTACCTGGGGGGAACCCCTCTCCCTGTCACTCTCAACTAGAGTCAGTAGAATGTCCCTCCCACCAGTAGGAATATGATTCCCCATGCCAGTTCCCCAATCCACCTCAGGGACCCTGTGCATCACTGGAGCTACCTCATACCCCTGAACCTCCTGGCGTGTGTTAACTCCCTCCTTCAAGTAGGGCACCACCTCTCTGGGCATGTGCACTTCTGCAGCATCACTGGATATACAATTGTTGCTGCCACCATTCCAGCTGGACTCAGCCCTCATGACTTCCAGCTCTTTCAATTTAAGCTCGTAAGCATAAATCATTTTTTTAATCTCTAAGTCCCTCCTCCTTTCTGCCAGGACTAAGGCCCTCTTCTCCTCGGCCCTCTTAAGCTCTTCCAGACTCCGGATTCGAGCTAGGAGCCTATCATCTCTTTCTGTTCCCTCCTCAGGGCCACTGCCCTCCTCTTTGGAGTAGTCCTCCTCCTCAGAGTAGTTATCCTCCTCAGACTCATTTGGTGGTGTTGCCTGACAACGTTTCAATTCATCCTGAAACAGGGCTGACTCAAGATCCTCCCTTCTGGATTCCTTGTTCACAGCCAGTCCCCTTTCCATGCAGAATGCTTTAAGCTGCCACTTTTTATACATAGATAGGTGCCAGAAATTGACTTCCATTTCTGCAAAGGCTTCACAACCAAAAAAACAAAGTCCAAAAATATCATCAATACTTCCAGGAGGACATCAGAGAACAAAAAGCAGAATCACAAGACAAGTAGTATGTGGTCACGTAGTGGTCTGAGATCAAAACAGTAGTGTACACTTAATTACTGTATGTCAAGTACAAATACAAGTCCAAATCCCGACCGCTGGTCACCAATGTTAGAAATGGGGTCTTTGGTTGACAGTCAGGTTACCCCCTGTTCAAGCAAGGACCCTCACTCTAGTTAGGATAAAAGAGAATCACCCTCAGCTAACCCCTGCTTACCCCCTTGGTAGCTTGGCAGAGCAGTAGGCTTAACCTCAGAGTGCTGGGCGTAAAGTATTTGTACCAACACACACAGTAACTTAATGAAAACACTACAAAATGACACAACACCAGTTTAGAAAAATAGGAAATATTTATCTAGACAAAACAAGACCAAAACGACAAAAATCCAACATACACAAGTCAAGTTATGATTTTTTTAAAGGTTTAAAATAAAGAGAGTCTTTAGGTAGTTGTAACAACACACTAGCGCTGCTAGCGTGAAAATGTACCTGGTTTGCGTCAAAAATAACCCCGCACGGGCGGTGTGCGTCGAAAGTAACCCTGCACGGCTGTGTGCGTCGAAAACAACTCGGCACGGCGGTGCGCGTTGAAAAAGCCAGCCACACGACGATCCGAAAGTCCCGCGGCGCAGGGTGCGATCTCTCAGCCTCCGTCAGCGATGCTGCGCGTCGTTTCTCCTGCTCCGGGCGTCGGTTTTTCGGTCGCGTTTCCTGCGGCGTCGTTTCTCAGCTGCGGAACCGGCGTCGCGTCGTTTTCTCAGCCGCGATCGGTTTCGCGTCGATCTTTTCTCCGCACGGTGCTCGGTGCGTGTATTTTTGTCCTTAGGCTGCCAGCCTCTCCTTTCAGGGTCCCAGGAACTGGAAGGGCACCACAGAGCAGAGTAGGGGTCTCTCCAGAGACTCCAGGTGCTGGCAGGAAGAAGTCTTTGCTATCCCTGAGACTTCAATAACAGGAGGCAAGCTCTACATCAAGCCCTTGGAGATTTCTTCTGCAAGATGGAAGGCACACAAAGTCCAGTCTTTGCCCTCTTACTCTGGCAGAAGCAGCACTGCAGGAAAGCTCCACAAAGCACAGTCACAGGCAGGGCAGCACTTGTTCCTCAGCGATCAGCTCTTCTCCAGGCAGAGGTTCCCCTTGATTCCAGAAGTGTTTCTAAAGTTTGTAAGTTTGGGTGCCCTTCTTATACCCATTTTGGTCTTTGAAGTCACCTTCCTTCAAAGGGGACTCACACCTTCTTGTGAAATCCTGCCTTGCCCAGGCAAGGCCTCAGACACACACCAGGGGGCTGGAGACAGCATTGTCAGAGGCAGGCACAGTCCTTTCAGATGAGAGTGACCACTCCACCCCTCCCTCCTAGCAGAGATGGCTAATCAGGAATGCAGATCACACCCCAGCTCCCTTTGTGTCACTGTCTGGAGTGAGGTGAAAAACAACCCAACTGTCAAACTGACCCAGACAGGGAATCCACAAACAAGGCAGAGCCACAGAATGGTTTAAGCAAGAAAATGCTCACTTTCTAAAAGTGGCATTTCCAAACTCACAATCTCAAAATCAACTTTACTAAAAGATGTATTTTTAAATTGTGAGTTCAGGGATCCCAAACTCCACCTGTCCATCTACTCTCTAGGGGAATCTACACTTTAATCATATTTAAAGGTAGCCCCCATATTATCCTATGAGAGAGAGACAGACCTTGCAACAGTGAAAACGAAATTGGCAGTATTTCACTGTCAGGACATATAAACCACATTACTATATGTCCTACCTTATCCATACACTGCACCCTGCCCTTGGGGCTACCTAGGGCATACCTTAGGGGTGCCTTACATGTAAGGAAAGGGAAGGTTTAGGCCTGGCAAGTGGGTACACTTGCCAAGTCGACTTTACAGTGTAAAAATACACACACAGACACTGCAGTGGCAGGTCTGAGACATGATTACAGAGCTACTTATGTGGGTGGCACAACCAGTGCTGCAGGCCCACTAGTAGCATTTGATTTACAGGCCCTGGCACCTCTAGTGCCCCTTACTAGGGACTTACTGGTAAATCAAATATGCCAATCATGGATAAACCACTTACATACAATTTAAACAGGAGAGCATATGCACTTTAGCACTGGTTAGCAGTGGTAAAGTGCTCAGAGTTGAAAAGCCAACAGCAACATGTCAGAAAAATATAGGAGGCAGGAGGCAAAAAAGTCTGGGGATGACCCTGCAAAAGCAAAAGTCCAACATTCTCTATCTTAGACATGGTAACATTGGTTCATTACCAATTGGCATACTTGATTTACATGTAGGTCCCTAGTAAAGTGCACTACATGTGCCCAGGGCATGCAAATTGAATGCTACTAGTGGGCATGCAGCATTGATTGTGCCACCCACATAAGTAGACACTTAACCATGCCTCAAGCCTGCGAATGCAAGGCCTGTGTGTGCAGTTTCACTGTCAGTTTGACTTGGCATTTTAAAGTACTTGCCAAGCCCTAAAACTCCCCTTTTACCACATATAAGTCACCCCTAAGGTAGGCCCTAGGTAACTCAAAGGGCAGGGTGCTATGTAGGTAAAAGGCAGGACATGTACATGTGTGTTTTAGATGTCCTGGTAATGGAAAACTCCCAAATTCATTTTCCACTACTGTGAGGCCTGCCGCTTTAATAGGATAACATTAGGACTACTCTCATATACTGTTTGAGTGGTAGATTCTGATCAGAAAGGGGTAACCAGGTAGGTCATATTTAGTATGGCCAGAATGGTAATAGAAACTCCTGCTTATTGCTGGGATGGATTTTATATTACCATTTTAGAAATGCCACTTTTAGAAAGTTAGCATTTCTCTGTACTTAAAATCCATCTGTGCCTTACACCCTGTCTATATCAAAGTCTGCGCTGGGCTGGTTGACAGCTCCCTTGTGCATTTCACCCAGACAACCACAAAAAGAGTACACTCAGTGACACCTGCACTCATCTACATAGTGGATGTGTCTTCCTGGGCTCGAAGGGTGGAGGTCCTGACATTTACATTTCGAAAGCTAGTGGCCTGCCCTTACACAATGGCCTGCCAGACCCCATACTGGGACCTGTACTGAAAGGGGAACTTGTGCCCTTCAATCCACTCTTTGAAGTCTCCCCCACATCAAAGACAGTTTTGGGTATATAAACTGGGTCACTGATCCCACCAACTCAGACACCTCTGGACCTGAACCTGCAACCTGTCAAGAGGAACTGCCTGGCTGCCCAAAGGGCTCAACTGGACTGCTTTCCTGAGAAGGACTGCTGCCCTGCTGCTCTGCTGCTCTGCTGCCCTCTGACATTGCTGAGAAGTGCTCTACAAGGGCTTGGATTAAGCTTGCCTCCTGTGTTCAGAAGTCTCAGGGCCATAAAGACTTAGGGGGTCATTCTGACCTTGGCGGTCCATGACCGCCATGGCGGAGTGCGGCGGAAGCACCGCCAATAGGCTGGCGGTGCTTCCTGGGCGATTCTGACCGCGGCGGTAAAGCCGCGGTCGGAAAAGGGGAGCCGGCGGTTTCCCGCCGGTTTCCCGCTGGCCCAGGGAACCCGCCATGGCGGCGCTGCTTGCAGCACCTCCATGGGGATTCTGACCCCCTTCCCGCCAGCCTGTTTCTGGCGGTGTCCACCGCCAGAACCAGGATGGCGGGAACGGGTGCCGTGGGGCCCCTGGGGGCTCCTGCACTGCCCATGCCACTGGCATGAGCAGTGCAGGGGCCGCCTAACAGGGCCCCACAAAGATTTTCACTGTCTGCTTAGCAGACAGTGAAAATCGCGACGGGTGCCACTGCACCCGTCGCACCCCTTCAACTCCGCCGGCTCCATTCCGAGCCGGCTTCATTGTTGAAGGGGCTGTCCCACTGGGCCGGCTGGCGGTCTTCTGGCGGTCGCCTGCCGGCCCAGCGGGAAAGCCGGAATGGCCACTGCGGTCTTTTGACCGCGGTGCGGTCTTTCGGCGGGAACCGCTTGGCGGACGGCGACCGCCGCGGTCAGAATGACCGCCTTAATCTCCTTCTGCACTGAAAATTGACGCACAGCCTTCCTTGCGATGATAAAATTGGCGCACAGCCAAACTGTAACGATGCAGCCAGACTTCCTGAGTGGAAATTCGGTGCAGTGCCTGCCTTGCGACAGAAAATTAAATGCACAGCCCTACCGAATCGCACACAGCCGAACAAGAATGATGCAGCCGATTCCCAAGTGAAAAATCGACGTAGCGCCTGCCATGCAACAGAAAACCTGACGCATCACCATACCGGATTGACGCAATGTTTTTGATTAGAAATTATTAACTGTGTAATATTAGAATTCAGAGATTTAAATTACGAAATGCATTGGTTAGAGTAAAATCGTGTGATTAATTGACCAATTAGAAATTGGGGGATAGTCTGGGTAACATTGATATGACAATGTGACAGAGGGAAAAGACCCCATACCTTATTCTGAAATTGATGCGATATTGGGGAGAAGAGATTCGAGATTCTGTCATTGGGTTCATGCTCCTGAGAGCCTGATGTGGTGCTGCTCGACTGATGATCTGAAGACGAAGACTGATTTTGTTGCTGATCCATACCGAGGATAGGTAGATATGACTATGTGACTGAATTACCTTTTGTGCCTTTTCTTTCTAGGTACCAACTGCTCTCTCTAATAGTTTTCTCTTAGCTAGATGTTTTTCCAAATTCATGTTCTAAACTGTTTTCGCATGACATCCCACATGCTAGTGCTAATCTGGGTTAGGTGAGGTCCCTACCATATGACATTGATAATGACAAAGACAATTTATTGATGGACTGATTTGCTGAACTCTGCTACTTATGTTGGCTTATGCTAATGCTTTAGAATGAATTCGGATGGAAATTTGGATTAGATTGTGTTTTTGGCCCCCTATAATGAATTAATATTGAATTGACTCGAATAAAGTTTGAACTAATGATTAGTATTGTAACTAATAGGGAGTAAAAACTACTAAACGTATCTTGAGTTGTGGTTATTCATGGCCAAAGGGTCATGGTGTGATGTTTTATAAATTGTCGATTAATGACTAGCTTAATGGTAATTGATTTTTGTGTATTGATTATTGAGAACATTGATCACACTGTAGCTAGGATACTCCATGCGAATCAAAAGGTTCATCGACCTATGCACGTCCCCTTCTAAGTTTACTTATGAAGGACCAGGCGCACTAATACCTGTGACTTCCTCCAGTGTGCCAACGATTTCCCTGCATCGTCTCTGGGCGTCAAAAAGACTGTGCACGAAAAGTGACGCAAGACCCTTGCAGCATGGAAAGAAATGACGCAAAGTCTGTGCCGCGTCGGAAGATCCGACACAAACCTTATTTTTCTACGCATCTCCTCCTCTGCTGTCTCCGTGTGTGTTATTTTTTAAGCAAACCAGTTGCTTTGTGTAATCAAGAGACAACTGTTGATTTTTAAGATTTAAGACACTTTTTAAAGTTGCAAAAGTGATAGCTCAACTTGCCCTTATTGGATCTTTATCATATTGACCTTATTTTAACCAAATAAATATCATATATTTTTCTAAAACTGTACGGGGTATTTCTGTGGTGTTTTCACAGTGGTACCGTATGATTTATTGCACAAATTCTTTACACATTGCCTTCTAAGTGAAGCCTGACTGCTCAGTGCCAAGCTACCAGATGGTGGGCAAAGGATAATTTGGATTCTGTGTGACTTACCCCAACTAGAATTGTGGCCCCTACTTGGACAAGGGTGGATACCTCTGCCAACTAGAGACCCCGTTTTTATCAGTTTGTGTATAAAATGGCTGAATCAAAAGAAAATCAATTTGGTGCTCTGTACAGTCACCTCTTGGTCCTCAAGAAGGCTCTTAGTGGTAACTGTAGATAGATTGATTATTGTTAAAAAAAAAGAAATTTTTTCGAATCCATGCCCAGTTGCCTATTTCCCTGTTTCCAGCCCATGTCTAACTCCAGGCTTTCTCCGAAAGGTCAGTGAACTTCGGGGAAGAAGGAGTTTTGGGGTATTACACAGCTCTAATAAATGTATTTTCTAGTAAATAGTTCCGTACAGGTGATTTCAGTCGGGTGTGGTGGGTTGCCTGTCATAGTTCACCTAGGAATTGTCCATAATATACACACACATACTGACACACACACACACACACACAAATGTTCTTAAAATATTTTGGATATTTCACTTTTTTTTAAGTACCCGAACCATCCCTTTGCTCGCCATTCCCACTGCCCCAATGCATCCTTATGTTCTACTTCTTTTACCATGATCTGTGATTGTTAGGAAATCTGAAGCTCACAGCCTTCCCCCGTTGCCCCCCAACTCACCCACTGATCAAGCAGCGACCCAGGACAAAACAAAACATTTAGAATTTGAAACTATTTTGTATATAAGTGTTATTTGTGCAACTCGTGAGGAGATCTAAGCAAGGTGCGTATTCATTTTTACTGGTAGAACATAACTGACACACACTCGCAGAAGACTGCTTGCGAACTACACATTGTTTCCGACATAAGCAACTATACACTTGTTTAGAAAATGCTTCTGTGTTTTCAGGTCGTGAGAGAGAACGGCATATGTGTAGGCCACTCCAATAACGATGGTTAGGCCTATAATGAGGAACTCGACAAGACCATGACACCACAAATAAAACATCACAAAATATAACCTTCAAAATTGGTGTTGTGGCAAACAGCTCATTCGCGCAAGAACTATTCATGAAAATTCAGCTAAATGTTGTGGTCCAATGCACAAAGTACGACAATTGCATTTTGAATATTACATATATCATGTACCCACTTCATACGGCTTTCGAAATGGAAGCACAAACATAACCTTAATTCTGCGTGTGCGGTGCTGTGCCCTGTGTGCGCAATATAGTGCGATCAAAAAGTGCAATTTATTCATGTAAGCGGAAATTTGCAAGTTGTCGAACCTAAATGTGGGCCATCACTCGTCAAAACTCGGTGTAATTCAAATTAATGAGCGGCCAGGTAGCCAATTCAAATCATCAGTCATAAGACCAAATGAGAAAGTCATGGTTTATACTCAAACGAAAACGCATGCACGTACTCTAGCTATACTCAATGGACAGCTTGTTCAAAGCTACATGAATACAGAATTGAAGGCAATCACATAACAAACACAGGCTATCCAACAGAAATAAAAAAAGCTTCAAGCCGTAACAAAAACTACATGAATCCACAAAGTAGTGTAAGGCTTGAGACTTTAGACATGCTCACGTCAGTTGCAACACAAATTTCAGGGGACTGATGAAACACAAATGTAGTTCACATTTAAACTCCTTCAAAATGAACAATATGTTGGGTAGAGAATGGATAGAGGACATACTAACAAAGTATTAGATACTTTGAAATATTGAACCCTTCCTAAATGATTATTATCACTTCCATAACATCTTTGGCCACGTCAAGATACTTGATGCTCTGCGTTTCCTAGCAACTGGATACAGTCACATGCAGCATAACATCACAGTGCCTTGGTCAATTCATGATTACAATATGTGCTGCGATGGCAGAATACAACAGTCTGTGCTGTTCTGTGAAGTCTGTTGATGAGGGTGTGGTGAGTGACTGTGTCAAACGCAACTGATAGGTCAAGGAGGATCAGGGCGGCAGTTTTCCCATGGTCGAGGTGTGCTCTCATGTTTTCAGTGGCAGCAATGAGTGTAGTCTTGGTGCTGTGGTTGAAAGGTTGTTTTCTTCAAGGTGCTGATTGATTGCCTTTTCCAGTACTTTGACTGGGTAGGGGGTTAGTGAGGTGAGTTGTTAACTCTTGGGTTTGTTGGGGTCCGCAGAGGATTTTGTCAGGAGGGGGTTTGATTACTGCATGTTTCCATTGTCTGGAAAAACTGGGAGGTGATGGAAGTGTTGAGGATGCTGTTGTGTTCCATGCTGAAGGGGTTGGTTACAAAGTTCAACAGGTGGTGGAGGCATGGATTGGTGTGAGTCCTTGAGTGAATGAATGACATGATGGCCATGTGGAGATCATACTCTTGGTGTGTACTCGGGGCTCAAGAGATCTGAGTTTGCAGATCGTGGGTTGGGGGTCAAAGTTGTTGTAAATGGTGTCAATCTTGTTGTGGAAGTGGTCCAATTGAAGGCAATTTAGCAAAGTATGGAGGGTCACCCAGCCAAAAGCCGGTGTGATCCCACCTCACTCTACTGTAGTTATGAATGCTGGTTTCGACCCACCCAGACCTGTAAGCACATCTGGACAATCAATCAATCAAACAGGATTTGTAAAGCATGACTAATCACCCTGGCATGTTCAGAGGGAGTGGGTGCGGGTCCTAGTTCAGAAGGCCACCAGGAGTTGCTCCTGCCGAAGATCAGAACGTCAGCCTTGTCTGTGTCTAGCTTCAGGCAGTTTTCTTTCAGCCAGTCAGGCCCACTTGTCATGCATCTGTGGAAGTTGGTTTTGGTGGTTGTGGGATCATCAGTGAACAAGAGGCTGAGTTAGGTGTCATCTGCATAGGAGTTTATGTTGAGGCCATGGGATCTGATGAGGTTGGCTTGAGGGGTCAAATATGTGTCAAAAAGTGTGGGGCTGTGGGATGATCCTTGAGGGACCCCGCAGGCTATGTCTTTGGGTTTAGAGGTGAATGGAGATAGGTGAAACCTCTGGGTCCTTCTGGTGAGGAAGGAGGTGATAAATCTGAGTGAGTCCCCTTGGATGCCAATGTGGTTGGGTCTTTTGATCAGCGTGTGATGGGATATAGTGTTGAAGGTTGCAGAGAGGTCGATGAAAATCAGGGCTGCGCTTTCTCCTCAGTCTCGGTGCTGTGATTGTTGCAGAAGTTGGATTGGGAGGCGTAGAGTAGCTGGTTCTGCTCCAGGTTGGTCATGAGTTGCTTATTGATGATCTTGTCTAGTACCTTAGCTGGGAAAGGGAACAGGGAGACTGACCAATAGCTTTTGAGCATGATGAGGTCTACAGTGTTTTTTTTTTAAGAGTGGTTTGACCTCAGCGTGTTTACAAACATCTGTGAAAGCTGCAGTGGTGGTAGAAGTGTTGAGTAAAGTGGTTGATCCTTTGGTTTCTGCAATTATTTATGACTATCCAACTCTCCTAATCCACAGCCCTAAAAAAGCTGTGGTCCCTGGATGGCAAAAATCTGAAAGGTGACAGGCTGTGATACAATTTCAAATAATTGGCAAAGAAGGATTATGTGTGTGGTCTGTTGCTAAAATTCTGAGAATGTTCTGGGTGGAACATACCAGTAGAGAGAGTTACCAGGGAAGGTGAGTTAGCCTCAGTGTTTGCAACCATTATTCAATTCAACAATATGCACAGGTAAAAATATATAAATACTAATGTGACCTTTCTAAAGCTATGTGTGGAACAATGTAGTATGTATAAATTATGTCTTATAGACTCAACATGCACAAGCTGTTGGTGAAAACGCACCTGAAATGATACAGTAACATGACATGACAACTTCTATAATAGATTTTCCTTTTTCGCAAAACCGTTTCTACATTCAGATTGTGAGTTTACATTCACCGTTTTATACTTGTGCATGTCCCAAGCTCATATATTGTGTGTTCCACTCTGACTCTGTTGCTCCTTCGATTAATGTAGATAAATGCTTGATTAAAATTGTCAATAAAACACACTTTTATTTGTGATACATTTTAAATTGCATCATGTGTTAAGGAAAGACAAGGGCAGCGTTGAGTCCTTTTATTGTTTTATTTAAAGGTACAGGGAAGTAAAATGATACAGCCCCAACAGCGTCCGGCACCGACTCCACCCGTCTCTCGCTCCTCGCTCACCGCTCTCCACTCCTCGCTCTCTCTCGTTCCAACACTCCTATCTTCCAAATTCTAACATTCCACTCACTCCACTCTCACGGACAACCAACTACATACAACGGCCTGCCTATGAATGCTTTTTAACATGATGAACACGGAATAGAATCATCAATGGGTACTTATGGGAAGCCGTTCATGTCAAAAATACAGCTCTCTATATAGGACACCTTCTGGAATGCATAGCGTGTTGCAAAATGAATATGACATACACCAGAATGAATGTACTATGTGTCAAAATGGATATGATACCTGGCAGAGTGAATCCTACTTGAACCAAAACAAATATGAAACCAGGCTAAGTGAATATGCTACTTGGTGATTATTATGACTAACTCACACTCAGAATTGAATAAGAGATATACTGAAATATATATCAGTCATACTGGAATAAATATGGCCCTCACTGTAAATAATAAAGCAATCACTGAAACACATACAATATTTTCAAAAAGAATAGGACATTTCTTGAAATGACTGCCATATGCCAAGAGGAATATAACACACATTGGAATGAATATGACAGCTTGAAATGAATATAAGGTACTGAAGTGAAAATGCATTATTCTGAAAGGAATATAATGTGCGATGAACATTACATTTATAAAAAAATGAATATGGTTTGCATTGAAAGTGATATGATATACATTGACATGATTATAATATGTGTTGCAATTGGTATGAGTCATATTAAAATCAATATCATGGTTAATATGAATGAGACATCTATTGAAAGAAATATGACACATGCTAAGATGAATATGACATGAAATGAATATGAGCCCTTTTGAAATTAATTCAACATGCCCTAAACTGAATATGACCCATGCTGACATTAAAATGAAACTTGTCAAAATGAATGTTATGCTTTGAAATCAATATGATACACAGCGACATGAGTATTGCATATATTGAAATGAATTTGACCTATGTTGAAATGGATATGACCCATATTAAAATTATAATGTCAGGAGTTAAGATGAATATGAAATCCACTGACACGAATATGACATTCATTTAAAGCAACATGACACATGTTAAGAGTTATATGAACCATTTTCAAATGAATATGATATTTGATGAAGTTGATATGAGCCATATCAAAATTAATATGACATTCATTAAAATTAATATGACACTTATTGAAATGGATATCAAAATATATGAGATAAATATAGCATGCTTTGAAATGAATAAAGCACACATCGAAATGAACACAAGCCATGTGTAAATTAAAATGCTCACTGTTTAAATATAGCTTGCCTTGACTCGATGTTGATTTGCTTTAAAATTAACAATACATATTGAAATTAATATTACATATTCTGAAAGGATATGATATGACCACAAATTAATTAACTAAAATAATTATATGTTTTCGACTATGTGCTACATTTAGTTTTTGCCGGCTTTTGGACTCTGAGCACTTTACCACTGCTGACCATTGCTAAAGTGCAAGTGCTCTCTGTCTAATCTGACCTGATGATTGGTTTATTCATGATTGGCATAGTTGTTTTACCTGTAAGTCCCTAGTATAGTGCAACATGTATGCCCAGGACCTGTAAATCAAATGCTACTATTGGGCCTGCAGCACTGATTGTGCCACCCACATGTGTAGCCCTGTAAACATGTTTCAGACATGCTACTGCAGTGTCTGTGTGTGCAGTTTTAAACTGCCATTTCAACCTGGCAAGTGCACCCACTTGCCAGGCCCAAACCTTCCCTTTTACTACATGTAAGGTACCCCTAAGGTAGGCCCAAGGCAGCCCCATGGGCAGGGTGCAGTGTATTTAAAAGGTAGGACATATACTGGGGTATTTTACATGTTTACATGATAATGAAATTCTGCTGTAGGAAAGTACCAAGGGCCAGACATAGGAATATTCCAATTTGCGACTTACAAATTGCAAGTCATAGCGACTCGCAATTTGCCAGTTGCAAATTAGAATGTAGGATGGTGTCCCTGACACCATCTGCGACTCGTAAGGGGGTCGCAAAGGCCCACCTCATTAATATTATTGAGGTGGGTCGCAATTTGTGACCCCCTTGAGACTCGCGGCACTCACAGGATTGGTGGCCTGCTGGAGACAGCAGACCACCATGTCTGTGACTGCTTTTAAATAAAGCAGTTTTGTTTTTGTAATGCAGCCCGTTTTACTTAAATTAAAGGAAAACGAGATGCATTACAAAACTAAAAAATGAAATGTTTTCGTTTCATTTTTTCAGAGCAGGCAGTGGTCTATAGGACCACTGCCTGCTCTGAAAAAATGTTTACAGTTCCATTCACAAAGGGGATGGGGTCCCATGGGGACCCCTTCCCTTTTGCAAATGGGTTACCACCCATTTCAAATGGGTGCAAACTGCTATTGCTTTGCGACCGTGTTCGCAGTCACAAAGCAACCTGGCATTGCACTGCGACTCGCAATTAGGAAATCTGGTATTGGGGAGCCAATTCCATGCATCCTGAGGGTTCCAGCATGGACCCCCAGTACTGCCAAATCAGCTCTCTGAGGCTTGCGCTGCAGCTACAGCTGCTGCCACCTCACAGGCAGGGTTCTGCCCTCCTGGGGTCTGAGCAGCTCAGTCCCAGGAAGGCAGAACAAAGCATTTCCTCTGAGAGCATAGTGTTACAACCTCTCCCTTTGGAAATAGGTGTTACAGGCTGGGGAGGGGTAGCTTCACCCAGCCTCTGAAAATGCTTTGAAGGGCACAGATGGTGCTCTCCTTGCATAAACCAGTCTACACCAGATCAGGGACCCCTTGTCCCCTGCTCTGGCGCGAAACTGGACAAAGGAAAGGGGAGTGACCACTCCCCTGTCCATCACCACCCCAGGGGTGGTGCCCAGAGCTCCTCCAGTGTGTCCCAGACTTCAGCCATCTTTCTTTGCAAGGTGTGAGGGCACTCTGGAGGGCTCTGAGTATCCAGTGCCAGCAGGTGACGTCACAGACCCCTCCTGATGGGTCCTTACCTGATGAGGTAGCCAATCCCCCTCTCAGGCCTATTTATGGTCTCTCCTGTGGTTTCTCTTCAGATTCTGCTTGCAAGTTTTCTTCAGAAATCCTATGCCCATACTACTTTACCCTCTGACCTCAGATCAACTGCAGCCTGCTCCCAGAACCACTGTTACAGCAACAAAGTATCCACAAGGGATACTTTTCTTCTGCAACTTCAGCTCCAGCCAGCAACTGCAACAGTTTTCATGGTGTGCATGCTCTGGGGACTTCCTGTCTTCATCCTGCACCAGAAGTACCAAAGGAATCTCGTGTGGGATGACAGAGTCACTCCCCTGCTCATGCAGGCACCTTCCAAGACGACGACTGGTACCCTTGGACTCCTCTCACAGCGACGAGTGTGCTCCTAAGGAAACAGAGTGTGGACCCCATAGACATAGGCTATCCTGAGGTCCTGCTGACGCAATTTGGAGGAGATTGGACCTTTCCTTCCCTGAGAGTGACGGTACCCCTGTGTACTGCGGCTTCTTCACCTCCTGAGGCCTCTGTGCGCTATTTGCAGAATTCCTTGGTGCATAGATTGGCCCAGGTCCCCAGCACTCCATCCTGTGACCCTCAACTCGCTGAGTTGTTCTCTTTGTAGGTTAGAAACATATGTTTAAAGAAGTGTTTTGTGGTACAGGTACATATCACCGAAACCTACTCTGAAGTGACATTAGTCTGCATTTGCTAGGCCACATGTCCACACATGCACAGGGAAGATACTTCCCGTGCCCACCATGCCAGCCCGTTCATTGTCACTCAGGTGCAAGGGTGAAGTCTGTACTATGATAGTTTCCTATAGGGACTGTTTGCATTGAGACAGTGTTGCAGAGTGTAAATGTGTTTGTCCTGTCAGGCCTAACGAGTTTACCCTTCAGAAACCACATTGCTGTGTGGTGTTTCATTGTGGCTCACATCACAGTACATGTTGCTGGAGCATCGAATACCTGATGTCACTAGGTTTGCTTAGTCATTGGAGGCCTTGAGCAGGGTAGTGGGTTAGTCTGCAAATGAATCCAAAAGTGTGTAGTCATGTCCCTGTACTTATTGGCATGTGCTTCACACTTGTGGTGTGTTGACAAATTGCCCATTTTATGCTTGGTGTTTCTGACGTGTGTGACACAACCATTTGAGCAAAAACTTGTTTGTAATTGCTTGATTTGTCTCCTGCATCCATATAGGTAAACGCCCATCAAAAGAAGGAGATCTTGAGAGCCATCGCCCAGGAGGTGCAGACCCTGGGGTTCCATATCCGGCAAAGTGCCCACTGTTGCAAGAGGTGGAAGGACCTAAGGTGCTGGGCCAAAAGGTCTCAGAGATTCAGAAAGGGCTTTCCTCCCAACGTTGGCGGGCACACCTCAAAGCATGACCCCCCTAAGGGCCCGCATTCTGGCAGTAGCATACCCGGACCTTGATGGGCATTTGCAGGGAGCACAGCAGCCACAATGAGTAAAGGACATATTACTGCCTGTCACACAGCCAAGTTAATGTGTTAGGTTCTGACATCTCCTCCTGATGACTGGGGATGGACCATGTGTGACACACAAGATGAGTAACTGTTTGTGTAGATATGTAATTTGGTGCATATTGATGTGCCTTGCCTAGTAGCCCAGGAACCTAGATCACAACTTAGTACAATCCACAAAACAATTGCTCTCAGAGGACAACACATTGCTTTGTACAGTGATAAATCAAGGAAGGTTTGTTGTGGTAGTGTGTTTAAATTCTACGCAACAGACCACTACTTCTCAGTGCTACAGTCCAAAGAAAAAGAAGTGACTTCAGCCATGTGTCTGGTTAAGTGAGTAAATTGGCATCTGCTCCCAACAGGCCACTTGTTTTCAGTGTGTGATGAGTGCTGCTGCCTCACTACTGTCTGACATGTGAAGATGGTATCACACATGTGACAGTGCATACATTGTTCTTTGGGTGAAGCTACAGATCAAAACTTTCCCTTGGTAAGTGGTGAATGTCCATTGACATGATTTATGTCCCTGTTTCACTGTTGCCAAAATTCCTTGTGCTGACATGTTAGCATTTGTCCCATTCTCTTTTAACAAAATGTGTACACTGCTGTTTCATGCTTCGTCTACCTGTGTTTACAGGAAGAGTTCTGTATTCCCTCACATATAGTTGCATGCCAACCTGTCTTTGGAATTGGACATATGCAATGGGGCTAACTTTTATGTGGTGCCACAGACAGGATTGTGTCACCATTGATTGTTGGCCCACACATACTTTCACCAGTCGTTGCATGTCATTTGGCATGTACAACTTCAGTAGCAATGAGAGATATGACATGTAGGACTAGAGTTTTTTCACACAATGTCCATTTCCATGCCATTGATGTGGCATCAAGTGGCAAAGTGCACTGCTCATGTTAAATGGGAAAGATTTGTTGCCTGACTGTTGGCACACATCATGGAGTGACTTGCAGTTTTGTTGGAATCACATGTGGTTGGGTAGAACCATTAATCCACGAACATCTGGGTTTATAGGGCCAAAATGGAGACAGTGATGTAGCTTCCCATTGGGCAACATGTCCAGGGCCTTCTACAAGTTCTTGTAAATCCCTGGGCCTCTCCAATATACAAAGAACTAATGGCTTCTACTGATGCAATTAGAGGTTGTCATTGTAAGGGGTGCCATATAGTAGTGGTGATTTTCCGGGGGCTAGCTGTTTCATTGTGTTATGTATTTCAGAAACATATCTCCCTGTCAATTTGCACATTTTGACTACAGTGTACATTTCCTTGCCAATTATGTAGTATATCTGAGCAACATTAGTACTACCTCCATGACTCAATTAGGACAATGTACACATGGTGAAGTGTGCATTGTTGACATGTTTCCAGTGTGACATGAGTATTTCCATGTCACCTTCTTCAGGATACTGTACTGATGTCAGCAACATGGCAGGATTTGGAGCATCATTTCTTATTGTTGTGTTATTGAGTGTGTGACAAATAGATGTCTGCATGACCTTGTGTGGGATCTGTTGGAATTAACTTGGCATTGGCCTTCTATTGTATGACAACAGGTAACAGGTATGCTCCATGAGGCAAAGCATTGAAGGTGATATGGGGCCAGATGTATGAACAAACCCCTTTGCAAATCGCAAATAGCGATTTTTAAGAAATCGCTATTTCTGAGTCGCAATATGCAATGTAACATAATTGCGATTCGGAATTAGCGATTTCTTAAAATTCGCGAATGCAATTTGCGAGGCCCAAATACCTAATTGCAAAAAATGTGCGATTCAGTATTTGAAAATCACAAATTGCGAGAACGCACACCTGGCAGAGCCTGATGACATCACAAGCAGGAAGTGAGTCATCCCAGGCAGTTTGCAGGTACCACACCCAAAGGAGCAGTGAGAGAGACACAGCCCAGCCCAGCCACAGGGAGCAAGTCTGTGAGCAAGGCAGGACTTCACATCAGCATGGACAACTCTGCAAATGGAAAGGAGAAGGGAGAGAGGAAGAGAAAACTGAAGTTCAGTGAGCAGGAACTGGAGGTGCTCACTGAGGAGGTGCTGAGGAGCCATGACCGGCTGTTCCGGAAGAGCTCACTCAAGGTCCCAGAGAGTGAGAAGCGCAAATTCTGGGTGTACATAAACACCAAAATCTGTGCTGTGGGGGTTGCACAACGCCCAGTGGAGGAGATTAGAAAGAGGTGGTACGACCTGCGTTCCCGTGCCAAGGAGAGGGTGGCCAGAAGACTACAGGAGGCAAGGAGTACAGGAGGCGGACCATCCACCCACCCCCATGGAAGAACTGGTGGAGTCGACACTCCTCCCAGAAGCTGTCAGTGGGGTCACTGACATAGACACATCCAGCACACCAAGCACCAGTAAAGGTAAGTGCAATGTTGAAATATAACCCCATATGTGTATGTACAAAAGCCCTTAGTAATTAGCAATTAGCGCAAAGCATTGTGAGAAGTAGTCCATTCTACATCTTTGAAGCAGCACAACAATGCCTTAAGGGAGTGGTAGTCCACAACACAGAGCTGAAAGTGGCATATAGAATGTAATTAAGTAGAGCACACCCAGAAAAACACAACACCCAGTACATAGTGATATGATGTAACTGTACATTTATTACCATTATGCAACATTTGGTGATACATACATAAATGACATGCTGCACATTGTCGTTGCAGATCTCCCAGGCCCATCAGACTCAAACACCAGTGAGTCAGTGAATATTGCGCCTATCAGACGCAGGGTAAGGGCTGTACCTTTTCCAGAATTGAGCCAGGACTCCGATGACATGTGGGATGAAGGCCACACTCCATCCCCAGGCGGCAGATCCACCGTAATGCAGGAGTCCCAGCCCCAGCGTCATTCAACACCCCACAGGAGGCCTCAGTATGCAGGCACACAGCATGTGGAAGCAGGAGAGGGCCCATCATTCTTCGGTGGCCTGGAATGCTCTATGCTTAAACTGCAGTGCCTGCAAAATAAGAAGATCACGGCAATGCATAGGCAGATGCAGGCACACAATGCCAACATGGGGGGGCTGCATTGGCAGTTGGAGTGCCTTAATTCAAACATTTCCAAGCTGCATGAGGGACAGATCAAGGCTGCCGAGAACACCAGGGAACTGACCAATGCAGTGAAGGAACTCTGCACAGAGATAAGGCATGAGAGGGTCAGCCACCGCAGGCATGAGAGGCGATTTATGGGGATGTTTAGTGGATTCTGTAGATCTGTCAATCGCCTTGCAACATCTACGGCCCTAATATCGCAGCGTGCTGTGACCACACAGGTGGAGGCAGCGCACAGCAGTCGGGATGTAGCCCAGGGAATGGTCCAGATAATGAATGTTCTGGACACTATGCTGGGTAACTGCTCTGCTACCCCCAGTGAACTTGGACTAGGGGAGACTGAGGACTCATCTAGCCTCAGCAGTCTTGCAGTGCCCACGACAGATCCTAGGTGTTGCAGTGCCAGGCACAGCACTGCCACTGAGGCAGATACCAGAGGTGCCGGCGAAGCCGCTGCGCACTCTAGTGGCTTGCGTGGCCGTACAAAGTGACTTTGATGGCCACAGGGGACTGTCTGCATATTTTGTTTTACAGTGAACTATGAATACAAGAGTGAGACACTGTTAATGGTTATTTTATGACACGTGTTTATTTTTTTTTGTTGCTAGGGACACTTATGTTACCTGACGTTAAGGTAATAAAGGTACTAACTACCAGAACACATGTCAGTGAAGTTGTGTTGTTATTACTTACATCTGAAATGGTTGTGCGTGATGTCAGCACGCCTTTGCCTGCCCTCTGCTGCACTGGTCCTGTCTGCTGGCTGTAGGGGGGTGTAGGATCATTATCCTCCTCTGAGTCTGGATCAATATTTCCACAGGTATGCCCCTGGTGGTAGCTATATTGTGCAGGATCGCACATGTTGCCACCATTCTACAGGTTGTGTCCTCGCTGTACTGTAATGCCCCTCCACTTTTGTGGATGCACCGGAAGCAACTCTTCAGCAGGGCAAAGGTGCGCTCCACCACATTGCGGGTTGCCATGTGTGCTGAATTGTATCTCCGTTCTGCTGGTGTTGGAGGATTGAGGTAGGGCGTCATCATCAAGTAGATATCCTTCACCAAACTCCCCAGCTAGCAGTCTTGTGTGAATCTCGCTATGGCGAAAGATGTACGAATCATGTGTGATCCCTGGGTACCTGGCCACGAGATCAGTTATAATGTAGGAGGCATTGCATATCACCTGTATATTAATGGAATGTTGGTATTTATGCTTGCGGTACACATACTCTGTAGCCGATGGTGAACAGATTGCAACATGTGTCCCATCTATGGCACCTAGCACGTGGGGGAACTGTGCTATCTGGTAGAAATCAATTTTTGTCTGCTGTATTTCCTGTGGGGTGTGGGTGAATCTGATGTACTGGTGTATCCTACTCAGCGTTGATAAATGCATTGAAAAATCTAAAGAGGGCACTCTGTGATACTCCTCCAGCTGCTGCTATGACCCCTTGATAGCTCCCTGAGGCAAGTAGTTGGAGGGAGCATAATACCTGCACATGGGTGGGTATGCTATTTGTCCTATGTGTTGTGCGCTGCAGTAAGGGTTGTAGCTCAGCTATCAGGTCAAGTATCATGGCTGAGTTCAACCTGTACTTATCATATATCTCCTCCTCAGTCTGGTCAAAAAGGGTAATGCGCACTCTGAAAATGAGCTTCTGTCTCCTCCTCCCTCTCCTCAAACCTGCCAAGATCCTCATTCTCCTCGCCATGACGTAGAGTGCAGCCATTGTGGAAAAGAGTCTGAGGCATTCTGGGCCTCTCTATATAGCTTGCACCTGGTTACCACCTGGTTTCCCTCTGTGGTAATTTGCATGTGCAAAAGGCCAGTCTGCGAAAATTTGCAATTTGCTTATTTTTGATGCATCGAATTGCAACATGGTTTTGCGTGTCGCATTTTGCGTCTCGCAATTTCCGACGTGAAATTCCGACTCACAGTATGCAAGATGCTAATTGCAATTTGGTATTTCATGTCACAGTTTGCGAGACGCAAAATGCAAGACGCAAAACCATGTCGCTTCGCAAAAAATCTCAATTTTTGCGATTCCTTGTTTTTGGCCTGCGAATGCCTTTCATGCATCGCAGACCACGTTTTTGCATTCGCAAACGGCCAAATTCTGTGATTCGCACCGTTTGTAAATGCAAAATGGTTTGATACATCTGGCCCATGGTCTTCTACTTGTTCAATGGTTATTATGATTGCGCAACTTCACCCATACAATTGGAGATCTGAGACCTGATTTTTCTGTGGGCAACTGCTGACAGTTCATATGACATACATGCATATGTATGATTCATGTAGGAGTCACCTTGAAGTAGTTTGTTGCTGGGGCCTACGTGACGTCATGATACTGTGTTTAAATCACAGCTTTTGTTCAGGTGTGATCAGGAACATGTGGAGACCCTTTTACCCTTTGTATTTGGAGCATCATCCCAGGCAAGTGAAAGGGACAGGACGAAACCAAGTGGGGAAGCATCTGGCCACGGTACATCCAGTCATGACACCACCGACACGCAGGGACCCAGTGGCCCGGAAGGTGAAGGGAGTGCCACAGAGGACACAGGATCAACCTCGTCATCTTTAGATTCTACCTCCAGTGGCCACTCCCTAGTGGTGGGGGACCCATCAGGACCTGTTCATGTACCATCCTTGTCCGCCACCCCCAGTACTAGCACCACCCTTCCTCTTGCTCCTCACCCAATTGGCCATGCCCACTAAGAGGGTGGGTGTCTCCTTTACCCTAGGTACCTCAGTGCCGGGCCCTGTTATCCTGCTGCCCTGAGTGAGAAGGCTATTGAACTACTGAGGAGTATCAGGAGGTCAATAGCCTTCTGTGTGGCAGACTGCCATTGTGAATACCATCCAGGTGTTGGTAAGCCAACTTCAGACAAATGCTTACCTGGAAGACATCCATCATGACATGTCAATCAATCAATCAATCAGGAATTTGTAAAGCGCACTACTCACCCATGAGGGTCTCAAGGTGCTGAGGGGTGGGGGGGAAAGGGGGAGTGTTCCTACTGCTAAAACAGCCAGGTCTTTAGAATTTTCCTGAAGGTATGGAGGTCTTTGGTCTGGCGCAGGTGGGTTGGAAGAGTGTTCCACATTTTGGTGGCGAGGTGCGAGAATGATCTACCGCTGGTTGTAGTTCTGCGGACGAGAAGGATGCTTGTGAGAGCGAGATCAGTGGAGCGGTGTGGAGATGCCGGGTCGGGGTGTAGAAGGAGAGCCGTCTCTTGAGGTATTCTGGTCCGGTGTTGTGCAGTGCTTTTTGAGCATGGTTGAGGAGTTTGAAGGTGATTCTTTTGTTGACTGGGAGCCAGTGGAGTTTTTTCAGGTGGTCTGTGATGTGGCAGTGGCGGGGGATGTTCAAGATGAGGTGTGCAGAGGCGTTCTGGATGCAGTGCAGCCTCTTCTGGAGTTTGGCCGTGGTTCCTGTGTAGAGGGCATTGCCGTAGTCCAATTTGCTGCTTACGAGGGCTGGGGGGCTGTTCTTCTGGATTCAGTGGGTATCCATTTGTAGATCTTTTGGAGCATGCGGAGGGTGTTGAAGGAGGAGGAGGAGATGGCGTTGACTTGTTGGGTCATGGATAATGGGGAGTCCAAGATGAATCCTGGGTTGTGTGCGTTGTCGGTGGGAGTCGGAGAGGCTCCGAGAGTGGCAGGGCACCAGGAGTCATCCCATGCGGAGGGGGTGGAGCCGAAGATGAGGACTTCCGTCTTGTCGGAATTGAGTTTGAGGCATCCATTCGGTGATGGCCTTCATTCCGTCGTGGAGGTTGGTCTTGGCGGAGTCCTTGGTGAGTGATAGGATCAGCTGGGTATCGTCGGCGTATGAGATGATGTTGAGGTTGTGGGATCGGGTGATGTTAGGAAGCAGGGCCATGTAGACGTTGAAGAGGGTCGGGCTGAGGGACGAACCCTGGGGTAAAGGGCAGATGATTTTGGTGGCCTCCGAGCGGAATGGGGGTAGGTGGACTGTTGGGGTCTGCCGATGAGAAAGGAGGTGACTCAGTCCAGGGCTCTGTCGCGGATTCCTGCATTGCTGAGGTGTGAGCATAGGGTGTGGTGTCAAATGGTCTCGAATGCAGGCGAAAGGTCCAGGAGAATGAGGGCCCCGGTTTCGCCTTTGTCCAGTATGGTTCTGATGTCGTTGGTGGCGGCGATGAGGGCAATTTCGGTACTTTGCTTGCTGCGGAATCCGGATTGGAAAGGGTCCAGGGTGCAGTTTTCCTCAAGGAACCGAGTTAGTTGTGTGTTGACAGCCTTCTCTATGAATTTTGCCGTGAAGGGTAGCAGGGCGATATGCCGGAAGTTCTTGAGGTCTTTTCGGTCCGCCTTGGATTTTTTGAGAAGGGTGTTGATCTCGGTGTGTTTCCAGCTCTCCGGGAAGGTGGCAGATTCAAAGGAGCTGTTGATGATCTTCTGTAGTTGGGGCGCGATGACGGAGCTTACTTTGTTGAGGATGTGGTGAGTGCAGGGGTCAAATGGAGAGCCGGAGTGGATGGTGTTCATGATTTCGATGGTGTTTAGCCTACAGAAATCTTTTCAGGCTCTGGGCTCCTCAATGATGACAGCAATCTATCCCCAATCCTCCCTCCCACATCCTCTCTCTTCCCTATCCAAATTCCCTATTCCCCTACTTGTCCTAAGCACACAGACACATCCGCATGCACCAACCTCAACACACACAAGCAGCACACAGCAACACAAACTCAGGCACGCCGGCATGCAGGCACTCATCATTCACCCACAAACACCACATCAGCCACCATTTCAGCAGACACTCCCACTTACCAACACACCACATCCACCATTCCCACAGACACCACCACAACACCCAGTGACACATCCATCACACCTACCATACACCCAGACAACACCTGTGAGAAAGTAGCCTCTTTGTAGCATGGTTACCCCCACTTTTGGCTTGTTTGTGAGTGTATATCAATGTGTTTTTACTGTCTCACTGGGATCCTGCTATCCAGGACCCCAGTGCCCATAGTTTGTGGCCTACTGTGTGTGTTGTCAGTAGTGCTTAACTGTGTCACTGAAGATCTGCTAACCAGAACTTCAGTGCTCATGCTCTCTCTGCTTCCAAATTAGTCAATATAGTTTAGTGACTTCATACGCCAATTTCAATTGGCACACTGGACCCCCCCTTATAAGTCCTTAGTATATGGTACCTGGGTCCCCAGGGCATTGGGGTTCCAGGAGATCCTTATGGGCAGCAGCATTTCTTTTGCCACCCATAAGGAGCTCAGTCAAACCTTTTCACAGGACTGCCACTGCAACCTGAATGAAATAGTGCACACACTATTTCACAGCCATTTTCACTGCACTTAAGTAACTTATAAGTTACCTATACGTCTAACCTTCATTTACTGAAGGCTAGGTACAAAGTTACTAAGTGTGAGAACACTCTTGCACTAGCAAAGGTGCCCCCACACAGTCCAGAGCCAAATACCCAGACTTCGTGAGTGTGGGGCCACCATTACACATGTGCACTACGTATAGGTCAATACCTATATGCAGCTTCACAATAGTAACTCCGAATATGGCCATGTAAGGTGTCTAGGATCATGGAATTGTCCCCCCATTTCAAATCTGGTATTGGGGGGCCAATCCCATGCATCCTGTGGGCTCCACCATTGACATGGGCAGCAAAAAAACGATGGATTAAACCCAGATCTGTGACTGGGGGTGAGTGTTTGCATTGTCAGCACTCCGTCCATCATTCTTTTGTGTTGTTAATGTCGCCCTAAGTGGGAAGGGTATACCCAGACGTGGGTCCCGTGCTTCCCATGCCACTGGATTCAAGCTATCCTGGCTGATGAGGGGTGAAACCCCGAAACCGGTCCCAGGATGCTTGTTTCCAGTCCAGGGAAGACCTGGCCTGGCAGTTCGGGCTGGACTGTTCCCATGGGGAACAGGGTCAAGAATGATTTGCATATGGCTGGGTCCAAACTGGAATGGCATGGGCAGCAAAAAAACGATGGATTAAACCCAGATCTGTGACTGGGGGTGAGTGTTTGCATTGTCAGCACTCCGTCTATCATTCTTTTGTGTTGTTAATGTCGCCCTAAGTGGGAAGGGTATGCCCAGACGTGGGTCCCGTGCTTCCCATGCCACTGGATTCAAGCTAGCCTGGCTGATGAGGGGTGAAACCCCGAAACCGGATCCAGGATGCTTGTTTCCAGTCCTGGCAGTTTGGGCTGGACTGTTCCCATGGGGAACAGGGTCAAGACTGATTTGCATATGGCTGGGTCCACACTGGAATGGCATGGGCAGCAAAAAAACAATGGATTAAACCCAGATCTGTGACTGGGGGTGAGTGTTTGCATTGTCAGTACTCCGTCCATCATTCTTTTGTGTTGTTAATGTCGCCCTAAGTGGGAAGGGTATGCCCAGACGTGGGTCCCGTGCTTCCCATGCCACTGGATTCAAGCTAGCCTGGCTGATGAGGGGTGAAACCCCGAAACCGGTCCCAGGATGCTTGTTTCCAGTCCAGGGAAGACCTGGCCTGGCAGTTCGGGCTGGACTGTTACCATGGGGAACAGGGTCAAGACTGATTTGCATATGGCTGGGTCCAAACTGGAATGGCATGGGCAGCAAAAAAACGATGGATTAAACCCAGATCTGTGACTGGGGGTGAGTGTTTGCATTGTCAGCACTCCGTCCATCATTCTTTTGTGTTGTTAACTCCACCATTGACCCACAGCACTGCCAAACCAGCTCTCTGAGGCTTGCACTGCAGGTACACCTGCTGCCACCTCACAGACAGGGTTCTGCCCTCCTGGGGTCTGAGAAGACCAGTCCCAGGAAGGCAGATCAGAGTACTTCCTTTGGGAGGAGGGTGTTACGCCCTCTTCCTTTGGAAAAAGGTGTTACAGGCTTGGGAGGGGTAGCATTCTAGAGCCTCTGGAAATGCTTTAGATGGCACAGATGGTGCCCTCCTTGCATAAGCCAGTCTACACCGGTTCAGGGACCCCCTGTCCCGGCTCTGGCGCAAAACTTGACAATGGGAAGGGGAGTGACCACTCCCCTGTCAATCACCACTCCAGGGGTGGTGCTCAGAGCTCCTGCATTGCGACCTTTGCGTTAGCCATCTTGTTTTCCATGGTGTGGGGACACTCTGGAAATCTCTGAGTGGCCAGTGCCAACAGGTGCCGTCAGAGACCCCTCCTGATAGGTGCATACCTGGTTAGGTAGCCTATCCCCCTCTCAGGGCTACTTAGGGTCTCTCCTGTGGGTTCCTCTTCAGATTTGGCTTGCAAGTTTCCACCAGGAATCCTCTGCAACTCCTGCTTCATCCCCTGACCTCGGATCAACCGCAGACTGCTCCAGGAACCGCTGTAACTGCAACAAAGTATCCAGAAAGGCTACTGTGACTCTACAACTTCAGCTCCAGCCAGCAACTGCAACAGTTTCCATGGTGTGCACACTCTGGGGACTCCCTGTCTTCACCCTGCACCAGATGGACCAAAGAAAACTCCTGTGGAGTGACAGAGTCACTTCTCTGGGACTCCTCTCCTGATGACGTGCGTGCTCCTTGGAACACAGGTGGTCGACCCCTTTGACACAGACTGTCCTAAGGGCCAGCTGTCCAAATTTGGAAGAGGTAAGAGCTTGCCTTCCCCGTTTGTGACAGTACCCCTGTCTACCACGTCATCTTCACCTCCTGAGTCCTCTGTGCACTATTTGCAAGAATCCTTCATGCACAGCCTGGCCCAGGTCCCCAGCACTCTATCCTGTGACGCTCAACTCGCTGAGTTGTTCTCCGGCGGCGTGGGACCTTCTTTGTAGTGCTGCAGCAACTGGAATTTGCACCTTCTTTGTCACCGTGTCCTGGGACCTCTGTGGGTGCTGCCAGGTCATCTGTGGGTTCCTTCCAGTGTTGGGAGCCCCCTCTGCCACCTCAGTCTGAGTTGAGGCCCCCAGGTCCCTCCTGGGTCCAGGCAGCGCCATTTTGACACAATCCGCAACATTGCTAGAACCAAGGCTTGTTGGACTAATACAGCTCTACAACTCACCTGCATCCAACATCTCCATGTGGGACATACTTTGCATCATGCAGGAACCCGCAGCCATCTTCTTTGGTGCTCTTCTGCAGACTTCTTCCAACCAGAGAATACTCTTTTGCACCATCTTGTAGGTTGGCAGGGGCTCCTGTCCTTCCTGGAATCTTCTGCGACTTCTGGACTTGGTCTCCTCTCTTTACAGGTCTTCAGATCCAGGAATCCACCATTTGTTGCTTGCAGTCTTGCTTGGTTCTTGCAATAACTCTATTCACGACTTTTAGTGTGTCCTAAGGAAACCTGCAGTACTTTACTCCTACTTTCCTGGGCTCTGGGGTGGGGTATTTTACCAACCTTTGTGGTTTTCTTACACTTGCCTAGGGGGGAATTTGTGATTCGCATTCCACTTTCTTAGTATATGGTTTGTGTTGCCCCAAGGCCTATTTCTTCCTATTGCATTCTATGGTATTTTATGTTGTTTGCACTATCCTATGACTATGTACTTACCTCATTTTGGTGCCTAGTGTATATATTGTGTATAATACTTACCTCCAGAAGGAGTATTGCCTCTAAGATAATTTTGGTCTTGTGTCCCTAAAATAAAGTACTTTTGGTAACACTGAGTATTGTCTTTTATTGTGTATAAGTACTGTGTAACTATAAGTGGTATTGCAGGAGCTTTGCATGTCTCCTAGTTCAGCCTAAGCTGTTCTGCTACAGCTACCTCTATCAGCCTAAGCTGCTAGAACACTACTACATTTCACTAATAAGGGATAACTGGACCTGTTATAAGGTGTAAGTACCCAAGGTACCCACTACAAGCCAGGCCAGCCTCCTACAACAGCTCACAACCCACAGCCCCACACACCTCAGTCACCATACCCCCAGACACCACCACAACATCCGCAGACACATCCACCACATTTGCTGTTGTTTATTAATATCTGACTTTGTGGGAAGTGTTGGTTACCCAAGACAAGAGTAGATGTTCATTGTATGGATATGTGGGTGTTGATCCAATTGGGGTGTCCTTGCATTGTGTTATGCTTGCTAGGGTAAGTATTTAGGTGGTCATTACAACCCTGGCGGACGGTGTTAAAGTGGCGGTAAGACCGCCAACAGGCCGGTGCTAAAAGAATTGGAATTACGACCGTGGCGGAAACCGCCAACATAGACAGCCACTTTAACACTCCGACCGCCACGGAGGGACAGACAAACAGCTTGGCGGTCACCGCCAACAGACAGGCGGAAGACAAAGTACCGCCCACAGTATCACAACCTACCAATCCACCACCTTTTCCGGGGTGGATACACCACAGATAAAAACACGGCGGAAACAGGAATCCGAAGGGAAAATGCTCCCCTCTACACACCCCACGAGGAACCAGGACACCATAGAGCCAGAACTCCAAATTCCCCCTGCGATAGTCTTCCTGCTCCTCTACCAGGAGCACGAACGCCGGCGGCGAAGGCCACGGTGAGTACTGCACCTACGACACAGGGGAGGGGGGAGGGAAAAAATAGGGACACACAGACGCAACACTCAACATCCCCACCCCCACCCCCACCCACTACAACAGACACACTAATACATATTTCTACATGATAGTTACACCCCCAACCCCTCCGGAAGAATGCAAAGACAAAAGAAAATGAGTGTAACCATTGTGATATATTAAAATCAAGTAGGCAAAAATATATATATACACCATAAACAAAATATACACCAAGCTCATGAGTCCAGGTAGTGCTCCAATGAAGTCCGTGGAACACTGGGCCCACACGGTATGGGCGAGGCCCACACAAGATCCCCGACCATGATGGAGAGAACACTGCAGGGGCATCAGGGAGCAAGAAAACAGGCACCTCAGGGGGAGGGAAAGGGGGGGCACCTCAGCCGGTTGAGTGAATGACGCCAAATCCACGAGAGGGCCACATGCCCACTGTTCCATCCTGGGGAGTGCAAAGCCACAGTCTCACAAGTCTATACAGTGGGTGGGTTGCCCACTGTTCAATCCTGGGGAGTGCAAAGCCACAGTCTCACAAGTCTATACAGTGGGTGGGTTGCCCACTGTTCAATCCTGGGGAGTGCAAAGCCACAGTCTCACAAGTGGATGTATCTCTCCACTGGTTCTGGAGGGGGCCTTGTGCCCAGAGTGCTTCATCCTGCTAAGGACAGAGGTAGGTGATGTTTCTGGTGGGGGCATGGTGCCCAGAGTGCTTCATCCTGCCAAGGACAGAGGTAGTGGATGTATCTCTCCACTGGTTCTGGAGGGGGCATGGTGCCCAGAGTGCTTCATCCTGCGAAGGACAGAGGTAGTGGATGTATCTCTCCACTGGTTCTGGAGGGGGCATGGTGCCCAGAGTGCTTCATCCTGCGAAGGACAGAGGTAGTGGATATATCTCTCCACTGGTTCTGGAGGGAGCATGGTGCCCAGAGTGCTTCATCCTGCTAAGGACAGAGTTAGTGGATGTATCTCTCCACTGGTTCTGGAGGGGGCATGGTGCCCAGAGTGCTGCATCCTGCTTGTGATGGACTCAGTAGCGTCAGTGCCCTTGGCGCTCATGGGCCAGCGGTGCTTGAGGCGGCGGTGCCATGTTCAGCGTTGCTTGAGGTGGTGGTGCCCTGTTCAGCGGTGCTTGAGGTGGCGGGCCCTGTTCAGCGGTGCTTGAGGCGTCGGTGCCCTGTTCAGCGGTGCTTGAGGCGGTGGGCCCTGTTCAGTGGTGCTTGAGGTGGCGGAGGACTGTTCAGCGGTGCTTGAGGCGGCGGGCTCCTTTGCAGTGACTCAGCTGCTGGTGGTCCTCTTTGTCCCAGAGGGGCTTGTGCTGGTGGTCCTCTCTGTCCCAGCGGGGCTTGTGCTGGCAGTCCTCTCTGTCCCAGCGGGGCTTGTGCTGGCGGTCCTCTCTAGCCCAGCGGCGCTTGTGCTGGTGGTCCTCTCTGTCCCAGCGGGGCTTGTGCTGGCGGTCCTCTCTAGCCCAGCGGGGCTTGTGCTGGCGGTCCTCTCTGTCCCAGCAGGACTTGTGCTGGCGGCCCTCTCTAGCCCAGCGGGGCTTGTGCTGGCGGTCCTCTCTGTCCCAGCGCGGCTTGTGCTGGCGGTCCTCTCTAGCCCAGCGTGGCTTGTGCTGGAGGTCCTCTCTAGCTCAGCGGGGCTTGTGCTGGCGGTGGCCTCCTGGGCAGCGGGGATGATGGCGGTGGCTTCTGGGCAGCGGGGATAATGGCGGTGGCCTCCTGGGCAGCAGGGCAGGTGCTGGCGGTGGCCTCCTGGTCAGTGGGAATGATGGAGGTGGCCTCCTGGGCAGCAGGGCAGGTGCTGGCGGTGGCCTCCTGGGCAGCGGGGATGATGGCGGTGGCCTCCGCTGTGCTGCTCTTCCCAGACTTTCCTGGTTTCTTGTGGCCCTTCCCCACCTTGGAAGGTGTCACAGCTGACTCCACACTCCCACCGGGACCCCTGGGAGCGGCTTTGGTGGCTGGAGTCTTCCCCCTATCCTGACGGGCACTGGCCAACTTTTGATGCTTCACAGGTTGGGGGACTGTCCATGCTGTGGCTCTGTGCCACACTGGCTGCCCTGGTGGCCGGTGCACTCCAGATTCCGGTGACTACAGGCACCACTGGTCCCGGAGATGTTGTGGCTGAGGTGCTAGTTCTGGACCTTGGAGATGGACGGAGTGGGGGAGGTGTGGGAAAGAGGTCAAGGTTGGACAGGTAAAGTTTTTGGGAGACACTGGGACGGGTAGCTGGAGGGGGGTTGGGAGTGGAGGAAGAGGTTGTGGTTGTAGGAGGTGTTCGTTTGCTGACTTTGGGTGAAGGTGCATGGGCTGGAGGCTGTTGTGAGGTGGATGGCTGTTGGCTGGATGTGTGCCTGCGTTTGTGTATCTTGGGAGGCGGCGTCACAGACACACTGGGAGAGGACACAGGGGACGTGTGAATGGTAGTGGGGATGGTGACTGCACATGAGTGGGGGGTGGTGGTGGGTGTGCTGGTGATGGCGGTAGTGGCTGTAGGTGTAGTGCATGCAGTTGAGAGTGTAGCCGAGACTGGGAGGGAGGAGGAGGGGAACACAGTGGAGGCAGTGGATGTTGGAGTGTCTGCATGTGTGTGATGTTTGCGTGAGTACCTGTGGGATGTGTGGTGCTTATGTTTGCCAGAGCTTCCCTTGTGTGTTGACGTGTGTGCATGCTGGTCTGTATGTGTGCTTGTGATAGGCTGGGGTACAGGTGATTGGGTCTGGGTGGAGGTAGTTGGAGGGGGGAGGCTAGAGACGGGGACAATGGCTGCCATCAGTGCTGAGGCCAGAGACTGAAAAGCTTCCTGAAGGGCCACCTGACCAGAATGAATGCCCTCCAGGAATGCATTTGTTTAGTTGCAACTGCCTTTCTACACCATGGATGGCATTCAAAATGGTAGACTGCCCAGCAGTGAGGGACCTGAAGAGGTCAATGGCCTCCTCACTGAGGGCAGCAGGGGTGACAGGGGCAGGGCCTGAGGTGCCTGGGGTGAAGGTGATGCCCACCCTCCCGAGTGAGCGGGCACGGGGCAAAGGCTGAGGGGCTGCTGGGAGGACGGTGCTGGTAGGGGGGATGGTGGCTGTACCTGTAGATGGGGGGGCACAGATGTTGCCACCACCACAAGGGAGCTCCCATAAGAGGATGAGTCTGTGTCGCTGGTGTCAGCTCCTGTCCCCGCCGTGGAGCTCCCCTCGCCCTCTGGTGAAGTCCGAGTCCGTAGTGTGGCCCTCCATGGACATGTAGGATGCAGCCCCCTCGTGCTCCGGTGCCACTGCTCCTCCGCCTGATGATGCTAATGCACACAAGAACAGGGAGACACAAAAAGGGGGGGGGGAACAGAAGAAAGACATGTTGAGTGCTTGCATTACCGCTACCGTTGGTGGACACATAAGCCCCCTGCACTACGCAGCGCTCTTGGGCTCCACTGTTCAATCCCTGGGAAATGGCCTACTAGTCTATGGATGACATCTGCACACATGGATGACACAGGGGCATGACTAGGCGTACTTGGCACTCTGCAGAGGTGGGGTAGGGTGCCACATGGCCTGCCTTACGGAGGGACCTTGCCTACGAAACTCGCCCTGGCCTAGGGAAACCCACAGCCCACATCCCCCACCCAGACATCTACACTGCGCGCTAAATCAACAGATTGAGAGTGTACTCACCCCCTTGTGGCTGCTGTGATGCCCTCAAGCGCCCATCCAAATCCAGGTACGCCACTGCCAGGATCCTGAACATCAAGGGGTCATGGTGCGACGGGCACCCCTCCCACGTTGGGAGACCATCCCCAGCTGAGCCTCTGCCGTCTTCTTGCTCCAGCGGCGAATGTCCTCCCATCTTTTCCGGCAGTGGGTGCTCCGTCTGTGGTAGACCCCAAGGGTCCGGATGTCCTTGGCGATGGCACGCCAAATATCTTTTTTCTGGTGGGCACTGACCTACATGAATTTTACAGGGGGAAAGGAAAAGTTATTACCAACAGCACCGTCACAATCATTGGCCCCCATCCCTACCCTTGCCATGTGGCACATGCACTTACCATTGTTTCATGCACGCCGCAATCTCCCCCCCCCTTCTTACATCCATGCCACTCCACACAGGCATAGCCCATACAGCATGCTCCCAGTGTACTTACCTGTTTGTCTGGAGGACCATAGAGTAGCGTGTACTGGGGGAGGACCCCATCCACGAGTTTCTCCAACTCCTCCGATGTGAAGGCAGGGGCTCTTTCCCCAGACACTAGAGCCATTGTCTCTTCCAGACCGAGGTCACAGCAGCACTTGCAGTGTAGGTCCTCTCCTGTCGAAGATCAAGTATCGAGTGATTGAACAGATAAAAAATGTTGGTCACGTCCGCAGCAGTGCGTACAGTCACCGCCGACGTACATCGTCATTGGCTCCTGGGACCCATGGGGTCCAATGTTAACCAATACAGCATTCGACCGCCTACCGCAACGGTGTACAACGCCAGTACAGTTACCTCACATCCCATTGTCCCACATCAGAGGTCAGACAGCCGCCATTTCAGGGGCCCACATGGTTTCATTTTTAACTGCGTCACACATACCTAGGCCTAGACTTAACACACATACAGGCCACATTTTGGATTATGATTCGTGTTCTGTGTAAGCTGTGGGTACGTACATCTGAGTTGGTTAACTCTGTGCTCGCTGTTGTCCTTCATAGGCACCGTCCGCTGGGACATGTGAGGAGATGGTGGCATCCTCCGGTGTACTGACCGTTGGTGGACCTGTCGACAATGGAGGAAAGACATGTGATCATCACCTACAGGCTTGACCGTGCCACAATCCAGGAACTGTGTACCCAGCTGGAGCCAGACCTGATGTCAGCTATCTGCCATCCCACAGGAATCCCCCCTCAAGTGCAAGTGCTGTCAGTGCTCCATTTCCTGGCAAGTGGGTCATTTCAAACAACAGTGGCCATAGCATCAGGGATGTCCCAGCCTATGTTTTCCAACGTGTTGTCCAGAGTGTTTTCTGCCCTGCTGAAACACATGCGGAGCTACATCGTTTTCCCTCAGGTGGAGGATTTGCTTACAGTGAAAAGTGATTTCTATGCCCTGGGACATATCCCGAACATCATAGGTGCCATTGATGGGACCCATGTGGCTTTGGTCCACCACCCCCGCAGGAGTGAACAGGTGTACAGAAACCAGAAGAGTTACCATTTCATGAATGTCCAGATGGTATGTTTGGCAGACCAGTACATCTCCCATGTGAATGCCAAGTTCCCTGGCTCAGTGCATGATGCCTACATCCTGTGGAATAGTAGCATCCCTTATGTGATGGGTCAACTCCAGAGGCACCGTGTGTGGCTATTAGGGGAGCACCTGGAAGCAAGACAGTGGGAATGGTTGTCTGGGTCTGGGGATATCCCTACAGGTTAGCGTGTGTCTAACAGTTGTCCCTCGCCATTTGCAGGTGACTCTGGTTACCCCAACCTGTCATTGCTACTGACCCCAGTGAGGAATTCCTGGACAAGGGCAGAGGAACGCTACAATGAGGCCCATGGGCGAACTCTGCAGATTATAGAACGGACCTTCGGCCTCCTAAAGGCCAGGTTCCGGTGCCTCCATATGACAGGTGGATCCCTCTTCTACTCACCAAAGAAGGTGTGCCAGATCATCGTGGCCTGCTGTATGCTTCACAACTAAGCTTTGCGACGACAGGTGCCTTTTCTGCAGGAGGATGGTCCAGATGGCGGTGTTGTTGCAGCTGTGGAGCCTGTGGACAATGAAGACGAGGAAGCAGAAGAAGAAGACATGGACAACAGGGACTCAGTGATCTAGCAATATTTCTAGTGAAACACAGGTAAGAATAAAAACCTGCCTACTACATGTACTTTAACATTACTCCCTCTCTACTGTCTGTCGTTTTCACCCAGTGTATGGTCACTGAGTTGTCACTTTCCCTTACGATTTCACAGATGTGGGTCCCACAGTGTGACATCTGCTTTGATTCCTCATGGACTACAGCTGTGTGACATGGGTATGTTGACATTAAAATTGAAAGAGCATTTTGTCACTGTAATTGCTAATACACATTTTCGAAATCACAGACAGACTCCAGATTGTTTTGTGCTTTAAGGGTGTTTTTTTAAGTGCTCAATATTGGAGGGGGTTGTAAAATGGTGAGGGGGGATGGTGGAGGAATGTCCATGGCAGAGTCCAAGCTATTAATCTCACAGGTGCATTGTCCAAAGGGGCATAGGAAGTGGAGCTGGGGCAGTTTAAGGATGGACAGGGTGACAAAGTGGGACAAAAGGATGACATTCAGGGTGGTCTCATTTCTTGGCAGGGGTCTTGGCATTGTTCTCTGTCTTTGTCCTGGATCTCAGGGACCGTTTGCCGGGTGGTTCTCCCTCTGCAGGGGGTGGGGTGCTGGTGTGGTGGTCCTGCAGCGGTGCCTCCTGTCCACTAGCGCCGGCGGAGGTGGTGAGCAGTTCATTGTCCAGGCTAGTGTCAGGGGCCCCTTGTAGTGCCACAGTGTCCCTCCTGGTGTTGAGTACTTCCTTCAGCACCCCTACGATGGTGCCGAGGGTGGAATTGATGGCTCTGAGTTCCTCCCTGAAGCCCAAATACTGTTCCTCCTGCAGCCGCCTGGTCTCCTGAAACTTGGCCAGTACCGTTGCCATTGTCTCCTGGGAATGGTGGTAGGATCTAATGATGTTGGAGAGGGCCTCATGGAGAAGGGGTTCCCTTGGCCTGTCCTCCCCCTGTCGCACAGCAGCCCTCCCAGTTCCCCTGTGTTCCTGTGCCTCCGTCCCCTGGACCATGTGCCCACTGCCACTGCCCTCAGGTCCCTGTTGTTGGGGTGGTGGGTTAGCCTGGGTTCCCTGTAGTGGGAGACACACTGCTGATTGACGTGTCCTGGGGACTGAGGTATGGGCCCGCTGGGTGGGTGCTGTGATGGTGTTTCCAGAGGGGGGAAGCTCTGTAGTGGCCTGTGACTGTGTGATGGGAACCAACTGTCCCGAGGTCCCCGATGGGCCGGGCTGGTCATCTAGATCCAGTTGGACAGAGGTGCTGTCATCACTGTGGGCCTCTTCTGTTGAGGTGTGGACATGTGTGGACCCTCCTGTCCGGTGACATTGGGTAGGGGTCCTGCAGGGGTATAAAAGGATGTTTATTACATCTGTGTGTGGCATGGTGTGCAATGGGTGGGTGACCGTGTACCCCAGTGCTTGCATTCCTGTGTGGGACCTTGTGTGATGATGGTTTAGGGGGGTGTATGGGTATGTGCAGTGGACATGCTTTAGTGATGGGTGTCCATGCTTTGTTGTTACATGCAGGGCTTGGTGTTGGGATGTGTGGTTTGTGATATTGGGACATTTGTGAGGAATTGGAGTGATGGGGTGAGGGTGAGGGTGGGGGTATGTGATGGCATGCAGGTAGGGTGCACACCTGCAACACCGCCGGCTCCATTCGGAGCCGGCTTCAGTGTTGCAGGCCCCTTTCCCGCTGGGCCGGCGGGCGCTACCTTAGGTAGCGCCCGCCGGCCCAGTGGGAAAGTTGGAATGGCCCCAGCAGTCTTTTGACCGCGGGGCGCCCAAATGGTGGTTCCCGCCAGAATGACCCCCTTAGTCAGCAACATACTAACCACCTGCAGGTGCATCTGTACTCATTTCAGCCATTCTTTTAAAGCACTGAAGCAGTTGTGGATTATTTAATGCAATAACAGAGTACCAGTTAAAGCCCTGATACAGTAGGTGCCGACACGTTGGAACTCAACCTATTGTATGTTGCAACTCCTTTTTAAGAAGAACAAACAGATTAATGACTATGAGGGTCATTAAGACCCCGGCGGTCGGTGGAAGTGTGGCGGTAGTACCACCACATTACGACATTAGCGGGTTGCCTGAAGCTAGCCCACCAATGTACTACACCGGCCACCAGTCTGTCCAACCCGGCGGCTGCTACTGTCCCGCTGGCAGCATTATGACCTTTCCTACCACCATGGTTTTTGTGGCATTCATACCATGGCGTTAGGCCCTACCAGTGATAGGGAATTCCTTCCCTGTCACTGGTAGGAGGCCCACACACCACCCTAACACACCCCAGACAGCTCCCCCTCCATCCACACTCCCCCCTTCCAACCCTCCCCCATGTATGCACACTTGCAGGCACACACCTCACATTCACACACTCACTCACACAGGCATACACACATTCATACATGCATGCATCCATTCATTCACGCACACATCCAAACTTACAGGCAGACATACATTCACATTTCCATTCATTCACGCATTCTCACACATGCACACACACAAGCAACACTACACAATCATTTGCATTAATGTACACGTTCACACATTCATGCACACATACCCACACACAAACACAACACTTCGCCACCCCCCTCCCCTGTCGGAAACCCGACTTACCTGAATCCAGGGGGTCTTCCGGCAAGGGATGGGAGGGGGCGCTGCTACCTCCAGAATCACCCGCCAGCAGAACACCGCCAGGCCATATTATTTTTCATGATACGGCTGGCGGCGGTCTACTGGCATGATGCTGCTGGTGGTAGCAGCGTCACCTTAACACCGTCCGCTTGCATGGCCACAGCCGGATTTCCACTCTTCTTGTGGTGGAAATCCGGCTGTGGTCATATTATGGTGGACGGATGTTAGCCGCGGCGATGGCTTTTACGCGGCCGTCGCAGCGGCGGTAGGCAGTACTTACCGCCAAAGTTATAATGTGGGCCTATGTAATTTAAAGAGGCGCTGATGCAATTGGGAAAGCTATGACCATGGATGTGGACAAATGTGGCCTAGTCAAATGCCTCTCACAGATGGTGTTACCTTTTGAGGTTTTCACATGAGAAGTTAGCAAGGAGGACAGCACAATGGGCCAAGCTATCCTGTTATTGCACATCCTACAGGATCAGCTGAAGAAGATGTCTAAAAGGTTTGCATTCGGGGATGTGAAGGAAAACTTAGAAGCAGATGCCTTGGGTAATAGCCTGAGCTATCGGTTGACTGATAATGCAAGGCTGAAAAATGACATCAACTTGTCTAAAGAGTACATCTGGCCAGCCTGCTTGATCCATGCTCCCAAACTGGGGAGGAGCATTTTCTTATTGGGCCACGCTACAAAACAATTTTTCCCACTATTATTCCTTTTTCTGAAGGGGATGTTTCACAATAAAAGAGATGGTTTGTTGAGCAAGTAGGAGAACTGGAAGAAGAATGGCTGGAACTTACAGCCCCACTCTGCAGTTCTGGGGTGCTGAATTCATCTTTCAGAGAGGGCAGTCTTGTTTCACATCCCCCAGCCCCACCAACAAGAAAACCGGCAAAAACAGCAACAGAAGAATTGGTCCCAACCTCTATGTTATACTTTTCATCCTTGGAGTGGTCTCCCTTAACTTTTTGCCTCTGTTTCCCGGGATGTTGATGTGTGCTGGACTCTTTTTTGCTGTTTTTGTTACTCTGGACACTTTACCACTGCTAACCAGTGCTAAAGTGCAAGTACTCCTATACAAAATGCGTATGTAATTGGTTCATCCCTGATTGGCATATTTGATTTACTGGTAAGTCCCGAGTACAGTGTACTAGAGGTGCCCAGGGCCTGTAAATCAAATGCTACTAGTGGGCCTGCAGCACTGGTTGTGCTACCCACATTAGTAGCTTTGTAAACATGGCTCAGACCTGTCACTGCAGTGTCTGTATGTGTAGTTTAATTTAAAACTGCCAATTCGACATAGCAAGTGGACCCACTTGCCAGGCCTAAAACTTCCCTTTTCTTACATGTAAGACACCCCTAAGGTAGGCCCTAGGTAGCCTCATGGGCAGGGTGCAGTGTATGTTTAAGGTAGGACATATACTAATGTGTTTTATATGTCCTAACAGTGGAATAATGCTAAATTAGTTTTTCACTGTTGCAAGGCCTCTCCCTCTCACAAGTTAACATGGGGGCTGCCTTTAAATATGATTAAAGTGTAGGTTCCCTTTGGGAGCGGATAGGCATGTGGAGTTTGGGGTCTCTGAGCTCACAATTTAAAAATACATCTTTTAGTAAAGCTGATTTTAAGATTGTGTATTTGAAAATGCCACTTTTAGAAAGTGAGCATTTTTTTGCTTAAACCATTCTGTGACTCTGCCTGTTTGTGGATTCCCTATCTGGGTCAGTTTGACAGTTGGGCTGTTTGTACCTCTCTCTAGGCAGTGACACAAAGGGTGGGGTGTAGCCTGCATATCCTGATGAGACATCTGTGCTAGGAGGGAGGTGAGGAGTGGTCACTCACACCTGAAAGGGATGTGCCTGCCCTCACACAATGTAGTCTCCAATCCCCTGGTGTGTGGCTGGGGCCTTGCCGTGGCAAGGCAGGATTTCACAAACAAGAAAGACTTTTCTTTGAGGTAAGTCTACTTCAAAGGGCAAAATGGGTATAAGAAGGGCACCCAAAACCACAGACTTTAGATCATTTCTGAAAACCAAGAGGAACCTCTGCCTGGAGAAGAGCTGAAGAGCTGAGGAAGAAGAGCTGCCCTGTCTGTGACTGTGACTGTGCTTTGTGGAGCTATCCTGTAGTTGCTGCTTCTGCCTGTGCAAGAGGACGAAGACTGGACTTTGTGTGTCTTCCTGCTTGTAAAGAACTCTCCAAGGGCTTGAAGGCAAACCTGCCTCCTGTTGTTGAAGCAAAGACTTCTCTCTGCCAGCACCTGGAGCCTCTGCTGAGACTCCTGCCAGCTAAGTGGTGCCCTATCCAGTTCCTGGGCCTTGAAAAGAGAAGCTGGCAGGCCAAGTTTCAGAAATTCACGCACAGACCGCAGTGCAGGGAACATTTCTACGCAACCTCTGGAAAAACAACGCGCCACCGGTTTCGCGGCTGCAATCAATGCTGTGCCAGCAGCACTGCTGGGAGATAGACGCATGTGGCTGGAGAAACAACACGCAGCATCGCTGACGGAGGCTGATGAGATTGCAACCCACACTGTGCAGTTTTTGGATCATGTGCGGCAGGATTTCTGATGCAAACATCGCTGGGGTTGTAAAAACGAAGCAAAGCCTGCTCGGATCATAGAGTGCTTGTCCAGATCGACACATCGCTCTCCTGCAGAAAGAAGAAACGATGCACGCCGACCCGACTGAAAGAGAAATGACGCACGGTCTTGCTTGTGAGTGATATCGATGCTTCGCAGGCTTCTTTCGATGCATACTTGCCCGTGCAGGGTCATTTTTTACGTGACCCAGGTACACTTTCACGCTAACAGCGTTAGCGTTGTGTTTAAAAGAACATGAAGACACTTTTTACATTTTAATTAATAACTTGACTTGTGTATTGTGGATTGTTGTCATTTTGGTCTTGTTTTGTTTAGATAAATATTTTCTATGTTTCTAAACCTGTTTTGTAGTGTTTTCATTAAGTTACTGTGTGTGTTGGTACAAATACTTTACACCTAGCATTCTGAAGTTCAGCCTGCCTGCTCGTGCCAAGCTACCAAGGGGGTGAGCGGGAGTTAGTTGCTGGTGATTCCCTTTTACCTTGACTAGAGTGAGGGTCCTTGCTTGGACAGGGGGTAACCTGACTGCCAACCAAATACCCCATTTCTAACACTCTGCATTGGCTTGGTTTCAAGTGGCAGGTCTTAAGTCCAGTGTAGAGGCGAAGGTAAAAGTGGTTGGGCAGGTGGCAGCCCCAATGACCATTCAGAGGATGTTCCAGGAGTATCTGGATCACTTGAAGGAGGTGTATGTGGATCAAAACCCATTGGTATTTTGATATGGAAGATGCACCAATGGCCAGAGCTCAGCAGGCTGGCAATAAAGTTTCTGGCTTGTCCCGTAGCCAACGTGTCTGATGAATGTGTGTTCAGTGTAGTTGGTGCAGTTGTTACACTGAGAACAATCAGTCTCTCTCCTCAAAGAAAGAAGAAATTGATCATGATCAAAATGAAACTGCATTTTATACCACATGATTACACTGTTCCTGACACACCATAGGAGGAGGAAGAGGATGATTGGTCAGAATCAAGCTTGTTAGCTGACCAACATCTGGGTGAACCACCAGAGTTTGAGGATGAACTCTACTTCTAGAACTGAGTATGACAGTGCTACCACAGAACTTTTACATTATTTCTCATTCAGCTTCTTTTTCTTTCTTTGCAAAACAATATATAAATATATGCTAGTGCAACATTATGTTTGTGTCAGATTTATGCTGCCTTACCATTGATTTTATAGTCACATACAAGCCCGGATTGGAGTTGGACCTGTGTGCAGTGAAGAAGCCTCCACATACCCTTCAAGGCATTGGCAATGATGCCTGCCTCTCTCACATGCCATTGCCTATCCTAATCGTACATCATTTAGCAGGGCGGCCCAAGAAAATATTTGATTAAAAGACTGCCAATGTCTAATTCCAATGTGTGGATACGATCAAAGAGGAGGTATTTTATTTTGTGCAAGCACCGTGCTTGGATTGGAAGAGGTAAGTAAGTAACTATTGCACCAATGAGTGGTGATATTTTGAGTGATGACGATGACTAATATATGTGGTGGCTGACAGTGAGCGAGGGAGTTCAATAAAATATTAAACATGTTTTCAATGATTTGTCATGTTTGGGGGCTGATGGGTGATCATTTTTTTCTGAAGGTGAATGGCCTTCAAAAGTAGTGAAATTTACTTGCAGAGTGTACTCCTTTTTTCTGGTTCCTTGTAACAAACCAACCACTTCAGTTATCAAACACAAATCTACACAAGAAAACTCCAGTTCTATTTCTCTAATTATTCTTCAACAGCAGTGCACTTCACAGGTCTACCTTTCTCAGTTTGGGACTGGGAGAGAGTTACTGTGAATCTAGAGGAGGAAGATGGAAGGATCTGAGCAGGAGTACCTTAATAGCTAGAAAGGGGACAGTTTTCAACTTCAAAGAGAACCCACAATGATGGCAAAGACTCTGAGGCCTAGTACTCGCTCAGCTCTGTGAACTGGAGAGCGGTGCATTGATTTGGAAATGCTGCTGAGTATGTGGTTGCTGCACTGCTAGCTCAAATGTAAACATCCTCTTATATTCTTGTTCTACCTCTGAGTCTTCTTGGTACACACCTGACTCCTCATGAAGCTTACCTTGCTTTTTTTGTCCTTTTCCTTTACTCTACAAATACAGCTCCTGATTTTTGCAATACACAGGCCTTTCCCTAGTCCTCTCCTGCATGAACAAAACTTGGAAAGCTTAAGACTCCAGCTTACCTACTTGACAGGTTTAGACAGGCAACAGAGTGATGTACAGCCCGAGAAGAATGGAGATGCATCATCCAATTTGGCAATACAGTATCATTTTCAATCATAATTTTTAGGACTGGGACAGTCACATTCAATCTTTGATATTTCACACCTTGAAGACATAACACTTAGGATATATTATCTGGGGTCTCTCTGGGGCAGAAGGATTGTTTGCAATGAATGATGATGGTGTACTACTCAGCGCCCCAACAAATATTGTTGTGTTTTTTTTTGTGTGTAGTGTTTGTCTTTGTCACACCTTTCCTCAAATCCCCTTTCTTATCTATTTAGGTGTGACCTTATTTAATATACACCATAAATGAATCACACACTTGCTGGGGTGGATGTGGTAAAAGCAACACCAAGTCACTGCATAACCTTCTACCTTCTATTACCTGGGCAATATTCTACACAGGCCCCATCAACATCTTCATTCATGCCTTGTGTTTGTGTTCCGTAAATACTTAAACCGATCTAAACATTTTTGAGCCTGAGCTCACTTCTGACTCCATGATCTAATTTCCTAGGTTTACTTTTATACAATAGCTCCCCACCGTTGCTCAGAAATTTTTTTATATTGCTAGATTTTATGATCATATCAGGTCTTCTTTTCTGTGTGTCAATACTATCATTGTGGCAGTCTGGTCCCAGTCTTCCTACAGTTATAATAATATGATGATGACCCACTAACTCTCTGTTTTCTTTCAATCAAGTTGACAGTGTTGGGAAACCCTTTGATTAATCCTGTGGTTGTAGTTTGCATAGGTGGAAATGGCACCTTCTGTCAAGTTCTGTCTTTCCTGTTAGTATGCTAGCCTGTTACTACTACTACTACCTACCAACCACCCATTTAAGATGTCATCTTGGGAAAAACCCTTCAGTAAGAAGACTCCATTGCTTCATCTATTCAGGTAAAAAAAAAGAACTACGGCCTGAAGTGAACTTGTTTAGTTAGTATTTAACTCCTACTGAAGAAGATGCTGTCAGTGTGTACTAGGTCTTTATAGGCAAAGTTGGCAAGGGCAATCATCCCCTAGTGTTCAATAATAGTTGCAAAGGGCAATAAATCATGGGTCTAATTAAATGACATACACTTTTGTTTAGCAGATTAAAAATAATAGGCTAAACTAAAAGACAAAAGTGAACACTAAAGGTCTAAAACACCAAACTAAAGATTGGAGAAGCAAATGAAGTGAAAAAAAAAAATAATCATTATTATTTACAAAAAGTCCAATGAAAAAAGTCCAGCCTGAATCCCTCCCCACCCTCTCCACCCAATACAAGTCCCTCCCATCAAAACAAAACATTTTTAAAAAATTGCTTTAAAAAGGGGACTGTCACATTGGTCCAGAGCTGGTCGATGCACTGCCCTATGCTGGTGAGCCAGTTCTCCATTCTGTTCATCCTCTGAGGATGCATCAGCGCAATGCCCTGATGGAGTGGGAGGGAGCAGCAGCAGGTGCAGTCAGGGAGGCTGGGGGTTGGCATGCCGCTCAGCTGGGTCCTGGGTTCAAGGCAGCTGTTTCTGCCTTTTCCTCCTCCAGGATCACCAGGTGCTGGTATTCAGCCTGAATGTTCCCCAGCCTCTGCTATCGCAGACCAGCGGCTATCTCCTGCCTTGTTGATGGTGGTCATCAGGCAGGAGTAGCTATATTGAGAAAAAGAAGAATAACAAAAGACAAATTTGAAAAAAATCTCTGAACAAACACTTCTTCAAATAATAGATCATGGGTGGCACAGTTACACAACATTTCTGATCCTCTAGGGACAAATGAATTTGATGTGGTTATTTATTAGGAGAGTTACAGGGCCAATATTTTATTTGTTTACCTACACATGCCTCACATAAGAATTACTAACTGTCTGGTAAAAAAGAATTAGGGTCGAATAAGGCCTGACGGAAAAACAAGAACTGAGATTTCATTTTATTTTTTTGAAAAACTTTTCAAGTAACTAAACAGAAGCATTTAGTAAAATAGAAAAATACAAATTAATTATGTCTCATTATGATGAGTAAGGCATTATGGAGTACAAGTTGTGCAAATAATTGGAGACATACTAGCCAGTGCTTCAAGTACATTGCTACTGTGTGCAGCTCAGGCAGCTCTATTTGATCATTATCTATCTTTAATTCCAATGGACCTGCTCTTCCCTACATGTGGTTCACTTAGTTTAGGTTCTACCCAAGGAGGCAGATGAATAAATATAAGATACATCAGACATCATGTGTTAAATGCAGACATATTTTATCCTGTCTGCTGTACGTAAACGGGGGAAAACAATGCACTTCAATGCAGGGAAAGAAATGAACTTTATAGATTGTATTTGGCACATTCATCACAGAGGATCCCCTGAGCCAAACTTGAAAACAAATCGGGCACTTACTAGTCCCACTTTACTCACTGGTCTTGCCCACCATCACAAATTCTGTCCAACAAATTGATTTGCTGGGCAGTAAGGAAAGTAATGAAACTTGACTTGCTCTACTGCAAAGTACGGCAGATGGATTTGGCCGGTAGATAGAGCTTTTGCTACAGAAGAATAGAGAGGCATCACTGATCTCTCGCTCACTGATCTCTCTAATAATAAAGCAATTATTTAGTTGTCCTTTCATTCTTCCCCTATATATACCCATAGCCACCATGTTTTTAGCTTAACTTTCTCTTATCTAGTCTTTCACTCAAATTCACGATCCATCCATTCAGTACCCACACTATCCCCCCTTTCCTTCAATCATCCTTTCACCCATCCGTCCATTTACCCAATACCAATACCAGCCCACACATCCTTTGTCATCCACCCAAGCATCCTTTCCTTTCACTCTTTTCACCCATCCTTTCTTTTAACCTTCCGTTCTTTCATGTTTCCACCAAGCCATCATTTTTAGTGTACAGTATGTATGATTTTGTTGAAATGAAGATAGACAAGATAGAAGAGATCATAAGTACCCCACCACTGCTATAGCTGTAATGTGGGGTTTCATGAATCTGATCATGACAATGCCCTTGTAGCTAGTGAGTAAATATAATTGTCAATAAGCAAGCAATGTGACTTAACATTGCCCGTCCCTGCCGCCGCATCTCTCCCTGCTTCATCTGCTCCTGCAGTGGTTTAAGTTGTGCTGGCTCCACTTGTGGGTTGGTGTAGCTATAACAAACAGTATACAGTTTTTAAATGCCTCATCCCATTCTTTATTTTTAAAATAAATAGAATGCAACCATAATTGTTATAGTTCTGTTAGCACTGCAGTATCTTCTGCCAAAAATATCACTCTGGGCATTTGGTTGGAATGTTAGAAAATCCAGGTATTCAAGCCAACTAAAAGCTGTGTGTAATAGAGGGGCAGAGCTATAGCTTATGATTGATGATGACTCTGAATCATTGAAGAGCAATGAAGGGGTGGAATACAAAATAGTCAATGAAAGACAGAAAACAAATAATGCACAGATAACAGGAATGAAACAAAACTTGGATAGGGGAGTTGGGAAAAGAGGGAGACAGTATAAAAAATGTAAACAAGGCAAAATTAAAAGTAGTATAAAAGCGGGGGGATGTAAAAGTTAGGGAAATAATAATAGTAGTATTAAATAATAGGACATACTGGGATGAGTAGAGCCATCAGCATCAGGGCTGGTGGTCCGCGCCTCCTCAGCTCCTGCTGGAGCCACCGGTGCAGATCACATCTTCTTGCTCTTTGGTGCTGATGTAAGATTAAAAAAAGATAAAAAAATATGTTAGTGGTACCGTTAATATCCACGAAATTATTTTATAGCAGGCAAATGCAGTAACATTTTACTTAAATCAGATCACCTATGGTAATGTACTAGTATGATCAACTACTGTTGAGTTAGCTATACTGCTAAAATACATATTCCACATTTCCTTAAAAACTACATTTGGAACTAGTGCATTGCATTTGCAAAGAATGGTCTTTCATAATAATAATATAATTCTCACCAAGCCCCATGATCTTGATGCCTAGCAGATCAAACAGGTCCTGCTTGTGGTTAATGATCACCACCCAGCAGGGCATCAGCTGCTGGGTGGTGCGCTGGACCTGGGTTGCGGACCTGACCAACCGGGGCACCCTAACCCAGCTCTGCTGAAGCTCCCGCAAGGGTTAACCACTCCCAGGCCTTCTGCAGCATGGAGGGGAGGTGGCGCTGCACATAAAAAGCAGTGCTGCCACCTCCTCCTCCTTGCTGAGGATCGGCCAAGAATGCACCCCTTGACGGCAGTGCTGCCCACAAGGCAGGTGGCTGCTATTGCCCTGCTGCTCTGTCATGGTTCTTGGTGGGTAGCGTAGAAGAAAAGCAGCAGGAGGAAAAGTAAGGAAGAAATAAGGGAAAAATAATAAAAAACACAAAAAGTTACAAAAAACATTTTTTTTTTTAAACGTAAAAATAATGAAACACAAAAAGACTAATACAATAAATAACAAGTATTTACAATGCAATAGTGTTGCATATGTCAAACAAGGTAATTGACATCTTTTGACAAGAGCGCTCATGAGCAAAAACTAAAGAAAACATGAGTAGAAACTGGGAAAAGACGAATTGGCAAAATAAAACTTTACAATTTTGTGCCTGCTGAGCATGTTTTTGCCCGTCATAAGCCTTCTGTTTGCGGGGCACACAAAGTTAAATGCAACAAATAGTACCTTGATCAAGTTGGGAACAGCAGATAGGTGCTAATTAAGTTGCATCAATTAGTGCTTGATCCCTGCTCCACACAGAGAAATGGAAGTGATGCCAGGCGTGCCTTGATGAATTAAGAGGCTGAAAAGAAGAGGGCCATGCAAACCAACAAATGGTGAGTCACAGGCGGGCTCCAAGGCCTGTATTGAACACAGCAGAGTCTTGCAAGTGAGACACATGCGCTAGCCATGCACTAGCAAGCTCAACCCTAAAAAAAATAGGGGTAGATCAAGTATGAGGTGGAACATACAACTATTGAGGACAGATTGAAGTTGAAAGTCCAGCACCATAAACCATGAAAAACAAGATTGCCGCACCCATGCAAACAGCGTTGTACTGTTCACATACAACTTTGAATGTGAGTACATCACGTTGCATTTGACATCAAACACAATGAGAATAGGCGCAATAGAGAACTCTGCCCGCTAGCAGAACTCTGCGTAGCATAGTGGAGTTCTTTGTTCACTTCACAGAGTTCCACATAGCGCAACTCTGCACACTCCACCCAGTCCTACATTTAAGGAGTTGGCCAAGTGCATTGTGGGAATTGTAGTCCAAACATCCCAAAGAGCAACTCAGAGATTCAGGGATCTTTGATTGGTGTTGTAGACCATTCTCCTTCATCAAGAAACACTACTGGAAGTAAGCGTAAAAGTGTTAAATTGCAGATGGCTGGAACTCTTGCCTTTGTCCAGGTTCAGCGCAACCTTTTTTTTATCTCTTTGAGTGCTATTTGCTTCTAAGAGCTACTCTTACTTTTAATTTTTAAATATTCAATCTCTGGTTCCCTACATTGGACTGTTGTTTGGTGTCATTTTAATCATACAAATATTTCCAATCTTATAAATTGGTGTTTGAGTTTTATTATGTGTTGTGCCTTACTAATTTAATGTATTGATGTTTTTAAATGTTTTACACACTTGCCTCTTAACGTAGGCCTGTCTGCTCATTCCCAGCTGCCAAGGTTTGAGCAAGGGTTTAATTTATTGAGATCTTGACTGGACCTCATATTGTGATTGTGGCATTATTACAAGCGGTGAGTGCCTACTATCCCCCACTAATAAACCACCTTCAAACAGTCTTTAAATAGCACAAGTTTACTTTACATTGGAGAAATTGCTAACTGTGATTAAGGCTCAGAGTGGGAGCCCAAACATTCCAGGATGAAATTGAAGCTGACACTGTTTGATATAGAAAAAAACACCTGTATATCTTTGAAACTTGGCATCAGTGCCTTTTCTTTTGTGTTGTGTAGTGGGATGCTCCATTCCTGTTTTGGACAAGGCTGCCCTGCCAGGGTCTGGGCCTCTGGGGAGCAATGTGATTATTAATATAAAATGGTGGCCTGACCTGCTCACCTTCACCAGAGAAAGAAGAGGATTGAGCCTAATTTAAATGTAAAGTAGAGGTGAGCAAGGGATAAAAGAGAAGTATTCAGACTTCCTCTTGCTGATTTTGGATGTAGGCACAGTAGGAAATATTGATATGGTTGTTGCGTCAGTGTCATATTTTGGGCAAGAGCATGGGAAATATGATTATTTGAATGCAGAACTGCAGTGCTGGATGTGACATTGACTATGATTTATAAGGAGATGCACTGAAGTCTTACCAAAATGTTTCACTGACTTCCATGTTGCACTCTGGGAAATGTAGGCCTGAAAGACTACGAAACCACTAAGTAGTATGCCTTTAAATAGCGCAAGGTCACTTCATATTGGAGACATTGCTCACCTGTGGTTAAGGCTCAGGATGGAAGCTGAAACTCGTCAGGATGAAATGCAAGCTGCCACTGTTTAATATTGAATAAAGCACCTGGTTATCCCTGAAATCTGGTGTTGGTGCATTTCTTTTGGTGTTGTGTAGAGGGATGCTCTGTTTCCATTTTTGCTGAGGCCACCTTCCCAGGGTCTGGGGCTCCCTGGAACAGAGTGCTTGTTATTGAGCTATATATCAACATTCGGACTCTGGTAGGACCAGATAGGTGAATCTACCTGAATGAGACCTTGAGGCCAGTGTGACTACAGGATCCTTCAGCCACTGGGCAGGTCAATGGGGCAAAATGTGCCCATGCTACATGTGTAAAAGGATCCCCATTGTTTATGGAAGGGACCACTTTTTCTTGTCACTATTATGGGCTGATATATTATATTATGGTGTGATTGTGCAACTGGCATAGGTTAAAAGAGTAGAGGGAGTAGAGATTGAGTCCTTAGGTGCTAATGACAGCCTCAGGGAAAAGTGGCCAAAAACATGTAGACCTATAGAAACAAGCACCATTAAAAAACAAGTTTCTATTTTATATTCCTCTTTTTGTAACCATATCACTTGAGGGCATCAATAAACCAAGCAGGGCCTTAGCAGGTAGATATTTTTTCATTTAAAAGAATGTTCACCTCCTTAACTTGAATGTATCTTCATAAAAAAATATCATAGTGATAAAGAATGGTAAGTGGTCCCATGTCTTTCACTGGCAGCAGCACACTCTGTCCCAAAAGGGAATGGAAAGAAATCCTATGATGAAGCATTCCACCAAGGGGTAACCCTGGTGGGTGAGGGTTTTACTAACAAAAAGCAAATTGCTTTGTCACCTAAGGAATATATGAATCTTCACATACTAAGTACAGAAGAACACTTTTTAGAGAATTTGCTGGCCACAATCTGACCAGAAAATTACTTTTACATTTTACTTACTGAAAAGTGGCATTGGGGGTCAGGATGGACAACCCGTGGCCCCAGGACTGAGATATAAGGGTCTTTGAGGGTGAAATTATGTCTATAAAAGTATTTTTCTATCACTCGTAATCTTTGTGAATACACTGTGATGCTCAGTGCGGCCCCTATGTAACGTCCCATCGTATTCATGAATTGGCAAAATTAAAATGCTAACGTATCTCACAGTCCCACACAGACACTCATGCACCCACTCTGGCCCCTATGCACCCACTCACAGACCCACTCAGACACTGATGCAACCACTCACAGACCCACACAGACAGTCAAACACCCAGTTACACACCCACTCAGACCCTTATGTAGCTACTCACAGACCCATTCAAACACTGATGCACCCACTCACAGACCCACACAGTCACACACCCACTCCCACTCCTACTCAGACCCATACGCCCACTCAGATCCACTTGAACACTGATGCACCCACTCACAGACCCACTCAGACACTGATACAATCACCCACAAACACACTCAGAAACTGATGCACCCACTCACAGACCCATTCAGAACTTCACACATCTGCTCACAGACCTAATCAGACCCTCACACACCCACTCTCACACCCAGAAAGACACTCTCACAGACACAGTGGTTGGATAAACATATAGGCCCTCATTATGAACATGGCGGTAAACACAGTCGACCACCGTGGTGACGTCAAACAGAAGACCGCCATTGGCGGGAACCGAAACTCTCCATATAATGATGAAAAACTCAGAAACCGACAAAAATCTCCCTGCTACCAGTCACCGCCAGGACCTTGTTGGTAGAAATGCTGGACCTCCCACCCCGCCACCACCGAGCACACAAACACCCCGCCCTGCAAATAATGAAGCACAAATCACCGCGGCGGTCAGTGGAAGCCGAACGACCATTGGCAGTACAGACCGCCACGGGCGGCAAGTGGACCCAACAGCAAGAAATGCATACGTTGGCAAGTTGGAAACCCACACACCTGACAACACTATAAAACACTCACAGACACACCCCACAATCCTTTGCAACACAATTAGGCCAACGTATACAGAGAATCCCAGAAACAGACACCGAACGAAGATGGGGCTATGGCAGACAATATTGAACAAGGTCAATGCAGTGGGACACCATCCACACACCAGGGACGACATCCGCAAGAGATGGAACAACCCGCATAGGAAGGTCAGGTCCATGGCATCCAGGCACCACATTACAGTCCAGAAGATTGGGGGAGGACCTCCACCAACTCCACCCGACTACACTGAATGGGAGGAAAAGGTACTGGTCATCCTGCACCCTGAGGGACTCACTGGACTCACTGGAGGAATGGGTTTGGGTAAGTCATCTACAATTACCCCATATACATCACACCTGGAATGCATGCACCACCTCACCCCTACATCTACCACCAGGACCACAACTCCACCAAGGCCACAATCACTACATCCAGTCACTCTGCATGTCCACAAACCCACTAACAGGCCCACATCCCTCCCCCTGTGCACAGCCACCAACCACTGCAAGGAAGCACAATGGGCTACAGCACCCACAATGCACCTCCACATCCTAAGCAAAAAGCAAAGCTAACCTCACAAAAGCAACCTGCATGGTCCCAAAGTGTGAAAACCTGCACAAAACTTCCCAGTCCTGTGCACCCCATCTGATCATGCTAATGTAACATACATGTCCATTCCCCCCAACAGGCACGACCACCAATGCCTCCCTGATGGACAGGACAAGGCATGGCAGTGCTTCACAGGGAGACAGAGGCACCTACCAGGACACTGGGGATGGAATCCTGGACACTGACGATCACCCTAGTTCCTCACACAGTCCTGGACTGTCACCATCCAGCAGCCCCACCCAGGATACCACTGACACCCCTACCACCCAGCCTACAACATAAGCCCAGGGTAACCATCCCCACACCTGTGTATCCAGGTCACAGACTGGTGGAACACAAGTACAAATGCCACAGTCACCCCCTACCAACAGGCAGGAAGACAATGGCCCCAGTACAAGTGTACCGCCGCTAGACCCAGTGGGTGGGTATCAGTGGCCCTGGGGGAGGCCACAGGATGGATGCTGCAGCCCAGGACGTGATCCTTGAGGTCCTGGGAGCATATCACCATACCCAGGACAGATTGGCCCAGATAGTATGCACCCTGATGCAGAGTCAAAGGATGCAGCTAGCACACTACCAAGAGGCCATGGAGCAGTGGAAACTGTTCAATGCCACAATGGCCAGAATAGCAGGTGCTCTGCTGCACCTTGTCCCATCACAGCCTGAGTCCCACACAGACCAGGAAGCCCCTACTACAGGCCAGGATACAGACCGGACAGCATCAGCAGCAACTGCATATGTACCACCCTCTCAGGACACACAGGAGACATCCATTTCAACCTGTACCAGCCAACACCAGGAGCCCAAATGGACCCTCAGGCCCAGATATGGCACAGGAACACCTGTCAAAACCAAGGCCCCCTCAAAGAAGTGACTCTGGCAAGAACTGTCCTCCAAGTGTCCCACTGAATCAATGACCAAACCGTGTGAAAACTACAACAAACTCTTGTAAGCATTGATGGACCTCCCACTACTGCCAACAATGCTGCGACCATGTTGCCATATTGTACAACCACCAGTAACCCACTCCCATCACTGTATTCTGCATGATTTAATCCCTGCACCAAATAAAACACCTTTCACCTGTTACAATATCCCCTGTCATTAAGTTTAAAGTGAAGTATGGAGGCAACTGTATGATAACTCTTTTATTATTATCTGAGTAACAAGAAATGCACCACATGCATTACATGTTGTTGTGCCTACAGATGTGTTGAACAATTATACTATATTGTAACCTGTCCTATGCAGACCTGGTCATAGTGGCAATGAGTATTGATCCAACACCCCCCTAGATGACAAGGCACACTGACAGTATGATGCACAGACAGCAATCTCATCCAATTGTCCCACAAAGTTACTAGAAGTAGAGTTGTATCAGCTGGGTCCTGGTATTTATATATTCCCCCTCCTCATCATCACAATCACTCTCATCCTCTCTCTGAGGAAGCTGGTCTGGATATACAGCACCCTCCTCCTCCAAGAGGGGGATAGAATTTCTCACAGCCACGTTGTGCAGCATACAACAGGCCACCACTATTCTACACACCTTTTAAGGCCCATAGGCCAGGGAACCACCAGAGAGATGTAGGCAATTAAATCTAGCCTTCAGGAGACCTATTGTGCGCTCTATCACCCTCCTAGTACGTCCATGGGCATCATTGTAATTCCTCACTGCATCTTTTCCAGGATTCCTCACTGGTGTCAGGAGCCAACGCAAGATGGGATGGAAAGAATCACCTAGAAAAAGGTGCAAAACAGGACTGTCATTGACAACCCTCAGAGGCGGACAGCCTCCCTGTCTGCTATGTGGCAATAAGTATCACAAATACCTACCTATGATCCACCCTCTGTCCTCTTGTAGTTGTTCCATCTTGTGTGGCACACTACTGTTCCTCAGCACAAAGGAATCATGGACTGAACCAGGGAACATGGCATTCACTTGTGAGATGTACTGGTCTGCAGTATACACCAAGTGAATGTTCATGGAATGAAAGTTCTTCCTGTTTCTGTACACCTGTTCACAGACTCTTGGGGGGATGATAGCTATGTGGGTGCCATCAATGGAACCTATCACATGGGGTATGTTGGCAAAGGCATAGAAGTCTGACTTGATGGCATGGAGGTCAGCACTTTGGGGAAACCTCACATAGGACTGTAGGTGTCGTACAAATGCATTCAGGAACCTGGACAATATAATGCTAAACATTGGCTGTGAAAAACCTGCACCCATGCCCACTGTCACTTGAAATGAGACTGTGACCAGGAAATGGAGTGCAGAGAGCACCTGCACTTCAGTAGGGATGGCATGCTGATTACGATTTGCCGGTCTCAGTGCTGGATCCAGTAATGCACAAAGTTCTTGAATAGTTGCACAAGTGAGTCTGTAATTGATAAGGATGTGACTCTCCACCATGGTCCGCAAATCAACAAGTGGTCTGTACACCGATGGGGCTCTTACTCGCCACAAGAGTCTGTACCTAGGAGGAGAGGAAAACACTTGTGAGGAACACACATACATCTGCACACATTGTTTTTCATTCAGCACTGCTGCCATGATTGTTGACGACACACATGCTTAGTGTGTGTGACATTACAGCAACATGACCACAATGATATATCAGGACTGGTCAGGTGAGGTAATGTATATTGTTACATGCCTATGGGTGTTTAGGGGACAATAGGGCCTGCATTGTGCTGATGAGGGTTTTACAACTGTGTAGTTAAGGCCAAAATGTCTGCCCCCTGTAATCCAGAAGTGTTGTGGTGGAAGTGACCTCATACCACTAATGGTTGACGTAATAGCGTAAGGCTGTGTTTACCGCCGCGCACAAATTCATTGGTTAACATGGTTGTCAATGGGCATTCTTAGAGTATCATGACCTCTGCCAGCGGTGGGGAACTCGTCACTCAAACTTCACTAGACTCCCTGATCTCGTGCATGCAGGTACTCCACAGAGTGTACTGCTGTGTCCTGCCTCTGGTCATGGAAATGGCACATGTTGCAGGGGAAAGGGCTCCAGCTGTATGCCAAGCTCTACGGTTGGCCAGAGGTACAGGTGAGTAGGAGGATTGGGGGGCATGGATGTGTGCAGTAGTGGGTGTTGGCTGCAGACATGTGTGCACTTGTGACACTGTATGGTCCAGGGTTACTGACATGCTGCGTGTGTGTGTGCTGTTAGGCTGTTTGAAATGTCCGTCCCATAGTGGACGTATAGCCTGCTGTATATGATTGGCCAGTGTCTGACCTCAGTGTTACTTTTCTGTGTGCCCCTCATAGGTAAGCACCCACCAGAAGAGGGGACTTTGGCATACCATCGCCAATGAAGTGCGGACCCTGGGGGTCTACAACCGGTGGAGCACCCACTGCAGGAAGAGGTGGGGGGACCTGTGGCGCTGGGTGAGGAAGATCTGTGAGTCCCAACTGAGGAAGTCCTCCCAACATGGAAGGGGTGCCCGTCGGGCACTGACCCCCCTTATGCAACGCATCCTGGCTGTGGCGTACCCGGACCTGGATGGGCATTCGAAGGCTGCACAGCAGTTACAAGGGGGAGATTACATACACCATATTTTGGCCCCTTGTGGATGTGTGTTTGTGCATTTGTATTTATGCTGTCTAGTGACATGGACTATGACTGATGTCCATCTACATAATGGCCCCCGTGGGGAGTAGGGGTGTTTGGGTCAAGTCTACAGTACGTCAAGTTCTTAAGTTAGTTGGGGAATGGCTGAAGAGCAGGGCTCTAGCCACTAGTCAGGGGCATAGCCATGTGTATGGCAGTAGGGGCTGCCTGGTGGAAGGTTTTCTGGGTGGGTGTATGTATATATGACCCACTAATGTACCTCCATTCAGCTATTTACAAGTGTCTCTCCTGTTTTGACTCCCCATCCCTGTTCTCTTGTGTTGTCTGTGTACATCAGCATCATCTGGCGAGGGAGCTGAGGTACCGGCGAGTGGGGAGGCAGCAGCCCACGGATCCTCAGAGGCAGAGTTGTCCGACACCAAGGGGACCAGTGGGTTGGAGGGTGAGGGGAGAGCCATGGGGGAGGCAACTACCACTGGAGGAAGTGACTCCGATGCCTCCTCCGATGGGAGCTCCCTGGCGGACCCTAGTGGGCCCACCCATAATGTATCATCTTCCACCACCCCATACCATCACCGCCCTCCCATTTGCCCCCCACCGAGTTGCCTGTGCCCGCTCACCCAGAAAGGTGGGCATCTCCTTCGTCCCAGGCACCTCTTCCCCTGCCCCTGTTAGCCCTGCTGCCCTCACGGAGGAGGCTAGTGACCTCCTGAGAACCATCTCTATAGGGCAGACAACCATCGTCAATGCCATCCAGGAGCTAGCATCAGAGGTGCAGCAGACCAATGCCTATCTGGATGTCTTTCACGGTGCCGTGTCTGGCCTACAGAGATCTTTTCAGGCTCTGGCCTCCTCTTTGATGGCAGCCAGTGTCCCTGGTCATTCCGTCCCCCCTCCAACCACCTCTACCCCTTCCAGCCCCCCACTCCTTTCTCCCGTCAAAAGCACACATTCTGATACGCAGGCACACACCTCAACACACAAGAAGCACCTTTCAAAATAAAAGCACCACACCTCCCACCACAAGCATATACACAGCCAACAAACACATGAACACTCACCAACACCCACTTCCCCCAGTGTGTCCACCTCTTCTGCCTCCCTGTCTGTCCCCTGTACATGCACACCCACAGGCACTGCACCCTCATTTAATGTTGCTGACCCTATTCCTGCAGTAACCACACATCCATTCACGCACACCAGACACCACACCTGCACTCACCACAACGACTTTAGTTGACACATGCAGCACGCTCACCAGACTTGCAGATACCCAGACAACATCCATTTACACTGACAGCCTGTCTTGTCCCACTGTGTCCCCCCTCCTCCTCCCAAGACACTCAAACGCACCAAAACACACACCCATCACACATCTACCACACCTCAGCATACTGTCCAGTCACCTGCAGCCACGTCACGCACACCTACACCTGTCACCACCAATCCGTCTACCTCCACTCCTATGCCTTCCTCCAGGTCCACCATAATTGCACCTAAGAAACTTTTCCTATCCCACTTTGACCTATTTGAACCCACTGGCCCACCCCGTCTCATCCCTAAACGTGCTCACCTCCTTGCCCTGTCCACTCCTCCCACGTCACAACCCACCCCGTCTGCCCTTCCCATTCCTGTGCCCCTTGCCCAGAAAGGAAGAAGCCCCGTGCTGCACCAGGTTGTGGGAGTTAAGTTGGGGCCATTGTGGCCCATCGGACTTCTTTCAATATGGACTGGTCATCGGCCTTCTATGCACTTATGTTGCTCAGTAAGCGGAATAAAGGTTAATGTGGGGCCTGTGTTGTTTGAGGCACACTCTGGATCCGTGGTCTCTCGTTTCATTATTTGGGGGTGTGGGGCACTTGTATGTACTTTGGGAAGGTTGGGTTTGCCTTGTGTCGGGTATGTACCTCTTGCTGTGGGGTGTATGGCTTGTGCTGCTGTGAAGGGTTGTGGGAGCATTGCAGGGTGGGTGGAGTGGCTGGGTATGTAACTATACCTATCTTTCCCTGGTTTAGTAGGTTGCAGTACTTACGGTCGTCGTCTTCGTCGGTGGTCTCGGTCGTGGAGGTATATGGCAAGGAGCAGTGCTGGCATGATCTTCAACACTCTCTCTCATGTCTGCTTCGTCGTGTTGTGTGAGCCTTTGGTGAGTGTTTCCTTATATTTGGTTAGTTTCTGCCTGCCTTTGAGTGGTGGTGGTTCCCGTCTCAGAACGGACAGCGGTCTAGTGCTTCATTATTTAATGATTTAATGGGGGAGTAGGGCCTTTCCGTCGGCCTGTGAGCGGGCTCTGCCGTCATTGTCGGCACTCCTCTGCTGGCAGTGAGTGGTTTTCAGGATGCCTGTGTTTCAGTTGGTTAATTATTTGGCAGTTCGGACCGCACGTCTGTTGGCGGTTGTTACCGCCACCACCGGTGGTGCAGTGTTTACTGCTGTGTTCATAATGAGGGCCATAGTAATTAAAATTACTTCACGTTAAAAAAGACATAGAAATTCACTGTAAAAAAACAAAAGGTTACAGGGACATTATAGTTAGGAAATACATTTTTTTTAAAACATTCACCTAAAAAAATAAAGGTTACAGGGACGTTCTGGTTAGGTTCTGAATTCACTCATACAAGACCTTAGAAATTCGGCAGTTATAGTTAGAGTTAATTCAAGTAACTATAACGCACACCCTAAGGTAACATGTATTTGCTATGGCTTCCCTCTTCACTTACTATGTCTAAAGGTTTTGCAAGGACACAGAGGCATATTTGCTCATGCAGACATATGTGGTCACATGCATTATAGTGCACCATGCCTTAGGGCTGGCAGGCCTGCCGGAGGGGTAACTTACCAATAGTGCCTGCAGTGTTAGTGGACATGGCACTCTTGATTAGTGCCATGTCGAGTTTGCAAATTTTAAATACACCTTGTCATGTACTTGTAATGGCAATCTGCATGAGGCTGGTGTGGGGTCTCTCAGAGTGGCACAATTGGTGCTGCAGCTTTCCCAGCCCTCTTCAGTACCCATGCCCTAGGCACCAGGGGTACCATTCACTAGGGACTTACAAGGGTGGCTTAGGTGCCAAACATAGTACAGTTTTAGGGAAAGAGATCTTGGCATCTGAACCTGTTTAGCAGAGGGCCCAGGACACTTACAGTTTCAAACCATGTCATTTTCCAGGCAATAAATGGGGGAACTACAAAGGCAAAAGAGACCCTTTCTCACAAACACTCCCACTTTACCAGCTACAGCGGTGATTGATTTATGGCCTCTTCTATCTGCAACTCCACTAAAGCTCACATAATGTACGCTACAAATGATGGCTTGATGGAAACAGGAAAGAACCAAAGGTTATACGAAAGAATGGGTGAAATGAATGAAAGCAAAGGATGCGTGGGGGGTATTGGGTAAATGGATGGATGGGTGAAAGGATGATTGCAAGAAAGAGTTGTTACAGAATGGATGGATGGATTGGAAATTTTGGTGAAAGGCTGGATGAGAGAAGGCAAAGCTTAAATCATGGTGGCTATGGGTGAATGCACTTAGGAAGAATGAAAAGATTAAGCCTGCTCTGATTTGTCTCTTTAGACTTTCATCCATTACAGTGACTGAATAAGCCAAAGCTTAGGCACATGATGAATCCATGACCATAAACACCCCTCTATTCTATAGCAGAAGCTCTACCTCACCCTCCTAATCCCTTTGCCTTACCATGCTGTAGAGCACATCTAGTTTCCTTTCCTTAGTGCCCAGCAAATTAATTTGTTGGAAATAATTTGTGGTAGTGGGTGAGGCCAGTGAGCTAAGTGTGACTAGTGAGTGCCTGAGTTTGGAGTAAGGGATTCTCTGTGATGAAATATCATCTATATGGCCAGTTCCTTTCTCTGCAGTGCAGTGCATCAGTTTCCCCTCCATCTACTTACAGCAGACAGGAAATATATCTGCAATTTATACATCAAACGTATGCTGTAGTGTCTTGTTTTTATTCAACTGCCTTTTTGGAGTCAGAGTAGAAACAAAGTAAAAGGCATTTGGAGATTAGCAAGGCCATTGAAACTAAAGATAGAAAATTGTCAACTACATATGCCTCAGATGCAGACAGTAGGAAAGTACCGACAAGCATGCCTCCATTAATATGGCACAACAACTTGTACCCCATAGCGCATAATGCCTTACTCATAAATGAGAGGTAATTTATTTTTCCACTAAAAGTGTTTGTTAGGTTACTAGGAAATGTTTTTTTTTTAAAAACAATCACAGGTTTTTTTAAATCTGGTGTTAATCTGCCTTAATTCTTTTCTACCAGCCAGTCAGTGCTGTATGTGAGGCATGTACCTCAGTATGTTTATTCAGCAGCAAATGCCTTGAGTAATGTTCCAATCCTGACCCCACAGCCAACACAACACGATATCCCCCAGACGAAACATTACTCAAGGCATTTGCTCCTGAATAAACATCCTGGATTAAACTTGGACATTGTTCTTCCTGGGTTGATTTTGAATATTGAAAGTAAAGCCCAAGAATTTTTGGAAACGTACTGAAGATTGTCTCGCCTCTTGATTGAAGTGTTTGTTTTTCACACCATCCCAAAGACATAGTGTATGGTATTTCAAAGGACAGTTCCAGCTACTTCGGCAGATATTATTGTACTTTCTAGTATACTTATGCTGATTTAATGAGTGCCTCTTGTTGTTTTTCTAACATTTTTAATTTAATCCAATGCCATTCCTGCCCTTAATAATGCTTTAAAAACATATACCACTGAAACATTTATTTCATACACTGATGACTACTAGTACTGGCTACTATGGGCTAGATGGCCCTTTGAACATCTGGGCCACATATTAAATAATATTGGAAATGTTACAAACATGTATAAAATGTACTGAGCCGGGCAACAATTTTACATTACAAAAAGTGAAAAATCAATGAAATGCAAAATAAATAATAACTAGGCCCATGCGTAAACGCCAGACCATCGAACACTGTATAAGTTAAAAATCACATTACAGTACAAAGAAACACTGGTGCAGCACACCGAATGGTTTTTGAACTTGAATGTGCATTTCACAATAATAATAAGTCCTTAAATACAAAGGTACATTCAGAGGCAAAGAGTGTGATCTTTCCACCTTGAAATCCAAGTGAAAAATGAGCAGGAGAAGAACAAAGCACTGGGAGGAGCCTGCTGGACAGGAACAGGAAGTTGGAGTTTCTAGGGCACTTTCTTCCTCTCTGATAAAAAAAAGAAAAAAAGGCTTGTATACACAAAAACACAGTTTGAAGGGTCCATTGGAGAAGAACATCCACTCAGAAACCTCTTTTTAACTAGATTTAGATGTGTCTAAAGTAGAAAATCTACTCCAGGTGCATTTGTATTTGTGAGCGGGACTGGTTTGGCCACCATTGTGGGCAGAACCAGTGCAAGTAAACTCAAATTATTGCTTGTACGGTCAAAAGCAGCACAAGAGAATGCAAAGCCCAAGAGTAAACAAATCTCACATGAACAAACTCAGCACCGTGCCAGATTGGGGACTTCAGGAACTCTACACTACTCTGCTTAGCATGAAGTGCCCAAATTCACTGAAAGGTAAAACATGTGTTGGCTGGTCCTAGCTCACAAATCCCTATGTCAAGTTAACAATAAAATATTAAAATATAATGAGAAATATAGTTTGTCATGTACTTAATATTCAGTGAATTATTTGAGTTTAACTTAGAAACTGAGATCTTAACTGACCCATATCCTTATTTACTGTTCTAAATTGTTTTGTGTATGTTCAAGGCTATGGCCCACCTATAGGATGGTTTCTAGGATCTCACAAATAGCCCTGCCCAGATGGAATAGACCCCTACTTCTAACAGGAACAATAGCAAGTGATCTACCTGAGGCTGCAATGACAGCATTACCGAGTACTAGCAGAGATTCCTCAGCTATTTCTCAAACTCAAATTGACCCACCTAGTAATATAGTTGTGGTTGAAGAGCCTCCTAATGAGAGAGTTATCAATGTTGAACTGTTTAAAATTGAATATGGTGAAAATGTGCATGGGACAATTAATTTAAATAGATTGACATACAATGATGATGAAATGAGTTATGTGACCGAAGAAGTAACCAGATGTGCCAATAAAGCACACAATAAAATGGAAGAATTATCTAATGAATGTGACGTTGACATCAGTAACATGAAAAAAGTAAGAAAAAATTACAATATGGATTTGACCCATGATAAAATGAAGGAGTTAGTTTCCATGACTTTGAGTGATCCCATTACACATTTAATGGAGAAAACAAGGGCATGGGGTAATTTAAAGATATAGAAGGGAAAGTGGAGAGATGGACAGCAAGCAAAAATAAAGCAGGAAGAAATGTGAAGGGGTCAGTCAGTGATTCAGAAACAGCAGCAATTTTAGAGTTCCCAGAGTAATGGCTTTTCTACAAATTTTCCGAAATTGCAAGAGGAGCCTGAATGGTGGTACAAGGAAATTTATAGGTTGACTATGATTGCACAGATGCTATGGGCCGATTTAAATTCATTGTTTGAGACTGCGCTCTAACTGTACGGTTCTTTGGCTTGACCAACTGAAGAACCAGCTAGGGTTGCCCTCAATATTGCTGTTTCTGATGAGGTAGCTAACAAATACAGACAGGCAACTGAACATCTGAAAAAGAAGGTGCCTGAAAAGGATATTAATTGGGCAAAGATGTTTAAAACTTCATAATAGTCAAATGGGTCTGTGTCCGGAACTGAGTAATCACATACAACAAAGTGAATTGGGTTTTCAAATGTAATAGTGAATGGTTTGACACAATGCAAAAAAATAAATCAAGGAGAACTTCGTGGTTGCCCAGATGAAGAAATTTGAGAGGAGCACCTGGAAAGTTAATAGGTTTAATTTTGGGTTCTGCTCAATGTGGAAATTCTGGAATGAATGGGATGTCTCAAATGTAAGGCCGTGGTAGAGGAATGGAGAATAATTCTGGAATTAGTACAAACATTGAGATGTTGAAAAAGAACAATGCTTGTCATTTCTGTGCTAATACTGGGCACTGGATTCAGGAATGTTAACAAAATCTAGTTACAAATCAGAATTAATTTGTTCCACAGATGCAGAAAGGCACACTATCAATGATCCCGGCCCAACTGACTTCTGTACAGGGTATGCATGATCAGAAACAGTTTGACAAGACAATGCCTTTAGCCTCAGTACTAACAGAATCCAATGATTCCAATTAATCATTTTCCTCAATTTCCTTCAGTAAATAATTCACAGTAATGTGTCAGAGAGTGGAGAAGGATGGTCTACTTGGAGCAGCTTTAGAGGTAGACACTAAGAAGCCCAAACACACACACGAGTTGACATTGCACCAACACACGACATAACCACAATAATCAACACAACTACACACTTATTACACAAACACATGCACGCACAAACACAACTACACACATCACAATAATGACACCCACGCAACAATCCCCTGAATGTTACACAAGCAACACAACACATAGCTAAAGATGCAAAACAACAGTGTTCCCACATGCAAGTGACACACATACAGACATAACCACATCACCCCACTCCAGCTCCCTCCTCCTCTACTGGCCAATTGCATTGCACACACACACATTCACATACTGACTCATTTACAAAACTTACTTTCTTTTATTACGGTAAAGAAAAGGTAGGTGTGTATTATCAATTCCTACTCAGAAGCATGGTGGAGAAATTAGACCAGTAGTTGATCTTACAGCTGTATTGGATCAAGTAGCTGGTTGTTTGAAATCGGTTACAGTTGTTTGCACTGCCATTGATCAAAGTAAAGCCATAGTGATGGACCACAAATTAATTTTTATATGTCCCACACTCATTTGAGATCTTGTTGATGCATAAAAAACACAGCAAATAACTACTAGTCGAATGACCAACTATGAACAATTCATATTGGCAACTGAGAACATCCCGATTAAGACATGTAACTTGTTAAATCCAGCAATATTTTTTCCAAATTCGAGTAATTTTATCAGAAACGATCTCTATATTCTTGATCAGTTGAAGGTAATACATCAGCCAAAGGAGATTGCTGTAGTCAAGTACACTGCCCATAAGGCTGGAAAAGATATGGTTAATTTAGGAAACAAGTATGCGGGTCAAGTAGCCAGAGATTGTGCATTTGAGATTGAACATGATGAATTAATAATACAATCTCTGGATATTACAGAAAATATCAATTGCTTTTTGTTGAATTCAATTCAAACTTCTCTTAGTTAGTTGAGAGATCTTTATGAGGAAGCTACAGAAGATGAGAAGAAGAAACAGGAAAAATGTGGTTACAATTAAAATCATCAGGATTTGTATGTTGACCCTAATAAAAGTATATACTACATGTTGCAATGTTGTATCCCATCGCTCAATATTTCTTGTATGCCTATGGTACTCAGGGAGGAACTCCAAGGTCAGACCTTTTAGGAAATATTGGAAAAATGTGAATCTTAGAAATGCTGCAGGTAGTTTATGTGTGGGCTGTTTGGTCTGTCTCCAAAAATTGATCAGGGAAAAAAAACTGCAACAGTTCTGAACAGCAGAATTTGTGCTTGCAATTGGCTTCTTTTCTGGAATCAGACAGACTTGCAGTTGTCAAACGTTTTTTTGAGGAAACTCATACCATGATTTAGATTACCAATTTCTACTGAGACAAGATTGCGGCTCCTATTTTAAGAATTCAATTTTGCAATTGATTTGTACTGCTCTCCACATTGACCAAAGGTTTCATTGTAGTTATCATCTTCAATTGTCTAGAGTGATTGAAAAAATGAATGGGACCCTTAAGAATAAACTATCCAAAGTCTGTGCTTCTGCTGGTTTGAAGTGGCCAGATGTCCTTCCTCTTGTATTCATGAGCATTAGGTGCACAGCTAATAAAAAGATTGGTCTTTCACCCTATGAATTAATCATGGGCAGTGTAATGAGATTTGCTTATACTCCTTGTTTCAATTACTGACGGCTTTGGGCTAGATTACTGCAAAGGTCTGGCTGATAGGGTGAAACCATTTTGTCACACAGTGACATGGCAACCAAAGCATCAAAAGAAATACAGTGTCAGGGTCTGAACCCTGGTTACTGGATTATTGTCACAAGGCATATGAGGAAAACTGCCTTGAAAAGCTCTCAAATGGAACATATCAAGTGATCCTGATAACAAACACTGTTGTAAGATGTGCTGGAATTCCATAGTAGATCCTTACCCCTCACATGTAATGGTTGATGATGGTAGATGAAGAAGTGGTGAAAACAACAACTGATTCACAAAGGCAAGCAGAAGTTCACAGTGTGGATCCAGAGAGGGGTGACAATTTTCAACATTGTGAAACTGAAGGCGGAACTGGTTAAGACAATGAAGTCATAGAAGTCATGATCAGTGAAAGCAAAAGCTCTGATGAAGATCCTGGTACCTCAATCATTGGTGCTGATCAGATTCAAATTGAGGATCAGAGTGAGGAGCTGTCACAATGTCAAAGTCAAATGCAGGAAAAACAGCAAGAAGAATTTGTCTCTGATTCATACAACAAAGGACTTCAGATGAAAACACAGAAACTGGTGATTTTTCTTTTGTTATAAATGATTAAGGCTCCCGGTTTTACATTTTTACTGATTTTTACAAATAAATACAGATAGAAAACAATATGGTTTCTGTCTGTATTTATTTTTAAAAGCAGAAAAATACAAAAACTTGTGATTCTTGTGAGTAACTTCCTTCATGAATTCCAGACCGAGAGCTGAGCAGATACAAGCATGAGGAGCTGAAAAAAAGGGATGGGATTTCCTTAAATACATGCGCATGTTTGCATATATTTGTATATAATGCTCAGATTTTTCTGTGGGTGTAGTGTTTTGTTATATGTGGATGCTTAGTTTGCGAAGATGGGACAGGCTTCAAGCTAGGTGTGAATGCTTGTCAGTTAAATAAATGTGGAAATATACCATTTTACAACTCCTTTTACCCCCAAAACACAAAATAAATATGGATAAATACAGATAGGTTGAACAAAAAATAAATATGGATAAATACAGACGGAAATGTTTAAAAATAAATACCAAAACACTGAGAGCCCTATATATGATTCATGCATCATGCCATTTTTTTTCATTCTTTTAATAAAATGTATTCAGCCAAGGGTTAAATGTGTGCTGTAAGGTAAAATCATGTGCAGGATGCCTACTATATGATAGGAACCTATATATTTGTACTTAGAAATAACTTGTGGTTTATATGCAACAAGCCTGTTTTTAAAGGTTTGTGTATCTATTTTTACAGACTGCAGCTTAGCACATTTTGCCCATAATCATTTAACAAGGATTTTGTTTATTGATCCTTTATACTTTCACAGAGCGAACATATGCTATGCAAGCCACCCCACTAGCTGATGGAATATCAATTTCTCCAACAGTAATAATAGTTGTATATTTTTCAAATACTGTATACATTTTACAAACTTATTATGGTAAGAGGGTTGTCTTTGAATGTTTTTATGCAAACATATCAGACCAAAACCTCTTCTTCCTTAGTTTAATTTAGTAATAAAGAATATTTAAACAGCATAGTCTAAAACATAAACTTTACTTCTTCCGCACTCAAATGCCTTGAGGTTTCTGCAAACAATATCTTATCTCAGCTCCAATTATTAATCTCATCTCGTCTAAAAATGACATTTCAAACTTGCTCAGAACTACATCTGAAGTTTCTGAAAGTCAATAGATCTTTGGCTTAAATCATTGTGCCTCTTAACACCAGGACTCCAAAAACTCTGTGTTCTCAGTACTTTAAAAGAAGAAGGATTTAATGGAGAACATCTTTGAATGGTAATGAAGTTGCCAGTGATGGGAAACCTCGATAAATGCTTGGTAGAGTACTCACTTTCTATCCACAGGGATGTAAGTTCAAGGCGGCCCTTAATTCTGTGTAAGATTAGCTTAAGGTCAGTGTTTTAATAGCTGTATTATACATTCATGCACCGGTATTGGATATTTAAAAAGTTTCTTGATTTTTTTCATATTTTGTATCCATGTGTTTTTTCAAATAGTATGCGTTGACAAACACCGTCAAGAAGTTGTATACCCTGGTTACGAGAAGAAGCAGGGTTGCTTTTTCAATTGTTTCTGACAGGCTACTGATATTCGTTTGACTCTTTATGTATCCATAACAATGCACTTTAAGAAGAAGATTTGCATTTCTTTTCTCTTTCTCTATAAGCAAACCTCTGACCTTACATGTATCTCACAGATATAATGTACCATATTTCTATGCCTAATTTGTATTTCTCTAAAGATGCCTCTCTTATATGTTTATGTTCACTCTTCTTCAAGGAGTCTCTAGAATCATCTTAAGTGAGCATGGGCCAAAAGAGACATTGCACTTCACATGAGATGCCTCAGCAGAGGCCTGCGACCATTGCTGTACTCCATGATGCAGTACAAATTGATTATGGTTTGCCAATCATGTTTTATTCATATCAATATTGCTTTGGATAAATACATCTTCCAGAGTAGTATTGACAGAACATGCCTATCAGTATTCCCAAAACGCATGCATATACAATTACGTTGCCTTTATGATTGCCCAATCAGAAGAAATATGCATAGTCCTAAAATGTGGGGACTAATTAATATGACTTTGTGTCATGCTGCATCTCTTTCATATTTGGTATTTACTACACAATGCAAAGCCACTTTGCATAGTTTTGTAAATACAAAGTAATGCAAGGCAGCACATAGATCTGCCTTCCATTACCATTTGTTAGGCAGGCATTCCATGGGTGCTCCGACGCATCCACCCATGCATTATGGTACATTCCTTTATCTACTAAAGCTAGTTAACCAGGAAATGCATTATTGCCTTCCCAAGTGAGATGTGAAAAGTAGAAATATTTTTTTTTTCTCTTCCAGCAAACATAGTAGGATGAATATGCCTCTAAGGTTTGTTTTTGGACAGTAAGGTAAAAACAATCCTGTGCTCATAATGCAGGCATACTTGCACCATGGTACAAGGGTGCCTGCATTGGCACTAGGAATCCTTAAGTGTGCCAGTGCAGGGAGTGAGTTGAAGAGTGCCACATCTTAGTAGAAATTATGCTTTTCATCTAACTCCCATACACACAATGCAGCACAGCAACTTACCTTGCGTGAATTCTAAGTAAATCTACCACTAGGTTTCCTTAAAAGGAATAGCTAAGTATGGACATGGAGTTTGCTTTCTTTTTTTCCTTATTGCATGCTGGTTTGTCATCAGTAAGAGATTAATTTGTTGATCCAACGATACTGAATGTAAACCATTTTATCACAACAGGTCATCATACATTTTTTATTTGTTTTGTGCTTTTGTTCTTTACCAGTTGCATACTTTCACTCCCTTGCGGATGATTTTTGGGTAGAGGGAGGTAGGGAGGATGTGTGTTTGTGTGTCAATTGTGTCTTTTTTCTCCATGCCTCCTTCTTTGCTGTCCACCCTGTGTTGGCTACCACCATGTTGTGGAGTCAGTGAAAGTGAGCAAGAGAGAGAGTCCAAACACCTTTACTTGACAAACAACTACAGTTAAGTGATTCACCTTAAGGAATGCCACACTCACAGATAACATACACACAAGCCTGGCACACCTCTTAGATTCTCCGTCACATCTGATTGTAGGAAGATCAGAGAAGGGTCAGGGGACATTCATTTGTTAATTGTTCCATCCACTGAATGAACTCTGTTGCCAAGACTCATGATGGTCATTCTTGCCTTCTCACTTGCCTTCTCACTGTATTTTGATTGCCTTTGGAACACATGTTTATTTTTGGTGCCTCCATGTTCTAGCAACTCTTTTCCTCCAACTTTCTGTTGTCACTATTTGTTCATGAACAACAAAGAAAAGTGACCCCCAGCAGAGTGTGAGCATAGTCTCACCAAGGCCTTCAAGCTGATGGTTCAAAGTAAATATAGCTTCTCTTAGGTTCACCTACATTGCAGTGCAAGTGTTAACTTGTTTTAACTGCTGTCCCTTGCTAAGTCCCTCACCTAACCAGCATCAGAGTCACTCACCTCTCATGAAGGTTTGGTTCAATCCATCTTACAGCACAAAAAGACACATTTTCCCATAATGTGGAAGATCTCTCCCTACGGTGAAAAGTCCAAGTCTGTTTGCTTTTGCCAGGTTTCAAGTAACCAGCTTTCTCAAATTACTTAATTTGTATGTTTATATTTAATAATTGTTAAAAGTACTGGTTTAATTATTTTTCTGGCTGGTCATTTTCTCGAGTTGTCACTATTGTAATGTGCAATCTATGTTTTTGGTAGGACAGCTAGACCTGCCTCAGTGAAAGTAGCTTTCTTGGCCTTGTCATCATAGGGACATGGTAGCATTAATTTTCTACATGTCCTACTGTTAAATGCCATGCACCCTTTCTAGTGGGCTACATGGCTTACGTAGGGGTGACTTACTAATATTTCAAAGGGGGCTTTTGACCTTTCAAAAAGGGTTATTGTAATAGGCACACACTTTGTGGGTTTAAACTACAGAAGTAAGGCTACAATGGTAGACATGAAGCTTTGTGGTCTATGCCACACTAGTGGGTGGCACAATAAGTGTTGCAGTCCACAGGTGACTCTTAACTTTCCATTGCATGAGTGCAATTGGTTAACAATTACTCCAGCCTTATCAGAGAGTTAAATACATTAATCAGGAAATAATCAATGTTTGCATGTTTTAGGGGTCAGAGCATATACACTAGGCACTGTGCAGCTCTGCGCCAGTGTGTAGGGCAAAAAAGAAAAACAGCAAGAAAGTGGGTGTGGCCACTCAAAAAGAGGTATTCTCTCACATAAGAAGACAGCTGTAAAATGTGTTTCAAAGACACCTTCTATTATAGGTCTGGAAATGAAATTAGTAGCTGCAAATGATCACAACTGAGAATGAATGAGATAATGGGATATGGGAATGGGATAATCACATCAAGAGTCACTAACAATGAAATAAAGCCCTAAAGAGAGCAAGAGACATGTTCAGGTGACCAGTGAGTGGCATTGCCAGCACAAAAAAGGAGATTCTGAACAAATAGTGGATTAATGGCTGCAGGGGGTGATGGAGAAGAGTACATGCAGGAAAGGTAGATCATGCGCATGACACATCCAAATACTCCCTGGTCCCCTCTTTAAATTATCTTCTTGTCTTCACTCTATCCTTTTTATGTCCTGAGCCTACAGTGCATCCATAAGACACCCATTCCCTTACCAAGCACTTTCTGTGTTTCATACGCACATTTATTGTCATAGCTGAATATATTTTCAACTTGTTGTATGACATAATATCGAGAACAAAAATATTTTGATTCACAAATTATTGTGCTTACATACATTATACATAGACTGCAAAGATATTGTGACAACAATTTTGTGGATTCAGAATATTGTCCAATAAGTATATCAATTTTACTACATAAAGCATTATATTTATTTTTAATTAGATATACATTTTTTAAATATTAATGTAATTAAAAATGAATACATGTCATGTTCTAAAAAAACAATATTTAAATGTTTCTGTATTATATTGACATTATTATTATTACCAACAATGGTTAATTCATATATATATATATATATATATATTTATTTATTTTTTCAACAAAAAATGCTCACAACCGGGCTCCTGGAGGCCCAAGAGGGGTGGTGCGTCATAACCGGCAGAGCACTCCGGTTCATTATTTCTAAAAAAAATGCAAAAAGCTTCGACAGCGAAGACGTACACTCAGGAATTCACAAAAACTAACAGTATTTATTCACACAACGCATTTCGGCTGACAAGCAGCCTTGGTCACGTGTATAATTCAACCAATGTGCACCAGATTTAAATACCCACCAGGTATAAACATAGAAACAGGACTACATATCATATTTTTCTTGCATTTACATATTTTATACATATTTTCTTTTGGGTATGGAAATAAATAAGAGTTGAATAAAGCTCATTAAATATAAATAAATAAATAAATATTTCTCAATATAAAAAGGAGCATTTATCTCTTAAATAACAAAATATTAGATTTTAAGATCGAAAAAATCTAATTATGCCAGGTGGTAATTCCTATAAGTATAAATATACATTTATAAAAATATAAAAACGGCTCATATATATTTCCTATAAATGATTATTATATATTCTTCTTTTTTTTACATATATAAAATATATAAACAGAGACCCAAATCTAAATTTCATTTCTCATTCTGAAGGCTTTCAGATCCACATAGTATGTATATTCTCTAAAATCCATACCCCCCATTCCCATACATTATCGCTGTTCTTTTTCTTCCATGGAATAGAAATATTTTCCTATCCAAATCATTGTACCAAAGCACAATCAACACTGTTTTTATGTATCCTATACCCTTGACACAGGGTGCTTTGGTACAATGATTTGGATAGGAAAATATTTCTATTCCTATTCAAAAGTAAGGAAACATAATGAAATGGTTGGATTTTGGAGAGGTCAGATTTATTATTTCTACTCAAACTTTAAAAACAGTAGGGAAAGTGTTGGACTTTGAAGGGGTCAAATTTACCATTCCCACTGCAAAGTAAGAAAAAGTAGGAAAACTGCTGGACTTTGGAGAAGTCAGATTTACTATTCCTACTCCAATCTAAGCAACATTGGAGAAAGTGGTGAACTTTGAATGTGTTAGATTTGCTATCCCCACTTCAATCTAAGCAACATTAGGGAAATGGTTGGATTATGGAGGGGCCTGATTTACTATTCCCAATTTTAAATGTATAGACTATATATAGACCAAAAACATTCAAATTTTAAAATATCTTGACAATGTTAAACTCATTATTTAAGTATGAAACAAATAAAAATAATTTTAATACAAAATGTATATTACAAATAAAAAAGAGTATTTAAAAAATATATTTTCTATTAAAACACTTTCCACCCAACTACCATAAACAACAAATACTGATAAACATTTAAAAATAATAAAAAATGAACAATATAAAAAGAGAAATTATTAATATTACATTGAACACAAAAAAATAAAAAATATTGGGATTAACAAATATATAATAGATTAACAACATTGAAAAACAAACATATTTATGAACCAATTAATAATTAATTATTAATCAACAAATAGTTACAATAAAACACACAATCAAACAATGTATGTAGGTAATGATTAATTATATAAATTAAATAGACCATAATTAAAAAATTAAATTAATAATTTAAATATTTTAAAAATGCACCCTAATCTCCTCTAAAATGTACAACCCACTACTACATTAACCGTTTGTAAACACATTAAAAAATATGTTTGATATACACATTTTCAAAATATGTTAAACTAAATATGATTACAATAATATTAATTTATGATACTATAACAACAAACATTTATCAAACGAATTAAAAACAATATCATATGCAATTTTATCTGAAAAGTGATGCAATATAAAAATGTATTGAAACAAATATCTTTGAATACCTAAAAGAACAATATATTTACCTTGATATTAAATCCCATGATATTCTTGACATCATGATATTCTTACCACAATGTTTGTGAGTCCACAATATTTTGGATTCGACCTATCACCAACTCCCTAACAAGTTAAATTTGTGTTTCAAATGCACACATTCAGTTACAGAAATAAATGTACATAACAACCTTTCCTTTCCGGGTACCCCAACAGAAGATTAGATACACTTGGGCTGAAAGAAATTCATGACACAAGGATTTGCATGCTATGTGCAATGTGACGTGACACTTTTTACTTGGCTCGTGGTAGGCTGGTTGATGAAGTTTTTGATTATAACACAAGTCTTGTCATGAGAAATTTCTATTTTATGGGTTGAGGATATCAATTAAGTGATGTGATAGCATCTAACAGGTCTATACTTTTTTGACTGACAGAGTCACTTGAAGTGTCATAGCAGCTGTTCTTGTTCTGGAAGTTGAAGTCCAGCATTTCTCTTTGGGCTCTTAAACAAGCATTGGTGTCATCCGTGCATTGCAATTTCTCCCATTGAAGCACTCATTACCTTTGATTTTGATGTAGTCCTCTTGTAACGCATCTGCCTACTTCTTCCACTTTTTCAACCTAATTGTTACAATGTCTTCCCTTTTAGAAAACTGGCCACATAGACATTTTTGAGTCGAAATAAGGATGCTCGGGTGGTTCATAAAACGTCTGAAAGGTCCAGGGCGAGAAGGATATTTATATTGTTGACTTTATTGCATAACAGATACCTTTGGAAATTTCATTACTTTTTACAAATTAAAGGTACAATAAATAACAGATCCATCAAGGACTGATTTTCAAACAATAGAGGTGAGAAGCCTAAATTAGAGGAATTCACCGAATTAAAGGTTTTCTAGATGCAAGGGAAGAGTTAAGAGCTTGTTAAAAGAAAAATAAAACTCGGAATAAAGTGTATTATTCCGGGAGTGAATGTATCTAGTGAGTAGATTGGTATGCAATAAAAATCGTCTATCCTTAAGAGATAAATAGAGAAAACTGTGAGTTTCGCTCAGTAGACATTAATTTGTCTAGAAAGGCGTATTCCCTTTCAATTATTGCCTCCATAAGGAAAATTTACCATTGAGACTTGTTGGTCCTCATCTTGAGTGGTCTCTTAATTATAATGGAGCCAATGGTGGCATTTGCTGGCCCAATAAGGATGAGTCCTGCAGGAACACTGCATATCTTTTTTTAGCTTCGCAGGCATCTCTGAACCATGTTTAAGTTACACTAAAAGCATATATTTATTTTCTGTTAGCAAGATTGATAACTTACCCATATTCTTAATGGCAACCTTAGCATCGATGTAACTACATTCCAAGCAGTGAATGGATGGTTTAATAAAATTACCTTTCATAGCAAACGGCACCACCTGTCTAACAAGCAGAACATTAATTACATGTCCCTAAAGTGAGAGCTGACAGAAGATTTATCTGGCTGACGTTTTCTTATTTCCTTAGGGAAATAAATTAAAGACTAGCGATTAGCAAGGGCCGGATACTGTACTATGACACCAACAAGTTGATTAATGACTTGCATGGAAAGGATTACTTTCTGAAGGTACATCAGATTGCTGTAGAAATCAGAAGGGGCTATCACCTGTGCCGGTCTAGTGAGGAATTTGCTGGAAAATGCACATCCTAATACTTACCTTGAAGGCTGTTCGAAATTAGCTAAAACAAAGGCCTGGCAAAGATTAGAAAGTTAATTTTGTCTTTAAGGACATTTTTGCTTTGGACATTGTGGTTTGAAGCAGATGTTTGTTTATGTGGTTTTTATTTGCATCAGGTGTTGTATTGAAACAAGAGCAACTTCATATCCACAGCTCCCACAGATCTTCACAAGCACTGACAGTGATGCAACGTCTGAACGATGGTGTGGGCGCTGAAACCCAAACATGCTTTGCATTGATGCTGAATACCTTCATTGCTAGATTGTCAGCAGAATATTTCAGCTAGGTTTGCTCACCATTGGAGATGGGATGAATACTGCCATTCCTGCATGTTTAAGGATGACAGAGGAAACGGTGGTGCAAAGTCTGTGTTTCCCACATTATCTCTTTTTTCTGGAGCCTTCTTAGCTGAGACTGTCAACCAACGGAAATATAAAGGGAAGATTCAACACAAATAATAGTAATGATAATGGATTAAATGCTTATGGAATCCAGAACTTCCAGCATGCTGCCTCGAGAAAATGACAGCAGGCAGACCGTGCTCATCTTTTTGTACCTGCCAACATACAGCTGGAGCTGTATGTCAAAGCTCATTTAGCCAACACAAGAAACAGTAAAAGCGTCTTTGGGTCAAGCCCCATTGACCACTGGTCGCTTTGGGTTTGCCCGGATTAGCGATTATTTAATTGAAATATCTTTCACGTTTTGTATCCTCCATCAGGAGAATTGCGTAGGTTTACATTCCTCAATGGTTGTTGGCAAGGATTAAAGCTCTGGTGGACAAGCAAAGACTGCCCACGACTCAGGCGGGCATCCTTGAGCGCAACTGAACAGGAAGCAGTACTCCACGCTGTGCATATAGAGAGATTTCTGCTGCAGGCACATACACGGTTGCGAGTTCATCTTCGTTCAGAATGAAATTCAACGAGAACCTTTTAGACAAAGAGTTGTTCGGAACATCAAGGGTCAGATTTAAAAGACCCTAGCACCTCCTTACGCCACATTAGCGTCATTTTTTATGCTAATGTGGCCAAACGAAGCCAAAATCGCAGCGACAAATATACAAAGTGGCACAATGCATGCATTGCATCACTTTGTAACCCTTTGCACTACATTACGCCTGTTCCAGGCACGATGTATGCAAAGGGGGTGATCCCCTATTAGAGGGGGTGAAAAAATGGCACAAAGAAATCTAAGAGATTTCTTTGTATCAATTATTTTGGCACTTTCAATGCCAGCACAGAGCAGGTGTTAAAAGGAGGCACGCTGTTGCTTACAATGGGCTTTGCAGGATTAGCGTCAAGATGTTTGACACTAATCTTGCAAAGCTCTGAACTAGTGTCAAGTTTTGATGCTAGCTCCATCAAACCGCAAAGGTGTGCTGTGTCTTAGATATGGCGCACACATGTTGGCATTGGTGGGGTGCTAAGGGGCGCAAGAAAAGTGGTTCTGTACTGGGTGCAGCACCACTTTCTTAACTCTGGCCCAAAGTTTGAAAATGAGGGGGCTGTGTTGTTAGTTTATTTGAGGCTACCGATGTGACCTCTAGTAGTAGTCTAAATTTTTGCAGCTTGGTAAACAGGGATCCATAGATTGAGGTAACCTTGCAGTTTATTTTAACTGGGTATGCACACTCGACCTCTAGTAATCGCCTAAGGTACTGCCACCTATTGTCGTGTATCATGGGGCACACAGGGATAACCACCCTATATTTGTGTCCCCTATCCAATCCCCAGAGACAGCTACAGTTTTTTGTAGCTTTCCTGTTTCTTTTATGAACTGCCTCGTGTGTTCTCTGTAGGCAGGTACTTGATCATTAACCCCTTCCCCGCCAAGGACGTGATGGTTACGTCCATGGCTGCAGCGCTGAGGTGCCACTGACGTAAACATTACTTCCTGGGGCCGGACCTCGGGGGAGGCGCTAGTGCTCCCCCTGAGGGCCACACTCCCCACCCCCCCAGGTCAGGGTTAGAAGGGGAATTGCTTCCCCTTCCACCTCCGAACCTCCCCAATGACGTCAGCTTGCGATCGTACGCTGACATCATCAAAGGGTGCCAGACGCGTTGGAAGCCATTTGCTTCCAGCGCGTCTAAGAACACAGAGGTAAGTTTTTCCTATGGGTGGGGGGGGGAGGATTGCAAAAAAAGAGGCATGGGGGGAAAGGAAAGGGTTTTCCTTTTCCTCAATGTCTCTTTATGCATTCCTGCAGCCCGATCGCGATGCGAACTGGCATCAGGAATGCCCACTAGACACCAGGGAATTTGTTTATGTGTGTGTTTTTGTGTTTTTACAGTGTGGGGGAGCGACCCCTTGGGAAAGGGTCACTACCCTTGGAGGGGCCAGTATATTTATCGCTGTTTCTGCCCTGCTTGGGGGCAGATCGACCTTTTATTTTTAGGCCGATCTGCCCCCATGGGAGGCGGAAGCCACTAGAAACCAGGGATTGTTTTTGTGTCTGCTTTTTTTGTGTTGGGGGTGGAGCCTTGGGCAAGGGTCACCCCAAAGGGGCAAAAAGCACTGTTGGGTAGTTCTATCCGCCTATTTTTTTTAGGCCCATCTGCCCCCAGGAGGGGCAGAATCTATTTAGCGCAAGGGATCATGTGTGTGTGTGTGTGCGCTTTGTGTGGGGTGGTGGCCCATTGGGCAAGGGTCACCCCCCAAAGGGGGCAATATATTCTATGCCATTTCTGCCCCACTTGGGGGAAGATTGACCTATTTTTTTTAGGTCCATCTGCCCCCACTGGGGGCAGAAGCCTTAAAGACGTCAGGGATTGTTTTTTTCTTTTCTTTGTTTTGTGTTGGGGTCCCACTTTGGCAAGGGTCGCCCCCCCAAAAGTAGACAAAGCACTGTTGGGTAGTTCTGGGCCTATTTGTTTTTAGGCCCACCTGCCCCAAGGGGGGCAGAATACACTTAGCACCAGGGATCATGTGTGTGTGTGTGAGCTTTGTGTGGGGGGTGGACCCTTGGGCAAGGGTCATCCCTCAAAGGAGGCAATATATTCTATGCCATTTGGCCTATTTTTTTTTAGGCTCATCTGCCCCCAGGAGGGCAGAAGCCATAATGACGCCAGGGATTTTCTTTTTACTTTCCTTTGTTTTTTTTGTGTTGGGATGTGCGCCCCTTTTGACAAGGGTCAATCCCCAAAGGGGACAAATGACTGTTGGGTAGTTCTGCCCCCCTTGGGGACAGATCCGCATATTTTTTTTTAGGCCCATCTTGCCCCCAAAGGGGGCAGAATCCACATAGCGCCAGGGATCATGTGTGTGTGTGTGTGCTTTGTGTTGGGGGTGGCCCCTTGGGCAAGGGTCGCCCTCCCCAAAGGGGGCAATATAATCTATGCCATATCTGCCCCCGTGGGGGAAGATTGGCTTATTTCTTTTTAGGCCCATCTGCCCCAAAGGGGAGCAGAGAACACTAGACACCAGGAAACATTTATAAATGTTTGGTGGCGGGGTGTTTGTCAACTGGCGAAGTATTTGCATTTGTGTTTCTAACAGTTTATTTCTCCTTTTTGTTCTAGTTCAAAGCTTTTGCTTCCTTTGCTGTGGCTTGTTGCGGTTTTGGCAGTGGTTGTCCTGTGGTTTGCGTAGTTGCATGTTTTAGATAAGTAAATACATTTACTCCAAAGGAGTATTGTTGCCATGCATGGATGACATGTTTGTAGGTGGAGTACTAAATGCAGGATTGTGTGTGAAATTATCCTTATATTAATGCACAGTGAAATTTGTGTTGTCTTATGTCTAATTTGCTTTCCTTTTTTGCTTTTTAGTGGGATATCATTAGTGACTGCTGTGGCTGTGCAGAGTAGTTGCTGGTGAGTCAATCTTTTTCAGCAAGTGAGCGTTATAGTTTTTGAGTTTATAACTCTTTGTAATAAAGCTACACTTTGTTTATTACTTATCTTACACAGTTCCGTAGGATGACTGCTCAGCAGGTTGTTGGTGTGCTTTTTGAGTCATTTTCTGACCATGAGACTGACTCTGCATATGAGGCAGAGGGGGAAGTGCAAGATTATGGAAGTTAATTTTCTGTCAGAGAAGAATCATCTGATGATGAAGCCACTTTCAATGATGATGAAGTGCCTGTTTTAGAGGAGGACACTGAGTGCCAATGGTGCAGCAGTTGAAGGGCTTCCCATTGGAAGACCTGACATGTGGGTAGCACCAAACATGGAGCAGCCACAGTTGCCTGCCTTTACTGGTTTCCCAGGGTGTAGAGTAAGTACAGAAAACGTTTTGCCTGTCAACTTCTTTGAGTTGTTTATGGATGATGTATTTTTGGAAGAGATTGTTAAGCAGACTAATTTGTATGCAGAGCAGTATTTGAGGAACAACGCTGCCAGACTTAGGCCACACTTTAGAGCTAGCCGGTGGATTCCCACAAATCTGGAAGAGTTGAAAAAGTTCTTGGGTTTAACTTTTTTGATAAGGCTGATGAGGGAAGCCATCACTGTCTTCATATTGGTCTGCAAGTCCCTTGATGGCAACTGCTATATTCCCTGCAATCATGAGTCATAACCGGTATGATCTTCGGATGTTGAATTTTGTAGATAATGCTTTAGCCTTGCCATGAGATCACCCTGATTCTGACCATCTTTTTAAGACTAGACCTGTCCTTGATCATTTGGTAGATCGGTTTTCAGAGATCTATGTTCCAGGCAAAGAAATATCTGTAGATGATTCTTTGGTCCTGTTCAAGTGTCATTTGGTTTTTAGGTAGTACATTCCTAACAAGAGGGCACGTTATAAAATGTAATTGTATATGCTATCTGAAAGTAATACAGGATATGTTTATCATTTCTGGATTTACACTGGTAAGGATTCCAGTATTGACCCCTCTGGTTGTACGCCCACTTTTGGAGTTAGTGAGAAAATTTTGTGGGAACTTGGTAGACGACTGTTTAACAAAGGTCACCATTCATATATAGATAACTTCTACACTGGAGTTCAGTTATTCAAGGAATTGTTCAGAGTGGACACTGTTGCTTGTGGCACAATCCGCCCTAATCGGAGAGGCTATAAAAGAGAGCTTGCCTGTAAATAACTTGAGAAGGGACAGTGCAGTGCCTTGTGGAATGATGAGCTGTTAGCTCTGAAATTTGTAGACAGGACGGATGTGTACATGCTAAGTACCCTCCATGATGAGAGTACCTCAAGTTGCTGAAATGCCCAAACCTGTGTGCATTTTAGACTACAATAAGCACATGGGTGGTGTTGATAGAGTAGATCAGAGGTTGGAACCTTACACTGCTGCTCGTAAGGCTTATGTTTGGTATGAGAAATAGCGAGCCTTGTGCTGGAACATGCAAGGGTTCCTAGAGAAACAGTGGTGGAGGATGTGGCTAGATTGAAAGATTGTCACTTTGCTGAGCACATTCCTCTTAAGGCCCAAAAAAAAATCTTTTCTACTAAGAGATGTAGAGTCTAGGATGCACTGCCCTGATTGTCCTTCAAAGCCTGGGCTGTGTGTGGGTGGCTGTTTCAGGAGCTACCACACACAGAAGAATTATTGGGAAATACTGTGAGCGTAAACTGCTGTTTTAAATTTTCATATGTTCAGTTTCACGGTTGGCATTACTTTCATGTATTCAGTTAGAGCTTTTGTGTTTGTAGTTTTGTACTTATTTATGATTAGTGGTTTATTTGTTTAAAAAAAAGTGATGGCAGTATGCATGGACTAGTTCTTGGGTGGCGGTGTGTGTGGTGTGGTGCTTGGCTGGCGGTGTGTGTGTGGTGGTGCTTGGCTGTGGGGTGTGGGGGGGCGCTTGTCTGGCAGTGTGTGTGGGCTGGAGCTTGGCTGGCGGTGTGTGTGGGGTGGCGCTTGGCTGGCGGTGTGTATGGGGTGGCACTTGGCTGGCAGTGTGTGTGGAGTGGCACGTGGCTGGCGGTGCCAGCCAAATGCCAGTCCACACACTCCCATCAGCCGGTGTGATTGATGTATCAGGCATGTGAGGGTATGAAAGCGATGGGCCCTTGAATGGCGCTGTCTGTTGATGCGAGTGTTGTAATGTGCTGGGCCCGCGGCTGGCGGTGTGAATGGTCTTGTGCATGTCATGTATGAAAGGTGTGTGAATGGACTGTAAAGCAGTGAGCCATTGGTTCAGTTTTTTGGCCTTTCAGTTATTAAAAGTGCATTTCACTTTTGTGAAATCTTTTGTTAATAAAATTTGATCTGCTGAACCATCACTCACCCTCGTGCCAAATCCAACCAGTATGTGTGGTAAAAATGACAAAACCTGCTCCGCTGTAATCAGGTGTCATAACACACCCATGACACGCTAGGTGTCTCGGGTGGGACCCCGATGATGAAGCATGCCACCAACTTGGTTGGTGGGTGAGGGGTCTTTTTAACATAACCTAAGTGCATTTCTTTTCACAATTTTAGTGTTTGGAACATCACAGAAGTACGTGGACACATCAAAATGATTCATTGCAAAACTACCTGTGTTTGGGGGGCACCTATGTTTTTGGTCCCGGTGAGGCCTTCATCTAGGGAAACCTACCAAACCCAGACATTTTTAAAAACTACAAACCCAAAGGTGTCCAGGGAGGTGTGGCATGCCTGGATCCCCCAACATTTTCTTACCCAGACTCCTTTGCAAACCTCAATCTTTGCTTAAAAGAGCATATTTTCCTCACTTTTCTTTGTAGGATCACTGCTCAGGCACAAATTTTCTACCATTCAGGGTTCCCCTCAGTCTCCCAGGTAAAATGATACCTCACTTGTGTGGGTCCCGAAAGCAAAGTCAGCCTAAAGATGTATAAAAAAAAAAAATGTGCTTATCAACTCGCTGTGCTATCCCCTCAATCTCTACAGGTTTTTGGCCTTTTTCTGTTGCAAGCACCTGGGCCACCCACACAACTGAGGTATCATTTTTATTGGGAGACTTGGGGGAACGCTGGGTGGAAGTAAATTTGTGGCTCCTCTCAGGTTCCAGAACTTTTTGTCACCGAAATGTGAGGAAAAATTGTTTTTTTTAGCCAAATGTTGAGGTTTTCAAAGGATTCTGGGTAAGAAAACACTGGGGTCAATGCAAGTCACACCTCCCTGGACTTCCTTAGGTGTCTAGTTTTCAGAAATGTTTGGGTTGGTAGGTTTCCCTATACGGCTGCTGAGCCCTGGACCAAAAACGTAGGTCCCCCCGGAAAACAGTTAGGCCCTCATTAGAACCCTGGCGGTCGGTGATGAAGTGGCAGTAATACCGCCAACAAGCTGGCGGTAACTACTGCCAAATTATGACCATGGCGGTGAGAACTCAGATAGACAGCCACTTTATCACACTGACCGCCAGGACAGAATCAATAGCCACCACGGCTGTAGCCGCCATCAGCCAGGCAGAAGTCAATGTTCTGCCCACCGTATTATAAGACAGGAAACCGCCTCCTTTTCCAAGGCGGTACCAACGACATCAAAAGCCTGCTGGAAACAGAAGGGAAAGGACTCCCCTTTTGTCAACAGCAGGACAGTGCGCGCTCTACGGGCATCTAGAATGCAAAAACCCAATACTTGCAAGATAAAGTAATTTATGCATTGTGATGATATGTTATTGTTTAACCTTTTGCATTGCAGAATTCCATCCAAAAGATTCATTTTTAAGGTGCTTATAAATACTGTACATTTACAATGTATTGCTACAGACATTCAGAGTGTGTTAGGGTGTGGTCCCTTTCCAGGGCCTTCTGGAGACTTTCCCTGCAACATGCCTGGGCGTGGTTCTAGGCTGGGCCAAGACTCTATAAAAGAGAGTCAGCCCAACTTCCAGTGCTCACTATTCAGAGGTCCCGGTGCAGAGCAGCAGCTTCTTCCTGAGCTCCTGTCCCGCGGCCTATTTGGATTTTCCAGTCTTCTGCACTCATCTCTCATTGGTGATCACTGTTTCCAGGCGGTAAGACGGTGTTTGGACATTTCCCAACACCGTAATTGAGAATCTTCATATTCTTGCTTTTAATTCTTAAATGAATAACAGATTACTTGTGCGCTGCCATTTTTTGACATTTGTATAGTGGTTTGCAAATAGGGAGGATGCGCAATTTATTCCATAAAGATTTGACTTCGTTATTACATTATTGTTCATTGCGCGCTGATATTTCTTGACATTTACATGATGTTTTACTAGTTGGCAAGACGTGCAACTCGTTTCATGAGCATTTAACTTTGTTGTTCATTGCGCGCTATCTTTTCTTGACATTTACATGGTGGCATTCGAATCGGCGAAACGCGCAATTCACTTCTCGTGTGTAATTCATGCTGTTTATTGTGCGCTATCATTTTCTGGCATTTACATTGTGGCATTCGAATCGGCAACACGCGCAATTCTTTCCTTGAGTGTTTTTTCATGTTGTTCATTGTGTGCTACTATTTCTTGGCATTTGTATGGTGGCATTTGAATCGACAAGGCGCGCAATTCTTTCCCTGAGTGCTTTTCATGTTGTTCATTGTGTGCTACTATTTCTTGGCATTTGCATGGTGGCATTTGAATCGGCAAGACGTGCAAATCTTTCCCCTTGTATAAATAATGTAAGTTACTGTGCGCTACCATTCTAAGACATTTTCTTGGTAGCATTTCAAGTTGACACGTCGCGTGATTTATTCCTTGAATCCACGTTGTGTGATTTCATGGTGCACAAACCTTTATGGTGTTTAATACTCATATAAAAATCTGCAATGTGCGCAATTTACTTCCAAATGTTTTTTCTGAGATGAACACAATACCAGAATTTTAGATGTAATGCTGGGTGTTCCTGATATGTATTCATAAAAGGAGATTCATATGGTTGTTTAGAAATTGCTCAGAGTGTTTCCTGATTCTCATGCTAAAGAAAGTACTTGAATCTGAAAGTCCTATTTAACTTTTCCTGTTTCCTCCTCAGGTATTCGGTCATCTAAAGCCTAGTCAGTTTTAGGATTATTCCAGGGTTGTTCATGTTTTTTTTGGAAAAGACGAAGCTTAGAGTTGTAGCATGGTACTGATTTCATGAGATGTAATTTTGATGTTGTGTTTTAACCTTTTGCTTCCTACAGGTCTCCTTCCCAGCTGTTCCCGTCCTAATCCCCTTTTCCCCACTTGGACTCTCTTAGACTCTGTGATAAATCTAATCAGAGTATTGGAGCTGTCTTGTGGTGGAAGTGTTGGGAACGTGCACGGACCCCGAGGAGCACGGTGAGTACAGCCGCCTAGCATACAGGGGAGGGGGGGAGGAAAAAGAGAGTGATACACACACGTAACAAACATACCCCCAACACCATACACACAATCAGCTGCAGTAATAAAACATATTTACCCCGTACCCCAGGGGAATAATGCAAGGACAACAGGAATGTGCGAAAGTGAGTGTAATAATAACGACACAGTAGAAATATGAAAAATGCAATGTAATGGTATAAACATATGTACAGTTCAAGGGACACTGCCCCGTCCTCATTGTGCATGGGCCACAGGGCCACAGGCCAAAGTCCAAGGCCCCACTTGTCACCCGCACCAACACGGAGAAAATACTGCAGGGGCATCAGTTGGAAAAGAGGCAGGCACCTCAGGGGGATGGGGAATGGGGAGGCACCTCAGACAGCAGATGGAACAAGACCACTGATTCTGGAGGGGGCAACATACCCTGTGCTTGGTTCTGGGGAGTGCAAGGCCACAGTCTCTCAAGTGGGTGACTTGCCTACATGCTCTGCATGGGGCAACATGCCCTGTGCTCTATCTTGGGGAGTGCAAGGCCACAGTCACTCAGGTGGGTGTCTTAGCCACTGGATCTAGAGGGGCCATCATGCTCTGTGCTCTTGATCCTGGGGGGGCTGGAGTTGGTGGGTGTCTTACCCACTGGTTCTGGAGGGGGCATTGTGCCTTGTGCTCTTGATCCTGGGGAGGCTAGAGTTGGTGGGTACCTTACCCACTGGTTCTAGAGGGGGCATTGTGCCCTGTGCTCTTGATCCTGGGAGGCTGGGGATGGCGGGTGTCTTACCCACTGGGTCTGGAGGGGGCATCGTGCCCTGTGCTCTTGATCTGGGGAGGATGGGGTTGGTGGGTGACTTACCCACTGGTTCCAGAGGGAAAGCAGGCCACACAGCAGCCCATGGAGGCAGGACTACATACAGTCTGCCGGCAGAGACGGCTGCTCAGTGTTGGTAGTAGTGGTGCTGCAACCGCTGGCGGGGGGAAGCTCCAGCCCATCTCCTGCAGCCCCGGGCGGCTTCCCACAGGTGGTGGTGGTGCTGCTGCTGATGGGGGGGAGCTCCAGCCTATCCCCTACAGCCTCAGATCTCTTCCCATTGGCGGTTGTGGTGCTGCTGCTGGTGGTGTAGGGGTAAGCTCCAGCCCACTCCCTGCAGCCTCAGACAGCTGGTGGTGATGGTGCTGCTGCTCCTGGTGGTGGGAGTAAGCTCCAGCTCATCCCCTGCAGCATTGGATGACTGCCCACTGGTGGTGGTGCTGCTGCTTCTGGTGGTGGTGGTGGTGGGGGGAAGCTCCAGCCCATCCCCTGCAGCCTCAGATCGCTGCACAACCATGGTTGGTGGGTGGGGCACTGTCTGAGTCATTGCACCAGGCCCCTTGTCCTTCCTGCCTGCTGGTGCTGGCTCCTTGCCCTTCGTGACAGCAGCTGGGGCTGGCTCCTTGCCCTTCCGGGGCAGCAGCTGGGGCTGGCTCTTTGCCCTTCCTGGCAGAAGCTGGGGCAGGCTCCTTGGTCTTCCGGCCCGTAGCTGGGGCAGGCACCCTTTCCTTGAGGCTGCCTGGTGCCCTTGATCCTTTCCCACCATGAATGGTTGTGGAGACTACTGGGCCCATGGACTGGGTGGCTGAGGTGCTTGCCTGGGTGTTTGCCACCCTGGCCAGACGTGAAGGACTTGGGGGAAGGGGTAGGAAAGCGATCAATGGTGGAGATGAAAAACTTCTTAGGGACATTGGGGCGGGGAGAGGGAGAAGGTTTGGGAGTGGTGGAAGAGGGAGTGGTTGTAAGAGGTGCCTGTCTGCTGTGTTTGGGTGTAGGTGCATGGGCTGGATGCTGTTGTGAGGTGGATGGCTATTGGGTGTCTGAGTGCTTGTGTTTTTGTACCTTGGGAGGGGGGTGACAGACACAGTGGGAGAGGACACAGGGGACGTGTGCATGGCTGTTGTGGAGGTGTCTGCCAGTGAGGCGTGTGTTCTGTTAGGTGTGGTGGTGATGCTGGTAGTGGATGAAGATGTAGTGCATGCAAGTGTGAGTGTTGGCACAACTGGGACGGACGTGGCGGAGGAGGAGGAGTGGGACACAGTGGAAATTGTGGATGTTTGTATATCTGCATCTGGATGGTGTTTGTGTGAGTGCCTCTGGGATGATGTGTGTTGCTTGTGTTTGCTTGTGCCAGTCTTTTGTGTTGTCTTGCGTGCATGCTAGTATGCCTTTGTGCTTGGGATAGGTTGGGGTTGAGGGGGATGGGATTGGGAAGAGGAAGTTGGAGGATGGAAACAGGGACAATGGCTGTCCTCAGAGAGGAGGCCAGAGCCTGGATTGATCTCTGTTGGGATGCCAAGCCAGTGTGAATGCCCTCCAGGAATGCATTAGTCTGTTGGATCTGGGCTGCCAGCCCCTTGATGGCATTCACAATGGTTGACTGGCCTACAGAGATGGATCTCAGAAGGTCAATAACCTTCTCACTCAGGGGAGCAGGGCTAACTGGGGCAAGGCCTCAGGTGCCTGGGGCAAAGGATATGCCCACCCTCCTGGGTGAGAGGGCATGGGCAACTCACTGAGGGGCTGCTGGGAGGGCGGCGCTGGTACGGGGTGGCGGCGGTAGCTGGGGTAGGCTTAGAGGTGTACACTACTACCAGGGAGCTTCAATCAGAGGAGATATCTGAGTCCAAACTGTCCCCTCCAGTCTCCGCCATAGTGCTCCCCTCACCCTCCATCCCACTGGTGCCCTCACCGTCAGTGGACTTTGCCTCCTGGGTCCTGTGGGATGCAGCTGCCTCCGTCACCGGTGCCTCTAGTCCTCCGCCATATGATTCTAATGCACATGAGGACAGGGTGACAAAACAAAAAGGGGGGGAAGAGACAAAGGATACACTGGGTCAGTGGCTACACCAACACCACCGTTGGCGTACACACCACACTCACACACAGGGAATAGCCCTACGCACTATGCATTGCACTACCAGTTATAATGCTAGCCACCAAGGTATGGGGAGGGGCACACACCGCCAAATGCAACACACCTGGGACCCACACAGCCCTGACCAGTTGTTGATGCCTACGAGCTAGGTAGCGGAATTATCACTTCAGAACCGTGGCCAACATGGGACCTACTCTGCAATGTCGGGCCTGGCCTAGGGGCACCCACTGACACACATCCCCAACCCGGGTACCCGCCTACCATGTGTAAGTTGTAATGATAGGTACTGTACTCACCCCCTTGTGGCTGCTGTGATGCCCACATGCGCCCATCCAGCTCCAGATAGGCCACCGCCAGTATGCAGGCCATCAGGGGGGTCAGGGTTTGACAGGCACCCCTTCCTCATTGGGAAGCCATCCCCAGCTGGGCCTCCACTGTCTTCTGTGCCCAGCGTGTCAGGTCCTTCCACCGTTTCCGACAGTGGGTGATCCGCCTGCTGTAGACCCCCAGGGTCCACACGTCCTTGGCGATGGAACACCATCTACCCTTCTTTTGATGGGCACTGACCTGCAGAGAAATACACACAGGAAATGGTATCAGTCAAACCATCCTGCCTGTTACACTTATGGCCCACCATACCACTTCACATCACCACTTACATACACATGGCCAAGCACACAATCTGTATGCTGCCCAGGTGACATCATGAGGCCTTCACACACACCACTCCAAGCATTCATGCCACATGCATCGTGCCTACAGTGTACTCACCTGTTGGTCTGGAGGCCCATACAGGAGTCCATACTGGGGTAAGACCCCATCCACCAGTCGCTCCAACTCTGCTGAGGTGAAGGCAGGGGCCCATTCCCCAGTCACACGGGCCATGGTAGGTTCCAGACACAGGTCTCAGCAGCACATGCAGTGTAGGCCCTCTCCTGTGGAAGATCAGGTAGTAAGTGAGTGATCAGATAGAAAATGGCAGTCACGTCTGCGGTGGTGCATACCATCACCACCAGCGTACATCACCATTGGCCACTGTACCCCATAGGGCCCAATGTTAACCAATAAGGAGTTGCACGGCGGTTCCCAACTGCCTACCGCAACTGCGCAGAACATCAGCGGAATTACCTCACTTTCTCCTATCCCTCCACAAAGGCCAGGTGGATGCCATTTCAGGGGGGGGCCTGGATAATAACTGCGTCAGAGTTGAAAATAAGATACAGGGCAAATTGCACTTAACCATTACAAATTAACATCATGCATTGTACTGTTGTGGTTCCAATGTTGAGTTTGTGACCGGCTCCTCACTCCTTTGTCCCTTAGACTGCAACCACTGCGGATGAATGGCAGATGGAGACATACCCCTGTGTACAGACACCTGGTGGACTTGGCAACAATGGAGGACAGGCACATTATCCTCACCTATTGACTTGACAGGTCCACAATCACAGAGCTGTGTGCCCAACTGGATCCTGACCTGAAATCCGCTACCCGTCACCCCACTGGGATCCCCCCTCTTGTGCAAGTCCTATCTGTGCTCCATTTCTTGACAATTGGTTCTTTTCAAGTGACAGTGGGCTTGGCAGAAGGAATGTCCCAGCCAATGTTCACAAGAGTGTTGTCTGCCCTGATTAAACACATGTGCAGCTACATTGTTTTCCCCCAGGTGATAGATTTGGCCACAGTGAAGGCTGACTTCTATGCAATGAGACATATTCCCAACATGATTGGGGCGATTGATGGAACTCATATTGCATTTGTCCCCCCCCTAGCAAAATGAACTGGTGTTCAGAAATCATAAGAGTTTCTACTCCATGAATGTACAGATGGTGTGCTTGGCGGACCAGTGTATCTCCCATGTCATGGCTAAGTATCCAGGGTCAGTGCATGATGCCTTTGTCCTGAGAAATAGCAGCATCCCAGATGTGATGGCCCAACTACAGAGACACCGGGTGTGACTAATAGGTGAGCCCTGGTTCCCACCCAGCATATGTTCGTGTATGGGTATGGTGTGGGCCATAAAGGATAGTGTGTGCCTAAATGTTGTCCCTCGATATTTGCAGGTGACTCTGGTTACCCCAACCTATCATGGCTACTGACCACTCTGAGGAATGCCAGGACAAGGGCAGAAGAACGTTACAATGAGGCACATGGGCGAACAAGAACGATAATCGAACTGACCTTTGGCCTCCTGAAGGCCAGGTTCAGGTGCCTTCATCTAACTGGGGGATCCCTGTGCTATTTACCCAAGAAGGTCTGCCAGATAGTGGTGGCATGGTGCATGTTGCACATCCTTGCCTTGAGACTCCAGGTGCCTTTTCTGCAGGATGAGGAGGCTGGAGATGGCCGTGTGGCAGCAGTGGATCCTGTGGACAGTGAGGATGAGGAGGATGAGGATGAGGACATCAGAACATCAGTGATACAACAATACTTCCAATGACACACAGGTAATACAGTGTTACTTCACATTTCATTGTCATTATTTAGATTATCTTTGGCACTGGCATGCTGTTATTTCCCACTTCTATGCCCATTCACTGTACCCTTTGGCAATTCATTTAGCAGATGTTGGTGCCCCACTATCACTCCTGGTGGGATCACTGCAACCAAATACATGCCTTTTGTATGTGAACATTACTGTACAGTTGAAGTGCTTTGGACCTGATTAAACAAATACATACTTAAAAAATTTGACATACTCCATACTTGTATTTTTTCAAAATGCTTAGAAGAAGAGGGGCAAGTACATTGGGATGGGGTGATGATGGAGGAAAGTCCAGTGTATTGTTCCAGTCTATTTGATGCACAGGTGCATAGTCCAAGGGGACATAGGAAGGGGAGCAATGGCAGTTCAAGGTGGGCAGGGTGACAGAGTGGGACACAAGGGGGACAATCAGGAGAGTCTTATTTCCTGGCGGGGTCTTGGCAATAGTCTCTGGCTTCTGCCTGGATTGTAGGGAACGTTTGTGGGGTGGTTCTCCTTCTGCAAGGGGAGGGGTGGTGGTGCCCTGTTGGTCCTGTGGTGGGGCCTCCTGTCCACTAGCGGCAGCGGAGGTGGAAAACAGTTCAGACGTCTGGCTAGGGGCAGGGGCCTGCCGTTGTGAGACTGCCTCCCTCATAACGTTGGCCATTTCTGCCAGCACCCCTGCTATGGAAATCAGGGTGGTGTTGATGGCATGCAATTCCTGCCTGATCCCTTGGTACTGTCCCTCCTGCAGCCACCTGTTCTCCTCCACGTTGTCCAGGATCTCGCCCAGCATGTCCTGGTAATTTTGGTAGGCTCCCAGGATCTCTGCAAGTGCCTCCTGGAAAGTCGGTTCCCTGGGCCTGTCCTCCTCCTGGCACACACCAGTTCTCCCAGTTTCCCTGTTGTCCTGTTCCTCTGTCTCCTGAACCGTGTGCCCACTGTCACTGATTGTCGTCGGTATGAGGTGTGCCCTGGGGTCTCTGTAGAGGTGGACACACTGCTGATTGATGTGTCCTGGAGACGGAGGTATGGGTACGCTGGGTGGGTGCTGTGGTGGTGTTTCCAGGTGGGGAGGCTCTGTGATGGTTTGTGACTGTGCCTGGGTAACCGACTGTCCACAGGTCCCTGATGGGCCAAGATGGTCGTCCAGATCCAGGCGACCAGAGTTGCTGTCATCACTGTGGGCCTGTTCAGTCGGGGGACTGGATAGTGCTGGCACCTCATCTACACTGACATTGGCTGGTATACCTGTGGGGATGTAAATGCTGTGTTATTGTTTCTGTGTGTGACATATTGTGCACCAGTGGGTTGCCCTCTTTGTTTGTATCTGCACTGGCAGCTTTCACTTGTGTACGTTGTTGTACGGTGGGATGATTAGTTCTCTCTAGTGTGCATGCTTTAGTGATAGGTGTCCATGCGGTCTGTGAGTGGTGTCCATGAATTGGTATGGCATGCAGGGCTTGGCATTGGGATGAGTGAGATGTGATGGTGGGGGTTGTGGGAGGTGGTGGAGTGATGAGAGTAAGGGAGGGGGTGGGGGCATGTGATGGCATGCAGGTAGGGGGGTGATAGTAGTAGAGAGTTGACTTTCCAAAGTCCAGTCCTCCTGCTACTCTGACCAGGCCCTCAGGATGCATGATTGCCAAGACTTGCTCCTCCCATGTTGTTAGTTGTTGGGGAGGAGCTGGGGGTCCACCGCCAGTCCTCTGTACAGCGAGTTGATGTCTTGTTGCTATGAAACATACCTTCTCCTGTAGGTCATTCCACCTCTTCCCTTGTTTTTGGGTGCTGTCCCACGGCGTTGACTCTGCCCACGATCCTCCGCCATAGCTCCAGCTTCCTTGCAATGGATCTCTGCTGTAGCTGTGCTCCAAATAGCTGTAGCTCTATCCTGATGATTTCCTCCACCATGACCCTTAGCTCCTCCTCTGAGAATCAGGGGTGTGTTTGCGGTGCCATGGGTGTTGTGTGTGTTGTGTAGGGGAGGGTGTGTAGTGTGATTTGTTGGGGTGTGTGATGTGGGGTGTGTGAGTGGTGTATAGGTGGAGGTGGTGTGTGGCTCTGGTTTTGCCTGTAGTCGTGGTGCCCGTCTTGTGCCAATGGTTTGTATTCGTAAGGGGTTGTGTGTAATGTGGGTGGGTGTTTTATAGTGGTGTGGGTGTGTGAGTGTGGTGTGTGAATGGGTGTCAGGTGTGTGTTGTTTTAATTGACCAATGTAATGTTGTTTTGTATGTGTGTGTGTATTTTGAGCGCGACGGTATATACCGCCAATGATTTACCACCATTGAGTGCCCGCCATGGTGATTCGTGATTCATAATGTGATGGGCGCTGTTCTGTTGGCGTAATGGTGTGGGTTTTGATACCGCCAGTTTATCACTGACCTTTGGTGTGGTGTACTTGTGTGTGTGGCTGAATAGTGATAGATTGGTGTGTGTGTGTCATAATATGGTGAACGGATATCCGCAGCAGTGGTATGTTGTCGGCAGTCAGTACGGTGGTAAGTGTGATTTACCGCCAATGTCATAATTAGGGCCTTAGTTTAGTATTTGATAAGTTTGATGTGTCCTCATAGTGTTTTGGGGCATTTCCTTTTGCAGGCACTAGGCCTACCCACCCAAGTGAGGTAACATTTTGTATCGGGAGACTTGGGAGAACGCTAGGTGGAAAGAAATTTGTGGCTCCTCCTAGGTTCCAGAACTTTCTGTCACCGAAATGTGAGGAAAAAGTATATTTTTTAGACAAATTTTGAGGTTTGCACAGATTTGGGCTAAAAGAACCTGTGAGAGCCCCACAAGTCACCCCATCTTGGATTCCCCTAGGTGTCTACTTAAAAATTGCACTGGTTTGGTAGGTTTCCATAGGTGCCGGCTGAGCTAGAGGCCAAAATCCACAGCTCTACACTTTGCAAAAAAACAGCTCTCTTTTCTTTGGGAAAATGAGATGTGCCCACTTTGTGTTTTGGGGCATTTCCTGCCGCGGGCACTAGGCCTACCCACACAAGTGCAGTACCATTTTTATCTGTAGACTTGGGGGAACGCTGGGTGGAAGGAAATTTGTGGGTCCTCTCAGATGCCAGAACTTTCTGTCACCAAAATGTGAGGAAACAGTTTTTTTTTTCTCCAAATTTGGAGGTTTGCAATGGATTCTGGGTAACAGAACCTGGTGAGAGACCCACAAGTCATCCCATTCTGGATTCCCCGAGGGTCTAGTTTTTAGAAATGCACAGGTTTGGTAGGTTTCCCTTGGTGCTGGCTGAGCTGGAGGCCAAAATCTATAGCTAGGGACTTTGCAAAAAACACGTCAGATTTCAATGTAAAAATGTGATGTGTCCATGTGCGTTTCCTGTCGCAAGCATTAGGCCTTCCCACACAAGTGAGGTACCATTTTTATTGGGAGACTTGGGGAACACAGAATAGTAAAACAAGTGTTATTGCCCCTTGTCTTTCTCTAAATGTTTTCCTTCCAAATGTAAGACAATGTGTAAAAAATATATCTTTTTGAGAAATGCCCTGTAATTCACATGCCTTACCACATATCACAGACACCAAGAACCACCAACCGATCCTGCAACATTAAACCTGCCGACCTCCAGTCTCACCCTGTCAGACTGTAGGTTCCAGACTGTAAGTCTGTCCCTTAGTAGATGAGCTGCAGCACATGTGCAATACTACTGCATCTGTATATCTCCCATCTTTTCCTCTCTCTTTTTTCTCGTTCTCCCCTTACGAGCTTTAAAACATTCTCTCCTCTACTTTCCTCAAGCCTTCCCCGTTCTCCTCTCTTCATGCTCATTTTTTGCTTTCCTATCCTATTTTCCTCTTCCCACGTCTTCAAACATTCCTTTCTTGTACGCTCCTCATGTGCCTCGTGCAGACTAAGCAGTATCTCCTAGCACGTAGACAAGGTTTTCTGGACTGCCTCACTCTTGAGGTCACTCTCTTTCTGACCTAATCTTCACGGCCTCTGATGAATCTCTAGTTAGGTAGTTTAAACTCTTAATAATTAGGGACAATTAGTCATATGGTAGTTCTTTCATTGTAAACACAATGCTACACCTGCACTTTTTGTATGTACAGGTGGGTTTCTCATGCCTACAAGTGTAGGGTTGCCTCACATTGACAAGAAAATGGCGCAGAGAGAGAAAGAGAGAGAGATAGAGAGACTTCTATTACAGTAACAATTTAATTTTCTAAGCACTGTAAATAATAAGTCACTGTTACCCAACCTAAAGCCATTCAGTTTATAGACCGAAAGAAGGAAAGGCTGACTTGACTTTGATGTGGTTTGAAAACAGTGCCTGGTAATCAGAGGATGTATCAGAGGTAGGACTGCCTTGCTCTCTAGAGGATGCATCCTGTCCTTCCAATCTGCAGTGGCAGGCTGGGAGCAATTTTGTGCCTTGTCACACGAAGGAAAGCGCAAACAGTGTTGAAGACCTGAGTGGACACTCTGTCTTACATACCCTGGGCACTGTATTCTAGAGACTTATTAGTAAGCTAGGCCTTGCCAATTGGATGAGTCTAATTCGACATGCAATTTGTATGGGGTTAAAATACTGTCACTGAGGTTTGGTTAGCAGACCTAATTGCACTGTTAGAGCTGATAAACCAGCAGCATCAGTCTAAAAATGTGGGGGTGAACATACAAAAGGAGGCCTTTCCCTCTAGGTGAAAAGCAACTTAACCCTTATCCTGGTGGTTCTTTCATCTATGTGGAAAAACCTGTAAAGGCCATCTGCATTGGCATAGTCAGCTTCAGATCTGTGTTCCACTGTAAAGTCCATATCCTGTTGGAAGATGGACCATCGCAGCAGTTTAGGACTCTCTCCTTTCAACTGAATGAGCCACCTGAGAGGTCTGTGGTCATTTTGAATTTTGAAGTGACTCCCAAAGTAGGGAAGTAGGGATGTAGGGTCTTATCTTTTCCAGGGACCAAACCATAGCAAAGCCCTGTCTCTCAATGGTACTCCAACAGTGCTCTCTGGGGAGGAGTTGCTTGCTAATAAAGGAAACTGGTTGATCTTGACCCTGGCCATTTAGCTGTAATGCCCATGTTCTGAAGCAAACCCATGTTCTGGACAGCAAACTCTTTGGTGAAGTCAGGTGACTTTAGGACAAGTGCTGAGCATGGAGCTTGCTTTAGGGTGATTAAAGATCCAACAAACAAGTGTACAAAAGAAGGTGTGTTTATTCTCCAACAGCACAGTACACTTCTTCCTCCAAAGTCCTCCACGTAATGAATCCCTAGCTTCCATGTCCAGAATCCCATCGCATTCTACACTCCAAATTCTACCCCTATAACACACTCTAAATTCTCCAATATTAGCAAATAACAGGAGTTAATGGCCTTTTGACAGGAGTCAGTCCAAATGACTTTCTTTGGCTGTTTCGCAGAGGTTAATCTTGTAAAAAGGCACTACTATGGTACTAAAGCATTTCACAAACCCCATAGAGTACACACTCATGTGTAAAACGTCTCTGACCTGGGTCTGCACCTTTGGAGCTTCCCACACCAGAATTGTCTGTATCTTGAGCTGGAGAGGTTGTACATGGCCTCCAGCAACTTGGTGGCCCAGGTACACTACAGACTCTTGCCCTGTCTGGTAATTGCTTGCCCTGATAGTCAGGCCTGAAAGCTCTTGGAATGGGGTGAGCATCAGTCTTTGTGAGTGCATTCAATCCTCTGTAGTCCACACCTTAACTCAGATTACTCAAATTTGGGATTAGCTTTGGGCACCAGAACCACCAGGCTGACCCATCATCTATTAGAGGCCTTAATCTCCCCAAACTGTAGCATTTTAGCAAACTGACTGTTTATGCTAGCCTTTACCTGAACTGACACTCTGTAAATGTTACTTTTGACAGGTAGACTGTCACCTGCCTCCGCATCATGGGTACACCATGTTGTCAGACCTGATGTCAAGGAAAATACTCCAGAAAACTCTTGAAGCTGGTTAAGACTGTTTGTGCCTCATTACAACCCTGGTGGTTGGAGATAAAGCGATGGTAATACTGCCAACAGGCTGGCGGACAAAAAAATGGGATCAGCACCACGGCGGAAACCACCATCATAGACAGCCACTTTAACACTCCGACCACCAGAGCGTTAGCAACAAACACTGCGGCAGTCACCGCCAACAGACAGGCGGAAGACAATGTACCACCCACTGTATTATGAGAGGCCAATCTGCACGGCAGAAACAGTACACTGAAGGGGAACCACTCACCTTTCAACACTCAATGAAGAACCAGGACGCCATGGAGCCTGAACTGCAGATCCTCCCCAAGCTGGTGTATCTACTAATACACCAGGAATTTGAAAGAAGGCGACGGTGACGACGATGGTGAGTACTGCACCTAGCACACAGGGGAGGGGGGGAGGAAAAAGAGAGTGACACACACACACACACGCAACACGCAACACCCCCACCCAGACCCACAACACCATGCACACTAACACATCCAACAACATAACAGATACACCCCATAACGCCCTAAAAGAACGGAGAAAAGGAATTGAGTCAAATCTGTGATATTTAGAAAATGCATATAAAGTGAACGATTGCAAACAACGGTTTATACAAATATGTACAATATGACAGAGAGCCCTACACTGTCTATTGCAAATGTCCTTTGACCAGTGGCCCAGAAAACCATGGGCGAAGCCCACACTTGACCCCTGCCTCAAAACGGAGAGAACACTGCAGGGGCCTCAGGTCAAAAAAACACAGGCATCTCAGGGAGAAGGGGAGGGGGAGCACCTCAGCCAGAAGATGGTACTACGCCACTGCTCCTTGAGGGGGAAACATTCCCACAGCGATGTCCTGGGGAGTGCAAAGCCACAGTCTCTCAAGTCTCTCAAGGGGTAGTTTGCCCACTGCTTGGTCCTGGGGAGTGCAAAACCACAGTCTCTCAAGTGGGTGGTTTGCCCACTGCTTTGTCCTGGGGAGTGCAAAGCCGCAGTTTCTCTAGGGGGTGGCTTGCCCACTGCTTGGTCCTGGGGAGTGCAAAGCCACAGTCTCTCAAGTGGGTGACATGTTCCACTGGTTCTGGAGGTGGCCTTGTGCCCAATCTGCCTCATCCTGCCAAGGATTGGGTGAGTGGATGCATCTCTCCACTGTTTCTGGAGGGGGCCTTGTGCCCAGTCTGCTTCATCCTGCCAAGGATTGGGTGAGTGGATGCATCTTTCCACTGGTTCTGGATGGGGCCTTGTTCCCAGTCTGCTTCATCCTGCCAAGGATTGGGTGAGTGGATACATTTCTCAGTGATGCTGCAGCTGGGATTTGGCAGTTCACATTCCCTCAGCTGGGTGTCTGAGGCACGAGATGTGCAAGGAACAGGTAGCATAATACTCCATGGAGGCAGAGCCACACTTCATCCTGCGACGACTTAGGCTGCAAACTGCTGGTAGTGCCACTGCTGGTGGTGGTGCCACAAGTGGTGTGTGCAGGGTCCAGGACCTCTCCTGCAGCCTTGGACGGCTGCCCACTGGGGATGCTGATGACGTCCGATGTAGTGGCACCGGCTGGGCATGTGGCAGTGCATATGGCGGTGAAGGTGGTGGTGCCTGTGGTGGTGTCGGCGGCGGTGTCTGCGGCAGAGATGCTGCCAGTGCTGCCCATGGTGCAGGTCCTTGTAGTAGTGGAGGGAGACACCAGGCCGTCTCCAGCAGCCTCGGACGGCTGCCCACTGGGGATGATGCTGGTGACTGTCGTTGTGGCAGCGGCGGTGCAGTGGGCAATGCAGATGGCGGGGCAGGTGGTGGTGCAGGTGGCGGTCATTGTGGCGGTGCTTACCATGGTACAGGTTGCTGACATGTCAGGACAAATGGTGGTCACCAGTCCCTCACCTGGAGGCTCCGAGCCCTGAAGTGACTTGCCCTTGCTTTTGCATCCATTCCCCAGCTTGGTAGACGCTGCTGGGACCTTGGCACTGTCCTCTTTTGTTTTGGATGAGGCCTTGTGGGTGGGTGGTGCATCTTGTCTGTGCTGCATGCCGACTCCTTCTTAACCTTGGCAGGTGGTGGAATCGGCTGGTCTTTAGCATCGGCAGGTGGCACACTGCCAGCCCTGACGGGTGCCCCCTTCAACCCTCTCAGACTTACAGGGACCATAGCAGATGCCGACTTGGTGGCTGAGGTGTTGGCCTGGGATCTAGACATCCTGGCCCTAGGGGAAGGACGGGGGGGTAGGGAAGAGGTCAACGTTAGCCAGGAAAAGTTTTTTGACACACTGGGACGGGAAGATGGAGGGAGTGTGGGAGTGGAGGAAGAGGTAGTGGTTGTAGGAGGTGTACGTCTGCTGAGTTTGGGTGAAGGTGCATGGGCTGGAGGCTGTTGTGAGGTGGATGGCTGTTTAGTGGGTGTGTGCCTGCGTTTGTGTACTTTGGGAGAAGGGCTCACAGACACACTGGGAGAGGACACAGGGGACATGTGCATGGTTGTGGGGGTGGTAATTGCTCGTGAGGGGTGTGTTGTGATGGGCTTGCTGGTGATGCAGGCTGTGGCTGATGATGTAGTGCATGAAGGTGTGAGTGGAGATGCTACTGGGAGAGAGGTGGACGAAGAGGAGGAGGGGGAGACAGTGGAGGAAGTGGATTTTGGTATGTGTGCATGGGTATGGCGCTTATGTGAGTGCCTGTGTGATGATGTGTGGTGCTTATGTTTTTCTGAGCCACTTTTGTGTGTTGATATGTGTGCATGCTGGTCTGAAGGTATGTTTGGAATAGGGTGAGGTAGAGGGGATTGGGTCTGGGTAGTGGAAGTTGGAGGGGGGAGGCTGGACACAGGGACAATGGCTGCCATCAGTGCTGAGGCCAGAGCCTGAAATGCTTTCGGTTGGGCCGCCACAGCAGAATGAATGCCCTCCAGGTATGCATTTGTTTGTTGCAAATGCCTCTCGACACCCTGGATATCATTCAGAATGGTTGACTGCCCAACAGTGAGGGATCTCAGGAGATCAATAGCCTCCTGAGTGAGGGCAGCAGGGCTGACTGGGGCAGGGCCTGAGGTGCCTGGGGCAAAGGAGATGCCCACCCTCCTGGCTGAGCAGGCACGAGAAACATGCTGAGGGGCTGCTGGGAGGGTGATGCTGGTAGGGGGGGTGGCAGCTGTACCTGTTGTTGGGGTGGGCACAGAGGTGTCCACCTCCACCAGGGAGCTTCCATCTGAGGAGGAGTCGCTGCCACTTGTATCCCCTCCTGTCCCCGTCGTGGAGCTCCCCTTACCCTCCGTCCCACTGGTGCCTTCACCCTCAGTGGATTACCCTCATAGGCCATGTTGGATGCAGCTCCCTCCATCGCCGGTGCCTCTGCTCCTCCGCCAGATGATGCTAATGCACACAAGGACAGGGTGACAAAACAAGAAGAGGGGGCTAGACAGAGGATACACATGGTCAATGCCAGCATTCCACTACCATTGGCGTACACAACACACACTGAGGTGCCCTATGCACTAGGCCATGCCCAACCACTCACTAAGGTAGCCACCAGCCCATGGGTACAATGCCTAACTCCAGCATCTGCACACATGACACCCACAGGACACTTGGAGTAGGGGTGCTTCTGAGTCTGCAAACAAGACACTCTAGCCATTGTCGCTTCCAGACTCAGGTCACAGCAGCACTTGTAGTGTAGGTCCTCTCCTGTTGATGGTCAGGTAGCAAGTGAGTGAATAGGTAGAAAATGGCGGTGACATCTGCGGCGGTGCGTACCGTCACCGCCGGCGTACATCGCCATTGGCTCCTGGGACCCATAGGGGCCAATGATAACCAATGCAGAGTTGCGCGGCGGTCATCGACCGCCTACTGCAACGCAGCACAACGCCAGCGCAGTTACCTCATTTCCCCTTGTCCCTCCTCACAGGTCAGGCAGCCACCATTTCAGGGGGGCACATGGCATGGCACCTAACTGCGTCACAGCACGTATTGGCGCATATACTGACTCTCAAATTCACACACTGCTTCTGTTACATTAATTCAAACCAGTTGTGCTATCTATGTGGTAAATGACCTTCTGCTCACTGTTCTCCTCCATAGACTAAAACCTCTGAGGCAGATGATGAGATGGCGGCATCCCCCAGTGTACAGACCGACTGTGGACCTGTTGACAATGGAGGACAGACACATTATCATCACATACAGACTTGATCGTGCCACAATCCAAGAACTGTGTGCCCAATTGGAGCCAGACCTGATGTCAGCTATCCGCCAGCCCACAGGAATACGCCCTCTAGTGCAGGTCCTGTCAGTGCTCCATTTCCTGGCAAGTGGCTCCTTTCAAACTACAGTGGCCATGGCATCAGGGATGTCTCAGCCAACGTTCTCCAACGTGTTGACCAGAGTGTTGTCTGCCTTGCTGAAACACATGGGCAGCTACATAGTCTTTCCCCAAGTGGAGGATTTGGCCACAGTGAAAGCTGACTTCTATACCCTGGGACATATCCCCAACATCATTGGTGCCATTGATGGTACACATGTGGCATTTGTCCCCCCCCCCGTAGAAATGAACAGGTGCATAGGAATAGAAAAAACTATCATTCAATGAATGTGCAAATGGTGTGTTTGACAGACCAGTACATCTCCCATGTGAATGCCAAATACCCTGGCTCAGTGCATGATGCCTATATCTTGAAGAATAGCAGCATCCTTTATGTGATGGGCCAACTCCAGAGGCACCAGGTGTGGCTAATAGGTGACCCCACACAGTATAAGTAGGTGTTTGGGTATGTGGTTGTGGGGTTGTCCCTAAGGGTTAGTGTGTGTCTAAAAGTTGTCCCTCAATATTTGCAGGTGACTCTGGTTACCCCAACCTCTCATGGCTACTGACCACAGTGAGGAATCCCAGGACAAGGGCAGAGGAATGTTGCAATGAGGCACATGGGCGAACAAGGAGGATTATTGAGAGGACCTTCGGCCTCTTGAAGGCCAGGTTCTGGTGCCTCCATCTGACAGGTGGATCCCTGTACTACTCACCCAAGAAGGTGTGCCAGATCATCGTGGCATGCTGTATGTTGCACAACATGACCTTGAGATGTGAGGTGCCTTTTCTGCTGGAGGATGAGCCTGGTGATGGTCTTGTGGCAGCGGTGGAGCCTGTGGACAGTGAGGAAGAGGAGGCAGATGAAGAAGATGTGGACAACAAACAATATGCAGCAGTACTTCCAGTGACACACAGGTGAGAAACTGTAACTCCTCTTCACATTTCAGTATACTTTTGGAAATCGTACATGCCAGCCGTCTATGGGCACTGACTGTTCCCTTTGGATTCCTTTTTTCAGATCTGTGTACCCCATTCTGGCTCCTGCTTTGTGTACTGCTGCCCACCAACTGTCATACATTGGTATAATTCAATGAACATAGACGTTGCAATGCTTTGAGAATGTTGTAAGAATATATCTTTCCAGTCATTACACTGACTCCATCATGGTTCATATTTCAATGGTGTTTATTTTGTGTGCTAAATAGTATGGGGTACATGCAAGGGGCTGTGGTGATGGTGGAGGAAGGTCCATGGTAGAGTCCAGTCTCTTGGTATCACAGGTGCATTACCCAATGGGGCATTGGAAGGGGAGTAATGGCAGTTCAAGGTAGACAGGGTGACAGAGTGGGACAGAAGTGTGACAATCAGGAGAGGCCTATTTCCTGGCGGGGGTCTTGGCAATGTTCTCTGTCTTCTGCCTGGATCGCAGGGACCGTTTGTGGGGTGGTTCTCCTTCTGCAGGGGGTGGGGTGCTGGTGGCCTGTTGGTCCTGTGGCTGGGCCTCCTGTCCATTAGCACTGGCGGAGGTGGAAGGCTGTTCCTCGGTTTGGCTAGTGTCAGGGGCCCTTTGTTGTGCCACTGCCTCCCTCATGGTCTTGCCCATGTCAGCCAGCACCCCTGCTATGGTGACCAGGATGGTGTAGATTTTTGTGAGGTCCTCCCTGATCCCCAGGTACTGTCCCTTCTGCAGCCGCTGGGTCTCCTGTAACTTGGCCAGTACCGTGCCCATGGTCTCCTGGGAATGGTGGTATGCTCCCATGATGTTGGAGAGTGCCTCATGGAGGGTCGGTTACCTGGGCCTGTCCTCCCCCTATCGCACAACAGTCCTCACAGCTTCACTGTTGTCCGGTGCCTCTGTCCCCTGAACTGTGTGCCCTCTGCCACTGATGCCAGGTCCCTGATCGTCCTGTGTTAGTGGGGTTGCCTGGGGTCCCTGTAGTGGTGGACACACTGCTGATTGATGTGTCCTGGGGACAGAGGTATGGGCCCACTGGGTGGGTGCTGTGGTGGTGTTTCCTGAGGGGGGAGGCTCTGTGTTGGGTTGGGACTGATGCAGAGGAATCGACCGTCCAGCGGTCCCTGATAGGCTGGGTTGGTCATTGTGATCCAGGCGTGCAAAGCTGTCTCTCCTGTGGGGGGACTGGATGTTGGTGGCACCTCCTCTCCGGTGACGTTGGGTAGGGGTCCTGTTGGGGTGCAAATGCATTGTTATTGTATCTGTGTGTGCCATCTTGTGCAATGGGTGTGTTTCTCTGTATAATTGTGCTTTCCCTGTCGCCTTGCCTTGTGTGATTGTGTAGGTTGGGTAAGTCTTTCTACTGGGCATGCTGTGGTGATAAGTGTCCATGCAGGGCTGTGATAGGTGTCCATGCATTGTTGTTGCACGCAGGGCTTGGTATTGGGATGTGTGGGTTGTGATGGTGGGGTATATGTGAGGTGTTGGAGTGATGGGGTGAGGGTAGGGGTAGGAGTTTGTGATGGCATGCAGGTAGGGTGGGGGATATAATGCTAAAGATTTGACTTACCAGAGTCCAGTCCTCCTGCTACTCCTGCATGATCGCCAAGACATGCTCCTCCCATGTTGTTAGTTGTGGGGGAGGAGGTGGGGTTCCACCGCCCGTCCTCTGTACAGCAATCTGGTGTCTTGAAACCATGGAACGCACTTTCCCCCGTAGGTCGTTCCACCTCTTCCTGTGTACCGCCAATGGTTTACCACGGTTGAAAGACCGCTGCGCTGATTTGTGAGTTGTGATACTGTGGGCGTATTCCTGTTTGCGTGACAGTGTGGGTTTTGCTATTGCTAGTTTATCACTGACCTTTAGTCTGGCAGACTTGTGTGGGTGTCTGTATTGTGGCGGTATTCTCTGTGTGGGTCATAATACCCGTGGCGGATTACCGCCGCGGGCATGGTATCTTGCCAGCCGTTGGCACGGCGGGAAGCGGGATTTACGGCCAGGGTTGTAATGAGGGCGTTTGTCTGTCGCTGGTCTGTCAAAGTAGGTGAAAGTGCTACTCATTCCAGTGAACCTTCTTCGACATTGGAAGACAGCAGGTCTTGAAGAGGGTCATAGTCATCCTCTTCCCCACCCTCTGTCACCATGAGCATTTTCATATCTGCTATGTCATGATGTACCTTGAGCCTATTTAAATGTACCATCCAATGAGGTTTCCTCTGGGATACCCAAATCCACCAAGTATGTAACAAGGGCGATACATCGATTCTGATCGGTGCAGTAGTAACAGTGCATCATCATTTAGGAGAAAGCAGCTGCAAAAGAAGCTTCTGAGGCCCATGACTATAGTGGGTACCTCAGGCAAGGGTAGGAGCAGCTCCAGGAGGGTTGCAGGAAGTCTTTGATGTTCCTGTGACTGCATAGGAACAGGGGGCAAGCCAGCAAGCCTTTTGAGTCACTCCAAGTTCAAGTGAGATGGGTCCAGCCCTTGTACTCGGCAGGGCAGAGATTAGAAGGCAGAAGGACAAATCAGCAACTCAGAGAAGCAGTTCTTAGAACAGTTAGTCCAGGCAAAGCAGCAATCCTTACAGCAAAGCAGTCTTTACTCGAGCAGAGTTTTTCCCAGGTCCAGTAGTGCAGAGTTTTAGTAGGGTCAGAGACCCAGTGCTTATGCCTAAATGTGCCTTTGAAGTGGGGTTGACTTCAAAGCAGCTCCTTAAGGTACACATGTCCCCTTTCATTCCAGCCTTTGTTCCAGACTCTCAGAAGGGGGTAATCAGCCCTTTATGTGGGGATAGGCACTTCCCCATTGAAGTGTGTGAGTGTCAGCTCCCCTCCACCCTGCCTGCCCAGGAAGGCACACCAGAATGCAGATTAATGCAGATGGGTCCTTTGTCACAACCAGCCTTCCTGTTTTTGTGGCTGTCTAGAAGGAATGCACAAATGTAGCTGTTTCATACCCCAGATGTGTATTAGAGACAGGCTGCAATGCACACAGAGCTGTAAGAGCAGAGAAATGCCCACTTTCTAAAAGTGAAATTTCTGAAATAGTAATGTAAAATCAGAATTTACTAGTGAAGAGGATTTATCATTACCATCCCATTTTAATGATATAGAACATGATTTAGTGACTCCTTTCTGATCAGGAATTACAGCTTAAAAGTATATTACAGAAATTCCTATTGTTGGCCTATGAGGAGAGTAAGCATCAAAGTAGTGGAAAATAACTTTGGCAGTTTTTTACTACCCGGACATGTAGAACTCAAAAGTACATGTTGTGCATTTTACTTACATGCGTCCCTGACCTATGGGCTACCTAGGGCTTAGGCGTGACCTATATCTAATAGAATGGGTGCTTAAGGCTTGGCAAGAGTTTAAATGCCAAGTTGAAGTATCAGTGAACCTGCACACACAGGCCCTACAATGGCAGGCCAGAGATATTTTCAAGTAGGTAGCACGATCAATGCTGCAGGCTCACTAGTAGCATTAGTTTACATGCCCAGAGAATATGTTATACCACTTTACAAGGGACGTACAAGTAAATTAAATATGCCAATTGTGGATACACCAATGTTACCATGTTTTAGGGGAGAAGCACATGCACTTTAGCACTGGTCAGCAGTGGCAAAGATAAGTTTAGTTCAATATACTTTATTCTGCAAATTTGGCCATAAAAGCTACAAGTCATTCAGACAATTGCCATGAATGACAGATGAAAACATTAACAGAAGAAATATTAATTACATATGATAAAAACACAAAATTAATGAGATTCAGAAAATATTAAATAAAATTCAAATGAGCTAACACTCCTGAACCCTAAGGCAGTGGCATATCTTCATAGCAGTTACTTATTTTCACAGCTGTGCTAAGTAAATTTAAGCATAACATAGTTCTAAGGTTGGCAGTCTTTGCAAATGCTTGAAGACCAAAATATGGTTTCTCACTCTGAAACTTTGCCTTATTTGGACTAAAAACATTTGTCTAGGGGCAGCGAATAATGGGCAAAATAGGATAAAATGATGTGTGCTTTGCTTAATGCTATTATTACATCGACACAGGGAAAGTACACAATACTATGTTTTCTGGGTAGGGAAGGCTACCTTAAAATGTATTTTATTTAGCTTAAAAAGAGTTAAAAGGTGACAATGGTATGTGTTTTCGTTCCAACCCAGGTATGGTCCTAGAAGTCTTGTTGTGGATACTGACACATACCTTCTGAGTGTTTCTAAACCCTAATGCACCTCCAATTCAAAACCCCCGGCATTCTTCAAGAACAAATTCTTAATTGCAGCTGTTGTATTGGAATTACATCCCTTTGGATTTGTAGCAACTTCAACCATGTCAATATCTCTGCAGACTTTTCGTACATAGGCAATTCATGAAATGTTGTTAACGGCATCTAATTTAAAACAGGCAGTCAGACAGCACCTGACCAAGGCTGTCTCTGGGTTTCCTCAACACTTGATCCAAAGCGAAAGGGGGACTACCTTTATTTTATCTTTGACATAGGGGAGTCCCGATTCCTTGTGGGTGATAATAGTTGCTGTGCATTTTGGTACCACCAATAATCTGGAGGTGAAGGATTTTTCAAGGTGCTGGAGTAATTGGTCAACCCCTCAACCCCAAAGCCCCATGCCATTAAGCCCAGCAGATAGGCACTTGCTCCTGTATAAACTAAGCATCTCAGCAATGGATTTGTTTTTCAGTTTACAGGTGAATCTAAAGATTATCTCTGTTTCTCTTTCCAGTTGTTGTGCTTTTGCTGAGATGAGTTTATTCCCGCAAAGGGTTGAGCTAAAAGTAATACCTAAGTAATTAAAAGAGTTCACTTTCTCCAGGCATATTCTACCCATAAAGAAGGTCTTGGATCTAGAACATGGTCTACCACAGGACATGGTGTATGTTTTAGCAAAGTTTACTTTCAAATCGAGGGAGACCATAAAAGATAGGAAAGAATCCAACAATGTCTGACGACCATTTGCAGAGTATGATGACATAGCGGTATCATCCGCATATAGCAAGTTATTTGCCCAGAACTACTGAACGCTGAGCCGACCCCGAGACTCGTAGCTGGTTCGTCCAGTTCTGAAGATGACAGCTCAGGCAGTTACATCACACCCTCACACCTAGTAAGATATATAAAAGCCATGTGTAAGGTGCCTTTTTTACTTAACATATACTTCCCAGCTATGAGATATAGGTTTAGTGCCTGCAGGGCTGTCCCAATACCTATCCTAAAGTCAAATTGTACTTCTGATAAAATTTTATTTTCATTGGCCCAGGTTTCAAAGTGTGACAAAATTACTCTCCGCAGGTTTTTTGCCCTGGAGTCTATTAAAGAAATGGGTCTGTGACAGGACGGTTGGGTCTATCTCCCTTCTTGAATATTGGAACGATTGTTGCTGTCCTCCAAGAAATAGGGATGTGGGCTGCGACGGCATTCCTCAATGCATTAATTAACAAGTGTTTCCAAAGCACTACATTCGATTTTTTTTAAAGTCAACCTGGACCCCATCTGGCCCTGGTGCTTTCCCTGAGGTGCCCTCTTTAATTTCAACTATTACTTCGCTTAATTCACTGAGGGGCATGTTGTTACGACAAGCCCCTTCCTTCTCAAACTGGGTATTTACTAGCTCTATAAGAGATGTGTCAGTGTCTTTCTGAAAAATACTTGTAAATTGATACACACATTGTTTGGCCCTAATTAAACATTCTACCCTAAGTGCCTCTGAGTCAGTGAAGAAACTATGGTTAACCACTGCCCAGAATTTATAGGAGTCTCCAGTATTTTCAGCACGAATGAGGTTGTCCCATGCTTTGGTCATAATTTCTCTTTTCCTGTCTTCTAAAACCTTCCTGTTATCTACTGTTCCTGCTGTCACATGGTCTGAAATCTGTGGATCAGCCTTCAGAGTTGATTTAAAATGTGCTGATACCTGCTTTATTGAAAAGTGACTTTATTGAACAGAGACTTAGGCTCATGATCACCCTTCCCCATCATTTTACCAAGGTGACAATTTAACTGGATTACAAGGGGGTTATGGTCACTATTGCACCTTGGGTTAATTTCGTAGTCTGAGAGAGAAGAAGAATTTTCTGCTGACATTAATATGAAATCAATCTTACTTTTTCTGATAGGGCCCACAAATGTGGGGACATCATTCCCAAGCCTACATACCATATCGCCTATGAGGGCAAGGTCATATTTCAGAATACAAGAATTTAATTTAAGCCCTCCCCAAGGGCTGAATGCCTGAAAAGTAGCTCACAGACCCTACTACACTACCACTGTGCTGACACAATGAAGTGTTAAAGTTTCCTGCCCATGTTACCATTGTGTGGCATGACAGCTGTGAGATAAAAATCTCAAGAAAGCTAACAAGCTCCTGAACCACTTTATACTCTCTCTGGTTAAGAATATTATAATAAAAACTAATTTGGAGCATATCTAGTTCTAAAGGGTATGTTAGTAATGTAATTAAAAAAAGGAAAACAAAATTTGGTGCCTGCTAGATAGATTCATACAAAAGTAGTAAGGCCATGGTTTGCTCTGCCAGCTATAGAAGGGGCAGCTGGTTGAGACAGTTCAATGTACCCATCTAGGTGAAGTTGCTCTGTTGCCCATGTTTCTTGGCAGCAGGTGATGTCATGAGACGTTGCAAAGTCTACCCAATCAGGGCTATCTATTTTACTGCAGGCACCTGCTATATTCCAAGAAATCAAGCTTCAGCATTTGGGCTTCGCTGGTGGAGGAATTGCTATAGGGATTTCACTATGCACCAAAGATTGTGACTCATGATTTGTATATAGGTTTTCACACATTGGGGAAGGGGTCTGAACCCACAATTGCTGGCCTACCAACCCCCAGCCCACACAGTCAATCATTCATGTCCATATTGCTGAATGGTTTAAATTGGTAGCTCATGAGTACATTTTACTCAGGCTTCTGGCTTAAAGTAAGAAGGTCATTGTTTTGGGTATGTATATGATTCACAGGGGGCACAAGGGCTGATATATAAAAGTGCCTGAGTAGATATGCACATATACCTTCCTGGTTACTGTGCCTGGTTATTAAGCATGGTAACAATACTCACACCAAGTCAGCACCTATAAAATGTACTACTACATAATCTCTGCTTGTGCCTGGTAATGAACTACTGATCCAGTCCACTCTACAAGAATAAATATTACTTGTGTTCAGGTCCATATGCAACCCTGATTTATGCCGTGACAATTGGACAACTTTCTGTTTCAGGGAGTCATCCTTTTTTCTAGACCCTGCGCTTAATTTAGGGACATTTTCTAACACGATAATATATTGAGCAAATGGGAGCTGTAAGTGGCTGTATCTGGACTGAATCTGAGTTTGAGTTTGAAGTGAAACATGGTCTGGATCAAAAACAGCTGGCCTTTGCACTCTGTCATCACGAGCACCTACTCAGGGGGTCATTACAACATTGGCGGGTGGCTTCCGTCGCCCGCCAAGCTGTAACCGCCATGCGGCCGCCAATGCGGCCACATTCCCGCGGTGCCCATTACAACATCCCCGCTGGGCCGGTGGGCGCAAACCTAGTTTACGCCCGCCGGCCCAGTGGGGATGCGGCCGCAACATAGGAGCTGACTGCTAATGGAGCCGGCGGTGTTGCGGCCGTGCGACGGGTACAGTTGCACCCGTCGCGCTTTTCACTGTCTGAAACAGGCTGGCGGTAGGGGGGTCATAATCCCCAGGGCAGCGCTGCCTGGTGGATTATCACCGCCGGGGCTAAAACGGCAGCGCCACGGTTGTAATACGGGTCTCCGTACCGCCAGCCTGTTGGCGGTACGGACGATACATTACAGTCGTAATGACCCCCTAAAAGAGTAACCTTACCCTTAATTAACCCAGTGTGTACAGAGTTTTTTTTTCTCGGATGCCCTCCCCCTGTTGCTTTGATGGATCTTTTGCGGTAGACTTGCTTAACAAGTGTCCTGTCTGAAGGCCAAATTAAACATTAACTGGATTAGCTCCGATTAATGAAATAAGACTTGTTGACAAATTAGCCTAATAATCCAATTTCTCCTTATCAAAGTAGTTAGTTTGAGCTCAAGTTTCCCAAAAAAATCAGTAATAGTGACCTCAATTTCGTTGTGAAAATGTTTGAAAACATCAGGCAGTGGGGAGTCACAGTCCGAGGCTTGATCTGTTGTTGTGGAAGTGTCCCTAGAGTCTGTTTTAAGAATTCCAGTTTTACGTAGTTTACTGCGGGTGTGATCAGGTTTTATTTTCTTGGGTGCTCTCTGCTTTGTGTCCTATCTCTTTTTTGTGGGCAGGCTTGTCAGGAGAGAAATGTTCCCTCCAGTAGGCTCTCTGCAAGGTTCCCCACTTGTAGAGGTCAGGAGGATAACATGAGGGAAAACTTCAGGTTGCAGCGAGACCCCTCTCTCCATATGGTACAAATAATCTGAACTAGGTGAATTAGGTATGGAAGGTGGAGGTGGTTTGTTGATAATGATCACATCTGGCTTTAGGGGGGTTTGGGTTTTATTCTGGACAGCACCAATCCTTACCTCTACCTGCTCCAGTTCTGAAGTAATTAGCCCCATTACTGTAGAAAGATAGTTAGTGAGAGAGGATTTTCACATGAGGGACCTGCTTCCTTGGTTGTTACAAGTTGCTGCTTTCCTTTTTCCCATAATGGCAGAAAAGAAAAATATTGTTACCTCAGATCAAGAACGTTTGGAGATTTCAAAATAAGCCTATCTGTAGCACTTTCCTGGGGAAGCAGGTCAAGATTGGTGGGCCGGCTCAACCTCTTGCAGCCAATGATGGGCTAAGACAGGTCTGGTCTTGGCCCCGTCTTGGCCCGGGCGCATCCCACGCACGTCCCAAACTGCAGGAAAACAGGAGTGTGTTTGTAGCACATTAGCGGTGACTTCCACAGACCCCTCCTGCTAGACAGAACAGCAGGCTGGGGAATGAGGTCCCACCCCAACCGTACAGGCATAGTTCCAGCAATGAGCAATTGTGTGTCTCATGCTACAGAAAACAGTAGAAAAGTGTTCAGATTATTAAGCCCAACAAAAAAAAAAACAGCAAAAACATGAGGCAAACTGGCAAAAGGATTGAGGGAAGACCAACCTAAGGCTGTCAGGTCTTAAAAAGGGTGTTTCTTTGTGGATAGTAAGGTATGATGAACTTATAATTCACCCCACACTCAGCCCACATTGCTTTCAGATAGGTAGACATGAAGTTGGTGCCTCTATATGAAATGATTTCCTTAGGGAAACCTGCTCTAGGAGATCCAGCTACTGCAGGGGCAATACTTGTTTGAAGGGGTGTGGCTTCTGGACATCTAGTGGTATGGTCTACTACCACTAGAAACAACCTATTCCCTGAGGCAATTGGTGGGTCTTGGGGACCAAGAATGTCAATCCCCACCCTTTCAAAGGAAACTCTCACCATTTGAAATGGTAACAGGGGAGGTCTTTAGTTTGCTACTTGCCTTGCCACTGGGCTGGTAGGTCACACAAGAGAGACAGAACTCCTTTACTTTTTTCTGACGTTTGGGGCCATAAAAGTTGACTGTCCAACGTTTTGGTCAGCCCCGGATGCCCAGCTAAGGGGATGTCATGGACAAGGTTAATGAGGAACTCTCTGGAGATCACCAGTCTCTCAGTTCCCCCTAGTTTGAGGTCCCTTGCCTCACTGTATAAGATTCCCTCCTCCCAGTTCACCTTAAGAGTACCACTGACATCACCGTCTTCCTGTCTGACAGCCAACTATCTCAGTCACTCAAGAGTGGGACAAGTCTTCTTTCCTTGGCTCAAGTTCGCTATGGAAGGACCACTTGCTCCTTGAAGTTTTGTCAGGTCAGTCAAGTCTCTCAAGGCAGTACCCTCTTCTTCAGAGACCAGGCCCTCCCTCAGATGTTTCAGTTTCATCTGGTTAGGAGGACTTTTTGCAGACGCCTTCCTAGGCTTCCCGCCCTTCCTCTTGTAATTAGGGACTGGGTCCACTGTTTCAAGATCCACAAATACTTTACTTTCCCTTAAGCCCCTCTATGCTCTAGTAGAGACACACACCCACTCAGGGAGACCGAGCATTGCTGCATGATACCTTTTCTCCACCTTGGCCCAGATAGAAGTTCCAAGGTAATGCCCAATAGACACTACACTTGGGTAGCAGAGGACACAGCTACCCCCTCAGTCCAGGACTAGCACAGCTATGGGATGTGACTTTGTAACATTGTCCGAGTTGACAGTGCACCTCATGTGGTAAGATGTGGCTTGTGGAAACCAGCTTGGCCATCATCATGGTTATGCGAGCACCTGTATCCCTCAAGGCCTGAACTTCCACCTAATTGATTTTTGGTCACTGTCTGTGCTTTACCATAATAGTAGGCCAGTGTGCCAAAAGTTCAGTTTCCTCACCAACCAGGGTAACTAATGTGGCTTCAATGTACCCTTGTCAATCCCTAGGGACAACTCCCACCCCAATCTTTGCACTGTCAAGCCCCTTGGGAGTGTCACCAGTCAGTGACTTTTTTGTTCATGCTGCATCCCCTCTTGTGCCCTGGCTGTCTAAGTCACAGCACACCCTAGCCTTTGAAGGGTCATGATTCATTCACTGATACCTTTTCCCCTTATTTTGGAATGTGGCTCAGGGCTCCCCCACTGGGCTTTTTGGGGGGACTCTTTGGGTTTCCCAGTTTTTTTTAACTTCCACCAACTTTCTTGTGAAGGAGGGCCTGTCTTCGCTTTTTGTGTTCACCACCAGAGGACTTCTTGGATTCCCTAGAACATGCCACTCATCAGCTTTCTTCCCCATCTCTCTAGGGCTAGATAGGTTAGAGTATACCAGATGCTGGTGTAACTTCTCTGAGGAACAATTTGTCAAAACGGTCCTCATAGATATCAACCTTGTTACCTGTAATCTATCCCCTGACTTCACAGAGGCATCTACAAAATCAACCCATGATTGTGTTGTTCCCTTTTGTGTGCTCTTAAAGCTTGTCTGTACTTTTCAGGAGGTAGACCAGAGAGCTCAATGAGTGTACCTTTCATGTGAGTCTAAGATTCTTCCACCTCATCTTACAGTGTCATCAATCTTTCTCTCCCTACAGTTGGAATTAGGCTCCCACAGTAAGGACCTCAAAAGTTGAGCACCCACCCTTCCGTTCCTAAGAGCTCTCTCATTGTATGTCAGCCCTTTGTCTATGTTATCCCCCTTATTATACTTCAGCACAATCCCTTTTGTCTACCTTGGATCATAGGCACCCTCAGCATTTGCCTTTTTGACTCTGTTGCTGCCACCAATCTTCTGGGCGCTCGCCCCCCCCTTGACCTTTCTCTCCTCTAGGGCCCATCTCTTTTCATCTAGGGCCAGCTTCCTCTCCTTTAGCTCCTCAAGACTAAGCTGGGCCGTTATGTCCTTTTGCCTCCTCACAGATGTAAAGCCCTTTCACTCCCAGACAGGGAAGTCCCTGTCTGGGAGTTAAACGAGCTTGAATGACTTGTGGGGACCCCCCTCTCCTGGTCCCTTCAGTGAATGGATCCACATTGTCATCCTCATCACCACTTTCAGGTGTATGCTTATCCCCCAACAGGGCCTGTGCTTTCCTTGCCTCTTCTATGGCTTTGAAGGTTTTTTCTAGGTCATCCTTCTTAGCTGAATCTCCTGGAAGGATTTTTCACTCTCTGCACAAAGTCATCCACTCATTTGTTTTCACAGTAGGCAAGGTGGCCCAGTAATTTCCTTTTCCCTTCATCCTTGAAGACTTGTTTTGTAGTAGCAATAAAAACCTTTTGCAACTCCTTGGACTTTTTCTTCTAGGAAAAAGGGGGTTTAAAGTGTTACAGTTTGGCCAAACCTTTACTTCTTGGCTTGGCAAAAGCTCTTCCGGTCAGTGACTGACTTATTAGTTGACTGGTACAGCTAAACACAAGCTCTGGATCCCACCACTACGAAACCATGTGAGGATTTGGGTGTATAATATGGTAAGGCTGGAAAGCCTAACTGTGCAATACACTCACAAATATCACCTTAGGTCCAGTCAGGTAAATTTACTTAGCCTTAGCTCAACCCAGGGTAGCTGTAGCTTCAATTGGTTAGGCATGGCAAGGGAACAATTGGCCCGATGCACTGAGACTTTTGGTCTAAGTTTATGACTTTTCGGTATTCACAAAGGTAAGCTACAAGTAGTATCTTTACATCCACAATCAAGGCAGAATCTCCGCATTGAGGGTGTAACCTCTACCCCGAGTGTGAGGGTGTAATCTCTGCCCCGAGTGCAGAGATTCCACTGGGAGAGCGGTTATTTTATCCTGATTCGGATAGAGATTCTGCCCCGAGTGCGGACACAAAGATATTGCTCGCAAATTGTATTTGTGAATCCTGAAAAGTAATAGAATTTGATTTTCACTCTAATATGTAGACAATAAGTCTAAGTTTACATTTGTGACTTAGGCCCAATGTATAAAGCATTTGACAATACCAAACAACAGAATAAGAAATCCACATGGCAGGAATGAAACAAGACTCTACAAACAGACATAGAGCAGATTTTCATAAATGTTTAGAGACCATAATCATCAAAATCCACTGGAGGGTTCTGGAGATATAACTTTTACAACAACCACAATCAAGCACTGGCCAACAAAAAAATTAAAAACTTTTGAAACGTTTGGAAAAGTTAATTTGACAACTCCAGCCCAAGGTGGGTGACCAAGTCTGACAAGACAGAGGTCTAGGGGTCCATAAAGGATACTTTGGACAGTTACCTGGCCACCAGGGCATTTTTGGAGCAAGATTAAAACTTTACAGGTTGACCGTCATAGAAAACAATTGAGTCAACCTGATGCTAAAAATGCAGGTTCAAAGATGCTCAATGATGCCCCAGATGCTGTGAGGTTGAGGGTGGTGAAGTCAAGTTAAGTCCTCGGTCCACAGGTGAGTGGAGAGGACTCTGTCCACGGATCTCAGGGCCCCATGAAGTAATCTTTGCAGGGTTCCAAGGGCTGCCAATTCAGACCTTGCGTTTTTGCAACACAGCGATCACAGTGCAAATTTTGGTGGAGGCTGGTGTCCCTCTTGAGTGATTCTAGTGCCATTCTGGGAGATCAGCTAACTGACTCTTGGAGTCTTTGCTTTGGACTGGGGCTGGGAATCAATTTTTCCCCAAGCCAGGCATGCAGAACAGAGTCCAAACTCCAGTAGCCCAAAGTGCAGCAGGTGCAGCTGCTCCGGCATCACAGCCTCTCTTTATGTACTTCTAAAGGGTGAAAAGTGATCTTCTTCTCAACCTCTTTCCAAGTCCAGCAGTTACTGAGAGTCAGTGTGCCAGGGGTGCCATATTCATCCCAAAAAAGGCCCCTGGGGGGACAAAGGAGTCACTAGCCAATGGCTGCTGGGTCCCTTCTACCTAGTGATGAAGTTCTTGTGATGTGTGGCATCTGGCTACACCAGAATGCCACATTCTTGCCCCATCATGATATCCCGACCCTTCCTTGGTTCTCAAGTTCAAGGTAGCCCACCCTGGAGATGTGGCTACCTGAGGGAAGCACGCCCATGGTAAAACCTGATAGGGGGCATTTTTCCCCTCTCTGGCCCTCTCTCCATGCTGTTTACAGGGACAAAAGGTATCCTGATTAGGAGTGTTGGGGCAGGTGGCCTATCAAGTGTGGCTTCTCCTTTGAAGCACAGCTCTGAGCTAACCTCCTGAGTGGCCAACCTGGCAGAGGAGGTGGCACTTTGCTGCTGAGTCGCTGCATTTGTTACTGAGCCTTGGAGTCGTTCACACATCTACTCAGGTGGTCAGAAAGCTGCCTGTGTGTATTGCCTTTGTGAGGCTACTGGATGAGCAAAGCACAGAGTGGCCCCTTTCTCTAAGTTGCCTATCATTAATAGTGACACTATTTCAAGCATGGCATTAATGCCATGATTAATTTGATGCCTTATATGACCCAGCTTGGTAGTCCCAGTCAAAAGTTAGCTGTGTTAGGATGCAACCCAGTAACACTGTGTTAGCCAATAGGGCTACCAAGTTTTCCCACAGCCAAATAACAATTTGAGAATGATGCTACTAAGACATATTGTAAAACATTTGTCTTACTTAACAAAATAAAGTTCCCTGTCATAGGACTCTACTGGACTTCTTTAGTGGAAACATACATATAACGTTAAGGGTTAGGGTGGTGTTGCCATTGGTTTAAAGGCCAAAGTTAAACTGGCAGTGTAACCATTGTCCTCCCTGTCTTCCATGGCAGGTTGGGAGCCTTTTTGCACCTTGACACACAAAAGGTGACACAATAGTGCTGCAGCTCTGAGTGAACACTTTGTCTTACGTGTCCTGGGTACCCTGAGTACTACATACTAGTAAGCCAGGCATTGCCAATTGGGTGTATCCAATTCAACATGCAATTTGTATGGGGTTAAATCACTGGCACTAAGGTCTTGTTAGCAGGCCTCAGTGCACTCTCAGAGTCGATAAACCAGCAGCATGAGTCCGAAAGTGTGAGGTGAACATGCAAAAAGAAGCATTTTCTTACATATCTCCTTTTTCAAATAGGGCACCAGGTTTAATTAATGGACCGTCAGACCCAACCCTTCAGTACACCTCTGGACCTGTTAACTATTACAAGGACTGCTATTCTGCTCTGCCAGAAGACCTGCTACTCTGTTGCTCTGATACCCTGCTGCATATGTGAATGAACTGGGCCTCCATCTTTATCTAGGGCTACCAGAGTGACTCTAAGGGCCAGTTGGCTGGCCTCTTGATCAGAGCCTTTGGGGCACAAAAGGCTCCATCAATCTTGAACCTAGCACATAGAATCTACTTGCTGTGAGTCTTGCTCTCCAAGTGGTGCCACCCTCTGCCAGCCCAGCAGTGGTCCTGTGGGTAGAACCAATGCAGTGCAACACAACTCCTGACATCTCCACTTCATAACTGCCACAATGCGATACATCCCAGGGCAAGACCTTGCATTGCAGCCTTCTGCCTCCTTGGAACCACTCCTGCATACAGCATTCTCTACACAGGCCTTCACATTACAAGCCCCTCATCGAAGGCATCCTCGATGATGGCGCAGGACTTTGCATCACAGCCCCCCTAGGCTCTTGGGAACTACTGGTGCACAACGCATCTTCGACACAGGACTTTGCCGCGCAAGCTGCTCGTCAACAGCATCCTTGATGAGGACACAGGCCTTCACATCACAGCCCTGCAGCTTCCTTTTTCTCTCAAATTGGTAATTTTTCCAAAATGAATTCCTATGTCACCTTAATACACTTGGGACTCTTTTGTTGTTGCACCTGTAATAACTTTCCAGAATGGAAATGGATTCCAAACTCCTAGCAGACTTTATTGAGATGGATCTGGTCCCCATTGATAACCTCAGCAAGGCTGAGCAGTGGAATATTCCAGGAGAGGGGACTAAGCGTGAAAAATGGATCCACTAAGCAGGACCTTTAAGATGGCTTGGATGATTTTGAGAAGGCATACTGAGGAAGGTTCCCAGAGGACAAAGGAGGTGATGCCCTGAGAAAGAAAATGAGGAGGAGGAGGGAGATGACTTAGCAGTTGCTCCAGAGGAGAGAGGAGGACACACAGAGATGGAGTCCCATGCTGGATTTAATGCAAGAAGCTGTGTATCTTCCTGAAGAGTTGAAGGAAAGACAGGGCGTGAACCTGCAGCTAACCAGACTGGCTGCATAGGAGAAAAGAGCTGAGAATAAAACACCTTAGCAGAGGAGAGAAAGGCTGAGCCAGAGAGAGCCTTGGAAGAGAGAAAAATGTTCTTGGTGGGCGGAGACCCACAGCACCCTATTTCCAACTGAAGTGCTTTGATTGTTCCCAGTGAGGCACAAACAAGGACACCTTGAGCCTCATTATGAGTTTGCCGGTCTGACCTCCAGACCGGCACGGTAGCGGATGCCAAAAGACCGCCATATTGGCCGTAATACAGACTGCCGTATTACGAGTTACAAAGCCGGGCCCGCCAAATGGCAGCTAAAATCCGGACACCGCCATGGCTCTGGAGGGTGGGAAAGAGGTGGTTCAACCACCAGCACCGCAAGTCCAGCAATTAACCACCCAACCTATTACAACTTGAAAATCACCATGGAGGTCTTGCCATTGCAGTCTTCCAATGGCAATGCGAACCACAACGGTCGCCACTCCTCTCAGTAATACACAACACCACATTGGAAAGATTTGAAAAAACACATAAGCTGACACTCATTCACACACTCAACACACCTACCAGCCATACTAAAAAACACACCCTTCCACACATCACAATCCTTAGCATCTCCCACGCCAAACACAGAAGACAGAGCAACATCAGAGCAAATCAAACCATAGATTAGGCATCCCACCATCTCACACTATGCACATATCACACATCCCCACAACACCCCCAACACACATAGTTGCATCTCATTACACCATTTACCCCGTCAGCCTCTCATCACACAGCACCTGAATTATTTTCCACAGCATTTCTTGGCCACCACCATGTCACCACAAAAACATCCATGTTTCACAGATGACAAGTTAAGAGTCATGGTGGATCAAATCATTAGAGTATAGCCATATATCTTTGGAGCCCAAGTCCAGCAGACTATTATTGCTAGGAAAATGGAAATGTGGCAAAGGATAATCAATAGAATGAACTCTGTAGGCAGCTACCCACGCACATGAGATGACATCAGGAAGTGGTGGAACAACCAAAGGGAGAAGGTACATTCCATGTCTGCAAGACACCAGCTGAAGGGAACAAGACTGGCAGTGGTCCCTACCTCCTCCCCCACAGTTTACATCATAGTAGAAGAAGGTTTTGGCCAACCTGCATCCTGCGGGCTTGACAGGAATACCTGGATGAGTCGGATAAGTCACATCAACAAAATTTGCCCACCAAAATGGATTGGCATTCATGCTCACTGATCACCTTTCCCCACCTACAATGTCACACTACACAACAGTCCAGTGTCCACATGTCCATAAACCCCTTTCTGGCCTTCTACATGCCAATCACACCCACCTGGCGGAACAGCATGTCTGTGTAGTGGGTGTAGTACAGGAATTGACAGCCCTGCAACTCACAGCAGACACTGTTCCACCATTACTAAGACCAGAACAGTGTAGCCCAATCCAAATCACTACATTCGACATCTCCGCATTGGAGTATTCCCACCTGAGTGGATTAAAACTTTACAGTGTGTGGCTAGGACAGACCAAGGCAGCGAGGCGAAGGTCAGCAGGCTCTGCTAATGTCAATCCACTCAGCCAATACTGTGTGCACTGCTACTAGGACCATTTCCCCTACTCGCCTTTGCCATGTACTCACCCAGAGGGATATGAACTGGATAGGGTGTGGCTAGGACAGGCCAAGACAGCAATGCCAAGGGCAGCAGGCACTTGTAATGGCACTCACTCAGCTAATATGGTGTGCACTGCTACCAGGACCGTTCCCCCTCTACACAGACTTTGCCATGTCCTCACCCATGGGGACATCAAATAGATATGGTTTGGTTAGGACAGGCCAAGACAGCAATGCAAAGGTCAGCAGGCACTGGTAATGTCAATCCACTAAGCCAATACTGTGTGCACTGCTACTAGGGCCATTTCCCCCACTCAGCCTTTGCCATGTACTCACCCATAGGAATATGAACTGGATAGGGTGTGGCTAGGACAGGCCAAGACAGCAATGTCAAGGGCAGCAGGCACTTGTAATGGTACTCACTCAGCTAATATGGTGTGCACTGCTACCAGGACCGTTCCCCCTCTACACAGCCTTTGCCTTGTCCTCACCCATGGGGATATCAACTGGATAGGGTGTGGCTAGGACAGGCCAAGGCAGCAATGCCAAGGTCAGCAGGCACTGTCCACTCAATGCAAAAAGACAAGCTCACTGTGCATCTGTCCTAACATCCATTTACATTAACTCGCTAAGAAAGTCTAGTCACCTGAGTGGAAAGCATATGTATGCTATGTATAGAACTTAGTGCAACCTGACTGTATATCCTAGGAGGAACAGTACCTCCAACTCAAATAACCAGGACACTGTCCACAATGACATGGTTCTGCTGTCTGCTAAATCACAATTGCAGAATACCTACCTGGGAGGGGTCAACAGACTGATCATGTAATACTCAGTGATAAGTCTAATCAACTAGATACTTCTTGAGCAGATAAGCCAAGATGTCAATTATGTGGACAGGAGGACCAGCCCAACCTGTGTGTCCAATGAATGTAGGACCACATAAAGGTTCCAAGATGCCTCATCTAAATGTTTGTAGCAGGACACATATTCATAGTGCATAGATGACATGATGACAGTTAAGATATACAACAACAAGGATCCAGATGTGCCGACATAACAGTCCACTAGGTCTTGGAATGAGCTAAGCCACATCATGCACATCCCCTGTTTGGACTGCACTGCTGGAAAGGTAGGAGTCCATGAACAGGCATTTCAGTGCCAAGAAACTCAGACATCCTGTAGCAAGGGGACTTGAAATGGAATTGGACTGTTCCCAAAATGTGAGGATGGCATGGTAAAGAGGCCTGGAAGGAAACACTGACATACAAGGAGTTTAGGCAGGCAAAAGAATACATGAGACACAAAAGTTATTTTAAGCTTCTGTTTTTTTCCCTGACAGTGCAATGTGACTTCCCTAAGCACAGGAGATCCTCAAGAGAGGCACATCATCAGGTCTGATTTAGTCATCAAATCTGGCCTGCATAGAATGAGATACCCTGTCTCATGGTGACAGAGATACCCTCCTCAAGTCCTGACCCTATAGTACTCTGTGCAGTCACAGTAATCACAGAACATCTCATACTTACACTCATGTGAAATACTGATTGGTGATCTGCCCGCATGTCTCCACCTTTATTCTCATCACTGTCATTCTCCCTTAGCATTTCAGGAGGCTCACCCAGTGGCACTACCAGCTCCCCCTCGTCAGGGATGTATGAGATGTTTCTCCTCAGGGTAATGTTGTGAAGCATGCAGCAGACCTTAATGATCTTATAAACTTTTTTCGGGTGAGTTCAAGAGGGCTCCACCGGATTTGTCTATGCTGCGGAATATTGCCTTCAGGTGCCCAAAAGCCCGCTTCACAACACGGTGTGTTCTTCCATGTGCCTTGTAGTAGCGGACTTTCCCTGGCATAGTGGGGGTCCTCACTGGAGTCAAGAACAGTTTGGGTAGGCAGAATCCCCTGTAAGGAAATGCAACATGCGTGGAACCATCAGTCCAGAGCACATCTCAGTACCAGCAGACATAGCATACATACACACATGACATATGTGACTCACCAACCAGCCAGGCCCTCTCTGGGTACAGTCATGTCATCAGCTGGGTAATAGCACTGTTCCACATGATGAAGGCATCAAGGATTGAACCCGGGTACTAGGCACACACTTGAGAAATGTAGAGGTCTGCCAAACACATTACTTGGGCATTGATGGAATGGAGAGATAGACCTGTTCATTTCCAGGCGATAGAACCAGGGATACATGGGTACCATCAATGGTTCCTACAACATGTGAAATGTGTGCCAAACCATAAAATACTGATTTAACATGTGCAAAATCCTCACGTTGAGGGAAATTAATCTAGCTGTCCAGGTGTTTCAACATTGCTGAGTGAACATCCTTCAACACAAAACTGAGCATAGGCTGGGACATCCCAGCAGATAGGGCCACTGTGTTTTGGAAGGACCCTGTAGCCAGGAAGTGCAACATAGACATGACGTGTACTATGGGTAGTATGCTCTTTGGATGATGTATGGCTGGCATCAGATTCTGGCTCCAGCTGACGACAGAGATTCATGATTGTCTGCCTATCCAGGAGATACAACTGTATGACATGGTAATTCTCTATGGTCTGCAAGTCTGCTAGTGAACCGTTACATAGGAGGGTGTCTGATCCTTCTCCTCCCAGGGTAACTATGTGGGCCAAAAAGAAAAAAGGCCGTCACTTGATGTGTCCCTAGCAATTTACATTATACATGTCAGACGTGAACTGTGTCATGCCATGTGAGTCACTGTAAACAAAAAACACAACACACACCAGGGATGACACTTGCCCATTTGTGAAACGTTGACACCTTATCAACATATGTGTAAAAAAACCTCTATAAGGTCAGCTACCTGGTCCAAATTACTCCATAAACTGGCTGTGATTCAGTTCCCCAAATAATGGTTTACACGTGTTGCAGAGGGTGGTGACTGTACCCCCAATAATGAATTCACAAGATCAGGACCACGTACCTACACTGTAATAGAAACAATTGACCTAGATATAGGATAAGACCAGCACACAATATATGAAAATACATTATTTTTATGCTTGTGACACAACAAAATATATGTTGTAATTGCATTGAATACCTCTAAAATGGTGCCTGCCTGATCTAGTCCACTGGACATTAAGAACCACCTGCGACGATAGGTGGAAGTCGTCATTGCTGTAGGCAGATGCCACCACAGTAGACACTGCTATAGGATAACATTGCTGCCTGTGGTGCTCTTGGCCCAATGGCAGCATTCGCCGGCAGTGACTGTCGAACACATGGTGGATGTGACCGCCATTTTCTACTAATTCTCTCACTTCACTCCTGAAACTGCTGCCAGCAAGAACTCCATGACCTGAGCTGCTGTGTACCGCCTCTAGGAGAAATCATGCTGCGTCCTACAGGTGATAGGGCTTCTCACCTGAAGAGCTGGAGAAGCTGGTGGAAGAGGTCCTTCCCTTTATGGACAGCTCTATGGTGCACCAGAGGAGAAGGTAAGTGCACCATGTGCACACTTTTCTCGGTACCCCTACTTATTTAATCTTTCATCATCCTTGGCCTAAACCGAGCTTGCATGATTGTGTCTGAAAAGCCCTGTAGATGATATCAGTGTGCATGAATGGTTGAGTCAATGGGCATGTATCAGTTGACAGGTTTTTAGTCCATAAACAATATGGTGACTGAGTCACCCTCAGCCTAATCTTGCAACTAGATGTATGTAATGTGTAGTCACATGTGGTTGCATGACAGCTGTAGGGTTGAATGCATGTTGTATGTGTTGGTTGCCAACCATGCGTGCTTCTTCTGTGTTTGCCCAGTGATCTCTGGCCACGTATGGCCTTGTTGGCCTGTTGTTCTGAAACCAAGTAATGACTCACTATGCCCCTCAGCTCTGCACATAGGCAGCCAATGTAAATTGGCCGTGGGCTACATGATGTACTGAGATGCATATGATGTTTATGGACATGGAGTATTATTGAGGTATGTAAGCACAGCCTGCAGAGAAAGGGGCCTGTGTATTGTCAGTCATACTATAACTGGACATCTGGGCGGGTATTGATTCCCATTTCCACAACAAGTATGACACAGTACCACACTCCCATTATCCCTGGACAGCAAGTGAAGGGCCAGATCATGCCTCACAGCCAATATGCAGCTTCTTGCAGCCACGTCCATTGAGTACTATGCAATATGCATTGGGGCAGGGTCATAATCTGTGACTGATGTGCTCATATCATATCTGACACATAGCCTTGACCTATCCCTTGATGCCACTGCCCTGTCATCTCTTTGATCCTGCTCTGATGTGTCCAGTGCATGCACATACTATTTTGGACATTGCACATTTGCATGAAGTGTGCCATAGAGTGATGTGTCATGATATTGGACTCTGCTGTCATGTTTATGAGGTTGACTGTGTACAATGCAGGGCCAGGTTTCTCCTTCAGAACCATAGGTTTTGTGAACACACATGTATGGATGTTTGTCTCTAAATGTGGATGTGACACACAGACCGCCACCACCAGAAGTAGCATGTGCCTGCATCTGTATCTGCACATGTCGAAACATGGACAGGGTTGCCTCTTTGTGTGCTCAACAGGTCACACCCTTAAATGTGGTCTAAGCATAATGGGTCTGTATGTAGGCTTGCTGTGACCTGTCAGGACTGTATGCAGTAGGTGACATTTAGTAGTGGTGGATGTATTTGTGCATTGTTTGCTGTGTGCTTTACCTGTCAACTGCCACATTGTGAAATGTGTTGTGTTCCATCATGTTATTGGTTAATGTCATGTGATTAGCTCATGTCCCATCCAAGTCACTGATTTTCTGCCTGGTCAGTTCAGGTCCTGAGCTGGGGAGTATGCATACCCCTATCTAATTTGTGTTTGCAGTCATGTCCCTGAGTCCAATGCATGCTGTGTGCCACAGGTGGACACGATGGTCAGGTCAGAATGTAATTAACTAGGTGACCTGACATGTATGTGACTCAGCCATTTTTTATGGAACTTAAGGACATAATATTCTGTCTTGTCATTTGCATCCATTCAGGTAAACACTGATCAGAAAAGGGGGATCTGGCGTGCCATCACCAAGAAGCTGCGGAACCTGGGGTCCACCGCCGGTGGAGCACCCACTGTCAGAAGAGGTGGGAGGACCTGACATACTGGGCCTGGAAGACTGCAGAGGCCCAGCTGGGGATGTCCTCCCAACGAGGACTGGGTGCCCGTTGGACCATGGCCCCCCTAATGGCCCGCATTTTGGAAGTGGCCTATCCAGCCTTCAATAGGTGTTGGAGGCCAGCACAGCAGCCACAAGGGGGTGAGTACATAGAATGTTCACGATTGAACCTTTTCCAGGTGTTTTGAGTGAGGAACAGACTGCTTCCCCTGACAATCTAGCATGTGCCATGTGTCACATATCATCTGGGATCAAATTGGTGTGGACGTGCCACGTGTTTCACACTCGTGTGGCCATCCATTTCATAGCTGAGTCCTAGGAATAAACTATGGTGAACCCTCAGTCGAAATGCCCAGCATGGAGCATATATGACTGTGTTTATTGTTTAGATATCCTGTTTTGACTGCCCTGGTGGTTGTTACTTTCCACCAACAGATCACACCTGACAAACGTTACAGTCAAAAGATTAGTAGGATATGGGTCATTGTCTCATGTTGTGTCTGGGGATATGTCTGGGTTGACATCTTCAAACAAGCTGCAAGTTTTCTCAATCGTATATTGGGCGATGGTGCATCACAGAAGTCTGTGATGAATGAGTGTCCATCATACATGTGACATGTTAAATTACTACTACATTGCCATGGTTGATGCGTCTTCAGTGTAGTACACATACCTTTTGCCAACGTGTCTGCATGTGATCCATTCCCATTAGGATGCATATATGTGCAGTAAATGTAAGGGATGTTCTAGCCATGCATATGGGATGATGTTGTGAAGGTCTTACATGTCAGTTCAGGGGTCCTGTTGTCATTATGACACATCTGCAAAGATTGTCCAGTTACTGTGATGCCCCAGACAGGACTATGTCACCATGATATGTAGTCAGACAGAAACATTAATGCCTCATAGTATGTCTTAAGTCATATGAAACTGCAGTAACTAGGATGGTCATGACAGGTAGGGGCAGGTTGTTGATCCACATGATGATGATTTGTACTATTGATGTGGTATGATGGTTGTCGGTTTACAGCACCTGTGTGTTGTTTGGGAATTGTGCCCTGTCTGTATGGATACATCATGGATTGACTTGCAGTAATGTCAGCATGACATGTGTTAGGACTCAGGGAATCATCCACATACAGATACCAAGCTTGTCATGTCTCATATGTGGATAGTGATGTAGATTGTCATTATGCAACAATTTGGTTTCCTACTGATAGTGATTGCTAGGTCTGTGACCCTCCTTCCTGCATGGTTCAGTTGTCTACTACACCAACACTCAGAAGTAAACATGGAAATGGGAGTGAGCCATTAGTGGGGGATCAGGGCCATTCTTGTGTGTATTCTGGAGACTTCTCTCCTTAATGTTTGGGACCTGACGTTGTTGTTCCATGCAAGACCACATGTGGTGCACACCTGGGTGACCTTACTACTACTTCCTTGACTAGTTTTTGAATCGTGTGCCTTGTGGAGCTATACATTGTTGTGAGGTGTCCATTGTCACATGGTAGATTCCATGTAACCTAATCCAGGCATGGCATGTTAGCACCAACTTTCCTTACCAGCATCACTTAATGTTGAGACATCATATTGGAGGAAGTTAGATGTGTGCATAAGCTTGTGTTCATGCAATTGGTAGGGTACCTAATAATGGTATTCAATTGTTGGCTATAGGTTCCATGTGGATGGCTGCATGTGGCACAATTTTGATGTGGAGTGGTCACCTAGTTCTGCAATGGTTAGTGTGGTACCTATACTTTATCTATGCTATTATATTAATATGTGACCAATATTAGCTCAGGTGTCACCCTTGTGATTCCAGATGTGATGTATGGTCTTGTATTGGCACATGATGGTGCTACTTTTCTGTCACTTTATGTGGTGAACTATTTGATATGATGGTATGATTTGTCTCCCAGAGTTGTGATTGCAGTGTCATGATATACATGTTATGAACTTACATCGCCTTCTTTTGGCAGCATCAGCACTGGGTGGTGAAGGAGACAGGACCACCAGCAGGGAAGGACCCAGTGGCCCAGAGGGAGAGGTGAGTGCCATGGGGGATACCAGATCTTGCTCAAAATCATCAGATTCGTCCTCCAGTGGCCACCCTCTAGTGGTGGCGGACCCATCGGGGACAAGCCCAGCACCATCTTTGTCCTCCACCCCTCATTCCGTCACCTCCCTCCCTGTTGCTCCCCACCCAGTTGGCCTTGCCCCCTCACCCAAGAGGGTGGGCATCTCCTTTGCCGCAGGAGCCTCCGCCCCAGCCCCTGTTAGTCCTGCTGCCCTCAGTGAGGAGGCTATTGACCTCCTAAGGTCAATCTCTATTGGTCAGATGGCCATTGTGAATGCCATCCAGGGACTGGCATGCCAGATTCAGCAAAGCAATGCATCCTGGACGGCATTCACAATGTAATCTCTGGCCTTCAGAAATCATTTAAGACTCTGGCCTCCACACTGATGGAAGCCAGTCACTTCTAGTCTTCCGTACACTCTCCACCTTCCTCTTCCCAGGCCAAATCCCACTTCCCCAACCTGCTCAAAGCACACAGACAGACTTGCATGCATCCACCTCAACAGACAGGGCTAGCGCACTCAAACATAAGTACCGCAAGACACTCTACCAGCACGCACACAAACAGCATCCACCTGCAGACACAACAGTCACAACTTCCCCTGCCACCCCCCAGCATCACACACACAACAACTGGCACACCTACAGACACAGCATCACCAATCACTGATCTAGCCACTACACCTATCATACCTTTAGACAGCAACCCAGCAGACCCTCAGTCATCCACCCCAGTCACCACACCTGCAGACACCACAACCACAGACACACCTACATGTAGCATATACAGTATACCTGTAGTCACTACCCCAACAGACCCCTAGCCACACACCACAGCATCCCCAGCACCTCTACCCCTTCAGCCCCAAACAATTAAAAGCCCTCATTCAGCCACCCAAGAGACACCCACTACACACTAGCACTTCTCCTACAAACACCAACTCGAAATAGCCATACCTACACATTAGAAAAACACCCCCCTCAATCTCCAAATCTTAAACCTCTTCTGATGACCGTCCTGTGTGTCAAAGAAGCTTTTCATCTGTGAGCTTGACCTTACCCCAGTTCTCCCCACCCCCTTACCACCCCCAAAAGGTCAATTCCCAACCCAAGGACATCCCTTCTACCTCCAAGGCCAGCAAGGCAATGCGTTCCTGGAGGGCATTTACGATGCAATCTCTGGCCCACAGAGATCATTTCAGACTCTGGCCACCACAAGGACGGCAGCCAGTCACTCTTTGTCTTCCGTCCCCCCTCCACCTTCCTCTTCCCAGTCCATATCACCCTTCCGCAACCCACCCAAAGCACACAGACAGACTCCCATGCATCCACCTCAACAGTCAAAGGTAGTGCATGCAAATATAAGCACTACAACACACTCAATCGGGACACACACAAACAACATCCACCTGGAGACACAGCAACAATCATGACTTCCCCTGACATCACCCCCAAGCATCACACACACAACATCTGGCACACCTACAGACACTGCAAAACCAATCACTGATCCAGCCACCACACCTATTATGCCTGCAGACAGCACCCCAGCCCACCCTCAGACATCCACCCCAGTCACAAGACTTGCAGACACCACAACCGCAGACACACCTACATGTAGCATATCCACCATACCTCCAGTCACCACCCCAACAGACACCCACCCACACACCACGGCATCCCCAGCACCTCCACCCCCTCAGCCCAAAACACATAAATGCCCTCATTCACCCAACCAAGTGACACCCACCACACACAATCACTTCTCCCTCAAACACCTACCCAAAACAGCCACACCTACATATCAGACAACCACTCCCTCAACCTCCAAATCCTGACTCCCTTCTGATGACCATCTGCATGTCAAAGAAACTTTCCTCTGTGAACTTGATCTTACCCCTGTACCTGCCCAAAAGGTCAGTTTCCATACCCAAGGCCTTCCATTTTGCCTCTAAGACTTCCCCTGCCCCCTCCACAGCACCCATCCCCTTTCCAGCACCAAGAAGAAGTCAACCTCTCCCAAGAAGTTTACTCCCCTCCAAAGCCCAAAGCCAAACACCCCCTCCCAAGCCCAAGCCCCCTAACCCCCTTCCCAATAATCCCTGAGGTGCCTATTTGCCCACTTGATGCCCTACCTGTGGAGGTTACATGGCAGTCAGGAGGCAAGTATAGGCCCAATACTGTGCCTTTTGGGTAGACATTTTTAGATAGGCCTATGGCCTTGGACTACGAGAAAATTATCTTAACTAAGCCAACCAGGTGTTGGTGTTTTGGATGTACCTTTGTCCTGCTTTTCCTTACCTGGGTTTCTGTTCTTCTTGGCTGTCATTGGTTGTGTGCCTGTAGTTGTGTGTGTATGGGCTGCTTGCTGCTCCATGTGATATTTTTTGTAGTATGTGAGTTTGTGCGCAGTGTTATTGTCCCCCAAGGGAAGGGTGTGTTTTGTGGGATGGATATCGCATTGTGTTGTGTGGATAGTGGTATGTGTATCTTTTTGTGTTGTGTGGTGGGGGCATTTATGTTGAATGACTTGTCCCCTGATATTGATAATGTCTATATGTAGTGGGTGTGTTCTTGAGTTTTGTCAGTGTGGACCTGGAGTGTGCAGGGTTGTGGTAGGCTGCTTTGTATTTGAATACACATGTGTCCATGTAGGTGTGTGTCCCTTGCAGCTGGTTGGTGTAGGAGTATGTCTCATTGTAGAAAAGTCCTCCTTTTTGCCTTTGTCACCCCCAAACATTTTGGGCAGATACTGGTGATTCCTGACTCCTAGCTATGCCATGGGTACGACTTACCAGTCCCAGGGCCAGTGCTCTGTGTAAAGTGGATATGCTAATTAGGCTAATTATAATTGACAGTATCAACCTACCTATAAGTTCCTAGTATATGGTAGGGCAGCATATGTAGTGCACCCATTGGTGTACTGCTGAGGTGCCCAGCGTCATTTTAAAGGCAGGCCTGCCTTGCTAGCTGCTTTTAAACTAAAGTTATATACAAATTAAACTTTGGAATTAAAAGTACTTCCAAAGTCTTGAACTACCTTCCTTATTTTTACATATAGGTCACCCCTAAGGTGTGCCCTGAGTGCCCTCTGGGTTGGGTGCCATGTAGATATATGCAGGGACCTTATAAACATTGTTTTATAAGCCCTGGTAAGGTAAAATAGCCATTTATTTTTCCCTTCAATGTAGTGAATGGACGCCATAGGCTAAAATGGGGAGACTTGATTTTAATTGATAGAGTCACCATAGGAGACAGATATTTCAAGTTTGATATCAAACCAATTGCTATAATAAATCCCACAACTTGTCATTGTTGGATTTAATAAAACTAGTTCAGTGAAGGAGTTTTAAAACTCTTCTTGAAAGTTGCAAACTTCAGCTCTGTAGTGCCCTTCTCTGATTTGACAGCCTCTGGCAGCCTGGCCAGGCTATCTTGATGAGGTGTGCAGTGGCCTGGGTTGAACACAGAGAAAGTGCCTGGGGGGGGGAGATCTGCCTAAGCAGATGGTAAAACAGGATGGGAGGAGAGCAGCCAAACTGCTCTTCAGAGGAGGGAAGGAAATTTGGAGCAGCTCAGAACCTCCCCCATTTGCTGTAACCCCAGACAATCAGGCACCCTCTGATTAGATAAGATAGGGCAGGAGAGGGGTGTATTAAGGATTTTTAGCCACACCAGTGGGTTGGCACAGCCAGACCTAACCTCCAAAATTCAGTTTCAGCCATGTTGGATTTTTAAAGAATGTTGCTCCTTGGGATTGATTTTTGCCACACTTCCCAGGAATTGGTCATCCAAGGGGGTAGTGGCCTGTCTGTGATTGGACAGTAAGACCGCCTGCTTTTTACCCCTGGGGCAAGGATAAATATGTCAGAGCTGCACCCACACCTCAGATCCCAATAAGGAACAACATCAGAAGAAGAAGGACTGCCCTGCTGGACCCCTGACCTGCACCTTGACACTGCACTCTGAAGGACTGCACCAGCTGCACACTTGGGCTTCACCATAAAAAAGGACTTTGCCTGGCTTGAACTAGTTCAGAAGGGACTCCCTGCTTTCTACAGGTGAAAAATAACTAAAGTTCCCTGCATCAAATCCTGAAGAAACTAACTTGCTGACCTATATCCAGTAGTCATTTTGGCGTTTGAGCCAGGTGTATTCTGGGAGTTGGAGTCCAAGCCCTCAAGGAGCAACTCAGAGCTTCTTGAACCTTGGGGTGAGCTGTGGACTCCTAAAGGACCTTTAAATACGTTTTGGAAGAAAATCCAGAAGTTTAGAGAACTTTTTGGTAAAAAGCTCCATAAAGGGACTGATCCACCAGCGAGAGTCAAGCCGGCTTGCGTCGACCGCGACCCAGCCTGACTTAGAGGTTCGCACCGCTGAAAAGCTCTGGAGCCCCAGACTTACAGGATTTCACTGGGGGCTCCTGGAAAGGCAATCTGATTGACATCAACTCGAAATCAGCTTGCTGTGGAGGGTCGTCCGACATCAGGGAGAAAAAGCTCAAAAAAAGTGACAAAGTCCAAACTTAAAAAGTTGACCGGGACTTCCCGTGCAGCATATCTGAGGAGGGCTCCAGGGACGTCAGAAGGATTCAGTTTTGGCCCGGATGAAGATATCCAGTCTGAAAAATCACCTAAGTCCGAAGGTACAAATCTTCACCGTGGTCTCTTGCTGCGCAAATCCAGGGAGGTCGGATTGGATTGATGACTTCATCAGGCTGAAAAAAATCTTCAAGAAAAAGACCAAGTCCGAAGGTAAACTTTTGACCAAGGCCTCCCACTTGCTGCAGCCAAGCAGGTCTCCATTGCGGTCATCCATAAATGTTTAGTCTGCGCCGGTCGAGGTGCAACCAGATATCCAGAGTGGCACTTTAAGTTTCTAAGAGCTAAAAAACATGAATTCTATAAAAATGTATATCTATGGTTCCTTTTACCCAATTGGATTTGCTTTGGTGTCAAATTAAAGATAGAAATATTTCCCATTATTTTGAATTGTTTTTGGCTTTTTAAACTGTTTCCTGTGTTTTATGTTATTACCGTTTTGTGATACTTGAATGCTTTACACACTTTCTCTCCTAAATTAAACCTTGTCGCTCATTGCCAAACTACCAAGGGTTGATCGGAGATTAATTTATTAAGACCTGACTGGACCTAGTGGGGGTTAGTGGCCTATTGCTAAGTGAAGGTATTTACCTGCCCTTACCAATAATCCACTTTCCAACACCCAAGGAGTGTGTACTTTGTTGCTATGCCCTTCCCCCATTGTGTGACTGTGCAAGTCAATTGATATTGGTATTGCTTGTCCCTGAAATTCAATTGTGTGCAACTGCTGTGTGCATGTTGTTTGATGCCTTGTTTAACATGAAATGTGTCCCAATGCAGCTGCCTTTCAGGTATGGTCCTGCTGCTCCCATTGCAGCTGTGCTGGCTTTGATGTGTTGGCACGATTTGTGTCTTTTGCCGAATTGCCTCTGTGTGCATGGCATTGTTAGTCCATTGTAGTCCATTGTGTTGTTGCTGTGTGTGTATGTTTGTGGGCTTCTATGTCCCTGAGCGTGTGTTGTGTATCAGTGCATATATGTCTGGTATTGCTGTGCTGTGTGTGTGTGTTCTAGCTGAAGTGTGCGTGTTGTGATGTGTGTGTGATTGAGTTGCAGTATGCGAGTTTGTGTGTTGGGAATGATTGGTGTTGCTGCTGGCCTTGGTGTTTTCCTCCATAGTGTGTTTGGTAATGATAAAAAAAATGTATACATTTATTAATACAGGTAGGTGTGTGTACTTACAGTTGGTGTCGTCGACGTCAGCATTTTAACCCTTGTCTTTTGGCAGTCAGATGATGATTAGGAATGGCTCCATGGCGGCTCCAGACATGTATTGCTGTCTGCAGGTGAGTGCCTTCTTTTTACCTGCTTGTTTCTGCCTTCTGATATGTGGTGGTTGGCCAACGGTGGTCACATAGTCAGTGTGCAACCTAGTAATAGGTCTGGCCGAAACATGGTCTCCGCCTGCCTGTTTCTGCCTCTGGAAGACCACAGCGGTCTGCGCTGCCTGTCAGTGGTGGCGGTGCACTGGGGGTTTTCTATTTCATTAGGCACCAAACTCACAATATGCCGGTCCAACCTCTTGGCAGTCGGACCGCCACCCCCGACATGGTGGTCACAGGACCCCCAAGCTCGCAATAAGCCCCTTAGTCTATTACAAGTAACCATCCACTGTAGGGAGCTCCACGGAGTCAGGAAAGCTGGGAGGGTTGGCTTCTTAAGGCACCCTACAAGCTCAGATTCCTACAGGTGCCACTCCAAAGTGGAGGGTATGAAGGCCCAGATGGCAGGGCTGATGGAGGAAGGACTCACCCTTGTCACCTGTTCAGCCTCAGGGTGCAGACTCTGGTCTGAAAATCCAGTCTCAGGATCCAACCCCTGCACTAGTAGGAAGTAGAGTAGAAGTAGGGTGCCTAACATTCAGGTCTATTGCCCCCACTCTGAGGAACCTCAGAGGTCAGAGAATCCTCATGGGCACCTAGGGGACTCTTTGCCAGCCCCAAGGCTGAAAGAGAAGCATACCCAATGTTCATGCTTGGAGCTCCCAGCTAGCAGTGGATAGTCTTGGGCCTTGGTTCTGACACTGATAGCTGTTAGTGGCCTCTGTTGGTTGTCCTTATGGGTAGATTTGTCCTGGGGTTGGGAACTGAAGTGTAATCAATCAAAGGGGTGGAATGAGACACATGACTTTACTGTCTGCCTACTAGAATAGATCTGTGAGTAAATTAAGAGGTGCTTCACAGATGGGGTCTATAACTGAGGAAGAGGGTTCCTCGTGGGTTAGTTCAGTGACTCAAGACAGTGTAGACAGAAGAACTCAACTGAATTAAGAGAGTAAAGTGGCATTACACTTACACATGGCCTGTAAATTAAGTGCTACTAGTGGGTCTGCGGCACTGCTTTGTACCACCTACTTAAGTAGCCCTTGAAACACGTCTCAGGTCTGCCATTACAGCCTTAATGTGCAGTTTTAAAATGCCTATTCAAAATAAACCTTTTGCCAGGCCTAAACCTTCCTTTGTAATTCATCATATAAGTTACCCTTGGGAAGGCTCTAAACAGACCAAAGAGCAGGGATCAGTGGACTTAAAATGTTGGACATGTACTTCTAACTTTTACATGTGCTAAAACGCCATGAATTTGATTTCCACTACTGCAAGGTCTCCCTCTCTCATAGGATAACATTGTGTTAATTTATTATATCTAAGATGTGATAGCTTTCAATCAGGAGCAGACAGGAATGTCAAGTTTGGTGGCTAAAGAACTGTAATGTAAACCACTTTTTAACGGTAAAGTTGGATTCTAACTACGTCACAGCTCTGAAAATGTCACTTTTAGAAAGTTGGCATTTTCTGATCCTAACATTTAGTCCCTGCAGCCTGTTTCCTGTGTCACATGACTAGGTGTACCCAGCAGCCAGTCTTTGTGTATTGCCCCAGACAGGTACCATATGTGACTTGTTGAGAGGGAGGAACTGTTATCTATCATACTTGCACATAACAAATTCTCTGTCCAGAACACTTTCAATGGGTTCTGGCACATTTCTTTTGTGACCCCAGACACCCTGAAGCCAGGGGGGAAGGCAGGGAATTCCAAACACTTCTTGAGGTGGAAACCTCTAGAAGCTTCTCCAACTTCAAAGATGGTACCATGTATAAAGAATGGACCCTCAGACCAAATTCTACAGTAAACCTCTTGACCTGTGGAAGACCCAGAAAGACTATTGTGCTGCTCTACCATAAGTACTAATCTGTTGTACTGCTGCCCTGCTGCCCAAGTGAAGAACTAAACCTACCTCTTTATCCCAGGACAACCAGGGTGACTCCAAGGGCTAGTTGGCTGGCCTTCTGATCAGAGGTTCAGGAATAGAAAAGGCTCCATTCCCCTTGAACGGAGTATCTGAACTTTGACTACTGTGAGTCCCACCCTGCAAGTGGAGCCACTCCATTCCTGGTCCCTTTGTAGTGGGCCCGGAGGTGCTCTGCCAGCCCAGCTGTGTCTTGTGGGTGGAATTGGAACAGTGAAACACATCTCGTTGCAGCTCCACTTTCAGAACAACTGCTGTGCAACACCCCCTCGGCATGGGACATTACATCTCCTGCCCCTTATCAATGGCATCCCCTACAGTGATGGAGGACTTTGCATCACAGTGTCACATGCTTCTTCATACCCCTGGTGCATGATGCACTCTTGACACAGGACTTTACAATTCAAGTTCCTTATCAATGGCATCCTCCACGATGATGCAGGACTTTGTATCACAACCCCACAGCTTCATAAGAACCACTGCAATGGGATGCATCCTTGATGTGGGCTCTTGCAATGCCCTTGAAAATTGAATTTAGGGTACTCTGTTCAGCAGGCTTACCTTGGTCCCTGTATCTGGCCTGTGCTCCATTTTGGTTGGCCTTAACTTGTGAATTTGTCCATGTCTGGTGCAACCAGATAATCACAGTTGGTACTTTGTGCTTTCAGGCATTATTTTACTTAAGAGTTTAAAACTGTACATCTCCGGATTTATTTGTTGGATTTTTGTCATTCTTATCACAAATAATTTGTTAAATTTTCTATATTTTTCTTAATTGATGTCAGATTTTTACTGTGTGGTGTTTTCACTTTATTACTGTTTGCAGCGCTGCATAAATACTTTACACATTACCTCTAAGCCTGATTGCTTTTTGTCAAGCTACCAGAGGTTTAAGCACAGGTTAATTTGGGGTTGCTTGTGACTTTACCCATAGAGGAACTGTGGTTCCTGCTTGAACAGCATTTCACCCCCACTCAAACTGTAGCCCAACTTCCAAAATGTCCTGGGAATAATTTTTGGGACCTTTAGAGAGCTCCTTAATTTTTTTATTACATCCCTCTTTGTTCTGCTGGGGATCCCTTACACCCTTCTCCCAGGCACCTTTTTGGGGTCCTGATTCATGATGTGCCAGTGGTGCACCACCTTGGAAAGCTCCTTGGGGTCAGTAAGTTTACTTCACTTTGTGTAGGCACACAGCCCCTTGTAGTCATCCACATTGATGCCCCTCATCCAACTACACAGTGCGTTGAAAAAGTTAGCCACAACATTCACCCAGGGCTGTTGGGAAAACGTTTGGCTGTCCTGAAATATCTGCCTATATTTCTGAGGTGTGAGGCCATACTTTCTGACAATGAAGTCCTTCATGAGTTGATACCTCATGATGTCTACTTTCCCTATGACCCACAGTGCATCCCCCTCTTCACTGGAAATGTGTCTCCAGAGACAGACTCTCCAGTCCTCTTCAGAGACCCTGTGCATCTCCAAGGCCTCAAACTACTTGTCAATAGCATCCCCTATAGTAAAGATAGACACCATTAATTTGGGAAGTGGACCCTCCTGTCTCCATTGGACAGTGGGGCATCACTGCCAACATTGCTGATGGAACCCATGCATTGCTTGGCTTTGAGGTCCAGCTCCTTAAGACTCACTTCATTAAGATCTTTCTCTCCTCCAAGGCTCTGTCAACACTCTTCTCCTCCGATAGCTACACCTCTAGGGCTAGCCCTTACCCCTCAAAGGCCAGCCTGCTTTCATCAGCAACTGCTTTCCTTTCTTCTGCAGTGAGTTCCAATTTGGCCAGCTCCAGGTTGAGTTCTCTCTCAGCCATCCTGTTTTCCAGTTCCTCAGGGAGAGGTTGTGGGAGGACACACTGCTCCCTGCCATGGCAGGGGATGTCACTCCTGAGAGCAAGTTGTCCAGATCCTCCACACGGTGAAGCAGCTCAAGGCCTGTGGCCGCACCCTCCTGCTCCTCTAAATCCCCTTCCTCTACAAGGTCATCTTCTTCATAATCCTCTGGGATGGCATGAATGCTCCTGACTTCCGCAAAAGCCCTGATGGCTACTTGAAAGTCTACTTTGGTGGCCTTCCTTCGCAAATTTGGACCTCTCTCCTTGCAAAGCCTCTATATCTATGCCTTGCTGAGGTTATCAACAATGACCAGCTACATCTCCATTGTGCAAAAAGAATGTGAGGTAAAGTTACATTTCAAAAAAGGAAAAAAGTAGCTATTTGAAAAGCTACGTAGTATTTAAAAAAGTGGTCCAACATGATGTCAGATTAGTTTTAGGGATGTTAGTGTTGCAGCAATCACTGAGTGGCACTGCATGAACCCCTATGCTTGACCCTCGGGTAGCTTGGTACAAAAGGAGTCAGGCTTAGCTTAAAGGCAATGTATAAAGTACTTATGCAAATAGTAATAAAGTAAAAATACAATGCAAGAAAAATCCCAAACCAATTAAGAAAAATAAAGTAAATTGTAATAAATAAAATGGTCTCAGAATTACAAAAATCCAATCACCCACCCATAAATTTGTAATTTCAAAGTTTTAAGTAAATAAAGTGCACAGAAGCACAAAGCACCATTCATGGTCATTAGGTCATGCTAGGTTGGGGGAAAGGCTGACCATGATGAAGAATGTGACACAATACAGGGACCAGGTTAGTTCCACTTCAGAGGTTACTTACTCTAAGTCCGGCTCAAAGAGTCCAGTTCATGGTAGAGGAGGCCACAAGAAGCAGGGAGAGCGATACTGATGGATGTAGTTGTAGTATGAAGAGCAAGCCAGGTGGTGTGGATGGTCTGTGCTGTCGCTGCTGGTTGTTCCTTGAGCTTCACGTTGCTGGTTACCCCACTGTTGTTGCTGTGGAGCAAAGCACTGATCTCGAATTGCTGGTCGTCGCGGGTGGTCATTCTAGTGCAAAGAGTCTGAAATCATTCTTAAACCCTGATCAACAACAAACATTTTCTTCTGATTGGTGTGTTTCTTTCTGTAGGCACTTTTCAATGCAAACTTAAAAATTGGCAGTCCTCTTGATTTTATTTTATTATTTTTGCTGTCTTTTTGTTCATTACATTTTCTCTATTTTTTCATTTGCTGCTCATTAAAATATTCTCTATTTTTCTAAATTAATAAATGCATTTTATTGAAAATTGTTGCTTCTGAGTGAAGTTAAGACCCACCTCTCCTGGGATTGCCTGTGGCTTGTGCCATAGCTACTAGGGGTTGAGCAGAAATTCTGTACGACCTGTGTTTTTGCATAAGTGGATTGTGTTTATTACGTTGTTAAGGATTCCCTCCTTCCAAAATGAATAAACCAATCTCTGCTAAGTGCTAAAACGGCTAAAGGCACAGACCTATAATAATATAATAATATGAGTTAATTTAGAAATGAAATTTTCTGTGAAAATTCTGGTTTAATGTGGGCTATGCCGTAGAATTTGATGTAGAGGCATACATGGGATACATGAATTTAAAAAAACATGTTGATGTGTTCTTGGGCATCAAGTATCTAGACCTTGGAACAATAAAAAATATCAATACTTGCACCACAATCTTATTTGACACAAACACTCAATAAGAATAGCAAGAGTCCCAATTGTTTATAGGGTGGATTATGCAGTGCAGGCAAGGACATTGTTGCCCAGTTATTTTTTTGTTTCAAATGGCTTAGGGCCTTCATGCACACAACAGTTAAGAACTGTACTTTTCTATGTAGGCACACAAACAGGTAGTGTCCATAAATGCAGAGTTTGTCAAATTTACTTTTTCTACATAGTCACTCCAGATTGTTCACCTTTTTCTGGACCCTATTTGTCCTCGTATTAGGACTCTGAATACAGTGATACTGTTATTCTGTGCCACAATGAATGTCCTCTAGCCCAAACTTTGCTATTGGTAAACGTAGTTGTCAGCTAATTGGTCTATTAAACTTTCATATACAGCCATTGTAGATGAAGCAGAAAATTAACCAATGGCACAGGAGCTGATCGTCATATGTAGGCTTGAGGGTGTATTTACACCACCCACATATATGCCATATGTGGCTGCCCACTCTACCATGGCTGGTCTAAAGTTTAAATGCACTGCAGTGACAGAAGGCAAGGAAAAGGGAATCTATCATATAGGAAAATATTATTATTATATACTTTGTATTTTGTACTTCATACTATTTCATCACTACATTTGAGCACAGAGCAGGTTTTGAACCTCACTGATAACGTTTTTATATGTTCCTGAATATTAATCATCTGACTATTGAGTATTACAAAGAGTTTTGTTAAAGGAAAGAAATAGTTTTCTCTACTTTGCTATGTTTAGCACGTGTTTAGAAGTATTTAAAAAGATCCTCCCCTAATCTTATATGTGTTTCATTTAACTTCTCAGGACTTAGGTATATTTTATCACCATATGTTATTGTCTAAAATCCAACAATAAAATTCAGAAAAAGGGGGCTTTTTTACAGTATTTAACTGTTGTCCATCTATGCCGGCATGTATTTCTTTAACTAACTTGGGAATTAGGACTGTCTCCCAATATGGAGGCACAGGGCCAGTGTCTAAATAGGAGGGCTATATTCTTGAATGATGGGGGAATTATAATTACCTACTTCTGAATATCTGTTAGCAAGGCATGGTGGTAGTCTGTTTCTTGGAAACTGGGTTATTGGTTGAGGGGGGTGAAACCTTACTCAGTCAGCAACCACATATATGTCAGGGTAAAACACAAGCAAACCCCAATTTAACCTATGCTTCACTCTCTGGTAGCTTGGCACAAAGGCAGTCAGGCCTAACTAGAGACAATGTGCATCATTTAAACAATAATAAAGTGAAAATACAACACAAGGAAAATCACACACCAATTTTTAGAAATGGGGTTTCTGGTTCACTATGATAGGCACCTAAGCCAGGCAGAACCCACCCACTTTAGTCAGGGCGATGGAGTTACACACCCAAGATAACCCCTGCTCATCCCCCTGGCAGCTTGGCACATGCAGTCAGACTTATCACAGAGGCAATGTGTAAAGCAACTGCACAACACACACAACAGGTGAGGCAATAAAGACACCACAAAGGAAACTCGACACCAACTTATATAACGATAAACTGTATTGCATAAAACATAATTAGACCAAACACAACATGTCAGTAATACCCTGCTACACAAGCATTTGTCAGAACATCACAGTTACTAATACTCTACAATAGGCAGCAGTAGTCACATAAAACACATAGGTTACTGGTTATTCTGCAAATCAAGAAGTAGTCAGGCTATCATTATCACTGAAAATACACATATCATAATAAACACAATATCAGACACACCATTTTGAAGTCACCTAAGGTGAAATCTTCCCTTCAGGCACATGTCATGGTAACCACATTTTCATGAATGCCAAGATGTCAGCATGAATGCCCAAGGTACGTCCAGAAAGCCTATGTCATAACCAAACCCATATGAAAGAGACATTATTGTGCATATAGTATACCCCCCAAACAGCCTCAGTCCTCATATCACTGGGGGACACAAAGGACATCCAATGTGGCAAATAATGAATCACAATCCTCAGGAGATCTGTGGGGCAAAGTACAGACACAACCCCCTGAGATCCAGTCCCTACACCTCTGCTTTCTGGCAGGCTGGAAATACATGTGACTCAGTCCCCCAGGAGCCCTCTTGCTCTTACAACTCGAGGGGGACATGAGGCAGACCACGACCTGCCCAGAACGGGAGCTCCCACACTCCTAATACTCAAAATTAGGTGCTTTTTCTTCAACAGAATGTGGACTCCATCAAGGTCTCCTCCACCATCCTGTGAGGGGAATTGAAACCACGGCTCGGCATCCCTGTGGCACTACTCTGAATAGGGAAGAACTCATGGCTGAGAGTCAAAATGTTAACTTGGTGCCGCTTTGAAGTAGGAGAAGGTTCTGGAGGTTTCCACCACTAAAAGTGTTTGAAATGTCCTGCCTCCCTGCCTTGGCTCCAGCTCATCTGGGGACACAAAAGACTAGTATCTTACTCTCTGGGAGCAATACATAAGACCAACTGCCAGCTACACTTACTCATTTGAGCCAGGGTACTGTCTGCAGGAACCAAATGGTTAGGATAAGAAAATACCAACTTTCTAAATGTAGCATTTGTAGAATTGTGTTTTAAAATCTGACTCTACTACTACACATGTTTTTAAATTACAATTCTTTAGACACTAGACTCAGCATTCCTACCTGCTTCCAACAGAAAGTTATCACTAATTAAATGTAATAAGATAGCCCAATGTCATCCAATTAGAGAGGCAGGACTTGCAGTAGGAGAAAATTAATTTAGAAGTTTTTCGATACCAGTAGAATTAAAAGTTAAAGTATATCTCCAACTTTTTTAATGCACTGCATCCTGCCCTTTGAGCTATGTGGGGTCTACCCTAGGTATGACTGATATGCATTAAAAAAAGCAGGTCAAAATGGCAATTTAAACTGCATACACAGGCCCAAGTGGCAGGACAGAGAAATGTTTAAAAGGTTAATAAGGTGAGTAGCACGATAAGCACTGCAGGCCCACAAATAGCATTTAATTTACAAGCCCTGGGTGGAGTACCATTTTATTAGGGGCTCATTAGTGAATTAAATATGCCAATGGGGGTTTTGCTAACAATACCATGTTTTAGGAAGTGAACACAAACACTTTGGGGCATATTTATACTCCGTCTGCGCCGAATGTGCGTCAAAAATGTTGACGCACATTGAGTGCAAACCTTGCTCCTATTTAAACTTTGACGCCGAGCCCGCGGACGACAACATTCTGCCGTGTGCGTCATTTTTTGGATGCGGCAACCCACCTTGCGTTAATGATATGCAAGGTAGGCGTTCCCATCCAAAAAATGACTTAAACGACCGTGCGTCGTATTTATGGTTAGGATAAGAAAATATAAACTTTCTAAATGTAGCATTTGTAGAATTGTGTTTTAAAATCTGACTCTACGACTACACATGTTTTTAAATTACAATTCTTTAGACACTAGACTCAGTATTCCTACCTTCTTCCAACTGAAAGTTATCTCTAATTAAATGTAATAAGATGGCCCAATGTTATCCAATTAGAGAGGCAGGACTTGCAGTAGTAGAAAATTAATTTAGGAGTTTTTCGCTACCAGTGGAATTAAAAATTAAAGTATATCTCCAACTTTTTAAATGCACTGCATCCTGCCCTTTGAGCTATGTGAGGTCTACCCTAGGTATGACTGATATGCATTAAAAAAACAGGTCAAAATGGCAATTTAAACTGCATACACAGGCCCAGGTGGCAGGACAGAGAAATGTTTAAAAGGTTAATAAGGTGAGTAGCACAATAAGCACTGCAGGCCCACAAGTAGCATTTAATTTACAAGCCCTAGGTGGAGTACCATTTTATTAGGGGCTCATTAGTGAATTAAATATGCCAATGGGGGTTTTGCTAACAATACCATGTTTTAGGAAGTGAACACAATCACTTTGGGGCATATTTATACTCCGTCTGCGCCGAATGTGCGTCAAAAATGTTGACGAACATTCAGCACAAACCTTGCCCCGTATTTAAACTTTGACGCCCGAGCCCGCGGACAACAAAATTCTGCAGTGTGCGTCATTTTTTGGATGCGGCAACCCGCCTTGCGTTAATGATATGCAAGGTAGGCGTTCCCATCCAAAAAATGACTGAAATGGCTGTGCGTCGTATTTATGCTTTCGGGCAAAAACTACGCACGGCCGGGAGGCGGAGCTGAAAAATGACGCACAGCCCGATTTGCGTCAAAATTTAACGCCTGGGTCAGGGCAGGCGTTAAAATGGGGGAAACACACCTGTATTTAATCAGAACACACAGAAGCAACAGCAGAGCAGCAGAGCAGCAAAAGGGAGACATGGAGGTGATTCTTATCCAGCGTGCACGCAGACGCAGAGCCTAGCAGCAACAACAGCAGCTACCACAACACCAGCAGGGATCCCAAAGGCAGCGCAGAAGGCAGGAGAGGATATTCTGCCCAGAACAACCCTTCATGGCCTCAGGGAACATGACCTCATCCAGAGGTACAGGTCGAACTGGCAGGCCATTCAGCAGCTGCTGTGCAACATTGAGCCGCAGTTGGCACCCACTTTGCTGACACCCCGCACAATCCCAAGAGAAACCAAGCTGCTTGCCGCACTTCACATGCTGGCAAGTGGCTCTTTTTAAACAACTGGTGCCCTGTTTGCCGGAATATCACAGCCATCATTCTCTGCCTTTTTTCCCAAAGTATTGGATGCCATCATTGGACTCACACCACGCCACATCTGCTTCCCTAACACACTGCAGAAGCAGCAGGAAACACAACAGGGGTTCTACCTCATTAGTGGCTTCCCACACGCCCTTGGTGCAATCGACTGCACACATGTACACCTTGTGCCACCTGCTGCAACTGAACACCTCTACTGCAACAGGAAGCACACATATTCCATCAATGTGCAGGCCATTGTCGATCACCAAGGATTGATCACCAACATCGTGGCTAAATATCCTGGGAGTGTCCATGACTCATTCATCTTCCGTCACAGCACCATCAATGAACACTTCCAGGATGGACTGATTGACAATGGACTACTTGTTGGTAAGTATAAAAACCTACTTATATACACACTGCACAGCAACCCTCTAGGACACACAACACATACACCACAACAGCAACATGTCGGCAGGAACACACTGAGGTTGTGACAGTGCTAGCCATGTTACATAGGTCACCATTGAACCTGTCACACATCTGAAATTACTGTACAGCCTAATGTTAAGACGTCAATGATCACAATGTTTGGAGTGGGTTTCCTAAATGCCACCTTGCAAATTGTAAGTGTCTCAATTATGTTTACATTAATCCATTGCATAAGTCTAAAGGTATGTGATGTCCAGGGTACGTTGATATGAACGTGTTAACAACACTGTCAATCTTAACCTGTGTATGGAACTATCATCTACCCCCCAGTGAAGACACAGGGACACCTGTATCACACGTCACAATGCTAGGGAGGGCACACTGTACTGCAAATCCCAAAACATACTGCTGACAACTGGTTAGCAGCCAAACACTCGTTCAGCAAAGGAAACAACACAATGTAGATGGTACATCCTACTAGCCTATGATGCGACATAATAACACAAAAGAGTCACAGACAACACAAGACAACTACTGCCATGAAAGGTGATTTCAATAGGGCTATCTACATCAACATGATCCCATTCATTTTCTCTTGCAGCTGATCAGGGGTATGGCATCCAGCCATGGATAATGACACCTACTGGCAACCCGAGTACTGCAGCAGAGCATGCCTACAATGATGCACATAGGAGGACATGCACCATAGTCGAGAGGACCTTTGGCATCCTCAAGTCAAGGTTCCGGTGCCTCGACATCACTGGTGGTAGCCTCCTATATTCCCCAGAAATGGTCTGTAAGATCATCCTAACATGTGCTATTCTGCACAACATTTGCATAAAAAGGAATATTTCCCTCCTGGAACCCGAGCCACACATGCCTGAAGAGGAGGAAGAGGATGATGGTGGGCTGCAACATGAGGGGGAACAACAAAACACGCCCGCTGATTTACGTAGGCGGCAACATATCATGAACAATTTCTTTTAAATATAATCACCATCACCACTTTATGAACTAATTTAAATAAACACCTATAATAATCACCATATCATCGTTTGGCTATTCATTTTTGCACACCTTCATCTCTAACTATCAGATTAAGAGTGTTGCCTCATGGAGCATTGCTGATATACCGTTTAGGACACTGAAAATCCCAGAGCAAATGTGATGCGTACCATACAATGGTCACATACACACACACAGTAAATGACATATATCGTGTACATTTCACCGTTGAAGGGCAATAGCAGAGGACCACACCTATTTCACACATACATGTTGAAAACATGGTTCATCGCAGCATATGGCTCACAACTAAGACACCATCAATCAATAAGGGGAGAAAAAGTCTCATACATGAGGCAATGGATGTGCTTTTGCATCAGTAACAGGAATGTCTGCATCCAACTGTAAGTCCAACTGCATCCAATATTTGCAAGGACTATCTGTGACCAGAGTTCCATAAAAGCAGTACATAGACAGCACAAGTGCCACACATATGAGCAGCATTGCACACATGACATTCCATGTACATGTCAGACCATTCCCTAAATCCTGACACACCCATGCACCTGGTCACAACCCACCTGTCTGAGAGGTCCCTGGAATAGTAAGATATGTACCCTGATATTCCATCCTCTACACACACAGCTTGTCAATAGCAATCCAGTGTGCTACACCCTTTCCTATGGTATACCATTGTCATAGAACATCTGACTGCATGGACGTCAGGTCAATTAATACACTGGCTTCTAGTTTCCAAGCCCTGTTAGCACCTGTAGATTGCATCCCGTGTGAAAATGTCTGTTGGACATTAGAATGCAAATCTCACCTACAGGACTTGTGAGAAACAGATGCAGCCCACACCTGTGATCACCTCCATGCTCACCACCCATTTCAACAAGCACTGCCGCTGCTGATGCCTGGAACAGCATAGGAGTTGCCATTTTGTCAAATACAGCTTTAAGCATTGCTACTAATTAAGCCGTGTAACACAGCCCTTGGGTTCATTTGTCACCTTCAAAAACACAGGACATGCACAGTTTTACATGTCAACTGTTTAGTTCGTCCTCCAAACAGTCTTAGTCAGACCACTGATTATGTAACTTGTTAAGTTGCTGGATCCTGATTCACCCTGCATCCTGTCAGCCTGACTGACATCTGTCTGTGCGTCACCCTAAAGTTTCCCTGTGGCTACATATGTATCACACTTGCGTTAGCAAACCTCTCATTCCTCAGAGGGTATTTGGGCATGTGCTTCATCAATGCATACCCAAATACATTGTATAGCATCATCTGCCTTTTCATTGTACCATATGAGTTAAATCCTCTGTGAAAACCAAAATTCATGGCCCATCCCTTGTCTGGGTCTCATTTATGCATGAATGACAAAGTGTGACAGTGTCCTAGGGCCGTATGCAGGGATTGGGCATGGGGCCTTCAGCAGAACCAGCAACCTCTGATAATGTCCATGAAAAATCCACACGTCAGGACCCTGACAGTTCACACACTGAATTACATTGCTCACATCATTTTGATGGGCCGTGTGTGGTGAATAGCTGCGAGAATAATCAGCACAGAGGCTATGATGTTTTCAGATGCAGTGGGAATTGCAGAGGCTAACCTGTGTACAAATGTTGTAATGACACCTGCCAGAACATGACACCTGAGGCATTATCTCACTCAGCACACCAAGGTTGCCCTGTTGACTGTCTCATTACACATCTTCAGTGACAGGGTGGGACCATCCCCATGTAGGTTCTTATGTCCACATCCACTTTACTCACATTGATCAACAAAGAATACTCAGTAGATACAGTAATAGCTGCCACTGACTCATGATGAGTCCTGGACCTAACTGTGACAAATTACACCCCAAAAAATATACAGGCTCAACATTGGACCACACACATGAACAAGACACCTATGTGCAATTGATCACTGGAAATATGTGGACACGTGCTGCCTCGTCTGCCGCTCTACCACAGCCACTGGAGAGTTGTGGCTCAGTTATATGACCTCAACTGTGGCATCATCATACATTTGTGGTTCACCTTTGGCTGTCTGGGTCAACTACATGGTACCCACTTCCTCAATACATGTGTCTGACTCACTGTGGGATTCACCAACAAGTGCCTAGGAAGGTGTTACCAAACATCTAGGACATAGGATGGTGAAACTGTGGACCATTGACATGAACAAGCGTCTGCCATCTATCTGGTGCATGCTTTGTCATATGTGGTGTCTACGTTACCCTAAATCTTGGAAGTGCACATAACGGATGTTGCTACATGTATGACTAACACATGTCCTCTCTCAGTTCCACAATGACTTGCATCTAAGGTTTGGACACATTGACTTCACATTCATACAAGCATATGTGCAATAATGCATCATGTGATGCACACACACTTGGTCAACAAATGCATTAGTTGCCACAGCACACACATTGAGCCATAGGCATTGAGGTATTGTACATATGTGCTTCACTTTGCTATCCTCTCATGATGCCAAACATGCCCAATTTGTGCAATACATATATGTAGGCCACACATATGGCCATCTAGTGCATCAGCCAACCGTCAAAATACTGTGAAGGAAGTAGCGGGTCATGATCCGCTGCAGTATGATGTCCCACATGTGAACATACACCATCAACACCATAGTGGGTGCCATCAGCCTATCTCTGATGTGTCCCAAATGTAGCATAACATAAAAACTGAAAAAATGCCCCAAAAAAGTTAATGCACTGAAATTGTGAAGTTGCTAGAGTTATGCGTAATTGTTTTCCACCAATACAGATTTTGTGTCATATTTTTGGACGCACAGGAGTGAAAATTAGGCTGCATCCAAATAATTGTACAGACTATTTACTATTATTTGGATGCGGGCTAATTTTCACTCCTGTGCGTCGAAACGTATGACGCACAAACGGTATGCGTGAAAAAATATGACGCATAACGCGAACAACGGCGGACATTTTATTCAGGAAGTGATGTAATAGGATATCCTGTTTACATATCATGTACAGTGGATGTACTTTCACTTTCACTTTGCAGTCTGGGAATCTTCTAGACTGTATGGCTGTGTTGAGAGTGGTGTCCAGTGATTTTGTGCTTTTTTGTTCTGTGTGCTGTCTCAATTGTCAAGTTATGAAATAAATATTGTTGGTGTATAGTGTCCTACTGTGTTTTGTTTACATTTGTCCAGTTTTCTAGTGTTTTTGTTGTTTGTGGGAGTCTGTTGTGGGTAATGCCAGTTTGGGGATAGTTGGACTCTTTTAGTGGTTAAGTTTACTTTTCTTCTGTTTTTGTATCCCTACTTTCCCCCTTTTCCCCTTTCTATTTCTTTAACCCCTATTCCGCTTCTCATTTGCACAATGCCTGGTAGGCCACGTCTTGGCTGGATGGGTGAAGAGGAGTTGGGGGCTTCATATGGCTTGTGTGCCATTTCTTGCCACTGATGATCGAGGCAGGGTGATACAGGGGTATCACACTGAGGCGCGCAGAATCCGGTGGGGAAAGGTGCTGCATCACCTGCAGCATGTGTATGCCAGCCAGAGGAGTGACCACCAGCTAAAGCACCGGTGGGCTGACCTCATCACCAGGGAGCAGGATCTCTTGGAACACCTGGGAATCAGGATTGGTGGCACTGTTGGTGAGTACTAATCATGTAAATGTGCATGATTAAATGCTCTGTATTGACATCAGATGATTTGTACAATATCTGCCAGCTAACTTGCTGACTGTGCGTAATGCTGGGGAAACATACAGGTTAATTGATACACTATGGGAAGGATCACAATTGCTAGCTGTCAGGTAGCACGTGCTCTGCAAACTTACAGGATACTTTTCCGTTCAGTAAATGGTGCTGCCTTTGTGTTAGACAACCAAACAAAATAGGAGCCGATCATGTCAATGTAGGCCACATTTGCCAGAGAAGTCAAAGTGTACTAAAATATTGCCAACTTTGTGGACGCAATAGCTAGACTGACTTTAGAATCACTACATGATGCAGAAAATGTGTGCTGTCTTCACGTCAATTGATGATAGCAAAGTGGCCCAGACATATGTCTCATGTGAGTCTGGTGAATGTGGAAGGAAAGCGTTCACGGAAGTTCTATGAATGTTAGGTATTATTGTGGTCCTTCATCTTTTTGGATACATGTCAGATCTGGATTTGAAAACATCGTGAAAAGGTATAAGGTGCCCTCAGCTGACATCTTAGACTGGTATTTGGAGTGAGTTGTGCCACATTCCAATTAGGGATGGCAGTCCAAAGGTATGCACATGGCTTCACATCTCCATGGTTGGTGCAAATCACCATTGCAGGGCCACATCAAATGAAGAAACTGTAACAACAGGAGGGCTTACAAAAGTCCCTGCCCCTCTGTACATCGTACCTATGTGTATGAACTGGGTCATGGCCACATAGGCTTTTTGACTGGTAATGCAGTCCTCAAGTAACCAGGCTTTGGATGTCTCTCTTGGATGCACATGATGAGACGATTACACTCCATATTTTTTTCTGATCACTAATCAGGTTTGCCACCACATGATAGTTAGGGCCACTGCATGTGTGCAGATATGTGTGCAACTGTCACAGGAGACCCATGCTATGTACATGTTGGCCGTGATATATCAGATGCAGTATCATCATGTCAGAATGGCTGTCATTTCTTTATTCAGCCTACACATTATATATGTCTTTGAAATTGTTGGTCAGTGCACAGATTTTGAGTACATTTCTTCCTTCCATGCCTTACAGGTGGACCGGCACCCTACACTGTGGGAGAGGTGGCTACATATGAGGACCCTGACCACTCCAGTAAGTGTTGATATGTCTGTTATGTGTTGTGTTTGCTGGTTATGTGTGAGGGACTCCTGTGTGTTGAACGCACAGCAAGGTGTGATGCATTGGCCAATCATTTGTCTTGTTCCATGAGTGGGATTTCAGTTTCTCAAATGTTTTGAGTTGGCCAATGCGTGTCCTATTGTATTATCTAGGGATTGTAGGTCATTCCTGTAGGCCCCACATTGAGTACTGGGGTGAGTCATGTGGATTAAACTTGTATCAACAAGAGTCGCACTGGAAGTCAGCTCAGATTTAGTCAGCCTGTCAGACCCACATTCTCCAAGATTGGTACAGCAAATTGCTTTCCAACAGACTTCTGCTTCACTATTTACCAATGTACTTTTTAAACTGTAGGTAGAACTTCCTAGCAGCATGTACTTCCACATGTTGTGCTACATGTATTTGGAACTTGAGTGCAATGGCCTAGGTGTGCATGCTAATCATGATCATGGCTGTTCTTGCAACTCTGTGTCTGGTGCAAGTCATGCCTTACTGGACGTATATGTTGTGTACCAAGCTCTGCATTTCCTGACATGTGTCTGGCTATGATTGGTCAAGGGTTTGCAGACTCTTAATTGTTGATAGACCTTACCTGTGGTGTGTGTGTAGAGCCAAACATGTGTGGAGTTTTCTATACACTCCTCGGTGTCCATGTTGTTTGGAATTGTTAGTTGTTTCTCCACCCCCCACCCTCAAACACAGGCATGGGTTTGTGAATAGGGTACCTAGGACTGATGCTACCAGTATGTTACACATACATGTGAATAAGTGACTGTTTGGTCGGAACCTAGTATACACACTCAGGTATGGCACATGGGTAGTATACTGGCAAGTCCTGTTACAACTTGCAGACCATGTGGCTTTAGTTTTGCATTTTGCATTGCATTTGTAGCTCAGGTATTGGCGGAGGATATGCAGCATGATTCTTAGCTGATAACTGGCAGAACTCAGATGGCAAGTCAAAATACCAGTTGTTACCCATCTTGTAGGTTTGGGATGTGCTATGTGTGATGTGACCTTTGTAGGCTGGCCTGCCATGTACTTACTCAGGGACATTCAATGATCTGTATGGTGATATGAGCTGTTACAAGTACAGTAGATGTATTGTCTGATTGACTTCTTGTGCCATTTCACACAATGCAGTTCCTAATGTAAATTATTTGCATTTGTCTTCACAGCTGCAAACATGACTCCTGACCAGGTCAGTGAGTTCCAGCAGCGGGCCATGAGATACCAGCACATCCTGCTGGTAGAGTCGGGGTTCAGGAGGATGGCCCGTCGATACTGCCATGAACGGGCCTCCAGGGCATGGAGGGCCTTCCCACAGGGTGGCCCTACTATGCCCACCACAGCCACCACCAGCACAACCACCACTTCAAGCCAGGTGGCCCCACCCACAGCTGAGACTGTTGTCCCTATGTCTGCCGTACTTCCAGGCCCCAGCATTGCAACAGGTGCAGGACAGCCCACTGGCCTTGGCTCCACACCCGCACAGACCTCCTCCGCCGGTACCCAGACTGCCCCAGCTCCATCAGTTGACCCTGCAGCATTCCACAAAATGGAACGGAAGATGTACTGTGTCTTGCGGAAGATAAGCAATCTGAGCCGGGATGTTTGCCACATTAACAGGCGTGTGAAGTCCATAAAGAGGACCCTCCGGAGGGCCAACCTCTAGACTGTTGTGACAATGGACATGATTCCCTCCCCTCCCTCCTCTTTCATTGTTCTCACACTTAGTGGGATTAGGGGGCTTAGTGTTAGGTTAGTATAGTCTGTTAGTTTAGTTAGTGTTAGTGGGTGGGGTCCTGATTCTTTCTATTTTTACTTATTAAGTGTGTGGGTGGGTGGGGGGCTATGTTGGGGTTCTTGTGTGTTAAATTAAAAAAAAATATATATATATATAAAAAAATACAAAAAAGTATATATTTGTTTAGGATAGTATAGTATGTGTTTAGGTTAGTATGTGTTGTCCTCCATGTGTCCCGTCTCACAAGGGGGTTGGGGGTTTGATGTTTAGAACGTTTTGTTACATGTGATACGTAAGTTTAGCTTAGGTTAGTTAGGGACAGTTGTGAGTTATGAGTAGTCAGGGTAGATTAGGGTAGGTAAGACTTTTCCCTCAGTTTCCTCGTCTGTGATTAGCATTTAATAAATATATAGTTAACCCTTTACAGTACATGTTAAATGCTACTTGATCATGGCCTTGGAATTAGTGTACATGAATGTTGTTCTATTACATTTGTGTCCTATGCTACAAACTTAGATATCCCTTGAGGAAGCATTATTCTGTCCAACACAGCATGATGGTGTATGGTTTCTCACTTCATCAGATATTTCCCTCAGGAAGGGCAGAGTATGATGCAAGCATGGCCACTGTGCAGATTTTTCCGACTACATAATATCAGGACAGTTGTATTGAAAAGCTATGTAATTTGACAGTAGGCACATTTCAGTTATCTACTGCACAGTTGATATGTCACATTACCCAGAGACAGATTTGTTGTGTAAGTGCTATTTATTGAAAAGTGCTGTAGTGCTATGTGTACATTGTCCATGATTGTGAGTCCATTATAGTGACATCTTACATTGTGATCCTACACAAGGGGGTTAAGGAAATGCTTTTGACATGCTGGGGTTATGTTTCAGACAGTGCAGAGGGACAGGATTTGCCAATGAGTAAGAGAGAGACAATCGCTGGGCAGGCTGACAAGATCTACAGTGGTAAGCAGAACAGTCATTAAGTAGAGTTGTTGTAAGACTGACATGTTACAAAGCACAGGACCTTGGTAATAGTTGGCCATGTGGCAGGGACTGTAGTGTAGCCATTTTTAATGTAGCTTTCTGCGCGTTTGCTTAAAGTATTAGGCCTGTGTGCACTTTGCTCTAGATGCATTTTATTTAGCCTCGCACTGTTATTTTACAATAACCAGTTTCACGGTCTGGCTTTATTTTCTTCTGTCACACTGTTTAGCTTACTTCAGCACTGAAGTTCTCAAACAATACATTCTTGCTCGCTCTGTGCTTCAGTCAAGGATACAGTCTGGTACATTGCCGATAGATAGTGGTAGAAGTTTAGTCTTTGGGGTTCGTAGAAAGTACACATTCTTACGTAGGGACGTTTCTTAGAACACCGGCGTGTTAGTTATAAAAACACTTCCTAGTCCTGGTACACGTAAGAGGGAGATTCCGACCAGGAACCCACATCTAGACGCTGACTGCCCTGTTGCAGATGCTGATCCCAATCACAGGCCTTTGTTCAGGTATGAGGGTCGATGTCCTCCCAGGGGAACCTGAAAGGCAGGCTTAGTGCTTAACATGCTGTGCTCAAAATAGAACTTAGAAGAGAGAACGTAATCTAGTTGCACTATGATAGCATTATTCTTATGTTTCACTCTCCTCGTTACTATTTCAATCCTACTGTGTTGTATGATTCTGGTTATTACGGCTCACGCCTTGTTATGTAAAATGCAGTCGTTTTATTAAACCAATCTTTAAAACTTAAACTGCCTTTCTCATTCATATATGAGACCACACTGTGTATGAGAGAACTGGTTGGGACCTGAATGACCACGACTTCCCTGGGAAGCACTAAGATGTCATGCGCTCTGCTGCCCAATTGTCTCTTCCCTTTGGGAGAGATAAGGCACTGCTAGTTAGCCGGAGCTCAACCCGGATTTGGGGAGACAAGGGTCCTTCGCCGTGGGTTAGACTTAGTCCCCCACACTGTGAACGATCTTGCCGCCCAAACATCCAGTAGTCTCATTAGGATAATGAGAGCCTACGCGACATGGCACCACCAACGATTGGTCTGGCTCTAATTTTCGGGTCCACCAGTCTCTCGGTCTCATATATTATAATGATTCCTCAGTTCCTTTAACGGAGACGTCGGTGGCACTGAGGACTTCCACCACCGCGATATAGGTAACCCTAAATATAGTGGATGGTTGTTCAAGCTTGAACATTAAAAGGAAAGACCCCGTTTTGGTGTGCCTTCTCTGAACCATCGCTGTTTTTCTAATGGCGAATCCCCAGGTACTATAAACAGCTCTTAATATGAGACAGCCGCTCACAGCACATTTGCTTGCACATGGTCTCACGATCCAGGGTGGTCCAGTCACATTTGTGGTGGCTGCCCATGCAGCCTATAGAACAGAACTTTTCTACTCCTGGGTCACATTTCCAGCAGTTGATGGAAATACAAATACATTTCACACATATATGGTTGCGAACGTGCCTGGCCAGGCAGGGCGTACGCATACCTAGAGATACCTCTATCTTATCAAGAACATAATAATTGGCTTGATGGCGCCCTACCCCACACAATATTACCAGTAAGGTTAGGTCCACTGAGTAATGATGGTCTGACCTGGCCTTTATTGGCCACATATACACCACATCCTGCGGTTGCAAATATGCTGGTGGCTGAAGTTCGTTGTTTATATACAGACTTAACGGCTACATATAGACGCTTAGTACAATTTGTGATGCAGACACTAAATACAAACCCAGCGCGTGCTGCTCCAGCACAACCACATGCAGTAACACCAGGTATAAACCCGGTGACTGTACACTCTATCATGGGTAAAGTTCCAGCAAAAAGGGAGGAGACTCCATTTTGGCTGGCACAGAAAATCAATACGCTGGAGGCGGTATTTCCTCATACGGGACCTCAGGACAAACATAGAATATTAACTATGTTTACCATTTGGCATGGTTCCCACAGTGGAACATTGTAATTCATGGGGCACGGTGTTTGCCGCACTCTATACATCGGCACACGGTACACCGTGCTTAAACTGATTCAGGATGAATACGGGGCTGCCCCAGCCTTAGATTTAGGAATGCAACTGATGGGCAACTTTGCCACGGTTTCTTCAATAATACTAAGTAATCTTAAAGGGAAGGCAGTTGCACTTGCAGTGCGTATGCGTCTTCGTGAGATCCCGCAACTAGATCAGGAGCGGGAACTGCCTAAAATAATAGCGGAAACATATTCCAGTATCGGTCGAGATAGGCTAGGGGCTAGACCGCAAAAACCACAGTTTCAAGGAAATATTAGTAAAGACAATGCTAAACAGCCACCTTAGGGTAATAAAAAGCGCTGGGAGAAAAAACAACAGACACCTAAAAAAGAAAGGGGAGAATCTCCGCGTACGGAGAGCCCGCAGAATAGGTATAATCTCAGAAATAGGGATAATTTGAAGAAGCCTGATAGATATCAATATACTGATACACGCCAATCTCGTTCCTTTCAGGACCCATCGGAAAAGAGAAATGAGAGAGGTGGGCGGTCAGAGCGGAGAACAGAGTACGTGAAACCAAGACAGGAATCACAACGCTCTTCAGAGGTTTCTGTCAAGAAGGAAGAAAAACCGCTACAACAGAAACAACAGTTTAAAAAGAAAAAGGTGGCGGCAGTCTCAGTTAGACATGCCACACAGGAAGAGAGTTCTCTTGAAGAACAAGACATGGGCACTAGCACTGCTAGACAGTGCGTCAGAGGTCCCAATATTTCGCCGGAATCTTCTAGAGCATCTGGAGGTGAAAGCAACTGATGACTTCATACAAGTTGAAACAGCAGATATGCGTGTCTCTGAACCCGATAGGGTGTATACAGTGACTTTACAATTGGAAGGAGACATTGAACGCACTATAAACGCAATCTTTTGGGATCGTGTAGTCAAGATATGTGACATTTTGCTGGCTGAACAGGATTGGCCGCCTGACTTTGTTCGCACCTGCCCAGTTGGGGTGGAGGTTATTAAACCTTCGTTCTCACCACTTGTTCCAGGGGAACTTGCATCAAATGGGCTCTAGCACAAGCACCTGCCTTGTATTGAAATCACGTAGGGTGGGATAGGGATTCTCCATATCATGTAATTCCGATTAAAGGTGAACCTCAGCCACAACTGCATTATCCCATAAAACATGAAGCAAGGGCACCGGTGAGAGAAATACTTATGCAATTAGAATTCCAGGGGGTGGTTGAACCCTTTGTCTCGCCGATGAATAATCCCTTATTCCCTGTAGCTAAACCGGACCATTCATATAGAATCGTGTTAGACTACAGACATTTGAACGGACATATACGTACATACGCTATACAAAATTCACATAGCGCCGCGCTGATGAATAACATTGTGCGGAAAAAATATAAAACGACTTCAGATATCTCAAATGGATTTTTCTGCCAGAATATAGCACCCGAAAGCTGGGATCTCACAAGCTTTCGTGCGTTAGGCTCCCAGAAAAAAATTCTGTCGTTTGCCTCAGGGGTATAAGAATAGCCCAGGACTGTTTGTGGCTCGTGTGACTGCAATCTTACACGAGTTGGACCCTGAAGCATTGTCATATGTAGATGAGTTATCTCTCACGGATGACGAGTTACTACAACATTTAAGACGGGTAGCCCGCATTGTTGTGGAGTTTGCCAAAATTGGCTACAAATGTAACTTCAAAAAATATAAAATTGCCTTCCTCAGTGTCATATTCCTGGGATAAGAGCTGTTGAATGAAGGTAAGAGCCTAGCTCCACAATTTTTAGAAAAGTGTGCACAATTGCAACCACCTAATACGATAAAAAAACTCCAATCATTGTTGGGCTTTCTAAATTTTGGCAGAACATACATTCCTAATTATGCAACAGGCATAAAACCTTTGTACAAATTAATCCGTCCTGATTTTTCAAGCAAATTCTGGACAATTGAACATACACATACTCTTCGGTAGTTACAAGCAGATCTTCTAGCAGCAAAACATTTCCATACACGGGACAATAAGATGCATTTGGCCATTGGGGTGATAGCTGGGGCCATTGGGTTTACGTATGTCACATTTAATGAAGGTGAGACAGTCCCGATTGAATACAAGTCCCACTTGTATTCGGCTGCTGAACAATGATTTGCACCAAAAGAGAACATTCTCACTGCTGTATAGATGGCTGTTATTAAAGAACGACCTCTTGCCCAGGGTAAACGCATTATTGTCGTTTCCCCTATTCCGGCCCTGGAGGCTGTTACAAAAGCTAGCGTCCCTAACGCAAAAGCACTACACCTGCGATGGATACAATGGGCTACGTCTCTAACAGCCACTGATGTAGATTACATTTTTGACCCAAAATTACAAACTCAAGAATTTCAGCAATATGAAGTTGAATATCAAGTTCCCGCTAACACATTGCCTATTGATCAATATCAAGTAATAATGTACACCGGAGACAGACCAGTGGGTCACACCAACATAACAAAATCTATGCTTAAGAGATAATATGATATCTTGAAGAGACCAAATGACGTATCACAATAAGTTTCACTAGAATGCTTGTTTGATCCTCTCTCTTCCTTAAATAAAGTTAACAATCACAAATCTGACCAGAAAATGCTATACACAAATGTAAAACTAACCAAGAAAAAAGTATGTCCATGCAAATAGAAATTTTAATACACAAAGAATATATCTTCTTATATACATGAACATATACATATATATACAAAACATAAGAAAAACAAATGAATAGCCATCAGCCGACACATGTTTCGTCCTGACTGGACTTCTTCAAGGCTTTGCTCACTTCTATGTCCGTTATACTCATATCACATCTACCACACTCTGTTTAAAAACCACAGTCAATCACATCTTATTCTTTCTTCGTAATCAATTTAAATACGGGACATTGCTAGTTTCATCTATTGGTGAGGCAACTATCCTCCCCTCTTTCTGATTCTTTTGTTTGCTTCCCAATCCCGTTTGCTAATAAATCTCGGCAAAACGTTGAGGGAAATCTGTGTCTCCTGTCAGTCTTCCGGCTTTTTTTCTCAAAATTCAATATGAGCCCCTCGCCGGCATTACTACATGCCGCGTTTATCTTCCAAAAAGAACTAATTTACAGCAATGACGGAGGGAAATTCCGTGCCTCCCGTCAGTCCTCCGGCTAAGTATTGAATTTTGGGAAAAAAAGCCGGAAGACTGACAGGAGGCACAGATTTCCCTCGACGTTTTGCCGAGATTTATTAGCAAACGGGATTGGGAAGCAAACAAAAGAATCAGAAAGAGGGGAGGATAGTTGCCTCACCAATAGATGAAACTAGCAATGTCCAGTGTTTAAATTGATTACGAAGAAAGAATAAGATGTGATTGACTGTGGTTTTTAAACAGAGTGTGGTAGATGTGATATGAGTATAACGGACATAGAAGTGAGCAAAGCCTTGAAGAAGTCCAGTCAGGACGAAACACGTGTCGGCTGATGGCTATTCATTTGTTTTTCTTATGTTTTGTATATATATGTATATGTTCATGTATATAAGAAGATATATTCTTTGTGTATTAAAATTTCTATTTGCATGGACATACTTTTTTCTTGGTTAGTTTTACATTTGTGTATAGCATTTTCTGGTCAGATTTGTGATTGTTAACTTTATTTAAGGAAGAGAGAGGATCAAACAAGCATTCTAGTGAAACTTATTGTGATACGTCATTTGGTCTCTTCAAGATATCATATTATCTCTTAAGCATAGATTTTGTTATGTTGGTGTGCCCCACTGGTCTGTCTCCTTATTACTAGAACGGGTTTATTTAAAAACCCGTTTTTACACATCAGGGCAGCGATGTGTTTCAGTGTATGAGCACCCACAAGTTTCTTCTTACTTAATTAGAATGTGCATTGATTTCAATTAATGAGTTGCCATTTGTTTTTGATTTAATAATGTACACTGATGGCTCTGCGCAACCGGCGGTGGGGACAAAACACCAATATTCTGCTGCATGTGCAGTAGTGAGCGGCCATATGGAGGGGGAGAAATTCTGCCCCCAACATACTTATACACAAACCTTAGGGGATTGTACGGAACAATTGGCTGAGCTGAAAGCTCTATTGATGGCATTAGAATATACAGATCCAACACAGTTCACACTGATTGTTTGTGATTCGTATTATTGTGTCCAGTCTTTTAATGAATACCTACATTTCTGGCGCTTGAATGGGTTCAGAGATTCAAAAGGCAACACCATAAAACACAGATTGCTGTGGGGGAAGGTAGCAGACCTGAAGGAGACGCTACCCAAAGTCCATGTTGTACATACTCTTGGACACCAGCGCGTTGGAATACACGTTGCTGGGAATACTTTGGCTGATGAAGCCGCAAAGTCGGCAGTGGCAGTTGCCACTGTGGCAGCAGTGACTCGTTCGAATTCCAAACCAGACACAGAGATTCTGGCTGCCATAAAAGCTATGGTTGATGGCATGCCCTATCCTAAAGGATTTCCTAATAAATATCAATACTGCATGGGAAGTATGCTCAACGCTGAGGTTAAAATACCTAGTGTAGGCATACGCGAGATCCACAATAAAGTTATAAGACCACAATTGATTAATGCAGCGCATGAGGGAGTGGCATCTGCACATGCTGGCGTGGCCGCCGCGATTTCACTATTCCAGGCCCGTTACTGGTGGCCTGGTCTCTATAAAGACACTAAGCAGTACGTCCTTTGTTGTGACATCTGTCAACAAATTAAAGTTTCAACAGCTAAGCGTCCGCAGCAGACACCCCTCTTAATATCGAACAGACCATTACAATGTGTGTACTTGGATTATTGCGGTCCACTCACACCGGATAGTGCATACAAATATATACTAGTCGCTGTTGATTCTTGCTCCAGATTTGTGTGGGTGTGGCCACAGCGCTCGGCTGACGCTTGAAATGTTATTAAAGATTTGCGTGTCATTGTCGGTACATATGCAGTTGCGGCATTCCATTCGGACCAGGGCCCTGCTTTTGCCTCAAGGGCATTCAGGGACACCATGGCTTCGTTGTGGGTCCAGCTCCAGTTCTCGTCTCCATTTCATCCTGAGGGAAATTCTGTTGTGGAGTGATTAAACCGCGATTTAAAGCAATCCTTAACAGCCAGAGTCTTAGGTACGGGTCGTAGTTCGCTAACCCACCTGTATGGAGTTCAGAGAGCACTGAATAACCTGCCTAGAAGGTCCCTGGGGGGTCGTACTTCATATGAGTGCCTGTTCGGAACACGAATATTTGTTCGGGATCTTGATGGTCCTGGTGTGGAGGCAGCGGAAACGCCTTTTGACATAAATGATTGTGTCACTGTTTTGCAGGAATTACAACAGTTCTGTGACGATAACTCTTCTGAAAGTGCTGCCTCCACAGGAATTAAGGATGTGCCAGTAACACCTACTGGTTGGATTCCCAGAGATGGGGATCTTGTGCGTGAAAAGGTCGCAGTGAAAAAAGAATTTGGCCCTTCTTATCGGGCACCAGTCCCTGTGTTGGGGATACACGGTACGAGAACTTTTATTTTACCACCGTTGCCAGTTGCCAAAGAAAATCGCTTTATTTCTATTGACAATGTCAAGTTAGAACATGTGGCCGATTCTGCACAGCAGACCAAGAGGAACGTCCAGTAGTTGCCGAATCCCTCTCACTACTGGGGAAGATGTTCCGCTTCAAGTTATTTATACCAACACTGTTGCCTCTCCGAGCTTGGGGAGGGTGGATGATGATCTCCCATTAGTTCCACTGACAACAAATAACTTAGAAACATTTGATCGAGTCACCTTGACTACTGACGTTGCGGATGGTGCTATCTACAGTGTACCACCGCGAGAAACACAAACTCCTCCATTGAATACGGCAACAACTTTTGCACAAACTGACTCTGGGTACTTTGCCAACAACAACGATGGTCTATCTGACTCGTTTGCCTCTTCGACCACTAACCCAGGTCCACGTAAGCTGATGTGTTGGCTTAAAGATACGTATTTTGTTTTTCCTTGGAACACATCTGTGGCTCCTATTGAATTTGTCAGCATTTTTTCTCTGGATAGGGTTTGTCATTACCTTTTTTCTGTTGATACATGGTCATTTTCTTCCTGGGAGATCAACGGTTGAACAGGTGGAGGAGGTGTTCAACCCACATTTTTCATCACATAAGGTTCGAAGAGACTTGTCCTTTGTGAACATTTCTGCATTGCCAATTCTAGATGGGATTGTGTGGGATAAAGTAATGTTTGATATATACGGTCCCACTGAGATAATTCAAATACCGTATGTCCTAAAGTTATCTATGAATGATATAGTAATACCAGGCATTGTATCTGATGATTGGGATGTAAAGACATGATGACTGAATTACAATATTATACTGTCTATGAAAATGAAATGTTTACCAGTTTAAAGACAATTATGGTGACATGTTTTGCTATAATTATTATGGGCACCATTTTATACATAAAGCAAGTAGTCCAAAAACGATATTTGACTATACGCAATGGGAGCATTGCCCAACTCCCCCGCAAGGGAGTTCCAAAACTTATTCTGACAAATTTACGGATTTTTCTGGGCATCATCAAATGAATGCTGAGTCATATTATTTTAAGTTAACTCCGTCTAAAGATAAGCAAATGTTGTTGACTAATACGAAATTCATATACTCAGATTCTTTTGTTTCCCGACTGTCGATTGAAGGTTATGAATCTTGGTCAAATAATGTTGATTTGAAAAGTGTTTGGGGAACAAAACATTGGCAGACAACGGGTAGAGAAACATTGTTTAGAGCATGTCTCATTCCCGTCCAAATGTTTTTTTAAAAATGAAACAGTACAACAGACTAGCTGTTTGGGCTTAGCAACGATTAGAGAATTGAACATGCCTAGAATACCTGTCCCTACAAAAATTAATAACTGGCAGAAATACATAAATGCCACTTTCAGTGAGCATACAGACTGGGTCCAGAATGGTACATTTAACACTTCATTGACACGTCCGGGCGGGTGGTTATTGTGGCCTATAGACACAAATGGGTGTCATCAATGTTTTGTCACCTCCTCGGGGGGTTTCAGGACGAGTTGGGCAGTCCCTCGCTATATATCACCAGAACATGCTAAAATTATTACTACATATAGTGTGGGAAATATGTGCCAACAATGGTTAAATCATTCTCACTAGATACAGTCAAGACACATCTCACTCTCCTGTCTAACAACACTGACTTGCAAGATTTTTTGTCAGGCCCGAAGACACCACGTAGGAAGCGTTTCTTGTACGAAGTGTACAATGAAATATGGAAACTTTCCCAACAGGAGGCTGCAGCCCGGTTAAGGCAGATAGATCAGGAAAATTTGAAAAAGGCATTAGCTGTTGTGGATAATGGAATTCACACCTTGTCCGACCGAATATATACGATTAACAACATTGTTTCTACTGCTATAGACATTATACAATCTGATATGTCTTCTTTATATCATGGACAAAGTCAGACCCGGTCTATTATGCAGTTGGGTTGGACGCTTCAGACATTGAAGGCGGGTCGCGTTCCGTGGCAGCACATCAGTGCTAGGGAGATATTTTTTCCTTTAATTTAACACGACAACAACAACTAATGGCTAAGAAGGAGGCGACTTATGTCATGCTCAACATTGGAAAGTTAGAAAGATTGCCTTTTACTGTGGCAGAAATACCGTCTGCAGAGTGGTTGATACACAGGGTTATTAATCTGCCTATTTCTACGTTACAATTCACTTCTTGCTTGAAACACGTTCCGGTAGGCAGATATGAGAAGTTGGGGGATATTTATAGCCATGAGGTGTGGGAGCTTCCCTCCTTGCACAAGTGTCTCAATGGCATGAAAGAGGTCTTTCTTAGCGGTAGTGAATGCTAGCCTTCAGTCAGCCATTCGTTGATTTGTAAGCAGCTGTCCTTGCATGGGGCATGTAATGCCTCGGTTGCGAACTTGGCTTGCTATCGGAAGGGAGTTCCGGTCCCCTTGATTAAACACACTTTCCAGGTGCTTTCAAACGGCAGCTACATCCTCCTTAATAGTGAAGACTGTTGTGGCATGCGGGCTGGAATAGTTTATGTTGTTTCGGTCACTAAGGTCGTTACTTGCTGTGGGAATGTGTTGTTTCCCCCCACTAAATTAAGAGAGGTAGCGGATATCTAGCCTCACATTGCTACTTCCAAGGTGAATTTCGACAAGTTAAGTAGACTAAAGGCTTTATTGTTTCAGAAGCATGTGGCCCTTACATCTGCACGCGAGACCTACGCACTTCAGGTGGCAAGGTCATCAGCAGAAATACAGTCCCTGTTAAATACCAACTTTCCGAGCCACTTTGGTGAACTCGTGGGACGTATATTTAATGCGTCCAGCACGGCTGGATTAGCACATTTTTTCAAAGCTGTTGGTGTTGGTTTCATTCACACCTTCTCTTCCATATTTGGTTTAATACCTTCGGCTATTCATTCAATTTTCGGAAGCATTTTTGGGGGATTTCCGAAACCTTTGGCTTTATTAGCCGGAATTTTGCTGTTGCTGTTGTTTTTCCGCAATGGCTGTCCCGCCACAACAAGGACGAATGTGGGCGCTCCCATCAGCGCAGCTGTGTCGTGAACGCATGATGCAGCACTTTGGAACAACACTCCTGGAAAATTTGGGGTGTGACTGGTCTCTGTCATTCAGACCAGTTTTGGCTTGTGTGCAGCCCGTGTTTCGATGCAGTTGGTGCTCTTTTGAACATGCACTAGACATCTGTCTGTCACAGCAACGCCCCCCAGTGGTTGATGCTGATCTGTTGATGTTCCCGATGACGGCTCATTCTCAGACATGCGTGCTGCGGATGCGTTTGCTCAGAGAAGCCGATTACGAGCTACCCTTCCTGGAGGAAGTTGATATTAACTCGTTCACAGGCTCTGTACGGGATGCCGCCTTGGTTGACACTGGGGCTTTGGAACACACCTGCTCCTTGATAGTCTTTGGCGTGGATTTGCCGGTTTTGTCATCTGCCGAAGTGGAGAACCTCCTGATTTCCATGACCACTGCTTAAATTGGATCTGGTCTAAATTAACACTGTCACATGAATTTGGCTCTTAGCCGCATGCTTATTTCTGAATTGAGGATTAATGTGCTTTGGTGTCCTCTTGACTTGTTGAAATTCTGTAGGGTTTTAGCTTAGGGCATTTTTAGCTTCAGCTTAAACCACTTTCTACCGACAAGGGGAGGGTGTAGTGTAGCCATTTTTAATGTAGCTTTCTGCATGTTTGCTTAAAGTATTAGGCCTCTGTGCACTTTGCTCTAGATGCATTTTATTTAGCCTCGCACTGTTATTATACAATAACCAGTTTCACGGTCTTATTTTATTTTCTTCTATCACACTGTTTAGCTTACTTCAGCACTGAAGTTCTCAAACAATACATTCCTGCTCACTCTGTGCTTCAGTCAAGGATACAGTCTGGTACATTGCCGATAGACGTGGTAGAAGTTTATTCTATGGGGTTCGTAGAAAGTACACATTCTTACGTAGGGACGTTTCTTAGAACACCGGCGTGTTAGTTATAAAAACACTTCCTAGTCCTGGTACACGTAAGAGGGAGATTCCGACCAGGAACCCACAACTAGACGCTGACTGCCCTGTTGCAGATGCTGATCCCGATCACAGGCCTTTGCTCAGGTATGAGGGTTGATGTCCTCCCGGGGGAACCTGAAAGGCAGGCTTAGAGCTTAACATGCTGTGCTCAAAATAGAACTTAGAAGAGAGAATATAATCTAGTTGCACTATGATAGCATTATTCTTATGTTTCACTCTCCTCGTTACTATTTCAATCCTACTGTGTTTTATGATTCTGGTTATTGCGGCTCATGCCTTGTTATCTAAAATGCAGTCGTTTTATTAAATCAATCTTTAAAACTTAAACTGCCTTTCTCATTCATATATGAGACCACACTGTGTATGAGAGAACTGGTTGGGATCTGAGTGACCACGACTTCCCTGGGAAGCACTAAGATGTCATGCGCTCGGCTGCCCAATTGTCTCTTTCCTTTGGGAGAGATAAGGCACTGCTAGTTAGCCAGAGCTCAACCCAGATTTGGGGTGAAAAGGGTCCTTCGCCATGGGTTAGACTTAGTCCCCCACACTGTGAACGATCTTGCAGCCCACAAATCCAGTAGTCTCATTAGGATAATGAGAGCCTGCCCAACAGGATTAGTGCTTCCTGGTACTTTTCTGTGTGAATGTGATCTGTCCAATGTCTTCTTCTTCTGATGTGTGTGTTGCCTCCTCTGTCCTTGGTGGTGGTGGTTGTGAAGGGGCAACACACACCTCCGTGTTAGAAGACGTCGAGTCTGACATCCCAGTCGCTGCTACCTGTGAAGGTCCTAAGGGCAGTACTGCTGCAAGGTGGATCTGCTGATTCTTAAGAATAGCAGCCACATGATGATGGTAGGAAGCCAGGTCGGCCCTGATGGGTTCAATGTTGCATTTGTGCACGCGTTGACAGGATTGCTATTGTAGGTGTTGGGTGAACTGTATTACAGCAGTGTTGATTTCCTTCAGGCTTTTTTGCTGTTCCTGCAAGATAGATGTTAGCGCTTGCATAGTTGCTGCCTGATCTGCAGATGACATCATGCACAAGCGCACCCCCTCAAGGCTGGCTGCCATAGTTTGCATCGCTACCCACACCTCCTTGGCCAGCTCCCGCTGTTCTCCAACTACAGTTCGCTCAAAGCTGGTGCCTGTGTCAGCTGTATTGGAGCTGGCAGGTCTTACAATTGGGGTGGTGGGTGATTCCTCTGTGTTGGCTGCTTGTTCTGTGCTCCTCCTTGTGACTGAAGGTGGGGTCTGGAGGGTTCCAAGGACCTCTTGGATGGTCTCCTGGGGAATGTTTGTCAGCTCATCATCCATGTCATTAGGGTATTCTGGGACAGGCATATCCGCAGGAGATCCATCTTCCTCTGCAATGAAACGGGGTACAATTAGTGTGTCTGTGTTGTGGCATTAGTGATGTGACATGCCTGCCTTGTGATGAATTCACATTGTGATCTTGTTTGGTGTTTATTGCTCCAGTCTTTCCAATGGGCATTCTCCCAGGCCTATGGCCCACCTGCATGTCACATGTATAGTATTAAGTTATTGGACTTCTCTGCATCATCTCCTCTAGTATAGTTTTAGGCCAAATAGTGAATTGCCGCCTTCTTGTCCTACTCAACCCTCCCCCTACTTCCATTCTAATGGTGAGGCCTTTCACTGGCTGTGGGTGTTCTGATGGCAATGGCAGCACACTTAACAATCTGGACCTGCCCCAGTCTCTTATCTTTCACATCCACTTAAATGTAGTTGACATGTAGCATATCCTATGCATAGCAATGTTATGGTACGATATGGATGTTGGCATTGGTAATGTGTACAGCTGATGTTGGGAATGTGTGGTACATTGGATTGCCCTGATAACCGTATCAGTGTCCTATTTCCTCCTCTGACTGTGCAGGTGTATTTCAGTGACCAGTTACATGTGTCCTCCCCCTCAATGCTGTTGTCTGAGCAGTATGACATTTGGGATGTTACATTGTGACCCAGGCACAGGATGGACCCTGACATATGCAGCATGGGTATGTCTTTAGTGCTCTGTAGCTCCTTTTGTTGTTGAGATTGGCTGATGTTTGCAACAACTATGGGCGTTGACATTTGACAGTACTGGGGCCTTTGTCTTTTTTCAGGGGATTGTTGAAGTTGTCATCCTCAACCCTCTAATTTAGGTGTGTATGATCCATGGGGAGTTTACTGCCATTGGCTACTTGAGCTGCACACAGAGCGGAGGTGGTAGTGGAAACTGTTGTCGCAGTTACATTCCAGTTGTCGGTATGGCTAGAGGTTGTTAATAGGAACCTAGTTAATGTAGGGGGATGGTGGCTGACGTGTGCCGGGATGTCAGTTTGATGTTGTGCCCTTCTCTCCTGACGTGGCTTTCCCTTTGCTCCATCGTTGGCATGGCAGCATGCCCCCAAGGGACTGTTGTTGGTGTAGTGTAATGGTGTGCCCCAGCATCTGTCTGTGCAGGCCATGCCCCCATGCCATCCCCCTTTACCCATGCCACTCCATGTATATGATGACTTCCATGCATTTTGTGGTCGGTATCCCCCCCTGCTCACTGTTGACATTAGTGCATTTTAATTCCCCATGCGACTTGCCCTGCATGTGCGTTGTCTCCTGGTGGTCTTCGCTGTCCTGTCCTTGAATCCCTGTGACGATCTCCTCAGGGATGCCTGCTGCGACCATCTCCTCCATGTGGTCCAGGGCCTTCTGGTGTGCTGGACTCCCACCTCCAGCCGGCAGTGCTGCCTTCCTGTTCCTGGCCATCTTTTCCTTGGTCCTGCGCTTGCAGTCATGCCAGCGTTTCTTGCACTCAATGACTGTTCTGCGTACTTCTGATACACTATTGATCTTGTCGACAATTTGTTGACATATAGCCTCTCTCCTACTAATTGGCAATTTAGAGGTGACAAACAGTTGGTGCTGGTGTTCTGTCACCTCTTTAACCAGAATTTCCTGATCCTCTTTTCTTCTTAAAAGTGTCCTGGTTCTTGTGTGGGTCCTCCTGGCTGGTTCCTGGTCTGTTGTCATCTTCCTGGGGTCTGTAGAGGCATCTGGGATCCATTTTGGCTCTCCACTGCTGAAATGACAGTGTTCGTTGGTTTTTTTGATGCTATTGAGTCAAAAAACACCACATATCCGGTTAGCGGGTCGTAAATCGACCCACAGTCATTTCCGCCGCGTTAACGTTGTTTTGCTTTACGATTTGATGCTGCGGTGTGAGTCAAAATAAATGACTCACACCTGTGGTTTGCGCTGCTGTGCGTCAAAGTATAAATTTGATGCCCGGACGGCACACCCAAATGGCGTTAGCCAGCGGTATTTGTTTTTACGCAAAACTGCGCCGGCGCTGTTTTATGTCAAAAAGTATAAATATGGACCTTTATCACTGGTTAGCAGTGGTAAAGTGCACAGAGTCCTACAACCAACAACAATGGGATCAGCAAAAATGGAGGGGGAAGGCAAAATGTGTGGGGGAAGACCACCCTAAAGCTGACAGGTCTATCAATATTTAACTAAAATTTTGAAAGTCAATGCAGCTCCTTGACTGGTACTGCCAACTTTAAACCTTGGCAGAGATTAAAAGTAGATTCAGAGGTGTTTCCATTGCCAGTATTTCCACCATCCAGGGGACACTACAAAGAATGGTTATACAATGAAACTTCTCCATTGCCGTTGTCCGTGGTTCTTCCAGACATATTATATTTTTATTTAACTGCCCACAGATAGAATTTAAAAAACCCAATGAGTGACTGCATGTGTATTTGATCATAGCTTGGATACTGCTAGTTAATGTTGTAAAGAGCAGTTTCTAATGGTACATTCTTATTAATTTTCAGAATTATGTGTATATGGATTTCACATGACTTGTATTAAGTTCTACCTTTCAGCTCATATCTCCATATACCGAGTGTAAGCCTTTGCTCTGTATTTTTGGGATTGAGTTAATGTGTTACTCTCTCTCTCATCATGCAAGAAACCTTCTCATACAAAACATAGATCTAGAAGCTGATAAGAAAATGATATATTTTTCATGAATGTCTTTCTAGTTTCCTTTTTGATGTTTCAAAGAAAGGATGAAGTCTCCTAAGAGTTGCCGTGGCACCATGCACGTAATTCAGAAAAAAGGAACAACATCATGGTAAAATCATTTAGTAGGGCAATGAACATGAAAAAAACAGGCAACAGAAAATGTGTGATATATTCTTCTTTGACAAAGCCTTATATATTTCCATTTTGGATTGAAATTTTCTGACAATAAAAACTGGAAGAGTGATTATCTCTTTTTTGTGCAGAACATTCCAGGCTGCACTGGCAACTGGAATGCCAATGCTGTCTGGGAAGAGTGGGAGCAATATTCTTACCATGCCTCGACCATGGCGACCAAAGATATTGTGGCTTACCTCCAGTGATCACACCTCTGCTTCAGGTGAGTCTTGTTCCCAGGTGCAGAAGTCATATAGCAGCAAGCTCACACTTCGAGGAGTGAGAGAAGATTTCTGTTCCTTTATATCCATAGGAAAATGTGGACATTTACATTTTTTGTAAGAAGATGTTAAGTTGCATATCCTTTTGAATGGTTAGAGCAGAACAGATATGCAAATACTACGGAATGTAGTCTGATCAGAACAGTCCCTCTGACACTCACACATAACTGACAGCTGTATTACAATGGATATGCACTAACATCTTCAGACCCAAATAATCAGCTAGCTTGGTACTATCCTCTCAGTGTAGTCTTGGGCTCATGAGAAATGTGAGGACTTATGTTTAAGATTTTGTCTGTTTTCACTTTTGGCAGGGCCACATAGTTACAATTCAGTATTCACACTAACATAAGGATGTCAGAGAAAATGCATCTATTCAAGAGACAACCCATTTCCAGATAGTTTTTCTGGCATTTTGACTCAGGGGGGACAGAGATTGTCTTCAGTCTCTTGGTGCATGTTTTCTGACTCCTAAACATGAGGCAACATTTGGTAAAACTGATTGCTTTTATACATTTTAAGTTAGGCCACAGTATGTTAGCACAGGTAACATTAAATCTGAATGCCAGATGTAGATAGCAGTGTACACTTACACCACTTAAACCATCCACATGTATTAGTAGAAAAGTATGGCTTTGGGCCTACCATTGTGGACTGGTTGGCAGCAGTTCTAACACAGTGCAGTCAAACGTGTCAAAGGAAACAGTTTTGGTATGTTGGAAAATATACTTTCATACCTTGACTAAGAAACTCTAAGTGTACTTTGACTGTCAACACTGGATGCTTAACGATAAAGGTGGATACTTACAGCCAGATGTACGTAGCTTTTTCTCTGGTCACAAACGGCCCGATTCTCAGAATCGGGCCATTTACGACAAGAAGAAAGCATTTGATGATGCACAACCCCAATTTTGCGATTCAGTGGTCTCTTTACCAAATCACAAATAGGGTTTGCGAGTTGCAATTAGGAAGGGATGTTCCCTTCCTAAATGCGAGTTGCAGTGTGATGTGTGATTGTTTTGTGACCATGAATGCAATCATAAAACAATCGCAGTTGGCACAAATTTCAAAGCACCAATAGTCCCAAGGACCACTGCCTGATCTGAAAAAATGAAAAGAAAACTTTTCATTTATGTGTTTGAAATGCATCCCTTTTTCCTTTGAGGAAAATGGGCTGCATTAAAAAAACTGCTTTATTTAAAAGCAGTCACAGGCATGGTGGTCTGCTGTTCCCAGCAGGCCACAAATGCTGTGAGTGCAGCTATTCCTAATGGGGTCGCAAATTGTGACCTACTTCATTAATATTATGTGACCCCATTGATAATAGCAAACAGTGTACAGTACACTGTTCTACAGTACGTATGGTTTTGCAACTTGCAATTTGCGACTCACAAATGAGTCACAAATTGCGAGTCACAAAACTCTGGGTTGTATATCTGGCCCCAAGTCCTTAGAGTGACTAGCTCCAAAATGTTAATAACTATTATAGTTTTCCTGTGGAGAAGCATACATATAATTAAAAGATCATTTTGCAAAAGAACTGTGAGGAAAGGCTCGAAATTATTTCAAAGCCAATTTTAATATTTTATCAAAAATGTGGGGTCTCATTATGAGGATGGTGGTCTTTAGACCCCCAGCCTTGCAGTGGCAGTTGGACCGTCGCACTCCAGGTGGTCCGTCCGGCACATTATGACCCTGGTGGTCGTACCGCGAGGAGACCGACGTCCCCACAGGAACATGGTTCCTGCTGGCATGGCAGCAGTTGGAGTTGTGATCAGCAACTGCAGCGCTGAGTTCAGCACTGCCACGCTGATCAGGAGTCCAGTTTCCTCCAGCCTTTCCATGGTGGAGACCCCGCCATCGAAAGGCTAGTGGACACACACTGCTGGGGGCCACAGGTGGCCAGTAGATCACACAAGACGAGGGCATGGGCAGTGCTGGGGCCCCCCCTTGCCCAGTACCCTCAGAATGTGAACTGTCTGCTTTGTAGACAATGTAAATTCCTCGGGTGCCAGAGGCCCCCTCTGTGTGATGGCACTGGTTGCAGCTCCATGTGGAGCCAAGGCCAGTGGCGCTGCACTGTTTCCACTGAGCTGACTGCAGGAAATCTACAAATATGTGGTTTCCACCAGTCAGCCCAGTGGAAACATTATAATGGGCCCGGGGGGAGACCGCCAGCTCTGCAGCGGTCTCCTCCCTGCCTGTTTGGTGGTCAGCTCGTCCGACAGTGAAACTCAAAATGAGACCCTTATTTCAGAACACTGATCTTTTATGAACTTATTATGAGTTAACTTTGTAAAATGCATTTTGTACTGCCTTACATTGTCATCAGCAGTTGATGGAGTTTGGCAGTAATTAGTATCTGCTTTTATGGAGCAGGAAGTCTGGGAGAAGTAGTACTATTCACCTATCCTGATATGCGGCAGTTGGGATTGAACAGTAACACAGATGACATCTAATAGGACCGTGCTAGACCTGGGCCTTTTCACATGCTGAAGGACATCTTAGTACAAAGGATCACTCTCAGACTTCTTTCTCTTCTTTTAGTTGGGAAAATATTTTTCAACATTGGAGAAAGGGTTCTTGTTAGAACAGGGTCTGTGAGGAGTTTGGTAGCAGAGGACATTGAAGGTTTTGGCCTGCATTTGAAAAAGAAGGCTTCTGTGACACTACCAAGGCATGAATATATGAACTAGTGAAAATGGATGGTAGTCTGAAGGTAGGTGTGCTATAGACACTTGAGCATGGTTTATCACCATTCATCATCTAATGGATATGGCAGAAGTGGCCTCCCATGCCCAGTTCAAATGCCCTTTCTATTTGTTTTCAAAGGATAAATGGCACACACATATAAACACAAACTATGTTTGCAATAGAAAACAAGGAATTGTAGATAAAAGCTACGGTGGTGTTCAAAATCTCCTCCTCAGGGATCAAGAAATTAAATGGCTAAAATCCAACCTTGTAATGAGTTGGTTGCAATTAAACAAGAGAAAAAAAGCCTGGGTTGAACTACATGAATCTAGTTCTGGACTAAAGTGACCATAGTATTACTTACAGAAAAGAAAACATAAACATCATTGAATTATATGGAATGTCCTCAATAACTTTTACTTAGGATGTAAAATTAGATTAGGACTACACAATCATACAGGAAGTAAGTATAACATTGAAGGATATAAGAAAAGCAAGCTCTAGCTCCCAGGAACCCACAAGAAAAATCCTGAAAGACATACTACTAAGAGCCCCCGAACATATAACAGGGCAATTACCCCCTACCCCCACTTTACAGTGTTTAATTGCATGAACTAAAAAAGCCACCAGTGATACTCCACCTGCCCTTAGAATATACCAAGACATACGCATGCCAGAACATTTCACAATTACACAAATTGAGGAACCTTTACTTTTACATGACACTCTAAATATTGAGAAACAAATCCTAATATTCTCTACAAAAAACAATTTAATGAAACATAGCCAATGTCAAACTCGAATGATGGATGGGACCTTAAAAATGTGTCCCAAACCACTCACTCAGATATATACCATACATGGTGAACATTAAAACACAAATATCCCTTTTATATATGCCCTACTACCACATAAAAAGACAGCCTGACCGCCTGAAAAGTAATCACAGACTATGATCAAGCCATGATTCAAACCATTCTAAAAATATATCCCCACACAGCCATACAAGGCTGTTACTATCATTTCAATCAAAGTATATGGAGACATCTCAAAAAATGTTCACTAAGGGCCTAATTACGGTGGTTGTCAGGCTGCCACAGTTGTGGCAGTCCGACTGCCACATCACAAGGTTGGAGGGCAGCCCCGCCAAACTACCGCCATCTCTGCAGGGATCGGAGATCCCGACGGGCTGACGGCAGTGCAGGTTGGAATCAGCCAGGGCACCGCTGAACTCAGTGTCGCCCTGCTGATTGCAACCTGGTTCTCCGCCAGCCAACTGCCATGAAAAGTCTGGTGGAAAACAGGTGCAGGGAGCCACAGGGGGACCCTGCCCATGCCTTCCCAGCACCCATCCCCGACCACCACCCTCGTAATGCTCACTGTCTGCTGTGCAGATAGTGCTCATTACGAGGGTGCTGGTGCTCCTTGTAGGTGGCAGCATTGCCGCAGGCTTGATTATGAGCCGATGACAATGTTGCTGCCATTTAACCACTGTGCTGGTTTCCACCAGTCAACCCAGTGGAAATGTCCTGCGTTGTGGGGATGATTGTTTTTTTGCAGGAAGGGGCACTTTCCTGCACCATAACAATCAATGGAGGTGATTTTCTCCTTCAATGTGTGCTGCAGAATGCAGAAAATATTTGGGGAGAAATAATGGTATTTCTCCCCATTGCACAACTCTCACGCCACCCCTGGGAAGAGGCATAGGCTTTTGATGCAGTCCCAGGTTTACAAAACCTTGTGAATTTGGGAATGCGTCAAAATCCATGTATTTTACATGGGAACATCCATGCAACACTCATGGAAACACTTTGTTGGTGCAAAGTAAGGCAACACAACGACATGCGCTACGCTGCCTTTCTCCATATCTACAAGACCTTGGGCTAGATGTACGAAAAAATGGGTTTGCGACTCGCAATTTGCAAGTCGCAAACCCGGATGCTGGATGGTGTCCCTGACACCATCTGCGAATCGGAAGGGGGTCGCAAAGACCCACCTCATTAATATTAATGAGGTGGGTCGCAATTTGCGACCCCTTTCCGATTTGCAGCACTCACAGGGATGGTGGCCTGCTGGAGACAGCAGACCACCATGTCTGTGACTGCTTGCTAATAAAGCTTTTTTTTTTTTTTTTTTGCAGCCCGTTTTCTTTAAAAGAAAACGAGTTGCAATACACATGAAAAAATGATGAAACGTTTTTGTTTCATTTTTTCAGAGCCATTCACAAAGGGGAAGGGGTCCCATGGGGGCCCCTTCCCTTTTGCGAATAGGTTGGCACCCATTTGAAATGGGTGCTAACTGCGAATTGCAATGCGAATCTCAAATAGGAAGGGGAACACCCCTTCCTATTTGTGAGTCGCATTCCCATTTTCCGACTCGCAAAATGGGAATGAGCATTGCGATGTGCGTTTTGCATGGCGCAAACAGCAAATTTAGCTGTTTGCACCATGCAAAACGCGTTCTACATCTGGCCCCATGTGAAGCCACACAACGTGGCTTTGCGTGGCCTTGGAGATATGGGTGTGCAGTTTGCGCTGCTGGTGTGTCACAACAAGTGACACATAGGTGGCACAGGCCTCTTGGAAATATGGGCCCTAGTCTCCTAACGGACTATTTGAAAGACACTTGGTGGGCAGACTGTACCGCTCCGGACACCCAGATGCAAATTACTTGGTGAAATGTCTAGGACAGCACTTTGGCACGTGAAGCCTAACAAACTACCCTAGTCGAAGAATGGCACAATGCCTTCTAATCCACACTAGGCAGAACTCAACCTATACTATGCACATTTATAGAAACATTACAAAAGGAGCAAAGCTACCATGAAGTATGAATAGAGCAATCTGTTCTCTAAATGGGCCCTAAACGTAGTAAACAAACAAAATCATGTACGAAAGGCTATAATTTTAAGTTAAACCGTTAATCAAAAACAAACAAGTAGATTACTTAGAAATCATAGCATAAAGCATATTATAAAATAAATGTTGACCTATCCAAGCCCCCAAACACTAGGACAAACTCTAAACCAATGTACCAAATCTTTCTTTTTTTAAATAATAAATATCATATTTTAGTCAAACAATTATTTAAAATCACAATGTTACTAAGACTGATTTAATAAATGTATTATGTAAAAAAAAAGTAACCATTGCCATCCAAAAGAGTTACAAGCAAACTCAATCCATCACATAAAATAATTACAACATATAATCCAAACATTTCCACACAACAATCACATACATTTGATATAAACAAAATACTATCACAGTTCCCACCCAAATGAAATAAAACATATTGCTCTGTAGCTGCAGATGTTTCTCTGCCTCCACATAATAAAATGTAGTAATCCACAAAAAATTTGATGAATTAATCCAAACCCCTCCCCAAAAATGCAAACATATAGCGAATCCAATTGAAATCCCTCAAAGCAATCCAAAGTATCTAGATTCCATGGAAAACCTGAAAAAGAGTTTTTTTAAAAGATCCACTGCAGGAAACCCCAAAGACAGGAATCCAAATTAGAATATTTTGGTTTATTATAATAAAACTGATTTCCTTTAAAAAAATGTAAACTCCAAATGCCCGTAGAACACGTTCATAGAGAAAAACATGTAAAGTAACTTGAAAAAAACACCCACAAAACACATCACATTCAAAAAAATACATTTAACATAAACAGTTAATCATCAGGCTAGAACTAAACCCACACAATGAAATGTAGCACAGTGATACATTACTAAAACAATGTACAAAATGCAAACCAACAAACTAGCGAAAAACACTAAGAGCAATACATCTAAAGTTATACAAAATATCGATAAACAACATTATAATTAACTTTTAAACCTCTTTCCTAAATCTCTCCTACCATCAAAACCCTTAAAAATCCTTAAAAAATGTCTTTCAAGTTCCGACAAAGAGCAGCAACTTACAACAACATTAACGGAGTGAAATTTTCTTTATCCACTCCAATCTAAACCAATTTAGGAAAGCTGTTGGAGACTAAATGAGTGACATTTACTATTCCCAGTCCAATCTAAACCAATTTGGGGAAGGTGTTGGACACTAAAGGGGTGACATTAAGGGGTCATTATGAGTTTGGTGATGTCATGACCGTCATGTTGGCGGTGGCGGTCTTACTGCCAACAGGTTGGGGTAGAAGACTGCTAAATTATGACCACAGTGGTATTCCCAACAGCATATAGCCAATCCACTGCCGGCACCACCAGTGCGGTCAAGCCGCCAAGGACGATGGTAGCCACCTGCAGGACAGATTATGAGGCTGTACACCGCCAAGGTTTCTGCAGCAGTTGCACCACCATGGAAACCATGGCAGAAACCAACTCAATAAAAGGAGACACTCACATTCAGGAACACATACCCATTTAGAGCCGCCATGGAACCTGAACTACATGTCTTCCTGCTGCTCCTGGTCCCCCAACGACTCCGGAACTAGCAACGATGACAGCAACAGCAACCATGAGTACACACACTTGCTGTCACTGCTGCAAAATGCCAATGTAACTACACACACATAATATACACATAGGGAACAGATGGCGAGGGCGACACACACACATAAACTCACACTGACACACCCTCACACACACAGCGACATACACACGTGCACATACATAGTGCACACACTACAGCCATCTCTCTCACACACACACAATTCAAAAACAGACACCAGCCCTCAGATACACAGCACAGGCACAGTCACACACAACACAAATGACACAACACCACAACCGCAACACCTCAAAAGCACCTTTAAGCATCCACAATACACAACTCCACTGGACAAATCATACAAACAACACAATGTAACAACACCAGAGAACTAACACACACAATCACAAATGTATACAACAAGGCATAAGTCATACCCCGCAAACACACATCACAACAGACCTGAAATGCCAATCACCACAGACACTCACGCACACAGTCCAAATACACAAAGGCACACAACACTGCAAATAACAGATATCAACACAATCACAACACACAATATCAACATAAATACATTTCCCCAACTTATACATGGCCATTACACAATACACACCTGTTAGACTTGGCATCCTTGGTGTGGTCTCTCCTAATGTTTTTCCTCTGTTTCCCAGGTTGTTGATGTGTGCTGGACTCTGTTTTTGCTGTGTGTGTTACTCTGGGCCCTCTACCACTGCTATCCAGTGCTACAGCGCAAGTGCTCCTATGTAAAATGTATGTGTAATTGACATTCCATTGTTGACATTTTTGATTTGCTAGTGACTCCCTGGTACAGTGCACTAGAGGTGCACAGGGCCTGTAAATCAAATGCTATTAGTGGGCCTACAGCACTGGTTGTGCCACTCACATAAGTAGCCCTTTAAACATGGCTAGGACCTGCCAATGCAGTATCTGTGTGTGCAGTTTTAAACTGCCAATTCATCTTGGCAAGAGTACCCACTTCCCAGGCCTAAACCATCCCTTTTTATACATGTAAGGCACCACTAAGGTAGGCCCTAGGTAGTCCCATTAGCAGGGTGCAGTGTATGTAAAAGGTGGGACATGTACTTATGTTTTTTACATGTTCTAACAGTGAAATATTCCCAAATACGTTTTCACTTTTGCAAGGCCAGTCTCTCTCATAGGTTAACATGGGGGCTGACTTTAAATATTATCAAAGTGAAGATTCCCTTATGGAGCAGATAGTAATATGGAGTTTAGGGTCTCTGAACTCACAATTTAAAAATACATCGTTTAGTAAAGTTTGTTTTTAGATTCTGTGTTTAAAAATGCCACTTTTAGAAAGTAGGCATTTTCTTGCTTAAACCATTCTGTGACTCTGCTTGCATTCCCTGTCTGGGTCAGTTTGACAGTTGGGCTGTTTGCACTTGTCCTCTAGACAGTGACACAAAAGGAGCTGGGGTATAGCCTACATATCCTTATGGGCCACCAGGGCTGAGGGGAGGGGAGGAGTGGTCACTTACATCTGAAAGGGCTCGGCCTGCCCTCACACAATAAAATCTCCAACCCCCTGGTGTGTGTCAGGGACCTGGCCTGGGAAGTTAGGATCTTGAAAACAAAAGAGACTTCTTTTTTAAATAGGCCTATTTTAAAGGCAGAAAGGGGCATAAGAAGAGCACCCAAAATGCCTGAAAATCAGATCACTTCAGGATTCGAGAGGAACCTCTGCCAAGGAGAAGAGCTGAAGAGCTGAGGAGTGCTGCCCCTGCCTGTGATTGTGCTTTGTTGGGCAATCCTGCAGTTGCTGCTTCTTCCTGTGAAAATCCACACACAGACTGTTGTGCGGGGAAGTTTTTGAAGCACCTTCCGTGACGCAGCTGATAAACAATGCACCACCGGCTTCGTAGCTGAAATCAACGCTCCACCTGTATCACGGTTGGAAGATCGACGCAACATGACTGGAGAAACGATGCGCAATACCCATTAACATGGGCTGATAACAAAGCAAACTCCACTCAGCGTGATTTCTTGATACAGTGCGACTGGATTTTCCACACATCGTCCCTGGGCATCAAAGTCACTCCGGCTCTGCGCGGATCCGACGTGCCCCATCTGGAAATCAACAGATTGCTTTCTTGCGACAGAAAAATGACACATCACAGACTCGATCTGAGAAGGAAATGATGCACAGCCTCACTTGCCAGTAAGGAATCGACGCATCGCTACCCTTTTCCAACACATGCTCACCGGTGTTTTTGACGCTAACAAGGTAAACAACAACATTCTTAAAGGTTTCTCAGGAGATTCTTTTGAAAATTCATAACTTGATTTGTGTATGTTGGATTTTGTCATTCTTATCTTGTTTTGTTTAGATAAATATTGCCTATTTTTTCTAAACCTGTGTTGTGTCATTTTGTAATGTTTTCACTGAGTGACTGTGTGTGTTGGTACAAATACTTTACACATTGCTTCTGAAGTTAAGCCTGCCTGCTCATGCCAAGGTACCAAGGGAGTGAGCGGGCGTTAACTGAGGGTGATTTTCCTTTACCCTGACTAGAGTGAGGATCCTTGCTTGGACAGGGGGTGACCTGACTGCCAACCAAAGACCCCATTCTAACAACACTCATAACTGGGAGAAAAATGCAATGCACACAACCACACATGCTGGCCAGACACAACTGGTAGCACAACCACCACAAACACAAAGTTTACACACACAAACAAAGGCAGCCAAGACCAAAACAGCCCTAAGAAAGGAAAGGCAAGATAAAGATGTAAATTTCGAACAAACAACTTGTTGGCCAAGATATATGTAAATAAGTAAATACATAAATATATATATATATATATATATATATATATATATATATATACACATAATTATGTACACAGATTAAAGCCATAGGCCAGTCCAAACACATATGTGCAACATGCACATATGGCACTTCCAAGTGCCCCAACTTGAGTCCTGACAGCCATGTAACCTCCACAGGTAGGGGCATCAAGGGGACAGGCACCTCAGGAATTAGAGAGGGAGTTGGGGGGGTTTGGGTTTAGGTTTGGAAGGGGAATCTTTAGGCTTGGGAGGAGGGGTTTAGGTCGAGGCTTGGGGAGGGTTGGGAACTCTTGGGAGGGGTCGACTTCTTGGCAGGAGAGGAGCATGAATGCTTGCAGGGGGCAGGGGAGGTCTTGGAGGTGGAAGGGCTGGACTTGGGGAGGGACACAGAGCGTTTGGGGTTCAGACCGGGTGGGAGAAGAGTAGGGAAAAGGTTCAACTCAGAGAGGAAAGATTTCTTAGACAAACTGGGACAGTCATTACAAAAGGGTTTGGTAGTGGAGGGAGAGAGAGTGATTGTAAGAGGTGTTTTGGTGGATGTCTTGGGTACATGTGTGTGCAAGGTATGCTTTTGGGTACTGGGTGTCTGTTGAGTAGGTGGGTGTGGGTGTTTGTGTCTCCGGATGAGGGGGTGGAGGTGCTGGGAGATGGCATGTTAGATGGGTGTCTGTCTGTTGGGGTGGTGACTGCAGGCATGGTAGATGTGCTGAATGTAGGTGTGTCTGTGGCTGTGTTGTATACAGATGTGTTGACTGGGGTGGATGTCTGAGGGTCTGCTATTATGCTGACTGTGGGTAGGATAGGAGTTGTGGCTGGATCGGTGAATGTTGGTGTGGTGTCTGCAGGTGTGTCCTGTGTTGTTTCTGTGATGTCGGGGGTCGTGGTAGAGTCAGTGCAGGTAGTGATGGTTGGTGTGTCCGCAGGTGCGTGTTAATAGTGTGCATGCGTGTAGTGGGTCTTGTGGTGCTTGTGTTTGTCAGCAATACCCTTGGACCCAACATCTGCCTCCAACATCTGCCCTCAAGTAATCATTGTGATATGATGTAAGCAGCTCATACCATATGTTGAACTTGTATTGGCAGCCCATTGGTACTTATAGCATGGACATTGCACATTGGCATAGGGTAGGACAGCCTAATCACTTACCTCCCCTAAAACAAGGGCATTGGGATAATAGTGAATCACCTACAGTTCAATGGCATAAAAATGCATGATAAAGCCAAATATTAACAATCAGACAGCCATAGCTAGATGTCCCTCTGTTACAACCTTCACATACCCCATAGCATGAATATGAAGGGACAATGGGGACATCTCCACAAACCCATATGTACAATCCTATACTGGCATATCTGTTGACGGATTGAGATGCCAGCCTCACATGGAGTCAATAGCTGTACCAAGACAAAAGGTAACTAGGCCCTGTACCAAAGATGTCTGGAACGGAGTAGCAAATATATGTGATCTACACAGATGGGAGTGGTCTGACACCTAAGAGTTACATATTCACATATTCAGATGTATGGACCTTGAAATACTAGATGGGTAGGATGAAATAGCAGCTTACATACATACATATGGCTGGGTAGAGTCACATGGGGCAATGTCAATTGTGCATCTCCACATGCAGTCATAGATATACCTTGACACAGGTGATCTAAAAGTATACATGGTTAACCTTCAGGCCAGATCTCCATCTATTAGTTAGGCAATTTGAGTACTATATATTCCCACTAGTCTACATACATATAGCACCTACTACATTGTCACGCCTGCTAAAGTGTGACAGCAAACACCATAGTACCAGAGCAAGTACAAAGATACGGTCAGTACTTACCCCCTTGCGGCTGCTGTGCTGCCCTCAAATGCCCATCCACTTCAGGGTAGGTTACTACCAAAAAGCAGGCCATTGGCGGTGTCAGGGTCTGATGGGCACCCCTCCATCATCAGGAGGACATCCCCAGCTGGGCCTGAGTGGTCTTCCAGGACCAGCGTCCCAGGTCCTCCCACCGCCATCTACAATGGGTGCTCCACCAGCTGTGGACCCCCAGGATCCACACTTGCTTGGCGATGGCACACCAAATCCCCTTTTTCGGATGGGCGTTGACCTGCATGGATGACACAGACAAGAGGAGAAAGTAATGTACACATGCACCATACAAAAAGGAGTGGTCAGTACACATCAGTCACAGCAAGAAGGCACACATACCCATGCTCTCTGCTCACACAGCTTCACTTTCTGCCATCTACATCCATCTACACCCTCACAAGTTCACATGCCCAATGCAACATCACACACAATACCTATCACACATGGCTAGGGCATTGGACTCACCTGTTCCTCTGGTGCCCCATATAGCAGTCCATATAGGGGAAGGCCCTCCTCCACTAGCCTCTCAAGCTCTTCCAGGGTGAATGCAGGGGTCCTATCACCTCAGGACGTGGCATGATGGCTCCCAGAGGCAGTACAAAGCAGCTCACATTGTGGAGGTCTTGTTGGCAACAGTGTCAGGAGTCAAGTGAGCAATACTGCAGAAAATAGTGTTCACAGCTGCCACGTGCAGAACCCTCACCGCCGGCAGTCATGGCCATTGGCCCAAGTCAGCCAAAGGCAGCAAAGTTAACTAATGGCAATTTACACAGCGGTAGTGACCGCCTACCACCATATCGACTTCTGCCAGTGGACTTAGGTTACTTCCAACTGTCCACTAGAGTAGGTCAGGTACCTGCCATTATGGGCACATGTCATCAGTGGATGTGGTTACTTATCTGCGTCAATCACTTACTACCCCAAAATGTTGTGTGTACGTATGAAGTGCCATTATGGTTGTGCAACATATTGTGCCAATATTTACAAAATTATGCATTGAGGAAGTATAGATGGTGAGAACTAAGCAAAGCTACTTTGAGGTACATAGGCCACGGGTAGATATTGTAGAATCCAACACATATGTGCGAACAGTGCATGACAGCTAAGTCTTACACACATGTACATCAACATTAGTATCATATGCACAATCCCATTTACATGTTAGCCAACGTGCAGCAATGAGGGTGAATTATGTACATATCTATGGGCTGTACTGTATATGTCAGAAGTGCTATGCATTCTCTACAGATGTTTGGTGTCAGGTGGTATACAATGTGTCAATGATGTGTGTATACTGCATAACTCACTGTATATTGTCTTCCTTCAACATAGTTATCCTGCCATGAGGAGAGTGAGACAACCACAAAAGTACCGTCCACTAGTAGACCTGGAAATCACAGAAGAAAGGCATGTCATCCAGACATAGGCCCTCATTCTGACCTTGGCGGTCGGCGGAGAGGCGGCGGTCGGACCGCGAACAGACCGGCGGTATAAAAAATGGCATTCTGACCGCGGCGGTCACCGCCGCGACCGACCGCCACTTCCCCACTCCGACAGCCACGGCGGTCATGACCGACGGGCTGGAGTCTGCGCACTCCGGTCCGGCGGTCGACCCAAGACCGCCAACGGTATCATGACCCTGCTTACCGCCGCGGTTTCTGGCGGTCGGGAACCGCCATGCGAACCATGGCGGTAGGCACGATCGCGGCCAGGGAATTCCTTCCCTGGCACTGATAGGGGTCTCCCCCACCCTCCACTGCCCCCCCGAGTCCTCCTCCCACACCCTCCACCCCCCTGCCACCCTCCAGAGGTGGTACGAACCCCCTCCCCACCCCCACCCCGACATGCACATACACGCACCCCGACATGCACATACCCCCAACATGCACATATACACACCCCCTACACACACACATACACAACGAGGACACATACCCGCACACATACATGCCGACATGCGCACCCGCCGAACTACACACATTGCCCATAGGCACAGCAGCACTCCCCGCCCGCATGCACGCACTCACACACCCCCTCTACACACTCACACGCACACCCCCATGCACGCACACATCACACAACACCCCCCCCGCCCCCTCCCCTCACGGACGATCAACTTACCTTGTGCGTTGGTCCTCCGGGAGGTGACAGGAGCCATGGGGAGGTGACCGCCAACAGAAGACCGCCAACAGAAGACCGCCACACAGAAATGTGGGTCGTAATTCTGTGGGCGGTGTTCTGCTGGCGTGGCGGTGGAGGTTGACCAGTCTCCACTTTCCCGCCGACCGCCAGTGTGGCTGCTGGCGGTTTTCCGGCGGAACGCTCCCAGCGGTCAGAATGCGCACATCGGCATACCGCCGCGGTCGGCGGTCTTCACCGCGGCGGTAACTCGGCGGTCTTGCGAAAAGACCGCCAAGGTCAGAATGACCCCCATATTGTCTGAATCGTCATACCATCATGGATCTTTGTACTCAGGTGGGGCCAGATTCGCAATCTCTATGGCATACCTCCTACTGTTCCAGTCTTGTCAGTGCTACACTTCCTGGCCACAGGGTGCTTTCAGAATTCTCTCACCTTAACAGCAGGGATGTCTCAGCCCATGTTCAGTTCGGTGTTGAACGATGTTCTATGTGCATTGTTGAAACACCTGGACAGGTACATCAGGTTTCCCCAAAAAGCTGATTTGGCCTGTGTGTCGGCAAACTTTTATGAGATGGGGCACTGTCCTCATGTGGTAGGAGCCATTGATGGCACCCATGTAGCCCTGGTCCCTCCCGGTGGCAATGAACAGGTGTATAGGAACAGCAAGAACTACCTCTCAATCAACGTACAGGTGGTGTGTCTAGCAGACCAGTACATCTCACAAGTCACAGCCAAGTTTCCAGGATCTGTACATGATTCCTACATCATGCGATACAGCAATGTCCCACATCTGATGGTACGACTACAAATTGAGAGGGCCTGGCTGCTTGGTAAGTTTGCATTCAAGTGTGTGTTTGTGTGTTATGTCTCATGTCATTACAATATGGCCAGTTGCAGGAACTATTCATGAGTAGTTCTACCATTGTATTCACAGGTAACTCAGGCTAACCAAACAGTCCTTGGCTGTTTATACCAGTGAAGTACCCAGCCACACCAGGGGAGCTCCGTTACAACGAGACCCATGGTAGGACAAGGCGTGTAATCAAGCGCACATTTGGGCTCCTGAAGGCAAGATTCAGGTGCCTGGACCGATCAGGAGGAGCCCTCCTCTACTCTCCCCACAAGCTATGGCAAATAATCATTGCCTGCTACATGCTCCACAATCTAGCCCTGAGACATGAAATTACATTTATAGCAGATGATGGGGAGGCAGCTGGACCAGTGGCTAGAAATGCTGGGATGCAAGTGATGAAGAGTCAGAGGAAGAAGCATCAGGTGACTCTAGGGCAGATCTCATCAATCAGTACTTTCACTGACATACATGTATGTGAAGTGGACCGTTTGATGTGTTAAATGTGCACAACGTGAAGTAGATGGCTGCCATTACACCTCCTAACTTGATTCATCACTGGGGGTCTCATGAGCTCCACTGCCTATGTGTGAGTTGTAGCTGCAGACTGATAGCTTGTAAAGTGCACAGTACAAAATGGCCTGCTATATAATGTATTGTTACACCTGATCCTAACAGATACTTCAATAATTAACTATTCAGTATTTAGGTATGTTTCTTGCATTCTCCTATCCTCTTTTCCTTCCACTTACTGAAATTGCTATTTCATGTTTGTCTCTGCAACCTACGCTTCTCTCATTTCTGGTAATTGCTGACAGACATGAGAGGTGTACCTGAAAAATAGCTGACAAAATTGATATAGTTGCAGTGGGATGGTACTTTGTTAGTACTTCCTTCATACAAGTGGGGTCGTGACTGCTTAGTCTTTTCCTATGACCAGTGGGGTTGGGGGAATGTGAAATGGTGTAATACCTGTCAGTTGAAGTTTGTGGCTCATGTGAAATGATTGGATCATTGTAGGAAAGTACCATCTTGCCTGGCATGTTACCCCCATATTTCACTGTATATATGTTGTTTTAATGTATGTGTCACTGGGACCCTGCCAGCCAGGGCCCCAGTGCTCATAAGTGTGCCCTGTATGTGTTCCCTGTGTGACGACTAACTGTCTCACTGAGGCTCTGCTAACCAGAACCTCAGTGGTTATGATCTCTCTGCTTTCCACATTGTCACTAACAGGCTAGTGACCAATTTCACCAATTCACATTGGCATACTAGAACACCCTTATAATTCCCTAGTATATGGTACTGAGGTACCCAGGGTATTGGGGTTCCAGGAGATCCCTATGGGCTGCAGCATTTATTTTGCCACCCATAGGGAGCTCTGACAATTCCTACACAGGCCTGCCACTGCAGCCTGAGTGAAATAACATCCACGTTATTTCACAGCCATTTACCACTGCACTTAAGTAACTTATAAGTCACCTATATGTATAACCTTCACCTGGTGAAGGTTGGGTGCCAAGTTACTTAGTGTGTGGGCACCCTGGCACTAGCCAAGGTGCCCCCACATTGTTCAGGGCAAATTCCCCGGACTTTGTGAGTGCGGGGACACCATTACACACGTGCACTAATCATAGGTCACTACCTATGTATGGCGTCACAATGGTAACTCCGAACATGGCCATGTAGCATGTCTAAGATCATGGAATTGTCACCCCAATGCCATTCTGGCATTGGGGAGACAATTCCATGATCCCCCGAGTCTCTAGTACAGACCCGGGTACTGCCAAACAGCCTTTACCAGGGTTTCACTGCAGCTGCTGCTGCTGCCAACCCCTCAGACAGGTTTCTGCCCTCTTGGGGTCCAGCCAGGCCTGGCCCAGGAAGGCAGAACAAAGGAATTCCGCAGAGAGAGGGTGTTACTCCCTCTCCCTTTGGAAAAACGTGTCAGGGCTGGGGAGGAGTAGCCTCCCCCAGCCTCTGGAAATGCTTTGATGGGCACAGATGGTGCCCATCTCTGCATAAGCCAGTCTACACCGGTTCAGGGATACCCCAGCCCTGCTCTGGCGCGAAACTGGACAAAGGAAAGGAGAGTGACCACTCCCCTGACCTGCACCTCCCAGGCGAGGTGCCCAGAGCTCCTCCAGGGTGCCCTAGACCTCTGCCATCTTGGATTCAGAGGTATGCTGGCACACTAGACTGCTCTGAGTGGCCAGGGCCAGCAGGTGACATCAGAGACTCCTTCTGATAGGCTCTTACCTGTGTTACTAGCCTATCCTCCTTCTTAGGTAGCCAAACCTCCTTTTCTGGCTATTTAGGGTCTCTGCTTTGGGGAATTCTTCAGATAACGAATGAAAGTGCTCATCAGAGTTCCTCTGCATCTCTCTCTTCACCTTCTGCCAAAGGATCGACCGCTGACTGTTCAGGACGCCTGCAAAACCGCAACAAAGTAGCAAAGAAGACTACTGCAACCTTGTATTGCTGATCCTGCCGCCTTCTCGACTGTTTCCTGGTGGTGCATGCTCTGGGAGTAGCCTGCCTCCTTCTTTCACCAGGAGCTCGGAAGAAATCTCCTGTGGGTCGACGGAATCTTCCCCCTGCAACCTCAGGCAACAAAAGACTGCATCACTGGTCCTCTGGGTCCCCTCTCAGCACGACGAGCGTGGTCCCTGGAACTCAGCAACTCTGTCCAAGTGACTACCACAGTCCAGTGACTCTTCAGTCCAAGTTTGGTGGAGGTAAGTCCTTGCCTCCCCACGCTAGACTGCATTGCTGGGTACCGCGTGATTTGCAGCTGCTCTGGCTCCTGTGCACTCTTCCAGGATTTCCTTCGTGCACAGCCAAGCCTGGGTCCCCGACACTCTAACCTGCAGTGCACATCCTTCTGAGTTGTCCTCCGGCGTCGTGGGACTCCCTTTTGTGTCTTCGGGTGAGCTCCAGTTCACTCCTCTTCCAAGTACCTGTTCTGGTACTTCTGCGGGTGCTGCCTGCTTCTGTGAGGGCCCCCTGCCTTGCTGGGCACCCTCTCTGTCTTCTCATCCAAGTGGCGACATCCTGGTCCCTCCTGGGCCACAGCAACATCCAAAAACCCTAACCGCGACCCTTGCAGCTAGCAAGGCTTGTTTGCAGTCTTTCTGCGTGGGAACTCCTCTGCAAGCTTCTTCACGACGTGGGACCTCCATCCTCCAAAGGGGAAGTTTCTAGCCCTCTTCGTTCTTGCAGAATCCACAGCTTCTACCATCCGGTGGCAGCTCCTTTGCACCCTCAGCTGGCATTTCCTGGGCATCTGCCCACTCTCGACTTTGTTGCGACTCTTGGACTTGGTCCCCTTGTTCCAGAGGTACTCTCGTCCGGAAATCCACTTTGGTTGCATTGCTGGTGTTGGTCTTCCTTGCAGAATTCCCCTATCACGACTTCTGTGCTCTCTGGGGTATATAGGTGCACTTTACACCTACTTTTCAGGGTCTTGGGGTGGGCTATTTTTCTAACCGTCACTGTTTTCTTACAGTCCCAGCGACCCTCTACAAGCTCACATAGGTTTGGGGTCCATTCGTGGTTCGAATTCCACTTTTGGAGTATATGGTTTGTGTTGCCCCTATACCTATGTGCTCCTATTGCAATCTATTGTAACTTTACACTGCTTGCATTACTTCCTTTTGCTATTACTGCATATTTTTGGTATTGTGTACATATATCTTGTGTACATTTGGCATCCTCATACTGAGGGTACTCACTGAGATACTTTTGGCATATTGTCATAAAAATAAAGTACCTTCATTTTTTGTATATCTGTGTTTTGTGTTTTCTTATGATATTGTGCATATGACACCAGTGGTATAGTGGGAGCTTTGCATGTCTCCTAGTTCAGCCTAAGCTGCTCTGCTATAGCTACCTTCTATCAGCCTAAGCTGCTAGAAACACCTCTTCTACACTAATAAGGGATAACTGGACCTGGTACAGAGTGTAAATACCCCTTGGTACCCATTACAAGCCAGGCCAGCCTCCCACATTGGTTGTGCAGCGGTGGGATAAGTACTTGCAACTACTTACCACTTTGTCCTTTTGTACTTTTCATAAGAGAATAATATACAAAACAAGTTCAGTGTATGTACACCTAACCAAAAAGTTTTGCATTTCTTCTCTTACACTATCTGCTAAGTGCTGAAAAGAACTCTTAAACTTTCTAAAAGTTTCAAAAAAGTTGAAAAAGTTTTTTTTCTGTTTCCTTAAAAAGTCCTGAAACTTTTTCTTTCTTTTATCTGTCCCTAAACCTTTTTCTACCATTTCTAATGTAGGAACATCTCTTAATCTGGTCAGCTCAGCTTATGACCACCTTAACTGGAAGGGTTTGAGGAGTCTCTGCATTGATAGAGGTTTAGTGGTGGGAAAGAACCCCTCTAGAAAATTACTGTCTAACATGCTTATTGAAAATAATAAGGCCTTAGCTGGCACTTCAATAGAGAAGTTAGGAGATAGCTCACACTCTAACTCAGGGGACCCCCCAGTAAGAGTGTTAGAGGGTGCCCTTCCTAACCTGCCCCTTAGCAGACCACCTAGCATGGCTGGTAGTAATGTAAGCTCACATCACAGTAGGGATGATTTTATTCCTGCAGACCAGGTTGCTAGAGTGCCAACTGTTAGGGACAGGTCCCCCTTTGTTCATTCACATCATTCTTCTGTGGCAAAGCATTCCCAACCCACCCACCCTGATGGCAGACTATTAGAAAGGGAACTCAATAGATTGAGAGTGGAAGAGTCCAGGCTGAAGCTTAAACAGCAACAGCTGGCTCTAGACAGGGAATCTCTAGACTTAGAAACAGAAAGACAGAGGTTGGGGTTTGGACCCCATGGTGGCAGCAGCAGTATTCCTGATAGTGATCCTGTGAAAGAGCATGATTCTAGGAATCTGCATTAAATAGTTCCCCCTTACAAGGAGGGGGATGACATTAACAAGTGATTTGCTGCACTTGAGAGGGCCTGTATTGTACAGGGGGTCCCTCAAAGGCAGTGGGCTGCTATCCTATTGCTATCTTTCAGTGGAAAGGGTAGGGATATGCTCCTTACTGTGAAGGAAAGTGATGCCAATAATTTTACAGTTTTGAAGAATGCACTCTTGGATGGATTTGGCTTAACCACTGAACAATACAGGATTAAGTTCAGAGAAACCAGAAAAGAGTCCTCACAAGACTGGGTGGACTTTGTTGACTATTCAGTGAAGGCCTTGGAGGGGTGGTTACATGGCAGTAAAGTTTCTGACTATGAAAGCCTGTACAATCTAATCTTGAGAGAGCATATTCTGAATAACTGTGTGTCTGATATGTTTCACCAATATCTAGTGGACTCCGATCTGACCTCTCCCCAAGAATTGGGAAAGAAGGCAGACAAATGGGTCAGAACAAGAGTGAATAGAAAAGTTCATACAGGGGGTGACAAGGATGGCAAGAAGAAGGATGGTAAGTCTTCAGACAAGGGTGGGGACAAATGTAAAAATGAGTCTTCATCAGGCGCACAAAAACACTCTGGTGGGGGTGGTGGGTCCAAATCCTCTTCTAATCAAGTAAAGAAACCATGGTGCTATTTATGTAAAGTAAAAGGCCATTGGACAACTGATGCCAGTTGTCCAAAGAAAAGCACCAAGCCTCCCACTACCACAACCCCTACTGCAACCTCTAGTGCCCCTAGTAATAGCAGTGGTGGAGGGAGCAAACCTACTAATAGCCAATCCAAGGGAGTAGCTGGGCTCACGTTTGGTAATTTAGTTGGGGTTGTCTTGTTAGGGAGACCACAGAGGCTGTGTTAGTCTCTGAAGGTGCCATTGATTTGGCCACCTTGGTTGCTTGTCCCCTTAATATGGATAAGTACAAGCAACTTCCCCTAATCAATGGTGTTGAGGTTCAGGCCTACAGGGACACAGGTGCCAGTGTTACCATGGTAATAGAGAAACTGGTACACGCTGAACAACACCTACTTGGTCACCAGTACCAAGTGACAGACGCTCATAACAACACTCTTAGCCACCCCATGGCTGTTGTGAATCTCAACTGAGGGGGGAGGTTACTGGTCCAAAGAAAGTTGTGGTTGCCTCAGATTTACCTATAGACTGTCTACTAGGGAATGATTTAGAGACATCAGCTTGGGCAGAAGTGGAGTTGGAGGCTCATGCAGCAATGCTGGGCATTCCTGGGCATATTTTTGCTTTGACAAGGGCTCAGGCCAAAAAGCAAAAAGGACAGGGTGACTTGGATCCTGGAACAATGGACCAAGTGCTCCCTAAAGCTAGGGTTAGTAAGGGTAAATCCCTACCCACTATCCCTCCCTCTACAGATGATTCTGCTTCTGAGGAAGAAGAATTTCCCCCCTGTGCAGAACCTTCACCAGAGGAGCTGGCAGCAGACACTGCTGAGCTTTTGGGTGGAGGGGGGCCTGCCATGGAGGAGCTGAGTGTGGCACAGCAATCCTGTCCCACAATAGAGGATCTAAGACAGCAAGCTGTCAAACAGCAAAATGGGGATGTCAGTGACTCACATAGAGTTTACTGGGAGGACAACCTCTTGTATACAGAGGCAAGGGACCCAAAACCTGGAGCAGCCAGGAGATTGGTCTTCACCTGCAGTACAGAGAGTTCCTCCTAACTCTAGCACACGACATTCCCTTGGCTGGACATTTGGGTCAGATTAAAACATGGGAAAGGCTTGTCCCCCTGTTTCACTGGCATAGGATGTCAGAGGACACAAAGGATTTTTGTAAGTCCTGCGTGACCTGCCAAGCCAGTGGCAAGACTGGTGGCACCCCAAAGGTTCCCCTTATTCCACTGCCTGTGGTTGGGGTTCCCTTTGAAAGGGTAGGGGTTGACATAGTTGGCCCCCGTGACCCTCCTACTGCTTCAGGCAATAGGTTTATCTTGGTGGTAGTGGACCGTGCCACAAGGTATCCTGAAGCAATTCCTCTAAGGACCACTACAGCACCTGCAGTGGCAAAAGCCCTCCTGGGAATCTTTTCCAGGGAGGGTTTCCCAAAAGAGGTGGTATCAGACAGGGGTAGAAACTTTATGTCTGCATACTTAAAGGCCATGTGGAAGGAATGTGGTGTAACATACAAATTCACCACACCTTATCATCCACAAGCAAATGGACTGGTAGAGAGGTTTAATAAAACGCTCAAAGGAATGATAATGGGACTCCCTGAAAAACTCAGGAGGAGATGGGATGTCCTGTTACCTTGCCTGCTTTTTGCTTACAGGGAGGTACCCCAAAAAGGAGTGGGCTTCAGCCCCTTTGAACTCCTATTTGGACACCCTGTAAGAGGTCCCCTAACACTTGTGAAGGAGGGTTGGGAGCAACCTTTAAAAGCTTCCGAAGCAAGACATAGTGGACTATGTACTCGTCCTAAGATCCAGAATGGCTGAGTACATGAAAAAGGCCAGTAAAAACCTTCAGGCCAGCCAAGAGCTCCAAAAGCAATGGCATGACCAGAAGGCTGTTCTGATTCAGTACCAACCAGGACAGAAGGTGTGGGTTTTGGAGCCTGTGGCCCCAAGGGCACTCCAGGACAAATGGAGTGGACCCCACATCATTGTTGAAAAGAAGGGAGAAGTCACCTACTTGGTTGACTTGGGCAATGCCAGGAGTCCCCTTAGGGTGCTCCATGTCAATCACCTTAAACCCTACTATGACAGGGTTGATCTCACCCTGCTCATGGCAACAGATGAAGGACAGGATGAAGAGAGTGACCCTCTCCCTGATCTCTTCTCTTCCACAGCACAAGATGCTCTAGTGGAAGGTGTAGTTTTAGCAGACTGTCTTACTGCTGAGCAGAAAGACCACTGCATAAATCTCCTGGGTCAGTTTTCTGAACTCTTTTCTACTGTGCCAGGCACCACTTCTTGGTGTGAGCACACTATAGATACTGGAGACAGCATGCCTGTCAAAAGTAAGATCTATAGGCAGCCTGACCATATCAGGGACTGCATAAAACAAAAGGTTCAGAAAATGCTTGAACTAGGAGTGGTTGAACATTCTGAAAGCCCATGGGCCTCTCCTGTGGTGCTTGTACCAAAGCCTCACTTTAAAGACGGGAAAAAAGAGATGAGGTTTTGTGTAGATTACAGAGGTCTCAACCAGGTAACTAAAACTGATGCTCACCCTATACCCAGGGCAGATGAGCTCATAGATACACTGGCTTCTGCCAAGCATTTAAGCACCTTTGATTTGACTGCAGGGTATTGGCAGATCAAGTTATTAGAGGATGCTAAAGCAAAAACTGCATTTTCGACTATTGGAGGGCACTACCAATTCACAGTAATGCCCTTTGGTTTGAAAATTGCACCTGCCACTTTTCAGAGGTTGGTGAATACAGTCCTGCAAGGGTTGGAGGCTTTTAGTGCAGCATATCTAGATGATATAGCTGTCTTTAGCTCCACCTGGGATGATCACCTGGTCCACCTGTGGAAAGTATTGGAGGCCCTGCAGAAGGCAGGCCTCATTATAAAGGCTTCAAAGTGCCAGATAGGGCAGGGGAAAGTGGTTTACCTGGAACACCTGGTAGGTGGAGAACAGATTGCACCACTTCAGGGGAAAATCCAAACTATCATAGATTGGGTTCCCCCTACAACTCAGACCCAGGTGAGAGCCTTCTTAGGCCTCACTGGGTATTACAGGAGGTTCATTAAGAACTATGGCTCCATTGCAGCCCCACTTAAGGACCTCACTTCCAAGAAAATGCCTAAATGGGTATTGTGGACAGCTAGCTGTCAGAAAGCTTTTGAGGAGCTGAAACAGGCCATGTGCACTGCACCTGTCCTAAAAAGCCCATGTTACTCCAAGAAATTCATTGTTCAAACTGATGCATCTGAATTAGGGGTAGGGGCACTCTTATCACAACTCAATTCTGAGAGCCAGGATCAACCTGTTGCTTTTATCAGCAGGAGGTTGATCCCTAGAGAAAAGCGTTGGTCTGCCATAGAGAGGGAGGCCTTTGCTGTGGTCTGGGTACTGAAGAAGTTGAGGCCATACCTGTTTGGCACTCACTTCATTGTTCAGACAGACCACAAACCTCTACTTTGGCTGAAACAAATGAAAGGTGAAAACCCTAAATTGTTGAGGTGGTCCATATCTCTACAGGGAATGGACTATACAGTGGAACATAGACCTGGGAGTGCCCACTCCAATGCAGATGGACTCTCCAGATATTTCCACTTAGACAATGAAGACTCATCAGGTCATGGCTAGTCTTATTGTCCTTCGTTTGGGGGGGGGGTTGTGTAGAAAAGTACCATCTTGCCTGGCATGTTACCCCCATATTTCACTTTATATATGTTGTTTTAGTGTATGTGTCACTGGGACCCTGCCAGCCAGGGCCCCAGTGCTCATAAGTGTGCCCTGTATGTGTTCACTGTGTGATGACTAACTGTCTCACTGAGGCTCTGCTAACCAGAACCTCAGTGGTTATGCTCTCTCTGCTTTCCAAATTGTCACTAACAGGCTAGTGACCAATTTCACCAATTCACATTGGCATACTGGAACACGCTTATAATTCCCTAGTATATGGTATTGAGGTACCCAGGGTATTGGGGTTCCAGGAGATCCCTATGGGCTGCAGCATTTATTTTGCCACCCATTGGGAGCTCTGACAATTCTTACACAGGCCTGCCACTGCAGCCTGAGTGAAATGACGTCTACGTTATTTCACAGCCATTTACCACTGCACTTAAGTAACTTATAAGTCACCTATATGTATAACCTTCACCTGGTGAAGGTTGGGTGCCAAGTTACTTAGTGTGTGGGCACCCTGGCACTTGCCAAGGTGCCCCCATATCGTTCAGGGCAAATTCCCCGGAATTTGTGAGTGCGGGGACACCATTACACGTGTGCACTATACATAGGTCACTACCTATGTATGGCGTCACAATGGTAACTCCGAACATGGCCATGTAACATGTCTACGATCATGGAATTGTCACCCCAATGCCATTCTGACATTGGGGAGATAATTCCATGATCCCCCGAGTCTCTAGCACAGACCTGGGTACTGCCAAACTGCCTTTCCCGGGGTTTCACTGCAGCTGCTGCTGCTGCCAAACCCTCAGACAGGTTTCTGCCCTCCTGAGGTCCAGCCAGGCCTGGCCCAGGAAGGCAGAACAAAGGACTTCCTCAGAGAGAGGGTGCTACACCCTCTCCCTTTGGAAAAAGGTGTCACGGCTGGGGAGGAGTAGCCTACCCCAGCCTCTGGAAATGCTTTGATGGGCACAGATGGTGCCCATCTCTGCATAAACCAGTCTACACCGGTTCAGGGATCCCCCAGCCCTGCTCTGGCGCGAAACTGGACTAAGGAAAGGGGAGGGACCACTCCCCTGACCTGCACCTCCCAGGGGAGGTGCCCAGAGCTCCGCCGGCATGCCCCAGACCTCTGCCATCTTGGATTCAGAGGTGTGCTGGCACACTGGACTGCTCTGAGTGGCCAGGGCCAGCAGGTGACGTCAGAGACTCCTTCTGATAGGCTCTTACCTGTGTTACTAGCCTATTCTCCTTCCTAGGTAGCCAAACCTCCTTTTCTGGCTATTTAGGGTCTCTGCTTTGGGGAATTCTTCAGATAACGAATGCAAGTGCTCATCAGAGTTCCTCTGCATCTCTCTCTACACCTTCTGCCAAAGGATCGACCGCTGACTGCTCAGGACGCCTGCAAAACCACAACAAAGTAGCAAAGACGATTACTGCAACCTTGTATCGCTGATCCTGCCGCCTTCTCGACTGTTTCCTGGTGGTGCATGCTCTGGGGGTAGCCTGCCTCCTTCTTGCACCATGAGCTCTGAAGAAATCTCCCGTGGGTCGACGGAATCTTCCCCCTGCAACCGCAGGCAACAAAAGACTGCATCGCTGGTCCTCTGGGTCCCCTCTCAGCACGACGAGCGTGGTCCCTGGAACTCAGCAACTCTGTCCAAGTGACTCCCACAGTCCAGTGACTCTTCAGTCCAAGTTTGGTGGAGGTAAGTCCTTGTCTCCCGACGCTAGACTGCATTGCTGGGTACCATGTGATTTGCAGCTGCTCTGGCTCCTGTGCACTCTTCCAGGATTTCCTTTGTGCACAGCCAAGCCTGGGTCCCCGACACTCTAACCTGCAGTGCACAACCTTCCGAGTTGTCCTCTGGCGTCGTGGGACTCCCTTTTGTGTCTTCGGGTGAGCTCCAGTTCACTCCTCTTCCAAGTGCCTGTTCCAGAACTTCTGTGGGTGCTGCCTGCTTCTGTGAGGGCTCCTTGACTTGCTGGGCACCCCCTCTGTCTCCTCATCCAAGTAGCGACATCCTGGTCCCTCCTGGACCACAGTAGCATCCAAAAACCCTTACCGTGACCCTTGCAGCTAGCAAGGCTTGTTTGTGGTCTTTCTGCGTGGGTTACCTCTGCAAGCTTCTTCACGACATGCGGCATCCATCCTCCAAAGGGGAAGTTTCTAGCCCTCTTCGTTCTTGCAGAATCCACAGCTTCTACCATCCGATGGCAGCTCCTTTGCACCCTCAGCTAGCATTTCCTGGGAATCTGCCCACTCTCGACTTTGTCGCGACTCTTGGACTTGGTCCCCTTGTTCCACAGGTACTCTCGTCCAGAAATCGACTTTGGTTGCATTGCTGGTGTTGGTCTTCCTTGCAGAATTCCCCTATCACGACTTCTGTGCTCTCTGGGGAATATAGGTGCACTTTACACCTACTTTTCAGGGTCTTGGGGTGGGCTATTTTTGTAACCCTCACTGTTTTCTTACAGTCCCAGCGACCCTCTACAAGCTCACATAGGTTTGGGGTCCATTCGTGGTTCGCATTCCACTTTTGGAGTATATGGTTTGTGTTGCCCCTATACCTATGTGCTCCTATTGCAATCTATTGTAACTTTACACTGCTTGCATTACTTCCTTTTGCTATTACTGCATATTTTTGGTATTGTGTACATATATCTTGTGTATATTTGGCATCCTCATACTGAGGGTACTCACTGAGATACTTTTGGCATATTTTATTTTTTGTATATCTGTGTATTGTGTTTTCTTATGATATTGTGCATATGACACCAGTGGTATAGTGGGAGCTTTGCATGTCTCCTAGTTCAGCCTAAGCTGCTCTGCTATAGCTACCTTCTATCAGCCTAAGCTGCTAGAAACACCTCTTCTACACTAATAAGGGATAACTGGACCTGCTACAGAGTGTAAGTACCCCTTGGTACCCACTATAAGCCAGGCCAGCCTCCTACAATCATGGCCTCTGGCTTTACAGTGGGAGGGGTACTTTGTGATGACAATGGTACCTAGCTCTGTTTGTATTCTGAGGTTACTGTCCAAGGTGCAGCTAACTGTATACTGACAAAGGTGAGTGACAATCCTACAGGTATTGGGCCTATGTTAGTGTATGGCTAAAGTACTGGGTTCCTCAGTGATGTTCTTTGTGTGTTCCATGGGATATGTGATCATGTAGCTGTGGTGTGGGTATGTGAAGGCCCTGTACCTGGTGATATATAGGTCCAATCTGTCCGCCCCAGCTTTGTAGGTAGCCTACCGTAGGCATGACTTCTATTACCTCTATATGTGCAGTTTATGCCACCATGCCTTCCATCCTGATGATACTCTCTGTCATGCTCTATTTGCAGATTGGAAAACTGACTATATTATGGTGTTATCCTGGAATTCAACCTCTCTTATACCTGTCCTGTGACATTTCTGTTGTCATGTGTCTCTTGCTGAGGGAGCCTCCATCTGATGAGCATTACATTGGCTGTTCGATGCAAGAAGGCATGACCAGACCACAGTTGGCAAGCATTACAATAATATGTGTTCTAAAAAACAAATATAGAGCAGCTGGGTTCAATTGTGCAAATCAGAATAGTATAAATCAAAAGAAAAGTCCATAAATGAAAATCAAGGATATGAGTGAGGTAATGGTAGATGGATTCATCAGAGTAGCTGCTGCACCAGTTGGTTACACAGGTCCAGTGTCCGTGTACCAAGAGAAAATGGAGTTATGTCTCAGAAAAGTCTACAAGGTGTCTCAGTGGCACACAAGGGTGACAAATCAGGAGAGGTTGACTTCCTGGCAGTGGGTTTGGTCGTGGCATCTGCTCCAGCCGGATGTCTGGGTGGATGTCCACGTCTGCAACAGAAGGAGGGGTATCTGAGGCATGTGGTTCCCCTGGCAGGGCTTCAGATGATTCCCTGCAATTACATTGAGAGATGCTGCAGAGCATGCTTTTGTTGTACATATAACTCTATGACTTGATTTCCATTTTCCATGTTGAGAGCTGTCATACAATCTGGTAGAGATTGCACTGCAGATTGGTTCTGGTTTTGTATAATTTACATGACTGTTCACCTCTGTTACCTTGTGAATAGTCAGGCTTGCTAGATGTCACACATTAAAGCTGCACAATGGTGTCCTAGTGGGAACACAGTATGTGAGTACATAAGGATAATAGTCCTGCATCTAGATGTTGTGCATGTGCATTGACTCGGCCATCTTACTTTCTAACCCAGGTCAGTCTATTTCTGGCTATTTGATCTGTGGCCATTATAAATGGTCACTCAGCTGTAGTTGTGTTTTGCTTTGTTTGCTATTGTGAGTGTGCCATTGCATTGCTGTCACTGCCATGTACTGGTCCTCACTAGAACAATCTGAATGGCATAGCTAGTACTTTAGCTGTGATGTGTTGTGCACATTCCTGATTTTCACAATGATGGATTAGTGTATCCTTCAAAAAGGTAGAGGTCCTTTGAACGATGGGCTGTAAGTAGAAGTCGCAGAATTTGGATAGGGGCTCCAGTAAAGAGCCAATACCAGACACTATAGGGCGACCAGGAGGAGGTAGACCTTTATGGATTTTTGGAAGACAGTAAAAGTACGGGGTTCTGGGATTCTTTGTGTCGAGGAACTCCGCTTCTTTTTGAGTGATCCACCCGGCTGCTTCAGCTTCCATAATCATACCACGAATTTGACGTTGCAACCGTGGGGTAGGGTCAATGGAGATCGAGCAATAGTAAGAAGTGTCACTAAGTAATCTTCTACATTCCTGTTGGTAGTAGGTGGGGAGGTAGTTCTAGTTAGACTAAGGTGCGACCTGACGTACCCCCTTTTTTTCCTTCGAATATGTTGTAATGTTAGTTTATAATAGTATTATTTCTCTCAATGTAAGCCTTACTTATGTTCCTTCTCATGCACGTACATAGATCAGAGTTGATTTCTGTAGCCTGGACTCCCCCGATGTGGCCCTACCATGAATCTTTGGAGGGTAACCGATTTAGATGTTTATCTGCCGAATGGGCTTTCGCACTTTTTCCTTCCTCTAGTAGCGTTCATGTTCCACTTGGCACCAGAGTGATTTCACAATTCGTTTTGGGTGTGCACTACGTCATTATTTATTTCTTGGGAATATACTTCCTATATGAATTGTGTTATGCTAATTATGGTTTCTTTCAACATTTTTTTAGGTCTTTGACTTTCACATTTGTGGAATTTTCCACCAATTAATGGATTAGGTATGTTATAAGGTCCTGATGAATCGCACAAGTTAATTTTTCTGTAACAAAGCGAGAAACATGTTGACCACTTATAGAGAGTGACACAGGGGATCCTGTGTGCTCCGTCCCTTGGATACTATTTCCTTCCAAGAGACTCAGCAACTATTACTATACCTACCTACACTTATATGGGGGGTGTGGACATCATCCCACGAACTCCCCGTGTCTGGTTTTTAATCTTGCCAGAGGTTGTAGCATGAAAATTAAAACTATTAGTGAACACCTCTAGGCATTTTTAATCTTCCCTTTACCAATCCATCCCTTCTTTTTGACCGGCTTTCTCAATTCTTAAAAGATCTCCGGCAAAGAGCCCCCCTGTGGGGCCCGTCAGGCATTGCAGCGCCGGCCTGACGAGGAGCTGGCCCTATGATGAAGCATGTCACCGGATGGTGAGTGAGGGCCCTTGCTTCGAAAAATTTCGGTTCCCAGTTAATGACTGAACCACTTTTTTTAAAGAAACCTACTATATTAGGTGGAACCGTGTGTAATCCTTTTTGTTTTACTGTCTATTGGGAACCTTACACACGGGACCAGGAGTCACTCTCCGAATATCCCATTATTCTTTTGCCCCTCCTGTGTTGTTTTTCCGATGCCTACTGAATTGACCTTGTCGACTATCCTTTGCCACAGCTCCATTTTCCTAGCAATCGATGTCTGTTGGCCCTGTGCTCCAAACAGTTGTGGCTCTACCCTGACAATTTCACCCACCATGACCCTCAACTTGTCGTCAGTGAAACTGGGTGTTTTGTGGGGACATGGTAGTGGTCGAGTAGACGGTGTGTGGAGGTGTTGTGAGTGTAAAGGGGCAGTGGTGGGTAATTGGAGACCTGTGGGTGCTGCGTTACGAGGGTGAGACGATTATGGTGGATTGTGTGCTAGTGATGTGTGCATTGTGTTACATATGCAGATGTGGGGTGTGTACTGAGTGTGATGTGTATGTGTGCCTATTGTGTAAAGGTGCTATATCTATAATATTGCCTACTCTCTATCTGAATGGTGTTTTTGTTGCAAAGGATTGTGGGTTGTGTAGGGATGTGTTATATAGTGCAATGAGTAGGTTTGTCAGGTGTGTGGATGTGTGTCAGGTGTGGGGTATACAAACTATCCAATGTGGTGTGGTGTTCTGACTAATGTGAGTTTTGACCACGGGGGTTCGCATCGCCAATGGTTTTCCACCATAGAAGAACAGCTGTTGTGATTTGTGGCTTGTAATGCTGGTGGTGGCACCGCCTCTTTCTCGCCCTCCAGTGTTCTGCGTTTTCAGATTTTTGGCTGAATTTTAACGGTCCTCACAGTGTGACTCTTAATACGGCAGTCGGATTACCGTCAAACTGGCAGTATTTTGGCAGCCACCACTGCAGCAGTCTTCCTAAAAGACCGCCAATCTTGTAATGAGGCCCTTACTATTCCCACTTCACTCTAAACTAATTTGGGGAAGGTGTTGGACACTAAATGGGTTACATTTATTATTCCCACTTCAATCTAAACCAATTTGGGGAGGAGTTGGACACCAAAGTGGTGGCATTTACAATTCCCACTCCAAGCCAACCATATTGGAGGAGGGTGTTGGTCACTTAAAGGGTGACATTTACAATACCCACTCCAATCTAAACCAATTTGAGGAAGGCATTGGGCACTAAAGGGGTGACCTTTACCATCCTACTCAAATCTAAACCAACTTGGGAAAGGTGTTGGACACTAAAGAGGTGACATTTACAATATTCACTTCAAAATAAATCATTTCACATGACATATTAAAAAAATAAAAATATTACACGCAAAATCAATACTCCATATTCTAATACATTTTTTATATAAAATTAACTAAAATGTTAACTTAAAACTCTGTCATCAAAACTACAAACCTTCAGATACATATGTATATTTTAAACCATAAATATATTGATAAAAATATTTACTAGCATTTATAAAGTTTAAAAACTAAAATAAAAAAAGTATAATACAAAAGTAACAGTCTTTAATTAAAAATATAATTATATGTGTTATATTTCAAATAATTAAAAAATAACGTAAAATGAATTTGTATTATTAAAAAAAAAATTCTACAGTTGTAAATAGTTTTTAAAATCTATTTTTTAATTTGAACATAAATGATTTTCAAATTTGTCTACTTTATTAAAATGTTTGTATGTGCTCAATATTGTATATTATATTCTGCTTTATTTTAAAAACGAGCTCTATTAATATATATATCCTACTTAACATCACATAAGGATATATTAAAAATAATTTGTTTAATTAAAATACATTTTAAAATTCTAAATTAATGATTTGCAAATGTTTAAAATTATTACCTTACAATTTACATCTAAAACATGTTTTAAAAATCCCCACTATCCCCTCAAACCACAATCCCGCTACAAAGAAATCCTTTCAAAAATTAATTATATACATTGGTACAAATGCAAATAAACCTTTCAACAATTCCCTAAATAAAAACAATTATAAAAAAAGAAGAAATAAAAATTAATAAACATTAACACATACAGTCAAACACACTACAATACATTATGGGGGTCGTGATGACCCTGGTGGTCCTGCTCCGTCCCGCCAGCAGTGGTGACGGTGCAGGACTGCCAAATTATGACAATAAAAGTGAACTGGCTGTATTGCACCTGTACCGCGAGGGGGGTACGACCGCCTGGCCAAAGGTTGACCACCTTCGACCCTGGTGGTCCACCTAACACCGCCCGCGGTATTTTGATAATTCTTACCATCGGAGATTCCGTGAAGGTAGCCCCTCCACGGAATCCCTGGAGGTAACAATACTGGCGTCAGGAATGCTCCTTCCAGTTGCCACTGTAGGATTCCCCAACCCCCCTCCATGTAGGACCCTCCCCTACCTCCCGACCCCATCAGAAGCCCTCCGTCCCCTCAAGCAGTGACATCCCCTCCCCGATGCCCATTCTGAACCAGCCTCCCCGATCCCCATTCCGAACCCCCATCCCCATACATCCACGCAGGCACACATCACACATCCAGACACGCACACATACACGCACCCTCTTTCACATACACATGCACACATGGCCACGACACCCCCCACCCCTTCCGCATACACGCATTCACACACATACACACACTTGCATACACACGCATACAAACACCCCCAACCCCTCCATTCACACAAACACACACCCACATTTACGCACACAACACTCAACACCCCCTCTCCTACTCCCATGTCGGTCGATCACCTTACGTGGTGGTTGTGGTGGTCGTCCAGGAGGGAACGGAGTCCATGGCACTTTCTCCGCTGTCAGTGCCCCGCCAACACAACACCGCCATACCTATTACTAAGTCGTAATAGGTGTGGCGGTGTTGTATTGACCTGGCGTTGCAGCAGAGCAACTTCCTCTGCACCGCCAACCGCCAGTATGGCTGCTGGTGGCTCTCTGCCCAATTTGTGGTGGACAGCCGCCAGCAGTCATGATATGGTGGTCTGATGACTGCCATCACTGGCGGTCTTTTGGCTGGCAGGACTTCGGCGGTCAGTGAGGGCCTATATATTAATTGTAATGATATTACGTATAGCAATATTTTTTACATTGACATTTTTACAACAAAATTAAAAAGAACACTGAAATTAATATTTTTACCTTTAATATTCTTGCCCACAATATTTTTTATGTCCTGATATTCTTATCACAATATTTTTGTATCACAATATTTTTTTCTGATATTTTGTTCAAACACCTTTCCTATTATTGCCAAAAGATTCAGCAGCTGTCTGGCTTTGACAGATCTTTGGTGGATACTGCCAGCAACGATCTCCACTGGAGGATTTTGACTTCCAAGACAGAAGGTAAAATCATTGGCCAAGACAAATCTGCTTGGTTAATCCTAATGTGTTCCATCCCAGTCAGCCTAAAATCATGCCTAGGTTCCAGTCTATCACAAACAATTACAATTGATTGGTGCTTTACTTTTTCTCGAATACATTTTTCCTTAAATGTTTAAAAATTCATATTGCCCCTGGTTCGATTTTCTCATTCTAACATACTTTTACTCAATAAAAGTTTCTTTATTTTTCTATATTGGTAATGAGAATTTTATTGTGTTCTGCTTTTCCTTTTTAAACTGTTTTGTTATTGTTACACATTTTCCTAAGTTAAACCTGTTTACTCGTCCCAGAGCCACCAGGGGGTTGAGCCTAGACTAACATTTTTGATACTGTGTTGACAAGTTGGTGGTCTTAATCAATAACACAGTTTCTTATTATACAGAAATTGCATTAAATATTAATTATAGTCCAGGCAGTTTTCATAATATACTTAGTTCAAGTATTATGGACTGTGAGTTTTAGGTATATTTTTTCATTTTTGCCATTCAAGACTTCAGTTCCATTTTCTCTGCTACATCTGCTTGGAATACTTTGTCAGCTATTTTGAGCCCAAGGCCAAGAGCTAGGAGATTACATTTACATGAGAACACATTCAGTTTGTGAAGGCAGAATGGAATGCTTTGCAGAGCCTCTGGGAGTCTTGCTGGAGGTGTCTTTGGTCAAGATGGAACTTGGTGCCATGCGCATCAAAATCTGTGTCTGTGACCTGGGTGAAGTTTCTTTCCTCACTAAGTTGTCAAGTGTCCTTAAATATTATATCTTATCTAAGATGGAATTTACAAATTCACCTAAGGAATGTTTTGATGTAATCATATAGATCAATAGATGTACTAGTAAGGTAAACATTCATCAATATAGAATACATTTTTGGGTTATGGTTGTTGATGTCTATATCTGAAAGACTTGACACTTTCATAGTTTTTGCAAAGATAGACATGGACAACATCTTTGTCAAAGGCAGACATGTTGATGCTTCTGTATAATTTGATGAAAAACGGCAACCTTCATTGCCAAAGATGGCAGTCTCAATGGTCTAAAATGGTGACTTCCATTACATAGGATAGAGTCAGGGCCAAAGGTAAACAAGCTGGAGACGTGATTAAAATAGATAAAATAATATCATTTTGGAAGGAATCAGTCATAAGATGAATGAGATTCCTGAAATAATTTCTAACCTAAATACTCACTAAATCATCACTGAAGGTGTTTTTGATTGATGTTGCCTATCAGACATATTAGTTATACAGATACAGGAGTACATGCCAGAAATGTGCATTTGATGAGATAGCAATTCATCACTTGTTACATTACTTCAAACTGAAATGATCAGAGGTTTTGGCGCTGAAAAACATGATCCTTACCACACTGGGCCACTTCATATCATGCTGGAGATGCCGTGGCAGGCCGGAGATTCTTATGTATAAAATAATGAAAGGGGGTCATAGATCCTTGATACAGAAACTTCCCTTCAATGGTCAGAAGCTTTTTAGCTCAGAATTGGATAAAATGATTCAGAAAGCTGCAGAGGAGATGACATTTTTTAATCATTCTCATTTTTTGGAGGAGAAGAAATCCTTTCTGACAAAGAAACTGTTGGAAAATGGCCACTCTGAAGTGTCACCCCAAACCTTTTGCCTTCCTTCTCTCCTCTATCTGACCTCGTTTTTGTTGGATTTAGGACTCTGCTAACCAGTGTAAAGTGCATTTGTTCTCTTCTTAAAAACATCATAACATTGGCTCATACCCAATTGGCATATTTAATGTATTTGTAATTCCCTATGAAAGTGCGCTAGATGTGCCCAGGGCCTGTAAATTAAATGCTACTAGTGTGCCTGCAGCACTGATTGTGCCACCCATATAAGTAGCCCCTTAACCATGTCTAAGGCCTGCCCTTGCCAAACCTGTGTGTGCAGTTTCACTGCCACTTCAACTTGGCATTTCAAACTACCTGCCACGCACATATGAGTCACCCCTAAGATAAGCCCTAGGTAACCCATAGGGCAGGGTGCTCTGTAGGTAGATGTCAGGGTATGTACCTATATGTTTTACCTTTCCTGGTAGTGAAAAACTCATACATTCATTTTCCACTACTGTGAGGACTAATGCTCTCATAGACTAGCATTAGAACTGCCCTCATATACTTTGAAGTGGTAGATCCTGATCTGGAAGGAGTAGCCATGTCATATTTAGTATGGCCAGAATGGTGATAGAAAATTCTGCATACTGGTGAAGTTGGATTTAACATTATTATTTTAGAAATTCCACTGTTAGAAAGTGGGCATTTCTCTGCACTGACTGCCATCTGTGCCTTCCAGCCCTGTCTCCAATCTGCATCTGGTCTGTGCTGGTTGATATCTCCCCCTGTGCATTCTATCCAGACAATCACAAACACAGGACACTCAGTCACATCTGCCTTCATCTGCATACTGAATGGGTCTTCCTGGGCAGTTAGGGTAGAGGGGCTCACGCTTACATTTCAAAGGCTAGTGGCCTGCTCTCACACAAAGGACTGATAACACCCTACAGGGATCCTGGCAGACAGGACATGGCTGAAAGGGAACTTTTGCACTCAAAACCACTCTTTTAAGTTTTCCCCACTTCAAAAGCATTTTCAGTATATAAACTGGGTCTCTGACCCTACCAAATCAGACACTTCTGGGGCCTATACCTGCACTCTGTCAGAGGAATTGCCTGGCTGCCCAAAGGACTCATCTGGACTGCTTTGCTGGAAGGGCTCTGCCTTCATCCTGAAGTGCTCTCCAAGGTCTTGGATTGAGCTTGCTTCATGTTCCTGAAGTCTCAGGGTCAACAAAGACATCACCTCTCAAGAAAATCGTTGTGTGTGAAAAAAATGACACAGCACCTGCTGAAATCAACGCAAAGCCTGCATCGCGGCTGGGAAATCGGCACACCGCCGACTGATAAGATGCAGCACCAACTTCCCAATGGAAAATTCAATGGAGCGCCTGGCTTGGGATGCAAACTTGGACACATTGCCTACTGGATCGAAGCATCGCTTGCTGCTTCTACCAGCCCTTCAAGGATTTTCAACGCATCATTCCAGGCCATCGAAATATCCTGCATCTCACTGAGGAACCAAGACTGTATGCCTGAAGAACAACGCAACCCCCTGCTGCATTGAAAGAAACCACGTTTCGTCTGTGCTGCACCAGGAAATTAAACGCAACATCTTATTTTTCCACGCATCTGCACCTCTGCGATCCCTGTGAGTCATTATATTTGACGCATCCCAGGTACTGTGTGTTACAAAGAAACAATTATCGATTTCTGAGGATTGAGACTCTCTTAAAACTTACTACACAAATACTTTACACATTGCCTTCTACATTAAGCCTGACTGCTCAGTGCCAAGCTACCAGAGGGTGGTCACAGGATAATTTGGATTCTGTTGTGACTTACCCTGACTAGGATTGTGGTCCCTCCTTGGACAAGGGTGTAGATCTCTGCCAACTAGAGAACCCATTTCTAACAGAAGCCATTTAAACTCTGGAAGAACAAATGTCTTTTTCAAGGTTGGGCCTGTGGTCGGGGGGGCATTTGGCAACAAAGGCTCACTAAGCGGTCCAGACAGTCAAGACAGTGCATAGAAATAACTTTCTGGAAGTTTAGTCAAGGTTAGTTTGGTTCTTTCCTCAATGCAATGTTTGCATCACTGATGGATGGGTCCTGGAGATATCAGAAATGGTTATCAAATCTCTTTTCTCAATGCACCGCTGCAGGACCGATCTCTTCCTAGCCCTTTGTCAAGAGATAGTCTTCGGTGACAGGCAATGAAACAAGGTCTTCAAGCCTCAGTAGACAAAGGAGCAGTGACCCACTCCCATTGAATCAAAGAAGCAGAGGTTTTAATTCCATTCTCTTTTTAGTTCTCAGTCAATATTGAGTCCCATGTTGGACCTCAAAGTGCTCAACAAGAACGTTTTGGTATAACATTTCGGGCTGATCTCAATTCAGTCCATAATTCCATTACTGGCAAGAGATGATTTCCTTGTCAGTTTGGACTTACAGGACACCTATTTTTACTTCTCAGTTTATCGAGCCAGTAAGAGTTTTCTTCCTTTTTTAGTTGGCGATCAGCATTTTCCATTTAAGGCCTTGCCTTTTGGCCTATCAACATCTCTCAGAGTGTTCACAAATGTACTTGTACCAGTTGTTACTTTTTACACTTACAAAGCATTTCTATTTTTCCATACCTTGATGACTGGTTATTATCTGTTTCTTTTTTTTTAAAGCCCAGGAGACTTGCAGCTGGTGATTGCAACACTTCATCTTCAGTTTTCCAAAGTCTCAGCTGCATCCAGCACAAGACACACTGTTTATTGGAGCCCAGTCCAAAGTTCTTTTGGGTCAAGTGTTTCATCTCATTACTTGAATTACTTCTCTTCAAACTGCAGTCAACCATCTCATTTAACAAACCACTATGTTGGAAACATGAGAAGTCTGATGGCAGCCACAACAATGGTTGTTCCATGGACAAGGTTCCACCTAAAGTCTATAGTGAATTATATCATGTTTCAATGGTCCCTGAGTTCTCAGATGTATGATCACTTAATTCCAGTAACACTTCCCATTCGCCATCATCTGGATTGCTGCCTAGTGACCATTAATTTGTCATGGGGATTTTCTTTGCAACCTCTGTCTCCAACTCAGCTCACTACAGATGCCAGTCTTTCGGGGTGGGATCAGTCTTCCTGGGAGATCAGGAAAGGAAAGGTCACTCATCATCATGGGACGCCAGTCAGTCTTCTAATTAGAGGGAACTAAATGTAGTTTGGCAAACCCTTCAGGCTTTAGTGCCAAAATTGAAAGGCATGAATGTGGTTGTAACAAGGTGCTACCTGAACCGATAAGTGGGCAAAAAGATCAGCAGTGTATTCCCAGGGAATTTCCAAATTTCAGAGCAGAGAGTCTCAGTCAGACTATGCCTTCTTCCACCACATATCATATATTAGTAATCAAGTTTAATCAGGTATGTGCATTGTTTGCGAAATCCTGAATGAACCTCTTTGCATCGACACCCAATGCAATGCTTCCTAGGTTCAGTTAAAAAATGTGGTGACCCAAGGCATGGGAGATTGATGGGTTTTTTATGCCTCAGCCTCCAAAGAGGCTTTGGTGGTCATTACAACCCTGGCGGACGGTGCTAAAGCGGCAGTAAGATCGCCAACAGGCCGGCAGCATTTTTTTTGGGAATTACGACCGTGGCGGAAACTGCCAACAAAGACAGCCACTTTAACACTTTTCACAAACAAACAGCTCGGTGGTCACCGCCAACAGACAGGCGGAAGACAATGTACCGCCCACACTATTATGACAGGCCAATCCGCCACCTTTTCCGGGGCGGATTCACCGCGGATAAAAAGATGGCGGAAACAGGCATTTTGAAGGAAAAACGCTCACCTCTACTCACTCCATGAGTAACGACGACACCATGGAGCCGGAACTCCATATTCTTCTTGCGCTAGTCTTCCTGCTCCTGTACCAGGAGCACCAACGCCGGCGGCGAAGACTACGGTGAGTACTGCACCTACGACATAGGGGAGGGGGGAGGCAAAAAACAGGGACACACACATGCAACACGCAACACCCCTACCCCCACCCTCACCCACAACAACACACACACTAATACATCATGATACAATTTAGTTACACCCCCCAAGCCTCCCGGAAGAATGCAAAGACCAAAGAAAATGAGTGTAACCATTGTAATATATCAAAATTCAGTATATACACCACGATTAGTAGTCCAGGTAATGCACCATTCATAGTCCGTGGACCACTGGGCCCAAAATGCATGGGCGAGGCCCACACAAGATACCTGAACATGACGGGGAGAACACTGCAGGGGCATCAGCTAGAAATACAACAGGCACCTCAGGGGGAAGGGAAGGAGGGGCACCTCAGCCGGATGAGTGCACAACGCCAGACCCATAAGGGGGCTCCATGCCAATTGATGTATCCTGGGGAGTGCAAAGCCACAGTCTCACAAGTCTCTCCAGTGGGTGGTTTGCCCACTGTACCATCCTGGGGAGTGCAAAGCCACAGTCTCACAAGTCTCTCCAGTGGGTGGTTTGCCCACTGCTTTATCTTGTGGAGTGCAAAGCCACAGTCTCACAAGTCTCTACAGTGGGTGGGTTGCCCACTGCTTTATCCTGGGGAGTGCAAAGCCACAGTCTCACAAGTCTCTACAGTGGGTGGGTTGCCCACTGTACCATCCTGGGGAGTGCAAAGCCACAGTCTCACAAGTCTCTACAGTGGGTGGTCTGCCCACTGTACCATCCTGGGGAGTGCAAAGCCACAGTTTACACAAGTCTCTCCAGTGGGTGGTTTGCCCACTGCTTTATCTTGGGGAGTGCAAAGCCACAGTCTCACAAGTCTCTCCAGTGGGTGGTTTGCCCACTGCTTTATCCTGGGGAGTGCAAAGCCACAGTCTCTCAAGTCTCTCCAGTGGGTGGTTTGCCCACTGCTTTATCCTGGGGAGTGCAAATCCACAGTCTCACAAGTCTCTCCAGTGGGTGGTTTGCCCACTGCTTCATCCTGGGGAGTGCAAAGCCACAGTCTCTCAAGTGGATAACAGTCTCCACTGGTTCTGGAGGGGGACTGGTGCCCAGAGTGCTTCATCCTGTGCAGGACAGACGGAGTGGATGCATGTATCCACTGGTTCTGGAGGGGGACTGGTGCCCAGAGTGCTTCATCCTGTGCAGGAGAGACGGAGTGGATGCATGTCTCCACTGGTTCTGGAGGGGGACTGGTGACCAGAGTGCTTCATCCTGTGCAGGAGAGACGGAGTGGATGCATGTCTCCACTGGTTCTGGAGGGGGACTGTTGCCCAGAGTGCTTCATCCTGTGCAGGACAGACAGAGTGGAAGACAGTCTCCACTGGTTCTGGAGGGGGACTGGTGGCCAGAGTGCTTCATCATGTGCAGGACAGACGGAGTGGAAGACAGTCTCCACTGGTTCTGGAGGGGGACTGTTGCCCAGAGTGCTTCATCCTGTGCAGGACAGACGGAGTGTATGCATGTCTCCACTGGTTCTGGAGGGGGACTGGTGCCCAGAGTGCCTCATCCTGTGCCAGACTGACGGAGTGGAAGACAGTCTCCACTGGTTCTGGAGGGGGACTGGTGGCCAGAGTGCTTCATTCTGTGCAGGACAGACGGAGTGGATGCATGTCTCCACTGGTTCTGGAGGGGGACTGCTGCCCAGAGTGCTTCATCCTGTGCAAGATAGACGGAGTGGATGCATGTCTCCACTGGTTCTGGAGGGGGACTGCTGCCCAGAGTGCTTCATCCTGTTTAGGACAGACGGAGTGGATGCATGTCTCCACTGGTTCTGGAGGGGGACTGCTGCCCAGAGTGCTTCATCCTGTGCAGGACAGACGGAGTGGATGCATGTCTCCACTGGTTCTGGAGGGGGACTGCTGCCCAGAGTGCTTCATCCTGTGAAGGACAGACGGAGTGGATGCATGTCTCCACTGGTTCTGGAGGGGGACTGGTGCCCAGAGTGCTTCATCCTGTGCAGGACAGACAGAGTGGATGCATGTCTCCACTGGTTCTGGAGGGGGACTGGTGCCCAGAGTGCTTCATCCTGTTCAGGACAGACGGAGTGGAAGACAGTCTCCACTGGTTCTGGAGGGGGACTGGTGCCCAGAGTGCCTCATCCTGTGCAGGACAGATGGAGTGGAAGACAGTCTCCACTGGTTCTGAAGGGGGACTGGTGCCCAGAGTGCCTCATCCTGTGCAGGACAGACGGAGTGGATGCATGTCTCCCCTGGTTCTTGAGGGGGACTGGTGCCCAGAGTGCTTCATCCTGTGCAGGACAGATGGAGTGGATGACAGTCTCCACTGGTTCTGGAGGGGGACTGGCGCCCAGAGTGCATCACTCACCCCGTGACGGTCCCAGTTGCGTCACTGCCCCTGCAGCTCATGGGCTAGCGGTGCTTGAGTTGGCGGTCCTTGCCCTGTTCAGCGGTGCTTGACTTGGCGGTCGTTGCCCTGTTCATCGGTGCTTGCTCTGTTCAGCGGTGCTTGACTTGGCGGTCCTTGCCCTGTTCAGCGGTGCTTGCCCTGTTCAGCGGTACTTGACTTGGCGGTCCTTGCCCTGTTCAGCGGTGCTTGTCCTGTTCAACGGTGCTTGACTTGGCTGTCCTTGCCCTGTTCAGCGGTGCTTGCCCTGTTCAGCGGTGCTTGACTTGGCGGTTCTTGCCCTGTTCAGCAGTGCTTGCACTGTTCAGCGGTGCTTGACTTGGCGGTCCTTGCCCTGTTCAGCGGTGCTTGACTTGGCGGTGCTTGCCCTGTTCAGCGGTGCTTGACTTGGCGGTCCTTGCCCTGTTCAGCGGTGCTTTCCCTGTTCAGCGGTGCTTGCCCTGTTCAGCGGTGCTTGACTTGGCGGTCGTTGCTCTGTTCATCGGTGCTTGCTCTGTTCAGCGGTGCTTGACTTGGCGGTCCTTGCCCTGTTCAGCGGTGCTTGACTTGGCGGTCGTTGCCCTGTTCATCGGTGCTTGCTCTGTTCAGCGGTGCTTGACTTGGCGGTCCTTGCCCTGTTCAGCGGTCCTTGCCTGTTCAGCGGTGCTTGCCCTGTTCAGCGGTGCTTGACTTGGCGGTCCTTGCCCTGTTCAGCGGTGCTTGCCCTGTTCAGCGGTGCTTGACTTGGTGGTGCTTGCCCTGTTCAGCGGTGCTTGACTTGGCGGTCCTTACCCTGTTCAGCGGTGTTTGCCCTGTTCAGCGGTGCTTGACTTGGCGGTCCTTGCCCTGTTCAGCGGTCCTTGCCCTGTTCAGCGGTGCTTGACTTGGCGGTCCTTCATTGCCCAGCTGGGCTGGGGCTGGCGGTCCTTCATTGGTCAGCTGGGCTGTGGCTGGTGGGGTCCTCCTGGGCAGCTGGGCTGTGGCTGGCGGGGCCCTCCTGGGCAGCTGGGCTGCGGCTGGTGGGCCCTCCTGGGCAGCTGGGCTGTGGCTGGCGGGGCCCTCCTTGGCAGCTGGGCTGTGGCTGGCGGGCCCTCCTGGGCAGCTGGATTGTGTCTGGAGGGGTCCTCCTGGGCAGCTGGGCTGTGGCTGGCGGGCCCTCCTGGGCAGCTGGGCTGTGGCTGGCGGGGCCCTCCTGGGCAGCTGGGCTGTGGCTGGTGGGCCCTCCTGGGCAGCTGGGTTGTGTCTGGAGGGGTCCTCCTGGGCAGCTGGGCTGTGGCTGGTGGGCCCTCCTGGGCAGCTGGGCTGTGGCTGGCGGGCCCTCCTGGGCATCTGGGTTGTGTCTGGAGGGGTCCTCCTGGGCAGCTGGGCTGTGGCTGGTGGGCCCTCCTGGGCAGCTGGGCTGTGGCTGGCGGGGCCCTCCTGGGCAGCTGGGCTGTGGCTGGCGGGGCCTCCTGGGCAGCTGGGCTGTGGCTGGCGGGGCCCTCCTGGGCAGCTGGGCTGTGGCTGGCGGGCCCTCCTGGGCAGCTGGGCTGTGGCTGGCGGGGCCCTCCTGGGCAGCTGGGCTGTGGCTGGCGGGCCCTCCTGGGCAGCTGGGCTGTGGCTGGCGGGGCCCTCCTGGGCAGCTGGGCTGTGGCTGGCGGGGCCCTCCTGGGCAGCTGGGCTGTGGCTGGCGGGGCCCTCCTGGGCAGCTGGGCTGTGGCTGGCGGGCCCTCCTGGGCAGCTGGGCTGTGGCTGGCGGGGCCCTCCTGGGCAACTGGGCTGTGGCTGGCGGGCCCTCCTGGGCAGCTGGGCTGTGGCTGGCGGGGCCCTCCTGGGCAGCTGGGCTGTGGCTGGCGGGCCCTCCTGGGCAGCTGGGCTGTGGCTGGCGGGCCCCCCTGGGCAGCTGGGTTGTGTCTGGAGGGGTCCTCCTGGGCAGCTGGGCTGTGTCTGGCGGGGCCCTCCTGGGCAGCTGGGCTGTGGCTGGCGGGGCCCTCCTGGGCAGCTGGGCTGTGGCTGGCGGGGCCCTCCTGGGCAGCTGGGCTGTGGCTGGTAGGGTCCTCCTGGACAGCTGGGCTGTGGTTGGTGGAGTCCTCCTGGACAGCGATGATGGGGCTGGCGGTGGCCTCCTGGCCAGCGGGGATGATGGCGGTCTTCTCCACCGTACTGCTCCTCACAGACTTTGCGGGTTTCTTCTGCCCCTTCCCCACCTTGGGAGGAGTCACAGCTGAGTCCACACTCCCCCCGGGACCCCTGTGAGCGGCTTGGGTTGCTGGAGTCTTCCCCCTCTCCCGCTGGGCACTGGCCAACTTCTGGTGCTTCACAGAGGGGGGACTGGCTGTGCTCTGGCTCCGTGATACACTGGCTTGCCTGGTGGCCAGTGCACTCCACATACCTGTGACAACAGGCACCACTGGTCCCGGTGATTTTGTGGCTGAGGTGCTAGTACAGGACCGATGAGTTGGACGGGGGGTGGTGGGAAATAGGTTAAGGGTGGATGGGAAAAGTTGTTAGGAGACACTGGGACAGGTAGCTGGAGGGGGTTTGGGAGTCGAGGAAGAGGTGGTGGTTGTAGGAGGTGTAACTTTTGTGGCTTTGGGTGCAGGTGCATGCGCTGGAGGCTGTAGTGAGGTGGATGTATGTTGGGTGGGTGTGTGCCTGCGTTTGTGTATCTTGGGAGGGGGCATCACAGATGCACTGGGAGAGGACATAGGGGACGTGTGAATGGTAGTGGGGGTGGTGAGTGCACGTGAGTGGGGTATGGTGGTGGCTGTGCTGGTGCTGGTGCGGGATGTAGTGGCTGTAGTGGTAGTGCATGCAGGTGTGAGTGTAGACAAGACTGGGAGCTTCCCTTGTGTGGTGAGGTGTGTGCAGGCTGGTCTGATGGTGTGCTTGGGATAAGCAGAGGTACAGGGGATTGGGTCTGGGTGGAGGAAGTTGGAGGGGGGAGGCTAGATACAGGGACAATGGCTGCCATCAGTGCTGAGGCCAGAGTTTGAAATGTTCGATGAAGGGCAGCCTGACCAGAATGAATGCCCTCCAGGAATGCATTTGTTTGTTGCAACTCCCTTTCTACACCCTGGATGGCATTCAAAATGGTAGACTGCCCAACAGTGAGTGACCTGAGGAGGTCAATGGCCTCCTAACTGAGGGCAGCTGAGGTGACTGGGGCAGGGGCTGAGGTGCCCGGGGCGAAGGTGATGCCCACCCTCCTGGGTGAGCGGGCACGGGGGACATGCTGAGGGGCTCCTGGATGGTGGTGCTGGTAGGGGGGGGTGGCGGCTGTACCTGTAGTAGTGGGGGGCACAGATGTTGCCACCACCACAAGGGAGCTCCCATCGGAGGACGAGTCCGTGTCGCTGGTTTCAGCACCTGTCACCGCCGTGGTGCTCCCCTCGTCCTCCGTCCCACTGGTGTATTCAGAGTCTGTAGTGTGGCCTTCCATGGCCATGTGGGACGCAGCTCCCTCGTGCTCCGGTGCCACTGCTCTTCCGCCTGATGATGCTAATGCACACAAGAACAGGGAGACTGCAAAAAAAGGGGGGGGGGAATAGAAGAAAGACAGTTTGAGTGCATGGCTTACCGCTACCATTGGCGGACAAGACAGACACAGCAGCCCCCTGCACTACGTCGCGCTGTTGGGCTCTACATTACAATTCCTGGGAAATGGCCTACAAGGCTATGGAAGACATCTGCACACATAGATGACACAGGTGCATGAATACCTGTACCTGGCACTCTACAGAGGTGGGGTGGGGGGCCACAGGGCCATGCCTTTACGAAGGGGCCTAGCCTTCGGAACTCACCCTGGCCTAGGGAAACCCACAGCCCTCCTCCCCCACCCAGACCCCTCCACTGCACGCAAAGTCAGCTGAATGAGAGTGTACTCACCCCCATATGTCTGCTGTGATGCCCTCAAGCACCCATCCAACTCCGGGTAGGCCACCGCCAGGATCTGGAACATCAGGGGGTCATGGTTCGATGGGCACCACTCCCACGTTGGGAGGCCATCCCCAGCTGAGCCTCCGCCGTCTTCTTGCTCCAGCGGCGAATGTCCTCCCATCTCTTCCGGCAGTGGGTGCTCCCTCTGTGGTGGACCCCCTGGGTCCGGACGTCCTTGGCGATGGCACGCCAAATATCCTTCTTCTGGTGGGCGCTGACCTACAGTAAATGTACAGGGGAAGAAGAGAAGTCATTACCAACTGCACCGTCAAAGTGAGTGGCCCCCACCCCTACCCTTGCCATGTGGCAGATGCACCCACCATCTTTCATGCACTCCGAACTCTGCCCCCTTCACTCTTACAACCAGCCCTCTCCACACAGACATAGCCCATACAACATGCCCCCCGTGTACTTACCTGTTGGTCTGGAGGACCGTAGAGTAGCGTGTACTGGGGGAGGACCCCCTCGACGAGCTTCTGCAACTCCTCCGATGTGAAGGCAGGGGCCCTTTCCCCAGATGCACGAGCCAGTGTCTCTTCCAGACCGAGGTCACAGCAGCACTTGCAGTGTAGGTCCTCTCCTGTCGAAGATCAGGTATCGAGTGATTCAACAGCTAGAAAATGGTGGTCACGTCCGCGGCGGTGCGTACCATCACCGCCGGCGTACATCGTCATTGGCTCCTGGGACCCATAGGGTCCAATGTTAACCAATGCAGCATTGCGCCGAGGTCTTCGACCGCCTACCGCAACAGTGTACAACGCCAGCGCAGTTACCTCACATCCCATTGTCCCACTTTATAGGTCAGGCAGCCGCCATTTCAGGGGCCCACCTGGCCTAATTACCAACTGCGTCACACATACCTAGGCCTACTCTCAACACACATACAGGCCAGATTTTGTGTATGAATCGTGTTCTGTGTAAACTGTGGGTACATACCTCTGACTTGTTTGACTCTCTGGTCGCTGTTGACCTTCATAGGCACCGTCCGCTGGGACATGTGAGGAGATGGCGGAATCCTCCGGTGTACCGACCGCTGGTGGACCTGTCGACAATGGAGGAAAGAAATCTGATAATCACCTACAGGTTTGACCGTGCCACAATCCAGGAACTGTGTACCCAGTTGGAGCCAGACCTGATGTCAGCAATCCGCCATCCCACAGGAATCCCCCCTCAAGTGCAGGTGCTATCAGTGCTCCATTTCCTTGAAAGTGGGTCTTTTCAAACAACTGTGGCCATGGCATCAGGGATGTCCCAGCCTATGTTTTCCAACGTATTGTCCAGAGTGTTGTCTGCCCTGCTGAAACACATGCAGAGCTACATCGTTTTCCCTCAGGTTGAGGACTTGCCTACAGTGAAAGGTGACTTCTATGCCCTTGGACATATCCCCAACATCACAAGTGCCATTGATGGGACCCATGTGGCTTTGGTCCCCCCCACAGGAGTGAACAGGTGTACATGAACTGGAAGAGTTATTATTCCATGAATGTACAGATGGTATGTTTGGCAGACCAGTACATCTCCCATGTGAATGCCATGTTCCCTGGCTCAGTGCATGACGCCTACATCATGCGGAATAGCAGCATCCCTTATGTGATGGGTCAACTCCAGAGGCACCGTGTGTGGCTATTAGGTGACTCTGGTTACCCCAACCTGTCATGGCTACTGACCCCAGTGAGGAATCCCAGGACAAGGGCAGAGGAACGCTACAATGAAGCCCATGGGCGAACTAGGAGGGTGATCGAGTGGACCTTCGTCCTCCTGAAGGCAAGGTTCAGGTGCCTCCATATGACAGGTGGATCCCTATTCTACTCACCAAAGAAGGTGTGCCAGATCATCGTGGCCTGCTGTATGCTTCATAACTTGGCTTTGCGACACCAGGTGCCTTTTCTGCAGGAGGATGGTCCAGATGGCGGTGTTGTGGCAGCTGTGGAGCCTGTGGACAGTGATGAGGAGGAAGCAGAGGAAGAAGACATTGGCAACAGGGACTCAGTCATCCAGCAATATTTCCAGTGAAACACAGGTGAGAATACATTCCTGCCTACTACAAGTACTTTTACACTTCTACCTCTATCCTGTCTGTCGATGGTCAATGAGTTGTCACTTTCCCTTACGGTTTCACAGGTGTGGGTCCCAACGTGTGTCATCTGCTTAGATTCCTCATGGACTAGAGCTGTGTGACATAGGTATGTTGACATTACTATTTCAAGAACATTTTGTCACTGTAATTTCAAATACACTATTTCAAAATCATAGACAGACTCCTGATCTGTTGGTGCTTTAGGTGTGTTTACTTACATACAAAATATTGGAGGGGGAAGTTAAATGGTGAGGGGTGATGGCAGAGGAGTGTCCATGGCAGAGTCCAGTCTATTTGTCTCATAGGTGCATTGCCAATTTGGGCATAGGAAGTGGAGCTGGGGCAGTTTCAATATGGACAGGGTGACAAAGTGGGACAGTGGGTTGACAATCAGGGTGGTCTCATTTCTTGGCGGGGGCCTTGGCATCTTGCTCTGTCTTGTTCCTGGATATCAGGGACCATTTGCGGGGTGGTTCTCCATCTGCAGGGGGTGGGGTGCTGGTGTGGTGGTCCTGTGGCGGTGCCTCCTGTCCACTAAAGCCGGCGGAGGTGGTGGCAGTTCATCGTCCATGCTAGTGTCAGGGGCCCCTTGTAGTGCCACAGTGTCCCTCCTGGTGTTGAGTATTTCCTTCAGCACCTCTACGATGGTGCCCAGGGCGGAGCTGTTGGTTCTGAGATCCTCCCTGAAGCCCAAATACTGTTCCTCCTGCATGCGCTGGGTCTCCTGAAACTTGGCCAGGACCGTTGCCATCATCTCCTGGGAGTGGTGGTATGCTCCCATGATGGAGGAGAGGGCCTAGTGGAGAGTGGGTTCCCTTGGCCTGTCTGCCCCCTGCCGCACAGCAGCCCTCCCAGTTCCCCTGTGTTCCTGGGCCTCCGTCCCCTGGACCATGTGCCCACTACCACTACCCCCAGTACCCTGTTGTTGTTGGGGTGGTGGGTTATCCTGGGTTCCCTGTAGTGGTGGACACACAGCTGATTGACGTGTCCTGGGGACGGAGGTATGGGCCCGCTCGGTGGGTGCTGTGCTGGTGTTACTCCAGAGGGGGGAAGGTCTGTGGTGGCCTGTGCCTGGGTGAGGGGAACCGACTGTCCCGAGGCCCACGATGGTCTGGGCTGGTCATCTAGATCCAGTTGGACAGAGCTGCTGTCATCACTGTGGGCCTCTTCTGTGGGGTGGAGATGCCTGGACCCTCCTGTCTGGTGACATTGGGTAGTGGTCATGCAGGGGTGGAAAAGCATGATTATTGCATCTGTGTGTGTCATGGTGTGCAATGGGCGGGTGAGCGTGTACCCCAGTGCTGGCATTCCTGTGTGGTTGCTTGTGTGAGGATGGTTTAGTGGAGTGTATGGGTGTGTGCAGTGGGCGTGCTTTAGTGATGGGTGTCCATGTGTTGTTGTTGCATGCAGGGCTTGGTGTTGGGATGTGTGGTTTGTGATATTGGTACATTTGTGAGGAGTTGGAGTGATAGGGGTGGGGGCGAGGGTGGGGGTATGTGATAGCATGCATGTAGGGTGGGGGATATGGTAGTTAAAGGTTTGACTTACCTGAGTCCATTCCTCCACCGACTCCTGGAGGCCCTCAGGATGCAGAATCGCCAAGACCTGCTCCTCCCATGTTGTTAGTTGTGGGTGAGGAGGTGGGGGTCCGCCGCCAGTTCGCTGGACCACCTGGTGGTGTCTTGAGACCACTGAACGCACCTTCCCCCGTAGGTCATTCCACCTCTTCCTGATGTCGTCCCGATTTCTTGGGTGTTGTCCCACTGCCTTGACCCTGTCGACTGGAAGTTGTGTGGGTGACGATGTTGTGTGCCTGTGGCTGCTAGTTTGTAGATGGCGGTGTCTCTCTCAGGCCTTCTTTCTGAATTTTTTGTCGTGGGGGTTTGTGGGTGATGTGGGTGTGTGTTTTATATAGTATTGGGTGTGTGGGAGTGGTCTGTGTATGTGTATCAGGTGTGTGTATCTCGAATTGTCCAATGTGGCGGTGTTTTGTAGAAGTGTGTGTATTTTGAGCGCGCCGGTGTGTACCGCCAATGGAATACCGCGGTTGAAAGACCGCCACGTGGATTCGTGTGTCGTGATAGTGTGGGCGTATTTCTGTTGGCATGACGGTGGAGTTTTTTTTTCCCGCCAGTTTATCACTGACCTTTGGTGTGGCGGACTTGTGTGGGTGTCTGAATTTTGTCGGATTTCGAGATGTGGGTCATAATAGCTGTGGCAGAATTCCGCGGCCGCGGCGGTGTGTTGGCGGTCTTCTGCACGGCGGTAAGCAGCTTTTACCGCCAATGTTGTAATGACCCCCTTTGTGTGTTTTCTCCAATTTCCTGCCTCCCAAGAGTGTTGCAGAATATTCAAGAGGAGAGAAGCAGTGTTTCCCTTGTAGCTCCTTTCTGGCCATCTCAGTTGTGGTTTCCATTCCGGATGAGTCTCTCCAAAGGGCAATATGTCCATCCCTCCCTTCAACCTACACTTCTTCGGTACCCTGCTCTACCAGCCATGCAATTGTGACACCTCAAGTTGACAGTTTGGAATTTGAAGGGTAGGCTTGGAGCAGCTTGGCTTCTCAAAGGTAGTTGCTTTAGATAAATCATCTACATTGGTGTTGTAAAAGAAACACTACAGTACTTTCCTTCTATGGGATTTTCCCAAACAACTTGATTCCCTTAAACATTGATCCTTTCCAAATCTTGGAATTTCTCAGTAGTGAGTTTCTGCCGGGAGTGTCTTCATCCACCATGTTTTCTCAGCGGGCAGCCTTCAAGGCTCTGAATACTCAAATAAGTTTTTCACACATCTCCCTGTCGATCTCCAAACTCCTCAGTGGTTTCATGGGATCTCTCAGTAATTTCAAGTAGCCGGCAGAACCCTTTGACCCTCTAGAGTTATCAGATCTAGCAGGGTTAACAGAAAAGATGGCTTTCCTAGTAGCCATAACATCTGCTAAGAGATTAGGTGGCATATTTACAAGCCTCTAGCACAGCCTTAACATTTGTTTTTACGCTAAGGCAGTGCTAACCTGCCCCCCCACCCTGCACCATATTTACAAAGTGACACAATGCAAGCACTTTTCAACCCCTTGCACTGTGCCAGGCATAATGTATGCAAGAGGGGAGGAACGGTGTACCCCCTGCAGGGAGGCCCAAAAAACTGCAGTAGTGAAATTTACAAGATTTTACTGCACCATTCTACTGTCATTTTTTAACATCTGCACCAGTTCCTTGGACATATGCCCCTAGGTGAGTTGGATGCCTTAATGGCTCATTTTCCAGACCTACTTTCCAGCTAGAGTAGTCCTTTGGTTAAATCCCAAATTAATTCCCAAGCTCCATTCATCTTTTTATCCAGCACAGCAGGTTGTCCTGCCTGTTTTACCTGTTTTTCCTCCAGTTTCAAATAATGAGGTGCCTTCCTACTTGGATGTGATAAGAGCATTGACTATATATTTGGACTGGATGATCAAATTTAAGTCAGCCAAATCACTCGTTGGTCCCAGTGCACTCATGGCAGAGACTCTGCAGTTGTGGAGGGATCTCTGCCATGAGTGCAAAGCCTCCACCACGAGTGAAAAGGTTCTTTGTTTGTAGTGTTCTTTGTGTCATATGGTCCACCAATAAGGGTATCAAAGTATCAATTCAGACAGGAAGCAGGTGGGTTCTGTGAGAAAACAGGGCTGATTGCAGAGCCCCCCATCTTTTTTCCCCCATTTTTCACTTTTTGCTGGTGTTGTCCTGACTCTGATGGTGCCCTGGGTAATGCTAACCAGTCCCAGGGCCTGTGCTCTGTGTAACATCAGTATGCAAATTCGGCTAATTATAATTGGCTAAGTCAACCTACGTATAAGTCCATAGTATATGGTAGGGCATGTAGGTTTAGGGACCCCAGCATAGGTAGTGCTCCCATAGGTGCACTGCTGAGGTGCTCAGTGTCATTTTAAAGGCTGGCCTGCCTTGCTGGCTGCTTTTAAATTAAAGTTACATGCAAATTTGACTTTGGAATTAAAAGTAGTTCCAAAGCCTTAAACTACCTTATTTTTACATATAAGTCACCCCTAAGGTGTGCCCTATGTGCCTCTAGGGCTGGGTGCCATGTAACTATAAGCAGGGACCGTATAAAAATAGTTTTATAAGCTCTGGTGAGGCAAAACAGCCAAATTTGTTTTTCCCTCACTGTAGTGAATGGCCTCCATAGGTTAGAATGGGGAGACTTTATTTTAATTTTAAAAGTCCCCTTAAGTAACAGATACAATACGTTTGGTATCAAATTAATAGTTATAATAAATCCCACAACACAAAGAAATGTGCCTGGGGGAGGAGATCTTCCCTCAGCAGATGGGGAAGCGGGAAGGGGGAGGGCTGCCAAACTGGTCTTCAAGGGCAGGGAAGGACATTTGGAGCAACTCAGCAACACCCTCACATCCTGCAACCCCTTGACTAGATTAGGAGAGGGCAGGAGAGGGGTGTGTTTAGGATTTTTAGCCACACCAGTGGGTGGGCTCAGTCAGATGTAACCTCCAAAAATCACTTTCAGCCATGATAGATTTTTGAGGAATGTTGCTCCCTGGGATTGATTTTTCCCACACTTCCCAGGAAGTGGTAATCACAGGGGGAAGGACACTTCCCCTGATTGGAGAACCAGGACCCGCCTGTTTTTCAACCAGGAGCAAGGATAAAACTGGCAGACCTGCACCTACAACTCAGTTCCCTACACGATCCCTATCAGATTCCAACAAGGAATAACTACAGAAGGACTGCCCTGCTGGACCACTGGCCTGCACCTGGACACTGCACTCTGGAGGAGTGCACCAGATACACACTTGGGCTTCACCACAAGAAGGTATTTGCCTGGCTTCAACTGGTTCAAGGAGGGACTCCCTGTTTGCTACAGGTGAAAACGTGCTAACCAGAGTCCCCTGCACCAACTCCTGAAGAAACCAACCAGCTGACCACTGTCCAGTGGCCAAAAAGGAGTTTGTGCCAGATGCATTCTGGGAGTTGTAGTCCGCACCCCTCAAGGAGCATCTCAGAGCTTCTGGAACCTTGAGGTGAACTGCGGACCTCAAAAGAACCTTAAAAGAACATCTGGAAGAAGATCCAGAAGTTTAGAGAAGTTTGGAGAACTTTTGGAAAAAAGCTCCATAAAGGGACCAACCCGCCGCAGCAACTCTAGCCGGCTTGCCTCAACCACGACCCGGCCTGACATGCAGGTTTATCCCAGTGAAGAAAATCTCCAGAAAAACGACTAAGTCCTAAGGTAAACTTTTGACTGAGGCCTCCAGCGGGCTGTAGCCGAGCTGGGCTCCATTGCGGTCCACCTTAAACTTTGACTTTGTCCCAGTCGAGGTGCGATCAGATGACCAGATTGGTGCCTTTTGTTTCTATGTGCTAGAAAGCATTAATTCTTTAACAATTCATATCTCCAGTTCCTCTTATCTGATTTTATTTGTTTGGGTGTCATTTTACAGCTAAAAATGTTTCCTATTTTTATAAATTGATTTCAGATTTTTAAACAGTTTCCAGTGTTTTAATTAATTATTGTTTTGTGATATTTGAATGCTTTACACGTTGTCTCCTGAGTTAAGCATTGTCGCTCGTTGCCAAGCTACCAAGGGTTGAGCTAGGTTTAATTTACTGAGACCTAACTGGACCTAAGTGGAGGTTAGTGGCCTATTGGTAAGTGCAGGTACTTAGCTGCCCTTACCAATGACCCATTTTCCAACAGGTTCACAAAGGCAACTCTCAAACATGTACATATATTGAGGGACCCATTTAATTGAACATCCAGAGGAAGTCCACTGGGGCACGGGCAGCAGCTTGGGTAGAAGTGTATGTGCTGCGCTGCTACTTGGTCTTCCCAACAAACCTTTGTTAAACATGAGAGACCTGATTAAGAGTTTGTTGGAGGTGGTTACTCTTCCACAAATTTGACGGATATGCTGACCCCCCTATTAAGATACCATTATATCCTATGGGAATCATAATATGGTGGACGGAATATCGGTCACATTTGTGACTGAGTAACCCCTCTGCCAAACTCTAAACCAGGCCCTAAATGCTGGATCTCACAGATTTAGTTGGTTCTTTTGGTTCAACAGCTTTGATGCTATAACTGTTAATCATATAACTTCTTTTTGAGCATTACTAGTGGTCAGTGTATTTTTCCGTCAACTTTTTATGGCCTCATGGTTTAGGAGGGCAAAGATGAGGGTTAATGACTCCATTACTTACCAGCTTTATTACCACAATTTGTAGTCCTCCTCGCCCCAGTCCAAAGCCCTTCCTTCCTCCCATTCTGCACCTCCAATCAAGTTTGATTTGATATTATAGGAGGACAAGAAGGGAGAGGGAACTATATATACTAATAATAGAAGCAAAAGGAGTCTGGATGGTAGTCCACTATAAGTGATAAGGTTGCCATTGTTGTTAGGTACATTAAAGGTTTTGATTATTTAAAATTGAGCTCATCCCTTGGTAGCTACGGCACAGAGCAGACAGGCTTAAGTTAAGAAAAGGTGTAAAGCATTTAGAAGTACAAAATCAGTTGAGAAGTTCAATGCACAATGCAATAAAAATTGATAAAACTATTAAACAATTTAATAAACAAAATGAAACCAAAAGAACAAAAATCTGATAAGGGGAACTTTTAGAAATTGAGTCTTTAGTTGGCAGAGGTATAAACCCTGTCCAAATAGGTACCATGATTGTAGTCAGGGTAAGATAGTTAATGTAGCCTCTGCTTACCCTCTGGTAGCTTGGCACAGAGCAGGCAGGCTAAACTTAGGAGCCAAGGTATTTGTGTAACACTTTGAACAGTAAAAGAGTGAAAACACCACACAAAAATAAACTACACCACAGTAGAAAAACAGATCTTGATTTAATTAACAAAACAAGACAAAAGCAAGAAAAATCCAATAAGTAGAAGTCGAGTTATGAATTTTTAAAAGATATCTGCAAATATAGTGCTTAAACGCTTAAAGCGGCAACCTGGGCTATCTGGTCCCACTAGGTAGGGGAAATCCAAAGATCAGTCCGACCGCTGAAACAGTAACTTGCATGAAGGGTTGCATTGATGTAAAAATCTGAAGAAGGGAGTAGAGGAGACGATACGAAGGAAATTAGTCAGATCCAATGCGAAGGGATGGATCGTAATTGAACTGTGCAGTTCAAAATCTCTGGACAAGGATGAGGCATTGAACCCTTTGCAATGAGGGTGATGCATCATTGTCAAGTTGCGCAGCTGGCGATGTGAAGGTGATGTGATGGGGCTGATGGTGATGCGTTGATCCTGAGCTGTGCAATCAGCTATGCAAAGTCCTAGTCAGGCAGCAGCAGCAATCTGTCTGCATTGAGGTGAGATGCAGTGGTTCTGATCAGCACAGGGACAATGATGAATGGATTTTCATAGAACACAGCTGCAGAACCCACTTCCAAGAGCCCAGTATTGGATTGTCACCACTTGCCAAGGTAGGACTCACAGTTGGCAGAGTCCAGAGGCTGTAGAAAAGGTGAGTTTAGTATCTGATGTCCCTGAGAGTTCAGAACAGAAGACTAGCCAGCAAGCCCTGGGAGCCACTTTGGGTGTGGGAATGTAGAGATGCAGGCCCAGTCGTTCTCATTTCCAGGCAAAGAGGGCAGCACGGCAGCAGGGCAGCACAGCAAAGCAGAAATCCAGCAAAACCCAGAAGAATCCAGCAGAGTGACAGTTCTCAGGTCCAGAAGTAAACTGATTTGGTGGGGTTTATGGTCCAGTACTTATACCCAGTTGTGGTTTTAAAGTGGAGGGGATTTCAAAGAGAGGGGAAGCATCCCGAACAACGACTCCTGAACAACAAGGTCGTGGAAAATAAAAGCGGAACAACACTTTCGTTTTCCACGACTTCCTTGTTCAGGGCAATACCACGCATGTGTTGAACCACGTACATGCGTGGTTAAGGCACAGAAGAAGGGAGTCTGCTGAAGAGGACGACGTGATTATGGAGGTGGTAAGTTGGGCTGGGACTGGGGCTGTTTTAAGGGCGGGGGTCGGGGTGGTTTTCGGGGCAGGGGGCAGGAGGTGGGGTGGGGAGTCGTGTATTTTTTGTTTTAGGGGCAGGGTGGGGAGTCAGGGTATTTTTAGTTTTTGGGGGTGGGGTTGGGGGCTTGGGGTGATTAAGGTTTAGTGGCCGGGGAGGGGGGGGTCAGGGTTTAGTTTTTGGGGGTGGGGTGGGGTGGGGGGTTGGGGTGCTTTAGGTTTTAGGGGAGGGGGTTGGGGTGGTTTTAGGTTTTAGGGGTGGGATGATGGGTTGCAGTAATTTTGGGGAGGGGGTTGGGGTGGTTGTGGGGTTGGGGGTTGCGGTAATTTTCAGGAGTGGGGGGGACCAGGGGGACGCATGCTGGAACCATGCATGCTGTACACTAATGCCTTTACCAGGAATGCCTTTACAACAAAAAATTGTTGTTAAGGCTTTCGTGGTAAAGGCATTAGTGGTAACAATGAGGTCGTTGTTCTGATCTCAATGTTCAGGCATTTGTGGTTCCAGCATGCGTTGTTCCGATGTATAACCCAAAGAGAGACCTTTGAACGGCACAATGTCCCTGTCCTTCCTTCCCTGGCTCCAGACACACTACAGGGGGTATGCTTCTCTTTGTGTGGGGAGAGGTGCAGTCCAATGCAGGTGCAAGTGTCAGCTCCTCCCTCCCATCCATCCCAGGAAGAACCATCTGCCTGGTGTTGGGCCATCGGGATGTAAACGGCACACCCTTTGTGTGTGACTGTTTAGACAGAATGCACAAGAGCCCAGTTGTCGCTACCCAGATGTGTATTCAGAAACAGGGAAAGGCACAGAATGGTTAAGGAAGGAAAATGCCGGCTTTCTAAAAGTGGCATTTTTCAGACCTACAGATCAAAATCCAACTTCAACTTCACTATAAGTTGTGGTTTTAAATTGTGAGTCCAGAAACACCAAACTTGAAAAATCTATTTGGTCCCAATTAGAAATTACACTTAGAAAATATAATAAATGAATCCCAATGTCAACATATAGAAAGGTAGTCCTTGAAGAGTGAAAAATTCATTTAGGAGTTTTTCACTATCTGGACATGTAACACTCATGTTCAACTTTTTAAATACGTAAAAACAATGTCAGCAAAACAGGAGGTCAGAAGGCAAAAAGTCAGGGGAAACCACAGAAAGGATGCCGGGTCTAATATGGCTTTTTAAAGTTTTTAATAAAACTAGTGCCAAAAAGCTTAAAGTGCCATCTGTGGATCAACTGGTCGCTGTAGACAAGGATTAGGGTGCAAGATGAGGCTGACCACAATGAAGCACAGGTTATATATACCAACCAGATTTGACTATCATCACCATCTAATAATCCGGTTTCTCACAACATCCCACGTCCTGCAGATTTTCTTAGACGACCCCATAATGATGCCTTTTGGGGTTTTATTGAATTTTTTACAAGCCCATTGGTTTGAGGATGACAAAGGGTGGTGCACTTTTAAGTCACCCCACACGCATCACAGAAAGCAATCATGTAAGCAGACATAGAATTTATCCTAATATTAATATATAAATGTGAGGTTTTGACCTATCAAAAGATTTATATTAACAGGTCAAATTCCAATGTTAAAACTGTCAATGGTAGGCCTGCATTCATGTTCGCACTGTCACTATAGTGGGTGGTACATTGGGTACTATAGTCCACTATTGTCATTTTACTTACAGGCCCTGTTACAAACAGTCATACAGTGCCCCTTTCTTTCTAAATCCAAGATTGTGAAACCTTTCTCCTAATGCACAGAGCCTGTGTGTCTACCCCAAAAATATGAACAAGGAAATGGGAAACTTCTCTTCTGTGATCACTTCAAACATGTTTTGTTGGCAGCTCCCTCCCCACTGAGAGTGGAGTCTGCCTGACTGTGGGAACAAAGAATTTGATTAGTTTCAATGAAGCTTTGTCTGTCACATGCCAATCTTAGATGAGACCTCTTTGAAGTTCATTGAATTCCTAGACACTGCCCAAATGATCATCCTGTCAGAACAGGAACACCTCCTCACACTCAGGCTTTCGTCTCTGTGAGCAGTTTTCACCTCATTCAGGGTTTGAGCAATCAGAGGGCTGCAGGAGGAGACCAATTCAAATTATCCTCCAAAAGCTTTAGGAAGGGAAAATGTAGCATTACAATAGTACCCTTTCATTAATAATTATTATAAATCTGACTTTACCTGAAAACTTGACTTTTAATTAATATTTCAAGGAGTCTACAAACTATATTTCAATGTGCTGCAGAGCATTATTACATGCAATAGTGTCCAATTTGTTTCTCTTTGGAACAGCAAACCTTTCTACAGTGAAAATGGCTTTTAAGTGCTACTCATTGTAAAAACATGTTTAATATTAACTTTATGCATGTCCTACCTACAAATTTCACACACCCTGCCTTATGGAATACATGGCCTCTTTATTAGTGACGTATTCATATTTAAAAGGAGGATTTACTTCAGACTAGCTAGAAGGTTTTAATTTGGCAGGTAGGGTTGCTGTTGTTCAACTGTCATCGTCAGGGTACAATGATAGGCTTGAAACCATGTTTACCTGGCCCATTAGGTGGTGTAGGGCACTAGTGACATTTCAGTTACATGCCCTGGGTACACTTTGTAGAATTTACTGGGGACTTATAGGTAAGTTAAGTATGCCAGTTGGGAGTATGTTCAGTTTTGACATTTCTTAGGTCTAAGCAAATGCACTGGGGCCTGGTTAGCAAAGTGCTGATACACAGAGTGAATTAAAACAGCACCATCAATCCTCAAAAAAGGGCATGATGATGCAAAAAGAGGCACTTCTCATTAACGTGTTATATGTTTTTTTTTTTTTTACATATATATGTGATAGTGGTTTGTTAAGGTTCAGGCTAGGAATGTGAGCTGTGTCAGGAGTAGGATAAGGTCACAGCTGTATCTCTCAATGAAACTGCCTCTGTGAAACTGAAGAACTATCAGTGGAAAAGAAAGGAGAGGGGTCATATGTGTTGTGTGGCTGACCTTGATGTGTAGTTTATTATTTTTTCTATTTGATATGGTGCACCTTGGCCAAGTGTAGAGGTCTGTAAAGCTACATTGTCTGAAGATTTTTTAAGTTTTAAAGCTTTTAAAACTGTGAAGCCTTCAGATGTTTTAAAGCTTATACTTTGTAATGGCTGCAATGTTTTTTTTATTTAAGTTTAGAATTTATCCTGGCATTTGATGGCAAAAAAACTCTGACAAGTCACTGGATTGTACATAGCAGGTCATTTTGTCAGATTTAGATTTGAGAATCACTTGTTGATGGAGAAACTTCAGCATTGTTGAAATATCTTCAATATTTTCCTTCAATATTTTTCTTATAACAAGGTACTGTTAGCTAATCTCCTTTCCTGTGAAATATAATCTCTGGAGTTTGCAAATGTTGTGTGTATCCTGCATCATATTTCCAACCTATCTACTTTTAATTCCGGCCGGTGTGCTCATATCCTGGATCTTACATTTCTTTATACTTGTGCATCATATAGACTATTTATTTGTTATTTATCATTAGAATCCTGGTCCCTGGTGTATTTTACTTTATCTACCTAATATTCAGTATGCAGAATATAGCTCCACCTACATTTTTTTAAGTTCTCCAGGGAAACCTATTATGCTCTGACAAAAATGGAAAAAAGCATTTGTCAATTATTTAAAAGTTGCTGGACCATATTTTTCCCCTGAAAAGAAAACTTCTCACTTAATACATTGACTGGGTAGAGAAGTACAAGAGGTTATTGATAATCTTCCAGATCTAGTAACAGAAGGGAAAGGGGATACAGAGATGAATACATTTGATCACATTATCAAAAAATTAGACATCCATCACTTATCCAAAGTGTCAATTATATTGCAACTATAATATTTGGAAAAAGAAAGCAAGGCGGAGAAGAGTCAGTAGAAGAGTATATCCCACAATAGAGAAAACTAGCTGCTTCCTGTTATTTTGAGGGTAATGCAGATGTAAGGGTCAGGGACCAATTTATGCTGGAATGCAAATTAGACAGAATCAGGGAGGGTCCATGGTCTGAAAGCAACCCAAATCCAGCAGAGGTAATATCAATAGTTAAGCAGATTGAGCATTCTATGCTATGTGTTTGTGAATTATAAAAAACTAAGGACACTCTACCCTCCATGCAGACAGTATCTAGAAATCACAAGAAACAACATTTTCTTGCAAACAAACAAAAATTGGCATGCTTTAGATGTGGCAACCCTAATCGCATGCCTAACTCTGGTTACTGTCCTGCAGTTAAGGGGCCTGAATTTTGTAGAGGGAAATAGTCCGTCACACACATGATGGATATCCTGACTGTCTTATTACAATCCCACTATTTCTTAAGAGGGTCATAATATAGCGGGCAGGATATCAGTCACGTTTGTGAAGGAGTATTCCCCTCTTAAATCAGGCCCAGGGTAACTTGCAAAGTTCGTGGAAAAAGGTTTTGCAGAATGTTGCAAGTCTGAGGGCTATAAACAGAAAATGTAAGAAGTAAATGTGGAGGGCGATGATTTTGTATTGCAGGTCATCAATGGTGTGAATTGCGTATTGGATCTTACATGTGATTACACTTCTGATAATGTATCGCTGGATGGTATTAATGTTTCAATGATAGTGGTTTCTGGAGCTAATCAAAATTTCAATATTTCGTTTCATGGAAAATTTTAGTTATGCCCTCCAGATGTTAGGTCATACAGTTACAGAGGCAATCCGAGAGAACTGATTGGATACTTTCAAGCAACTATTCAATTTATAAGGCATGAAATCTCAGGTAGAGTAGATATGTCTATGAAGGGAGAAAATGTATTAGGTTGGCTCTACCAAAAATTATTGGGATAATTAGGCCTGGGTGAAACTCTGCTCCGCTGGTGGAGTTTGTGGAATTCAGCAACTTCGCATTCAGCGGAGAACGCAGAGTTACCAATAGACTCTGTATTCCACAACATAGCAGAGTTTTTTTCAGATGTTTCCCCCGTTGGCCCGTGCTTACTATCATTTTGCACGTGTGGAAGTGAGACAAGAGGCTTCTGGTCTCTCGCAAGCACAAACAAAACATTTTCCCCTCTTGCGAGAGTTACCACCCCACCAGTGACTTCCAGCGGGTCTTTTGTGACTGAGGAGAGCGCGAGTGAGCGCGATTGACTGCTGCTGCAACCTGGCAAAGCTGAAGCAGCTAAAATCTACAACTTCTAGTGAAAAATCTTCTCTAATTGACAGTTTGCGTTGACATTGTTGTGCGAGGAGTACTTTTTCATTTTTTTCCCAACATTAGGAAGTGGCCCAGAGACTCCAACTTCCTGTTCTCCCAAGCAGGCTTCTCCTACTGCTTTGTACATCTCCTGGTCACTTTTCACTTGGATTTCAACCTGGAAGGATCACTTTTTTGTGTACTGGATATATCAATGGATTTAAGGGCTTTGTTGTATTTAAGATTTCCCAGGTAAGTTAAAAACACTTGTATAGGGGTGTGGTACAACTTGTTTGTTTGATAGAGGGCGGGCATCAGGATTTATCTGTACTTTTATTCAATTTTTAAAATTTATTGTGGTGGGTGGCCTGCATTTGGTACCTAATTATAGTTTTACTTGTAATTGTTGTTCTATAAAGGAAGAATATTTTATAGTATTTTCTCAATATTTTGTTTTGTAAATTTGGAATATTCATTTAATTCACTATCTTAATGTTACGTGGCCTAGTCTGGTAATGGAATAGGCCTTCAGCTATAGGCCCAGAACTAGCCATGGGTGCATGATGAAACAACTGTTTGTGGTGTCTGTGGAACTGAAACACCATGGATGGCATTAGATTAAGGAGAACAAAATGCTGTTTGGCGGTCTTTCACATTTTCTTTCTGCAAACTGTGTATTGTGGGGTTATGGTACTTGATGCCTTTGTATGATGTGTGTTATTGTTGTTAAGTTTTTAGTGAATACAAACAAAAAAGGGCTAATATGTCGGGAGTGTTTAGAGAAAAGTTGGTCCTGTGTACGGTAATCCCATCATAATACCAAAAAAACAAAAGTACACAGTTTTAACCAATAGACTAGTAGAAATATATACAGGAAGTAATAGAGTCTATGAGTCTGCTCTTATTAGAACAAGAGCCCGACTCATCAAATGGTGACAGGCTTCATCACAGGGTTTTGCTCCTCATCAGGCTGGCACTGCAATGCCTAACGGGCCCCTCGTGGGGGCTCTTTGCCAGAGATTTTTTGAGTGTAAAGAATGCCAGTAGCTGAGTGCTAGTATGTGGGATTGGTATATGAGTATGTGAAAATAAAAATGGCTAGAGGTCTGGAAATATCATATTTAATCAACCCAGACCCCTGTCATGATTAAAAACAGAGTGTGGGTAAGGATTAGAAGTAATGTCTAGTCCACCCTCAGAAACAAAAAAACTGTCAGTACCTGAATTGGGGGAATGTGGAGAGTTAGAGTACAGAACTAACTATACTTCTGTCATAAGGGTCAACATGTTTCTCGCAAAAAAATGTCTGTTAAGAACGGTGAGATTCGTCAGGACAACAAAACGTACTTAATCCACATGTTATAACTCAATACGGGATTTCTTCGTACCACAAAAACCTACAAAGAGCAAAAAAACAGACTCAAAATACAAATATAACCATGTACACAGTGAGCTCATTCCGGTGAGAAACCCTAATGTGCAGTGTATCACACGGTGAAATATAAATCAAACAGACTCCTCTCAATTCACAGGATGAATCCTTACCCTCCATGTATTAAAGGATGGGCCCCTTCGGGATCGCGATAAGCATCAGTGGTCCAGGCTTGTATAGTCAACTAAGTATAGTTATAGATTACATGTCAAACATAACAAATATAAATATCTCAAGGATTATAAATCCATTCAAACTATTCAGGACAAACTTAAATCATGGCTCAAACATGTCCACTAACAGAAAGTCCTAAGTATGAGGACACAGGTAATCACGATAACTATGTGGAATATTGTTAGTCAATTCAAACTGTCAAAATGATCTTAAATCATGAGTCAAACATGTCCATAAAATGTGTATAGTGTAGACAATCGCCAGTCCAATAATGTACACCAATAGTATTAATAATAAGGACACAGGGTCATAGTAGTGTCCAGTGTTTAATGACAGCTCCCACCAAGGATCAAGAAGGGGCAAAGAAAGTGGTCTGCAATATAGATAATTAATCTTCTGCTCCTTAAAGAAAGGTAACATAGGACTCACCCCGCTCGTGTGGCCACCGGGTGGATAACCTACCCCTGCTCCGCGTCCCAGAAAAAGTGAGACATAGCCGGAGATGGGTTTATAAATAGTGGTGGGGCATCAAGCTAGAAAGAGGACTGGAGAAAAGCGGCGGCCATCTTGAAGGAATTCCCTAACAGTAAAAGAGTGGCAGCTATTTTGTAATGGGGTTAGGAATAGGAAATAGTGGCGGCCATCTTGAAGGAAGTCCCTAACAGTAAAAGAGTGGCTGCCATTTTGTAATGGGGTTAGGAACAGGAAATAGTGGCGGCCATATTGTAGAGATGTTTTTGTAACAAAAAAATGGCAGCCATATTGTAGTGGAATACCAATACAGAGGGGGACCTGTGGTCAAACAAAGGTGGCAACCAATAGCTGTACACCCAAAATGGTAATCCCAAAGCACTGTCTGTAGAAAGATAATAGAAAATAGAAAATATCCCAATCTTACTGAAATGAAAGTTGCCATCAAGGGGGCATAAACAGTGTAGGAGGGTGTACTATGCAGTCATTGATGACAGAGGGAGTCATAATGGAATCAGTTGTGGTAACACAATCATAAAGTGATGTCGAACCTCAGAAATGGTTATATATTCGTAGATCCAAGCATAATGGAGGCTGCCATTAAAAAAAATATATATTGATTGTGATATCTCCATAGTGAAAAGATCGAACCCTGTGACTATCGATTAGTACATTCCAACCAGGGTATATCATCATTTAGTCCACTCCCATGTGTTCCTAACCTAAACACCCAGCGTTGTTCTCTCTCAAAGAGTCTCTTGGTACAGTCTCTAGTGTTTGTAATGCGTTCCAATACAACCCATCTCAGGTCGTCAGGTATATGTTGGAATTCAATGAAATGTTTAGTCAATTTCGTTGCAGCTCTTTGACATCGTATAGTGCTCCGATGCTCATTGATTCGTGTTTTGACCATTCTAGTAGTCATCCCGATGTATCGGAAATTGCATGGACACGTGATCATGTAGATGCAGTTCTTTGTGCGGCAGTTAGTATGTGTCGCTAATTGCCATGGTGTCCTCTCACCCAAGTCCACATCCTGTGTATGCATCGAGAAGGAACATACATTGCAGTTACCACAAGGATAATGTCCTATAAACCCTAGCCATGATCTAGATTGTGTGTTGTCACGATTTTGTTGTGGTAGTGGTCTAGTGTGTACTACTAAGTCTTGAATGTTTTGTGTGCGTTTAAATGCAAAAAGGGGTTGCGCTAAAGCCTCACCTGAAATGTTCAGAATGGATCAGTGTTTTCTAATAATCTTCCTAACCTGGTTACTCAAAGGGGTGAATGTGGTAACACAAGTCAGTTTTGATTGTCATTCACGTGAATTTGTGTTAAGAAGGACATCTCTTGGGATATTTTGAGCTCTTTTTCTGGCCTGACTGATAATCCGTAGTGGATATTTACGGTGTACTAGCTTGTGGCTCAGAATCTCAGCCTGATTATCGTAATCAGAAACCTCTGTGCAGTTACGTCTTAACATCAGGAATTGACCGAAAGGTAAATTCTGTCGCAGAGATTTGGGGTGGTGGCTATCAAATAGCAGTAGGAATAGTTTACTGCTATTTGACAGAGGTTTCTGAGCAGTTTTTTATTTTCTATTATACACATTTTTCTGCATTTTTTACCTTCACCATTCCTTACCTCCCAAATCCCAGTGTTATTTTACAGTAGTCTCCTTTCCCTAGTACATCATCAATTGAAATCTATTTAAAAAAAATGTTATTCTTTTTTTCTAATTTGTTTCACAAACTTTGTTTTATTTAATTTCATAAATACAATATAATAATAATATTTAAATATTTTTTTAATTTTGTTTTTCTTGGTTTTAGAATTTTTTTAAATAAATTGCATATTCTTTTAAAAAATCAAATTTTTCCTATTGGGCCGAAGTCTGTCATAGGTGTACAGTTACATTTCTACCGCATTACATTATTCAAGGATTATTATTCCATTTGTCACCAGCACCACCCTGAGTGACACATGTCAACATGATGCAGACAGATAAAGCTAAAAGTTACATTCTGTATGTTGTAGTTGTTGCTCTTTCTTATCATTCATGAGTGTACATGATAATGAAGGTTAATGTTGGTGTGGTTTAACGTATGGATACACAGTATTTCATAATTATTTATAAGTTTAGTTAAGTAACCAGTAAATTATATTGTTTCTACTACTAATGCAACTGCAACAATGTCACGTTTCACTGATCTTTCTTGCATATTTGCTTTTAGGTGTACAAACTGAAAGAGCCATTACCCAAAGTATTGCCAGAAAGAAGGTGCACAACATGACGCGTGACCACACGGGCATCTTTTCAGCTTGTGAAGCTAAGTGCTACTGCCAAATGACAGCTTCAAGATGGCCCCAAAGAAAGCTGCTACCAAGAAAGTGGCCAGTGATAAGAAGAAGCTTCCCACTACTGGTATGTTTCCCCAGACCTTTTTTGGGCAAATACCTGTACCTGCTGCACTATTCTCTGGAGAGTAAGCTGGGAGCAGCACTCCCGTATCAGTGGCCTCATTCCGAATTAGGCACAAGGCAATGTCTGGCACAGAGGCAGCCTTTCTAATCACAGGAACGACAACGAACAGTGACGGTTAATTGAACTTATTTCTGTCTCAAAGTAATACTCAATCGTTGCCGGAAATTCAGGCCAGTGACAGCTGCAGCCAGCAATAGCATTTCCTCCCAAAGTAGGAGCACATCAGGATGTTGCTCTTTATGAAGAGGAAGCTGAAGAAGCCCCTGTTTTATACTGTCTTCCAGATGTCACCATCTTCTTCTTTAAGCCCCCGATTCTGATGGTCAAGATTTCACTTAGATGCCACCTCAGTCTGATACACGTCAGGAGAGGCAAAGAGTGAAAAGGAAGGTTCCTGAAAGCATTAGAGTTAAAGATGCAGAAGAGGAGAATGACGAGTCAGTCTTCATGAATGTTAACCCAGCCCCAGTGGGGTCAAACATTACCCCATCTTCTCAACCTGCTCTGAGGGATGTGGCCCAGATACCACCACCTCCACCTCCGCCAGATTCTATATTTACAAGGCCACGGGTGCGACCTACATCCACAGCCACCTCAGTAAAAGAAGGCAATGCAGAGAGGCAAATGTCATTAAAACAACTTCCACCTCCCCCCACTTCTTCAGACAATGGCAGTGGCCCCAGTGTTAGAGAGTTGACCTCCCCAGTTTGGGACTTCCTTACGGTTAGTGAAAAGGGGCCAAACGTTGCCATTTGCTCCATTTGCAAGAAAGTGTTAGTTGGGATAAGCTTGGTGCAAACTATGGAACCAGAGGCCAAACAACCCACTTGAGAAAACACCACGCAATCTGCTGGAGGGCGCACCTTGGCGGCAAAAAGCCTGCAAGTGGTGTTAATGGAGGTGTTGAAAGCAGGGAATCTGATCTGATCATGGTGGAAGGTGAAGGTAAGGAAGTGGGTGATATTTTCATTACACAAATCAGCCAAATCCACAGCAGTGTAATAGTATTGTTGCCCAAATCAGCAACATCGCAATGGCACAGGAAGACTCATAGTAAGGTCAAAACACCAAGGCATGAACATACAATGGTTGCCCCTGTGAGACATACATTGATCCTACCACCACCTTCTGAGTCACTTGCATCAGTGGTACAGCAAGGAAAAAAATCCAGGCTACTATTACTGCTATGTTTAGGTAGGAGGGGCAGTACGAACACAACCAATCAAAGGTAGGTTTGTACAATGGGAAGCTGGCTAAAATGTTAGTGTTGGAACTCCTTGCTTTTTTTGTTTGTGAAGGAGTGGGTTTTTAGAATTTGTGGCAGCTATCTGCCCGAAATGTAAGGTTTCCAGCCAGCCTTATTTCACCAGAGTTGATGTTCAAGCGCTACATCACAGAGTGCTGAAACCCCCCTGATGACAGACATGTGGACCAGTTGCCAGGCAACTGATTACATGTGCTTCACTGCACACTGGATCCTTTTTGTTGGGGTTGGAGAAATGATATCTGCAGGTGTTGATACAGCTGAAATTTTTTATGGTGCTTGGAAGCATGCAACAGTGGCTATGTTTGGCTTGGAGAAACTCATTACAGCCGCAAACATCTTGGATGACTTAATCAAAAAGGTCTTTGAATGGCTGTGCCCAGAGGGCTTAACAATGGATTTGTTGCCATTGACAATGGCAGAAATATAGTTAAGGCCATGTCAGATGGTGGCTATTTCAGGGTCCTGTGTTTGGCACACTGCACAAATATAATTGTACTGTCCACATGCAGAAGAATCTGCGCTCATTTTAACCATTCTTGTAAAGCCCACAAGTTGTTGAGGATTATCCAGCATGATAATAGAATGCCTTCATACTGGAGGTGCCAACACATTTGAATTCTACTTATTACATGTTACAACTTCTGTTTAGGCAGTACAGACTGATCAATGAATATGTCATGCAAAGAGGAAATGCAACTATGAAAGGCATGATCATTGAGATGGACCAATGGGGCCTGGTCAAATGCCTGACAAAGATGCTGCTTCCTTTTTACATTTTCACACAGGAAGTCAGCAGAGAGGACTGTACCATGGGCCAAGCTATCCCATTGGCAGGAGGTTTCTGAAATGTATGTAGGTGTGGATGAAAAAACAAATGTGCAGGATTTGGCTTCAAAGAGGCATTGTGTCATCCAAACATTACATTTGAGCCACAATTCTTAACCTACGGTGCAAACAATTACTGGCCACTTTCATTCCTTTTTTAGACGGTGATGTTTCAACCTACAAGACATGGATTGCTGACCTAGAAACAAAACGGCTGGAAATAAGAGGCCCACTCACTGTTTGAAGTTCTGGGGTGCAGCCTACAACTTCCACAGAGCCTTCAGACAGTGCTGTTGGCTCAGAGTAGCCAAACTCAACACCAGCAATAACAACAGGAATAGAAGCAGCAGCCCCAAAATCTCCCTTTTAAAGTTTCTAAAGACAGGGTTTGAGTCCACTGCAGAGGCGAAGGCAAAAAAGCTCAAGCAATGTGGAGCACTAATGACTATTGAGAGGATGGTCCAGGTGTACCTTGATGACGAAACAGAGGTCTTTCTGGATCAAAATCCATTAATGTATTGGTATGGGAAGAGGAGCCAATGGCCAGAGCTTAGGAGGCTGGCAACAAGGTATCTGGCTTGCCCTGTAGCCAGTGTGTCTGCTGAGCATGTGTTTGGTGCAGCTGGTGCTGTTGTGACATTGAAAAGGGCCAGTGTCTCACCCTGAAACATTGAGAGATTGATCATGATCAAAATGAATCAGCGCTTTCTACCACCAAATTACAGCATACCTGAAGTCCAGCAGGAGGTGGATGAGGGCGATTGGTCAGACTCAAGTCATGGTATTTTGTTATCTGGTCAACTTCTGGGTGAACCACCTGAGTTTGAGGACAAACTATACTTTCCTAACAAGACCTGGGGCACCATAGAACTTTCTACTTTTTACTATTGATGAACTGCTTTGAGAAAAAAAAAGAAAACTAGCTAGGGGAGCCTTAGTATTTTATATTGTTTCTTTTTGAATGACTAATGAACTGCAACTGTTTAGATACATGTATGGCTGAATTGGAGTTGGACCAGTGTGCATTGAGGAAGCCCCCAAAATATTTTCCAGGAGAGTTGAGAGACAATGTCTGCCTCCATTCTGTGCTTATCCTTCCTTTTTGTCCCCTAGAAGGACTGTCCCAGATATTTGATTTACAATTTACTGGCCAATGTGTGTTTCGTTTCCTAAAGTGAAGAGGATCAACAACGTACAACTATGCTTGATTTTAACTGGTAAGTAATGCTATATGCCTCAAAGATTGATATGAGGGATACTTGTTTCAATGTTGAGATGGTTTGTGTGACTCATGTCCATAAAAACAGGGGCTGTTCATTTTCTTCCTGAAGGTGATTTTTTTTTCTTACTCTTTGACACATAGTGAAATTTGTTTGCAGGCATTTTCACACTGCTTTCTTTTCTGGAAATGATCTGTTTTCTGGTTTACATTTGTAAAAGAAGACACGACCAGTCCACTTTGCTACCAAACAAAATTCTAGTCCAGAAAAAAACTACTCAATGTTTTTCTTGTTGTTAAACACAGCTATGCGGTACAGGTCGCTCTTTCTCAATTGGGTCGGGAGACTGTGACTCTCGGGAGCAGTTGGTATGGAGTAAGACATAATAATCTTTAATCAAAGTCTGGAGGATTATGGAAGGAATCAGAGTGTAATTTGACAACTTACACAACTGCCCTAAAAAGGAAGCTATCAATTTAATAGAAATCAACATGGATGATGTGAGGATGAGTCTAAGAGGCCTACTCCAATCTGTGGACTGGTCGTGAGAGGTGCATCGATTACTTGATTTGAGAAATGCAATGCTACAGTGTGTGTCTGCTGGCTGTCTCAAACTTGAAACTATGTGGTTGGGTGGGGGCCTGTTGTAGGATACTGGAGGAGTCAAACATGTTATGAATAATAATGTCACATTATGCACATGCTCCAGGCTAAATGGTACGATGAGCATGATAGTTGCAAGTTCGATCATCCCAATACATTCTGACACTTGTCTTTGATTGTTGGTTGTTGTAATTTCTCTCACTTAATTGATCGCACATCAGTCGTAAAATAAATGATCGCAAAGGACTTTGCTCTAGCTCTACCACCTGTGAGTCTTCTTGATACACTACTCCTCATGAAGATTCCATCCTTCTTGAATCTACATTATCATGATAATCATTTCTGTTTTAAAATTTGCAGGTCTTCGCTTCTCCTGCATCATATTCATGTTTTTCTATTCCTCCCACAACAAGGGTCTGATCATTTCCAAGATGAATATTGTGTTTGTGTAGTGTTTGTCTTTTTGTCACACATTTTACAGAATCCCTCTCCATCCATTCATCATATCCCTAGGCCCTCTTCCCCTTCCTGTGTGATTTATTGAGGTGTTACTTAACAATTTATACCATTGATTAGTCACTCACTTGGTGTGGCAGATGCGGATATGGTAGAAGCAGCCTCAACTCAGTGTGCAGGATCTTTATTTGAGTAGACCTAGGTGGAGTGGGACCTCACTTCCGATGCTTTCACTATTATTGTGCTAGCACGCTACTACTACACCAGCATTGCACCTTGAGAAACCATGCACCCCTCACTTCATTCATTCAGACTTGTTGAACAATGTTGCACTTTTACTTTAGGCTATACAACATTTTTCAGAATGCTCTGCAGAGACTAGGAAAGTATTAAGACAAGGTTACCTAACTGCATAAATAATTGTTATACACTATCAGCAGAATTTAAAACATGCTGTGCTGAAAGGAATACACTATCATCAGATCTGAAAAAACATGCTGTGTAAAGACAGCAGTGCAAAGTAAAACACCCCCAAATAGATTTTAGGCATAAAGAACTGTAAATAACCATTTTATTTCCCCATCCGTAACAAAAAGAATAAATACCCACCCCTTCCACCCACAACTGGCCTACCCCTATCCCTAAACAAATGTCCCTTTCTCCAATCAATGTTCCAAAAAAAAACTGTTGATTTGTTCATGGTGAGAAGAATAACACAAAAAATCTAGAAAAGTGCTGCAAAAACCCATTCCCAATCTCCCCACCCACAACAATTCCCACCCACCAAAATAAAAGGATTAAAAAAGGGGCAGAGTAGGGCAATTAATTCTTCTGAGGAACCCTTCCATACGTGCCTGATGGGCCTGTAACAGCATCAGCCTCCGAAGAATGCAGCTTAGGATACAGTCTCTGAGGGGGGCGCCACAGTGATAATATGGCAGTGGGCAGCTGCCCTGGTACTGTGGTGGAGGTGTTGTTGGGCTAGAGGCACTGGGGCCTAGCTGGGACCCTGAGAACTGGCAGCAACTGCTGCTGTCTCATCCTCCTCTTCCTCAACGATCACCATCCGCTGGTACTCAGCCTGTATGGCCTCCAGCTTTGTCCACCGCAGCTGGGCTGCTATTTCCTGCCGTGATGGTGGACCAGCAGGAATAGCTATATCAAGAAAGAAAAAATTGAAATTGTAAACTATGTTCTGAACAAAACACTTGTTTAAAGTCATGTGGTGTAGTGGCACAGTAGCAGTACATTTGGTGGTCACCACAGGCCATTACATTTTTAGGTGATAACAGTCACAGCCATAATATACAAGTATTCTCTCTCCTGTTGCGCTAAATTAATGGTGGCATTGCTAGCTCAGCTGCCAACCTAGTCATACTCGTTACTGTCTGAACCTGGGTCAGCTATACTAGAAAATGATCTTATTGTAATGGCTCTGTTCTTTGTACCAAGACTACAAGATTAATGAACACTAAGAATGAAACACGCCACGAATTATGATGTAATCAATCATGCAGACATCCTGTCTGCCATAAATAGGCAGCAGGAAAAGCAATGCACTGTAGTACAGGGAAAGGATTAAGGAATGGGATATATTTCTAGATTGTATGTGGGTCATCTGCATTATCACAGACTATCCCATCCAGGAAAATCAAGGCACCTAATTATGGACCCCTTTATTCACTGTCCTCATGTCCCTCCTCCACCACACTTTTCAATAACTACTTTTTTTCCAACAAAATACATTTGCTTTGCAGTAAGGAAAGGAATCTTCATAACATACTCGACTGCAGGGTAACATAGAGGGGATTTGGATGGTAGGTAGTATACACAATTTACTGATCAATCAATTCTTCATCATCACGTGCTAAGGTTTGGCTAGTAGTGTGACTCATAAAGGTTGACAAATATTGAAAGGGACAAATTTGCTCTACAACACATAATAGAAATTATCACCTTCCTGGGAAATGCTTAGTATTTCACCAGCTTAGACTTAACATCAGTATACCACCGGGTTAGGTTGTGTTCATTCGGACTATGTTCTGTGACATCAATCTTCCAATAGGTTAAAGGCATACATACTAGGAAATATTGCTGGTGTTAAAAACAATGTTTTTGATTTACAACAAAACCTTTGAAGATCATGTTTTTACAATTTAAAAAGTTTTGAATGTTTTCATGGAAAAGGGGGTAACACAATGGCAAAATGTAAATTAAATTGTTCAGAAATATCTTATTTGGGTTACATTGTTTTAAAAACTTGGACTTTTCCCAAAGATGAGTTGGTTAAAACAAATCAAAACCTGTTGTCAGGAGGGGCGTGGTCTGGCCACGTTAGGAAATGGCTACCTAGTTGAACTGCTTTGCTTGCTGGCGGGCCCCGAATTGGGCAGGGAGACGTCCTGGCCTTTGATGACCTCCCCGGAGGAGTTGCTAGGGGCCCATGAGGGGCGGGGGTCTCTGCAGAGCCCCTTGGTTTGAGCCGCCGGTGACCCGATCCAACCTTCAGAGGTCCGGGTGGCAGACGGGGCCTACGCCCAACTGCGAAGCCGCAGCCTTGAGTGAATTTCCTGAGCCGGCGGGCCGCGGGCGGAAACACGGTGCGAAGGTGAGGATGAGGCCGCCTCAGGAGGGGGCCGGGTTCAAGGCCACACTATAAAATTTCCCACAAGCCCGGGAAGCCCGCTCCCGCTGTGACATAACTACCCTGAGGGGACGTACAGATAGGGAAGGTGCCCCCGCCCTCGTCTACGACGGGAGAGGCATGGAATGAACCTGAGGGGCTGAGGGGGAAAGCAAGGCTACTCGGCCCCAATTGAGGAGCAGTTAAGGAAGGACACCTCCATCTAGTTACGCCATCGCTAGGACCCCCACGGCGCACCCCCCCCATAAAGTGCTCAGACTAAGGGCATTGATGGATTACAGGACTTTGGGACATCTACAATGGGAGAGGGCACTTAAGAACTCACACTCTGTATGATGCAGGGGCCCACGGCTTCCCCTGCCTGGACAACATCATTCTGCCCCCCTTTCCCGCTCTTCCTCCTCCCCTCCTCTCTGCTGTGGAGAACTCCTTCATACTAAGTCAGGAGGGGACCCTATCTGGCCTCTGCATGACTCCATTTGGTCACCACTGCTGCAGGAGGGAAGAGCTGTGGACATAGCACGACAGCTGTTGGCGCGTCTCTAACCCGTGGAGAGGAGACCATCGGTACTCTGGGCACTGTCCCCCCCACTGCCCTCCTCATCCTGCTTCGTTGTCCAGGGCCTAGGCACATCTGTCACCACATTGGCGGAAATGCGGACCGAGACCTGCTTGAGCCTGTGATGACCATGGCAGTGACCCCCTCACGCTGCGGGGTGTGTCCACCCACAGATTGCACAGCCTACCACTGAGGAGATCACACCTCGCCTGTAGCCCCCCCAGTGCCCATAAACCGGTGATGCCAGGAAGCAGATAATCAAACAACCAACTGGGTAAGCCAGCAAAACAATTGTTCTTCTCTGAAGCTCTGAGACAGACCAGAGCCCCATCCTCGACACCCCAAGAGACCCAATCAACCAGTCTTGTGCCATGGGGGATGCCTCACAGGGTGCAACAATGGACGGTATCTTGCAGGAGATCTCGGCAGTGGGCCACAGGCTCAAAGGAATGGATAGCATGATGACCTCCCTAACAGAGGATACAAGGTCAATGCGCCTGGACATTGCGGGCTTCCAGTCGAGAGTGAGCACACTGGAGCAGCAGGTGACGACAGTGGAGATGCAGGCCATGCTCGCCTCGGACAGGGACCAGGAGCTCTTGTATCTCCGTAGCAGGGTCATCGATCTCGAAGACAGAAGTCGTAGAGACAATGTCCGCTTCCTTTGCTTCCCGGAAGAGATAGAGGGAGCAGATGTGCAGTCTTTTCTAAAGGATACTTTACCTCAACTCACTGGCCTCACCTTCGACCCTCCTTTAGAGTTTCAAAGAGCACACAGACTGGGCCCCGAACATCGAGAGGGGACCAATCACCCTCGGCCTATCATCGCTTGCTTCTTGAGACACACGTAGGCCCGGCAGCTTTTGCAAAAAGCGCGCATGCAGGCCCATTCCGTATGAATAACCTCCAGGTACGGATGACAGCTGACTTCTCTAAAGAGACTAGTGAGCGTAGAAAAGCATTTCTAGCCCTGCATCCCTGCCTGCGACAGATGTAGATCAAGTTCAGTCTCTTCGAACCAGCAAGGATGTGGATCACAAAGAATAATATATCTAAGGACTTCTACGACCCGACGGACATGAGCCTTTACCTCGACAGCTTTTCAGATTGCCCTATGGACATGGCCAGCCAGCTCCCATCACAGGCCCTGATCCCAACAGCCTGGAATTCACTACCGATGGAAACTGCTCTTGCACGACCGGACCATGATCTCTCAGAGACTTCCAACAGAGGCAGAGACCATTAAAGACTCTCTAAGAACCATGACGGCAATGGTCAAATATTGCACGCAGTGACAAAGCACACTCAGGTGACAGACAGAGACAAGTCCCGCTCTCCTTTAAAGCCTTCTCCAGCCCCTACCTGAGAGGGAAAGAACTAGATGTATAATTTGCAGGATGCGGAAGGCAGCGCCGTCATTCATCAAGCACCAAACTTACCTACTCCATCTTACAGCCACGACAAATGGCAGATGAGTGTTGCATACTGTTCTTCCATTGTGATCTGTTTTCCCTGTTTATCTTGCTCTGAGCCTGGGTTGTATCTCCGCTGGGTTACACACTAGCCCCTGGTACCACCTTGATGTCTTACTCTCTGTCCCTCCTCATAGCCATCACACCCTGCATTCAGGCCGGCCCTGTGCTCTTCTTCCTCACGGCTCCTCCCAGGGAGAGAACGGTTGATCGCTCTATACCCTCAGCGACTGTTAGATGCTCTCCCTTCCAGTGTTACTTCTACTTTTATAGCCTATACAAATTCTCCCCCGCACCCCCACGCCTGCACACCACATTGCTGTACAAGACACTACTTCCCTCTCCATGCCCCCTCTCCCTCCTTTCCCGTACTGTAGAGCAGATATTGCACACTGCAAGAGGGTTGCGGGGGCTTCTGCTGTAGGATTGTAATGTTGTGGAAGATGGGGAAACGAAGCAGGGGGGCTCCGATGTCTTTGCTATCCCAAGGGCGCCGGCCCTTTCTGGTTGTGGAGCCCGCTGGGCGGGATGGAGGTTTTTCTGTCTGGGCCTAGACCCACAGACTACAGACTCCGAAGAGCGGAGCTTTAGTGCTCTGCCACAGCTCCTTTTATCCCTTCTCCCTCCCTTATTCTACCCTTTTCTTTTTCTCCTTTTCCCTACTTCCTTCTAGCTACTACTGGCTTGTGTACCCATGTGCAAAGCCCCCCTCTCCTCATAGTTCTTTGTTCCCATTCTCCCTGCTCTTCTTTCCTATCGTTATCTCTTACTCTCCCTTCCCTCCTCTTTGGTCGTCCTCTCTTGATTTAGCCTTTTGGTTGCCCTATCTCGGTATCGTCTCCACCTTACGCTTTTCACCTACTGTGACTTTACCCCCCCATCTTCCACACTTCCCATCCTCTCCTCCTGATCCTTGTCCTTGTCTTCCGTCTCGTCTGCCTTCTTAAGCTAGTGCAAGTATCCACCATTGCTCACTTATTTGCGCTCTTAACCCCCTAACTGCCCTTGTACCTCCCCTTATCTTATTCACATACATCTGTTATTCTCTACCAACACTCAGGCGTGATCCACACGGTAGTCTTCATATGGTGGGCTCTCCCCCAAATACATCTACCCCCATGCGGATCATTTCCTGGAACATCAACGGCCTGACCCATTTCATTAAGCACAAAAAGATACTCTCATACCTCCAATCGAAACAAGCAGATATTGCTCTGCTACAAGAGACCCACCTAGACAGGGTGGAATCTGATAAATTGCACCGGGATTGGATAGGGAAGGCGTTATACAGCTGTAGCCCTTCTCCCGGAGAGAGAGACGAGGGTACCCCACGAAAATGTGGCGTCGCCATACTAGTGCGGAAAAGTATCCCCTGTTAGGTTTCCAAAACACGGATAGACACGGAGGGTTGTTATGGATTTGCTAAACTCAAGTTTGGAGATTCCTCCCTCTGTGTCGGATTCGTCTATGCTCCCACGAGTTCCAAGCGTTTGTTCTTCCTGTGACTTAATCGTTTGTTGTCGGAAATAAGGGCTACCAGAAATGTAATAGGAGGGGATTGGAATTTGGCAGTGTTAAACAGGACGGGCCCCTTAGATGTGTCCACAATGGTGATAGGGCCCTGCAGTCTGACGTGATGCAAGACAACGGTTTGGTGGACTACTGGAGGATGGCACACCCGGCTGATAAAGAATACATTTCATGTCGCCGGTCCATGGTACTCAGTCCCGCCTCGATTATTTCCTCATGTCGCACAGCCTAGCGGTGCAGGTTACGGATGCCTGTATATTGGAGGATGGTCTATCGGACCATTCCCCATTGCAAATTGCGGTCCAGTTGGGTTTGTCGTCTCCCGGTCCCAAACCCTGGAGATTGGCAGTCCAATGATATCGCTCACACAGGGAACGATTACGAGAACACATATCCGCATATGTTCAGAACAATCAAGGCTCTACTGACTCTCAGAGAGTCCTATGGGCAGCGGCCAAGGCAACTGTAAGAGGGTGGATGATGAGAGATGCTGCACTGGCGAAACAGGACAGGAAAGCACAACAAGTGAGCCTGGAGGAATCGGTACGTCAGCTGATGAGCAATGCACAGACCACCCGTACCTTCCCGTGCGCAGACATTTGGAATCCACCCGCAAGGCGGTCAATGACTTGCACACCACGCGGGCTGAGTACGCTCTTCAACACATACAGGGTAGACACTACGAACAGGGGGACAAAGCAGAGAGGCTGCTTGTGGCCAAACTCCGTCAGAGAACAGCAGCCATGACCATACCAGTGCTGACAGCCCGCTCCAGTACGGCGTTTACACGCCCACAGGACATAGCATAGTTAATGAGTTTGCATCTTACTACAGTCATCTATATATCTCCGAGTTGACAACTACACCCGAACACATAGAGACCTTCTGAAATGGCATAGCGCTACCCTCCCTCTCCGCGGAAGGGCGCGCCCTCCTAGAAGGAGACATTAGCCGAATAGAGATCTCACAGGTCATTTCTGACCTTCCCTATCACAAATCGCCTGGTGAAGACGGCTTCCCAGCGGAATTTTACAAATGGGCGGGGGATGAAGCGCTTGATGTCCTACATGAAGCGCTGGATGAAGCCTGTCGGACGGGCTCCCTAGGGATGATCTGCAACCCAGCCATAATAGCGATCCTACCAAAACCTGGACGTGATCCTTTACTTGCAATAACTATAGGCCAATTTCCCTCTTAAACGGGGAAATTAAGATCCTACCCAGCGTTTTAGCAAACCGCCTACATAAAGTTATACCCTCACTTATACACCAATCCCAGGTGGGATTTGTGCCGGGCCGCACCTCCAGAAATAATTTACGTACCCTTTGCCACACCCTGTGGACATCTCGAAATATGCCAGAAGCTGCCCCAGCCTCATCCTTAGATGCTGAGAAGGCGTTCAACCTCATTGAATGGCCATACTTATTTGCGACCTTGAAAAGGTTCGGTCTCGGGGAACAAGTCATCTCCAAAGTCCGCCTCCTATACGATAATTCCACAGTGCGGGTTAATTGTGGTTGCTTTTTCTCAGAACCCTTCCCCATTCGAAGAGAAACCCACCAGGGCTGCCCCCTTTCACCTCTTTTATTCTTGCTGGCTATGGAACCACTCGCAGCCACTATCCGTTCTTCCCCCTCGATAACGGGACTCACTCTGCCTGGTGGCGTCTCAAAAATTTACCTCTATGCCGACAACATCCTACTCACAGTAGCGGGCCTCGGGTGCTCCCTCCCTGCACTACTGGAGACCATCGAGACTTTTGCCCCCATCTCTGGTTATCGAGTGAAGTGGGGAAAGAGCGAGGCCCTCCCCTCTCACAGATGATGACGAAGGCCGACATACATGGATATCCATTCCGATAGACGCCAAAACATCTTAAATATCTGGGAATACTGGTCAACAGAGGACTGGACCATATGGTGACGGATAATCTTACCCCTCTGATTACACGAATGAGGCTGAACTTTGACAAGTGTTCCCATCTGGGCCTCTCCATGTGGGGCAGAGTGCAGGTGGTGAGAATGGTTACAGTACTGCGCTTTACCTATGCCATCGGCCTCCTGCCTCTCCAGATACCTCTCCCGTTACTCTGATCTGTGGATGCAGCGATGAAAACCTTTGTATGGGACTCCATACAACCACGCCTGGCCCCGGCAAAACTCATGATGCATCGTTCCTACGGGGGTCTGGGCCTCCCTTCGGTGGAATACTACGCCCTAGCCTTGCACCTGTCGCCCTTGGCTACACTAACATCGGGCGTAATGGAACTACCTCAGTGGGTAGCAATTGAGAAATCTCTGCTCTCCCATGGCGATGGCATGGAGAGTCTCTATTGTACTAGCTCATCCTCCTCTACATCTACAAATCCGATACTGAGTGTGACACGAGCAGTGTGGAGAAGGGCCCACCTCCTGCTTGGAGTTCACCCTTCTCTGCATACCCAGACACCCTTGTGGAACAACAATGGCTTACGGATAGGGGGAAAGGGCCTTCACCTGGCCGTCCTAGAGAGAGGCTGCTATAGTCCATCTGAGCCAGATCCTGCAGGACGGAGCGATCAGGACTTTTGCCTCACTACGGGGCTCCACCCGCGACAAGAATGGGGGTACCTGCAACTTCAACACTGCCTGCAACATAATGCAGGCATTGCTTAACAAGGATCAAAATCTTCACCTGTGATGCTGTACCTCAGAATGTGAGGAAACCACAAGGGTGTTATTGCAGGTCTATATGAGGTCCTCACATGACATAAGCTCTCACAACCCCTTCTAGAAAATCTCCGTTTACAATGCCAAACTTGCCTGCAGAGATCCTTTGATGCGGAAGACTGGGTAGACTTACTGGAGGAGCTGGACAGGGGCGTTCACGAGGTTCGCTTGAAATTCGGCCTCTTTAAAATTATCCATGACTGGTGCTGGACCATGTTGCGGCTAAATAGAGCAGGACTCCTCCCGCACGCAACATGCTGGCGCTGCCCAGAGTTGCACTGTGATTTACTTCATATCTTGGTCAACTGCCCCTCGGTCCACCCTCTGTGGGAGGCCGTTAGCCTCACCCTCTCTAACTCAGTTCCGCTCCCAGCACGGCTACCTCCCTCACTTATCATCTTACATGACATGGATACCTTTCCGGTATTATCGCGCCCCTCCCAGAAACTGCTGCATACTTGTCAGAGTCACCAGATCCTAGGGGTCTGTGCACGTTCCCAACACGTCAACCACAGAACAGCTCTAAGACTCTGATAGATAAATCACAAAGACTGAGAGAGTTCAAGAGGGGAAGAGGGGATTAGGAAGGGAACAGCTGGGAAGGAGACATGTAGTAAGAAAAAGGTTAGAACACACGATATGAAAATGATATCTCCTGAAATCAATACTAGACTATGATTCTAAGCGTAGTCACTCTGAAAACATGAACAATCTAAGAGTTAAGTTTAAAATTACTAAGTTTCAAGATGGCCGGATACCTGTAAGGGAACCAAGATGAATTAAATGAAAACTTTCTTATTCAAGTACTTTCCTTTACATGAGAATCAGAAAAAACATTCTGACTAAATTTTCAACCAGTCATATAAATCCTGTTTTGAGAAAGTATACTAGGACCATACAATATTGCATCTAGAAACTCTGGCCTTCTGTGTACTCTTAAAATGTTTCAACACAAATTGCAGATATATATATATATATATATATATTTATAGTAAACACCAAAAAAGGAGTGTGCACCATGAATAACACAATATGGATTCAGGTAGCAAATCACATAACTTGTCAACTCGAATATTACATAATAAATATCTTAGAATAGTGGCATGCAATAAACAACATGAAATAAACTTGAGGAGAGAATTGTGCGTCTTGCCGATTCGAGGGTCACCATGTAAAATACCAAGAAATGGTAGCACACAATGAATATCAAAGTCAAATCATCATTAATCGAATTGCGCGTCTTGCCGATTCGTAAAACACGATGTAAATGTCAAGAAATAACAGCTCACAATAAATAACAAGATTAAAGTACAATGAAACAAATTGCGCTTCTTTTGCCGATTCTTAAGCCACCATGTAAATGTCAAGAAATGGTAGCGCGCAATGAACAACAAAGTCAAATCCTCATGAAACGACTTGCGCATCTTGACAATTCGTAAAACATCATGTAAATGTCAAGAAATAGTAGCGCGCAACGGACAACAATGTTTAAAACACCATAAAACGAATTGCGCGTCTTGCCGATTCTTAAGCCACCATGCCAATGTCAAGAAATGGTAGCACGCAATGAATAACAAAGTCAAACCTTTATGAAACAAATTGCGCGTCTTGCCTATTCGTAAACTACCATATAAATGTCAAGAAATTGTAGCGCGCAAGTAATCTGTTACTCATTTAACAATTAAACCAAGAATATGAAAATTCTCAATAACGGTGTTGGAACAGTCCAACCACCGTCTTACCGCCAGGAACAATGATCACCAATGAAGGATGAAGGGCAGAAGAACGGAAGATCCAAATAGGCTGCCGGGACAGGAGCTCAGGAAGAAGCTGCTGCTCTGCACCGGGACCTCCGAATAGTGAGCACTGGGAGTTGGGCTGGCTCTCTTTTATAGAGTCTTGGCCCAGCCCAGAACCATGCCAAGGAATGTTGCAGGGAAAGTCTCTGGAAGGCCCTGGAAAGGGGCCACACCCGAACACACTCTGAAAACCTGCAGCAATACATTGCAAAGGAACAGTATTTGTAAACATATTAAAAATAAGTTTTCAGGATTGAACTCTGCAATGCAAAAGGTTAAACCACAACATATCAGCAAAATGCATAAATTACATTGTTTTGGGAGTGCTGGGTTTTTGCATTTTTGTCGCCAATAGAGCGCGTACTGGTCTGGTGTTGACATTACTCCCCTCTCCCAGAAGCGCTCTAGGGCCTGGTTTGCTTGGATTAAGACGATGAAAGCGTCTCACAAGTACTGGTGCATGAACATCAGATCGGAAACCCATGAGTTACTTTCAGGACCATAACCTTTCCATGAGATTAAGTACCATAGATTACGCCCTCTCAGTTTAGAATCCAACACTTTCTTGACTTCGTATTCTTCTTCCCCTTGTACTAGAACAGGAGCTGGATGAGGGTGGACCTTTTGGATTGCCTTTTTCACGAGGGAAGTGTGGAACACTGGATGAATCCGTAAGGATCTGGGCAATTGTAGTTTATAGGTCACCGGATTGATTTGCTGAAAGACAGTATACGGACCTATGAATTTGGGGTTAAACATGTGCTTCTTCTTGAAGTCTATGGCCCTCATTCTGACCTTGGCGGTCGGCGGAGAGGCGGCGGTCGGACCGCGAACAGACCTGCGGTATTAAAAATGGCATTCTGACCGCGGCGGTCACCGGCGCGACCGACCGCCACTTCCCCACTCCGACAGCCACGGCGGTCATGACCGACGGGCTGGAGTCTGCGCACTCCGGTCCGGCGGTCGACCCAAGACCGCCAACGGTATCATGACCCTGCTTACCGCCGCGGTTTCTGGCGTTCGGGAACCGCCATGCGAACCATGGCGGTAGGCACTATCGGGGCCAGGGAATTCCTTCCCTGGCACTGATAGGGGTCTCCCCCACCCCCCACTGCCCTCCGAGTCCTCCCACCACACCCTCCACCCCCCTGCCACCCCCCAGAGGTGGTACGAACCCCCTCCCCACCCCCACCCCGACATGCACACACCCCCAACATGCACATATACACACCCCCTACACACACACATACACAACGGGGACACATACCCGCACACATACATGCCGACATGCGCACCCGCCGAACTACACACATTGCCCATAGGCACAGCAGCACTCCCCGCCCGCATGCACGCACTCACACACCCCCTCTACACACTCACACGCACACCCCCATGCACGCACACATCACACAACACCCCCCCACCCCCTCCCCTCACGGACGATCAACTTACCTTGTGCGTTGGTCCTCCGGGAGGCGACGGGAGCCATAGGGACGTGACCGCCAACAGAAGACCGCCAACAGAAGACCGCCACACAGAAATGTGGGTCGTAATTCTGGGGGCGGTGTTCTGCTGGCGTGGCGGTGGAGGTTGACCAGACTCCACTTTCCCGCCGACCGCCAGTGTGGCTGCTGGCGGTATTCCGGCGGAACGCTCCCAGCGGTCGGAATACGCGCAGCGGCATACCGCCGCGGTCGGCGGTCTTTACCGCGGCGGAAACTCGGCGGTCTTGCGAAAAGACCGCCAAGGTCAGAATGAGGGCCTATATGTTTTGTGCAAAGCCACACTTTGTCACCTGGTTGATATTGCGGTCCCTCACAATGTTTCTTGTCATAATGCCTTTTATATTTTTGTTTGGCTTTTTCTAAATGCTGTTGAATCAGTTTCTGGGTTTGATGTAAATGCTGAATGGTTTCTGACACAGCTGGAGTAAGAGAACTTTCTTGAGGAATTGTGATGGGCAAGGTGTCAGGATGATAGCCAAATAAACCAAAAAAGGGTGTAACGCCAATAGAAGTGTGGAATGAGTTATTGTAAGCTAACTCAGCTAACCAGAGCATAGATGTCCAAGAATGAAGTACCTTTTCAGCGTAGGCACGTAGGTATTGTTTCAAAGAATGATTTAGTCTCTCCGTTTGACCATCTGTTTGAGGATGGTGACTAGTAGATAGCGTAGATATCACTTGGAGTGTTTTACACCATATCTTCCAGAAATTGGAGGAATATTGTGACCCCCGATCGGAGAGGATAACCTTTGGCAGTCCATGATAACGAACCACTCTGTTCAGTAAAATAGTTGCCAATTCACTAGAAGTGGGCAATTCTTTACAGGCGATGAAATGTCCATATTTCGTGAGACTATCTACTACCACCAGAATTACTGAATGCTGTTGAAACACTGGCAGACCGGTAATAAAGTCTAAAGAAATGTGCTCCCATGGACGACTTGGGGTCGGAAGTGGATGTAACAACCCTTTTGGTTTTGAATGGCTTGTTTTAATGTGAGCACAAACTTCACAGTTGTTTACCATTGCTTTTATATCTTTTGTTAGGGTAGGCCACCAAAAATAGCGTTGGATCAGTTCAAGAGTTTTAGGAGTACCTGGGTGACCTGCCGTAGATATAACATGCAACCAATGAAACACTATCTTGCGATGTTTGGTAGTGGGTACGAACAAACGAGTGTCATGAAAGGGTAAACCTTGCTCGATTGACCTTTTGGGATCTGCTTGGGTCCATGTTTGCCATTTTCAACAGTGAAAGAGTTGCGAATTTCTTAAAAGAAATCTTCTGTTTTTATGATACATAGAACCTTGTCAGGAGCAACAATAGCTCTGGAGGCTTGAAATGCAGGCAACGTGGTAGACTCTTGACGGGACAAGGCGTCAGTGTTGCGATTATCTTTACCAGGCCTGAAGGTTACTACAAAATCAAATTCGGCAAAAAAAGCATCCAGCGTAATTGCCGAGGGGTCAAAAGTCTGGTGGAACTCATGAATTGAAGATTACGATGATCAGTATATACTGTGACAGTGTATTTGGCACCCAACAAATGATGTCTCCATTCTTTAAAGGCGTCACGAATCGCCAGAAGCTCTTTTTCAGCAATGACGTAGTTCTGTTCGGCTTCGTTCAACTTCCGAGACATATAAGCTACAGGATGAAGTTGACCAGTGTCTTTATTTCGTTGTGATAAGACTGCTCCTATTGCTACATCTGAAGCATCAGCTTCCACTATGAAAGGCTGATTCGCATAAGGATGAGTCAAGACTGGGGCAGTGGAGAAAGCTTCCTTCAAAGTCGAGAAGGCTTGATCAGCTTCTGGGGACCATACAAACTTTTCTTTCTTTCTTAGTAGCTTAGTGATTGGAGCCACTGTCTGGGAGAAATGATTTATGAACCTCCGATAAAAATTTGCAAACCCCAGTAAACATTGTACATCATGAACAGTCTTTGGGGTGGGCCAATCAGATACGACTTTTACTTTCTTTTCTGCCATCACCATACCTTGAGGGGTAAAAATAACCCCTAAAAACTCAACTGTGGTAACATGAAACTCACACTTGGTTAGTTTGCAATATAAATGGTGTTTTCGAAGGGCTGCAAGAATTTTCTTGACATGTTGGACATGTTCATTTTCATTGTCTGAGTAGATCAAAATGTCATCGATGTAGTCTATGGCAAATATGTTGAGGTACTCTCTAAGAACGTCATTCAAGAAAAATTGAAATGCTGCTGGAGCATTACACAGACCAAAAGGCATGACAGTGTATTAAAAAAAGCCATATCTTATCTTGAACGCTGTTTTCCATTCGTCACCCTCTCTCATTCTGACCAATTGATAAGCACCTCGAAGGTCAAGCTTCGAGTAGATTTTTGCTATCTTTACTTGTTCCAATAAGACCGGAATTAGGGGTAAAGGATATTTATTCTTGATCGTGACTTTGTTCAAACCCCTATAGTCGATGCAAGTTCGAAGTTCTCCATTAGCTTTTGGAACAAAAAACAAAGGCGAAGCTGCAGGAGACTTAGAGGGGCGAATGAAGCCATTCTCCAAAAATGTATCTAGGTATTTTCGTAAATGTTGATTTTCATGTTCTGACAGGGCATATACACGACAGTTGGGAAGTATCGCACCTGGGGCTAGATCAATTTGAGAGTCATAAGATCTATGAGCAGGGAGAGTCTCTGCTGCTGTCTCATCAAATACATCTTGTAAGATGAATACTGTTTGGGCAGATGAATTTCTTTCTCCGCAGCAGTAGCCATGTAAGAGTTGCAAACTTTTGGTACTTGAATCTTTTGGAGACATTGTTCATTACATAGCGCAGATGAGAACACAATTTTTCGTTCTGCCCAATTGATCTCCGGATTGTAATGAATTAACCATGGCAAGCCGAGGATAATCCCATATTGGGGAGCCTGGATCACGTCAAGGATGATTTTCTCTTTATGTTTCTTTCTTTGATTCTTATATTCACAAATCATCAACAAGGGGATAGTCTGAAGAGTTACCGGACCTCCAGTCAAGAGTTTTCCATCGACTGCCTGGATGATTCCTGGGGTCTTCTTTTCAATACATGGGATCCCCCATGCACAAACCAATTGGACATCAACAAAGTTCCCAGTAGCCCCAGAATCGATTAGAGCTTTTTTGAAATAGATCTGTTTCTTGACCTGAGTTCTTATTTCCAGTTTAAGATGTCTAGATTGTGAAGGGTCCACGGGGACACCCAAGAGCAACCCTTCTCTGCATCTTGGGTGTTTTAGTTTTCCAACTCGACTGGTGCATTGGCTGCGACCTTCTGAACTGGACCTTACTTGTTCTTTGGTTTGATTGGACAATCTTTGGCAAAATGACATTTTCGCCCACAATAAAGACATTGTCAATTTTTTCTGTGTAGATCCTTTTCATCTTTGGTCAAAGGTCTTCTGATGGTTCCAATTTCCATCGGTACCGGCGTTCTTTCTTTCGGAGTTCTTGAGTCTCTGTTATCATGAACGCGCCATTAATATTTTTCAATCTTTTTGCGTGTTCCTTTACGTTCTGCTAAACGATGATCAAGTCTCAAGACAAGATTTATTAATTCTTGACAGTCTGTAGGTTGTGGGTTGATTTGCGCTAAGATATCTTTTAGTTCCTCTTTGAGGCCATTGTAAAACAAGACTGCTTGTTTTTCTTCAGGCCAGGATGTCTCGGCAACCAGCCGGTTAAAGTTGGCTAAATACGCCACTAGGTCTTGATCCCTATGGCGTAAATCTAATAATTCACGATCTGCTGACTGTGTTACAGTTCTATGATCAAAAACTCCCTCAAATTCACGAACAAAATTTCTCCAGTTGTACAACAAGGGACTATTTTTATGCATAAGAGGAATTGCCCAAGTAGCTGCATCCCCAGACAGATATGATAACAAGAAAGCTACTTTGGACTGGGCATCGGGGAAAGTATTTGGTCTGCAGTGAAGTGTAGTTCCACTTGAACCAGGAAAGACTGCGCTTTCAAAGGGTCACCTGAGAAACATTCTGGGGAGCTAAAGGAATTGCAGAAGGAACATTTAGGGAAATTTAATTACTTCCAGAAGCCTGAGAAGAAGTACCTGGCCAAGACACACCTGTGGGACTTTGTTCCTTCTTCTCTACCTTATCTTGCAACTGACTCACTCTCTCTGCGAAGCTAGTTGTCACTTCTTTGGCTGATACCACCTCTGTTTGGAGCTGGGTGATAGCTTTGACTAACTCGTCTAGCGTGGCCATGCTGAGAACATACACAAGCCAGGAGGATAATAATTAGTGGGCTCACTATTCTGTCAGAGTCACCAGATCCTCGGGGTCTGTGCACGTTCCCAACACTTCCACCCCTGAACAGCTCCAAGACTCTGATAGATAAATCACAGAGACTGAGAGAGTTCAAGTGGGGAAGAGGGGATTAGGAAGGGAACAGCTGGGAACGAGACCTGTAGTAAGAAAAAGGTTAGAACACACAATATGAAAATGATATCTCCTGAAATCAATACTAGACTATGATTCTAAGCCTAGTCACTCTGAAAACATGAACAATCTAAGATTTAAGTTTAAAATGACTAAGTTTCAAGATGGCCGGATACCTGTAAGGGAATCAAGATGAATTAAATGAAAACTTTCTTATTCAAGTACTTTCCTTTACATGAGAATCAGAAAAAACATTCTGACTAAATTTTAAACCAGTCATATAAATCCTGTTTTGAGAAAGTATACTAGGACCATACAATATTGCATCTAGAAACTCTGGCCTTCTGTGTACTCTTTAAATGTTTCAACACAAATTGCGCATATTGCAGATATATATATATAGTAAACACCATAAAAGGATTGTGCACCATGAATAACACAATATGGATTCAGGAAACAAATCACATAACTTGTCAACTCGAATATTACATAATAAATATCTTTGAATAGTGGCATGCAATAAACAACATGAAATAAACTTGAGGAGAGAATCGTGCGTCTTGCCGATTCGAGCGTCACCATGTAAAATACCAAGAAATGGTAGCACGCAATGAATATCAAAGTCAAATCATCATTAATCGAATTTGCACGTCTTGCCCATTCGTAAAACACAATGTAAATGTCAAGAAATAACAGCTCACAATAAATAACAAGATCAAAGTACAATGAAACAAATCGCGCATCTTTTGCAGATTCTTAAGCCACCATGTAAATGTCAAGAAATGGTAGCGCGCAATGAACAACAGAGTTAAATCCTCATGAAATGAGTTGCGCGTCTTGCCAATTCGTAAAACATAATGTAAATGTCAAGAAATAGTAGCGCGCAATGGACAACAATGTTTAAACACCATAAAACGAATTGCACGTCTTGCCGATTCTTAAGCCACCATGCCAATGTCAAGAAATGGTAGCACGCAATGAATAACAAAGTCAAACCTTTATGAAACAAATTGCGCGTCTTGCCTATTTGTAAACTACCATATAAATGTCAAGAAATGGTAGCGCGCAAGTAATCTGTTACTCATTTAACAATTAAACCAAGAATATGAAAATTCTCAATAACGGTGTCGGAACAGTTCAACCACCATCTTACCGCCTAGAACAATGATCACCAATGAAGGATGAAGGGCAGAAGAACTGAAGATCCAAATAGGCCGCCGGGACAGGAGCTCAGGAAGAAGCTGCTGCTCTGCACCGGGACCTCTGAATAGTGAGCACTGGGAGTTGGGCTGGCTCTCTTTTATAGAGTCTTGGCCCAGCCCAGAACCACGCCCAGGCATGTTGCAGGGAAAGTCTCTGGAAGGCCCTGGAAAGGGGCCACACCCTAACACACTCTGAAAACCTGCAGCAATACATTGCAAAGGAACAGTATTTGTAGGCATATTAAAAATAAGTTTTCAGGATTGAACTCTGCAATGCAAAAGGTTAAACCACAACATATCAGCACAATGCATAAATTATGTTGTTTTGAGAGTGCTGGGTTTTTGCATTTTTGTCGCCAATAGAGCGCGTACTGCTCTGGTGTTACAATACTGCATTCGCCACGGCGAAGATATGTATCCTTCGTCATTGTCGCGCAGCGAACCCCCCACATCGGAAGAATGGATAACGGCAATGACCCGGATAGCAGCATGTGGGAAGATCATCTATAACCTCCAAGATCAGGCTGCCCTGTTCCACAGAATATGGGTTCTGTTCCTTACTGATCCTCTGTCACCCTAAACACTGTAAACATCGTAAACATTGCTCCGCAAATAATGATCCCCCTCTCGCGGCTCCTTATCGTTTGACCTCTAAATGGTATTCCCAAGGCTTAGTATCCACACTCACCCACTTCACCTCCCTCTCTCCCCTTCACTATCATTATCACTATCACTATCACTATCATTATCACTATCATCACTATCACCATCACCACTATCATTACCTCGATGTTCCCACCTACGCATACACTTTTGTGTCCCTACCCACTGTGGCCTCCCCTCCAGTCATTCTCCATTTTTCTCCCCTACATACCTTGGTCTCCCCTCGCCTTTACCTCCACCCCCTTTTTCTTTCTTCTTCCCACAAATACCCTGTCCCCCCTCCTCCCCGTTTTTCATTATTTCTTCCTCATTCACCCCCTTCCCCCCATTTCATATTTTGTATCTCACCTTCTGTATGGACCTTCTTGTTCTTGGACGACCATTTCTCTCTTTTTTGTCCCTCCTTTTCTCTTCCTCCTTTTCTTTTCGTTTCTTTTCTTCCCTCTTCTCTCTTTCCTTTCGTTTCTTCTCTTCTCATCTCATCCCTCCTCTTTCTTCTCTCTATTCTATGACCATTCACTCTGGACCTCTTATGGACATGTCCCCCTCTTCTCCCTCCCCCTCCCCTCCCCCATATTCTTCAACACTCACCCTCTTCCTCCCCACTGTCTACTACATAACCGTACATCTGCCTGGGTGACACGTTCTATATTGTACATTCCTCTGTAATTCTCGCACCGCCCCACTAACACCGAGCCGCCCTGCTCGCCTGCAATTGCGTTCACCAATGGCCCGTGGCATGGTTTGCGCTTTCTCCGAATCTTTCCCTCCTTACTCCCCTCCGCCCACTGTCTCCTCAATTTTGTTAAGGTCTAGCAACTACGAGATTACATTTGATGATGTTTAATCAAGGCTATATTCAAAACAATTTAATCTACCGTTGTAATGCACATATATTGGAAACATGTATATGCATAAATATTTGCCTTTCCTTCTGTAAACGATACTGTATAGCCCGCAGTTGGCAAATCATGTTTTTTCTCCTTTCTTTGTTGCGAATAAAATAATTACAACACAAAAAAAAAACCTGTTGTCACCTATGAAGAAATAAGAATTACAAGTTGTCCTGGGGATGGGAGAATTATATGCCAGGTATATACCCAAATTTTGCTAGTCATACTGCTGACATTTGCACACTGTTGAGAAAAGGAGTTTCATTCTTTTAGGATGAAAGTTGTGATAAGGAATTTGTAGATCTCACACCATGCCTTAACTCTGCACAGTGTCTTAAAAGTTTCACTCCCGGTCAGCAATGTTGGATAGTGACTAATACTAGTGAGAAAGGTTTAGGGGTGGTTTTGAAGCAAAAGCAACAGGGCATGGAAGTCACTATTGTCTTTGCATCCAGAAAGGTGCTGAAGTCAAGTATTCCACTATTGAGAAGGAGACCATAGCTGTGTACTCGGCAATAGAAATTTAAATAATTCTTGTGAGGGGTAAGGTTTAGGGTAATTTCAGGTCATAAACTCCTTCAGGAAGTATTTGCTAGAAAAAGTCTGAACTCAGTCTCTTCAAGAATATGTGAATGGTTAGAAGATTTGCAGGATTTTAATTTTTCAGTGGTATTCTTGCCAGGAGTTAAACACAAAGTGGCAGTTTGTTTATCGAGAGTGATGAGGGAGAATTCAGAGGATCTTAGTGATGAGAATGAATGGTGGAAGAAAGGAATTCAAAGTGTGTGCTATCACAGATGGGTGTGTTACTGAGCAAGAATGGTTGGAAGAGTGCAAGAAAGATTGAGAATGGTTGAAAGTGCGAGACTGGGTCAGATCAGACAACACATCTTTTAGGTGTAGTACATACGTCACAAGTTTTGATAAAATTCTAAACAAATTGTCTGTAGTTAATGGTTTATCATTGAGAGGAGCTAGATCAGTTCCGCCCCATGGAGTGAGATATCATTTGATACATCTTGCTCATGAAGGTCATCAAGGAATTAACAAAACCAAGGCGAGATTAAGAGCTAATTATTGTTGACCAGCAATGGATATTCAGGTGCAGAGGATTATTAGAGAATGTCATGATTGTAAAATAAGAGACAAATCACAAAAATGAAGGCATTCCCTATGGTATGCCGGGAGATTCCCAAGAAAGTCTGAGTTGGATTTGCATTAGACATTGTAGGGCCAGTATGTTGTTCAAACTCCTCAAAGTACTTGTTAAGTCTAATGGACATGTTATCCAGGTGGTCTGAGGTGAAGGTGGTAGATAATGTTACTACCTTCACAGTGATAAAATTCTTGTCAGTTGTGTTTATGAGAGAAGGACATCCCAAAAACATACCTACTGACAATGGTGTTCAATTGAATTCCATAGAGATGGAGAGGTGCTTTAAAGAAAGAGGTATTATTCATAAAATGTTCGAGGATGGGTACACAAGGGTTGGTGAATGGGCTTTATGCATGAGAAATGGGCAAAGATTTATGATGCTCTAGTATATTTAACATTCAACAGTTCGTACAGTGCACAGGAGTTTGCAGTTTTTTAGACACTAGAGGTGGATGAATTGTATCGGTGATAATGAGTTTTAGACATCAATGTAGATGGAGTTTAAAAGTGGTGAGCTTTTTTAGGGCGCAAAGGTCACTGGACTTTAGTATTATGGAACACATTTTACTGTTAAAAGAATTGGAGTTAAGGGGTTAAGTGTAGTTGTTTAGCTGTTTGGAATGGGTGAAGTATTATGTAATGCGGAACTCTTAGATGTCATAGGTAGACAGACTTTACATGAAGAGACGTGATTTAAGGTTCGGGTTTGTATGATCCTTATGAGTGGTTGACGAGCTTTTAAGGTTCAAGGATGGGTACCCTTCATGGATGGTGAGGGAATTAAGGGTTGCTAGTCCAACTTTACAGGTGAGGGTTAAGCTGAGTTATATATGTTGAATGGTTGTTCTTATATGAGGTGTAGCGTCTTTCCCACCATGGTACCCGCTAAATTCCTAGGCACACAGAGCTGTAAACCACATGTCTTTATTTCTGTGCGTGTACCTGTGAACTCCAACATTCTAAACCAAGCTGTTCATTACATTCTATTCTAGCAATTAGGTCACACTGATGTGGAGCCCTCAAGGAGCCAGAAAGTGTCTATTCTAAATCATGCAAGACACTAAATCTCCCCCTCTATTAAATGAAAAATTGAAAATTTTTTGAAAATCATGAGACAAACACAAATATCTATCTATCTATCTATCTATCTATCTATCTATCTATCTATCTATTTATCTATCTATCTATCTTTTTATCTATCTATAAAAACATGTACAACTATGGCCCTGATTCTTACCTTGGCGGGCGGCGGAGGCCGCCCGCCAAAGTACCCCCGCCAGAACACCATACCGCGGTCGTCAGACCGCTGCGGTGATTCTGGGATTTCCACTGGGCTGGCGGGCGACCGCCAAAAGGCCGCCCGCCAGCCCAGTGGAAATCAACCTTCCCACGAGGACGCCGGCTCTGAATGGAGCCGGCGGAGTGGGAAGGTGCGACGGGTGCTGTTGCACCCGTCGTGTATTTCAGTGTCTGCAAAGCAGACACTGAAATACAAAGTGGGGCCCTCTTATGGGGGCCCCTGCAGGGCCCATGCCATTGGCATGGGCCCTGCAGGGGCCCCCAGGGGCCCCACGACACCCCATACCGCCATCCTGTTCCTGGCGGCAGAGCCGCCAGGAACAGGATGGCGGTATGGGGTGTCAGAATCCCCATGGCGGCGCAGCGAGCTGCGCCGCCATGGAGGATTCTTATGGGCAGCGGAAAACCGGCGGGAGACCGCCGGTTTTCCTCTTCTGACCGCGGGCAAAGTGCCGCGGTCAGAATGCCCTGCGGGGCACCGCCATCCTGTTGGCGGTGCTCCCGCCAAGAATGACCCCCTATGTCTCTTCAATTCATTTTCTTGGCACTTTGTTCTGTGGACTCGATCTGGTTACTGGAAGCTGTATACGGTCATCTTCAATGTCGGAGATTGCCAATGATGGTGAGGAATTAGCAACAGTCATTGAGTTTTCAGAATCAGGCCCTCATTACGACTTTGGTCAGCTGGGGTGCTTGACTTGGTTAAGAAATTGATGTAGGCCTCACCCATTTTGGATGGAGTATCATGAACTTAAATAGGCACTCTTGAACAGTAGTCAGCAGAATTTTGATTCTTTCCTGGTCAATGCACAATTATATAATCATACTTTTGCAATCATAGTCCCCATTGTTTAATACTAGGAGGCATCTTGGCTTTTGGATTGCTGAAGATGATCAGCAAAGCTTGATGCTCATTCGCCAGCATAAAGGGCTTTCCATGCAGGAATACTTGGAAATGTTGACAAGCCCACACTACAGCAAAACCTTTCTTTTCAGGCTGTGAGTATGCACTTTCTGTTTGAGACAAACATCTTCTAGCATAGGTCACAATATGTCATCTTGCATTTGAACGTTCATTAGGTTGTGCAAGTATAGCGCCTAACCCAACAGGGCTAGTTTCAACCACAATCTCGGTGTGGAGCTTTGCAATGAAGTACGCCATTGATGTAGCATTTTCAGTGGCATGTTTGATGCTCTTGAAACTCTTTTCACATTCTTGTGACTATTTAAAAGCAATACTATTCTTTGTTAACTTTCGTAATGGATCACTGACAGTGGCAAAGTTCCTTATGTTTTGTGAACAGTAGCTGGCCATTCCAAGGAAATAATGTACCATTGAAACATCTTGTTGGGGTTCAGCATTTGTCAAGGCTCGGACTTTATCAGGATCAGGCATCATGCCCCCATTAGAAAAGATAAGGCCAAAGACGTTCAGTTTTGTCTTACTGAACTCACACTTGTCTGAGTTTCAGGTGAAAACTGCATTGTTGAGTAACGGACTCAGGTAACACTAATATTAGTATTAGTAATATTAATATGCCTCTTTTTTACTAGTTATTTCAGCCAGCGGTATTTGGTATCTGATAATATTGTTTAACTGCTCTTAGTACATTTGGATGAATCAGCCTTTAACGTTAATGCTTTGTATATTGTATAACTTTATTTTGCAGTATTTTTTGTGTGATCATGGCTGTAGTTTCTTTGCCAAAGATGCATAGACTTTTCCATTAAGCTCTCTTTCCATTCACACACTTCACACAAACTAGAGTTGCGCTTTGACTCCTCGCATGCCAACTGTTGACTCAGCACTTCAAAGAAGACACACGTTGCATGCTTTCTTCTTCAGATTACTTATCCCCTATCTCGTCCCCAGTTGTAGCGTCTTCCCCAGCCTGGTACCCGCTGAATAACTAGGCCACACACTGAGCTGTAAACCCCACATCTTTATTCTTCTGTGTTTAGAACTTCAACATTGCAAACCAAGCTTTCATTACATTCTATTCCAGTGATTACTTCACACTCATGTGGAGTCCTTGAGGAGCCAGAAATGTTCCATTCTAAATTAGGCAAAACACTACATTAGGGATAGGTGAAGTATATGAAAGATCAGGGGTGCTAGACCTGACAACTTTGCCGTTGTATTCCTCCAAATCTTTTGCCTTCACTCCTTCTCCTTGTCCTGAATTTGTTTCTGTTGGCTTTATGAAACTGGGCACTTTACCACTGCTAACCAGTGCTAAAGTGCTTGTGTTCTTGCCTCAAAACATGGTACAATTGGACTATACCCAGGGTCACTGGAAATATGCGACAGAGGAGGGTCAAATTATGCAGTAGGGTTGACTAAATTATGCAGCAAGAAAAGGCAAATAATGCAGCATAATGAGGCACATTTTTAATAATTGTAATTTATTATTTTGTCATTTGCACACCTGGCAACAGTGTCTGAAAAGAGAGTTCACCTTAATTAGTATCAATTTAACACAGCAATGAGACACCATATTTCTTTAATTTTTTATCTTTTTGAGATAGAAACAAAAACTGATTGATTATGTGGCAAACATAGCAAATGCGTATTTATGCAAAAATCTCAATGACCACATATCACATAATTCCAGTGGTCCTGCCTATACCTAATTGGCACATTTAATTTTCTTGTAAATCCCTAGTAAGTGGTACTACATGTACCCAGGTCCCGTAAAACCGCAGCACTCATTGTGGTACTTACTAAAGTACCACTGTAACACATGCCTCAGTGCTGCCACTGTACCCTGTAGTGCAGTTTTAAACTGCTACTTCAACATCACAAAAAAAAACTTTTACCAAGGCTAAACCTTCCTTTTTAATAATTATAAGTCATGCCAAAGTAGGCCCTAAGGGCTCATGCTGTATGGTACATTGTATTTAAATAGTACAACATGTGTATTTAAGCTTTACATGTCATGGCAGGGGAAACAACCTCCCAAAGTTATTTTTCATCATTCCCAAACCCTCCCCAAAGTGCTAATTTAGAATTAGGAGCAGGTAGAGATATGTTGTTCACACTCAAATGAACTGCAATTTAAAATACTCTTTTTATGAAGTCAGGTTTTAAGCCACAATTCTAAAAATGCCACTTTTATAAAGTTGCCATTTTCTGGTCCTCACCATCTAGGCCTTCTGTCAGTGTCCTCGGTCACATGAGTGTGAGTGGCTGTGTTGTTGGGGTTTGTCGATTGCTTCCAGAGAGTAATGCAAAAATAGTCTCAGGTGTGGACAGGACGGGCCAACCTGGCAGGATGACTGCTGAGGGACTATACCCTTCCCCACTTACACTTCAAAAGGCTTTGCCTCTTGTACACACAAAGGAACCTGACAGAAAGCCTACCCATCCTTCTGTCACCCCCAGATAGTTTGGAGCCTTGGCAGAGGAAGAACCTTTCAGAAACTGATGTGGGTGTAGGACAGTGAGTCTCATTACACAAATGCTGGTGTAAGTATAAATACTGGACCTTCAGTGACACTCAGTAGTACATTCTGGAACTGGTGGAAGTTACAGCAGAAGAACTACCCTGTTGCCAGAGGACAGCCCTCTTGCTTGACGTACTGTCTTGCTGTCTGAAAAGAGAGGTCGGACCTGCTTGCTTTCATCCTACACTAACCAGATTGACTCCTAGGTTCAGATGGATGACCAAGCTACAGGGACACAACTAGCTTCAGAGATCAAACTGCAACTGCCCATCTGATCTGTTACAACTGGACCTGCTGAAGCCCTGCTGTTGTTCTCCGCTGGAGTGAGTCCTGAACCACAAGAGGGGCCCCCCATCCATGGATCTAGACCCTTGGCTGGTGTCAGTGAGGGCTCATCCAAAGACGAAAAAGTGAAATCCTGAAGTTTGGGCTCCTCATGATAGGGAACGGACACATTCGTGACAACAGTTTACCTCCCACGTCGACTGCCAATGTGAAGTACCAGTGAGACCTACTCTTCCCACTGAATGACTGTCAGTGTTGACTGAAATGTGAGACATGAACTTCGCAATACAGAACTGAGAGCCTGCAATGACTGCCAACACAACGTTACAGCAATGATTGTCTGTGATGCTTTACCAGCTCTTTATGCTAGAGGGGTGACCATCAATGATACCCAACCTGAACTTTGCGCTACAGTGATAAATGTCTGCGATGCCCAGCCTCCTCCTCCTGGCCTTCTCCACCTCGAATGGAACACTTTGTGCTGGACTCAGAAGGTACCATTTTCAACAAGACAAATTTGGTCCCTGAATCCGACATGTGATGTTCCTCCAGTGTAGCATGGCCAGATGACCGCAAGTGGTGTTCGGGGCTGTTTTCACAAAAATGTTAATACTGAAAATATCTGGTTCAACTGATTGGATTTTGTCTTTTAGGTGTCATTTTATTTAGTAACATACTCTAGTTTTCTAAATTGATTTGGATTTTTCTTGTGTTATGTTTTCACTTTATCACTGTTTGAGTACAGTATTTTTGCTCAGCTACCAGAGAGTTCAGCCCAGGTTAATTTAGTGTCTTTTGCAGTTGACCCTGACAAGGGGTGTGGTTGTTGCTTGAATAGAGCTTTCACCCATCTCAACCATTATCCCAGTTTCATACAAGATGGTTTTACTAATCAAGGTTAGGCAGACTTTAAGTTTAAGTTTATCTTTAAATTTAAAGATGTTAAGAGGTTTTAAGGTTTGCAGATCAATCAATCAATCAATCAGTTTTTGTAAAGCGTGGCTACTCACCCATGAGGGTCCCAAGGCGCTGGGGGGCCTCATCCAAAGAGCCACGGCTTGAGGTTCTTTCTGAAGATGGTGAGAGACGGGTTTTGTCTGAGGTGCAGGGGGAGGTTGTTCTAGCTCTTTGCTGCAATGTAGGTAAAGGATCAGAGTGATCTTGCAGGGGTGTGGAAGGAGACGCAGTGGTTCAGGTAGGCTGGTCCTGCATTGTGTATGGCCTTGTATGTGTGGATGAGTAGCTTGAAGGTGATTTGTTTCTTGACCGGGAGCCAGTGGAGGGTCCTCAGGTGTTGGGAGATGTGTTCTTGGTGTGGGAGGTCCAGAATGTGTCTGGCGGCGGCGCACTGGTTGAGTTGTAGTTTCCTGATGTGTCAAGTCGAGGTGCCAGCGTAGAGGGCATTGCCGTACTCGAGCTTGCTTGTGACTAAGGTGTGGGAGACTGTCCTGCGACAGTCTGCTGTGATCCATCTGAAGATCTTCTGAAGTTTGCGGAGTGTGTGCCAGCAGGAGGAGACGACTAAGTTTACCTGGCTGGTCATGGATAGGGAAGAGTCGAGGATGATGCCTAGGTTGCGGGTGTGCTCAGTCGGTGAAGGGGGGACGCTGAGGGATGTGGGCCACCAGGAGGCATTCTAAGTTGAGGTGGCATTTCTGAAGATGATGAGCTCATTCTTGTCGGAGTTGAGCTTGAAGAATCTTTCTCTCATCCAGGTGGCAACGGCCTCCAATCCTGAGTGGAATTTCCTTTTGGCCGTGTCCGGGTCTTTGGTGAGGGAAATGATAAATTGTGTGTCATCGGCATATGACACGATGTTCATACTGTGGCTTCTGACGATGGCTGCGAGAGGGGCCATGCATACGTTGAACAGTGTGGGACTCAGTGAGAATCTTTGGGTACTCTGCAGTTGACTCCTGCGGGTATTGATGAATGGGGCGGGAGTCTGATGGGTATAGCATACAGGTAGAGATTGGGTGTACCCTTAAGTTCTGGTTTGAACCCTTTTTCTCTTCCATAATCTCCACTTTTTGTATATTCTTCTCTTGCATTAGTAACAACTGCACTGTCCCCATCAGTGCCCTTCTATTGCTATAAACCCCACCCTATTTTCTGTTATGTGAGGGCATCTAAGGGTACCGGTGCCGTGACCAACCGCCACCATCAAACAACTAGCCCAGTGGCTAGTCACATAGTGGAACTCAATTGACTGTCAGCATCAGGTACCCTTTGCTATTGTCAATATAATTATAATTGTTGTTGGGAGTGCTGCTGTCATCCATATCCATTAGATTGCTCTTATTATTTTGATCTACTAAGAACTTGTTCATTGGCTGAGTGTTTTACTTGATGCTACTTGAGAGGCTGTTATTTATTTTTTTCAAGTTTGTCTGCTCCTTGCTGACGTCAGTTGTAATGCTCTTTGGGGGGGGTTGGGCATTGCCTTGGGGCTTTACCCCTTTCTCCCCCTGGCCTATTTCCTATTCTAATGGTTCCACAACTCTGTTCGGCACAGACATCTTCTCTTTATCAGGGGGGGTTGTTTGTGCCTCCCACCATCTTAAGATTGCACAATTCCAGAATCATTCTTGTAAGGACTCTGGTAGCGTTGATAGCTTCGCCACTATGTTCTTACAATGGCATTCATTTATCTTAAGTCCTTCTTCCATGGTTTCCAATTTCACGGCTATATTTGATATTACAAGTGCCAAGGTTTGCATTGTGTCCATTTGTACCTCCAGCTTGTGCGATTGCCAAGTGAGGGCATTAGTAGCTACTGCAGGGGTAGCATTGATTGTTGTCAATAAAGTATCCTGAGATTTATCTGTCTTGTGGCAGGTTTGACTTGATTCGAGGCTGGCCTCCTGAGTGCTGTGGGCCAACTTTATTACATTGTTCTGGTAACCTTTCCATAACATTACTCAATTGGCCGCTCTTATACGTTGTATGATTTGCTTTGTGATATTGTGTGACCAAATCTTCTTCGCCAAGAGAGTCCCCCCAGCTTCCAACTTTAGACTCTTCTTTTTCTGGACGTTTACCCTTGCAGGTAATTTTCCTTCCTCTTCTTGGGTGCCTGTGGGGCACAAAAGTTTATAAATATGCCCCTTGGTGCTATGTTACTGATAGGGGATATACTTCTACCCCCAAAAGATCAAATAAACTCCTTACTTGCACTGTGTTGTTAGTGTTACATATGATATATGTTTGTTATGTGAGCTTTAAAATATTGTTTTTTTACAAATAAAGTAGTAACTGTACATTGACCTTATTAGCTGCTATAATTGTTTAAACTGTGTTCTAATTGTCTAATCCTTCTCACTTCCTTGAGTAAACCTTGGACTATGCTCACTTTCTACTCTGACACATTTACAAGCTGGATATGTGTCTATAATTATTCAGTTTGGGGTGCAATACTAGTTAATACAACTGGACCTTGTAACCCCTAAAGCAACATAGATTTTTGGAAAACTCCGTTGTCTTCAATCCACAGTCTGCTTTGACACTTGGCTCTGCACACATCAAATGTGCTCATTCTTTACTTTCTTCAAATGGAGTAGCAGTAAATCCCCTTTGGATTTGTCAGTGACTTCCATTTTTTTAACATAGCTTCTTATTACCAAACCTAACTATAATGTTACTCTAACCTTTGTTTTTATCAATGATTTTCTATGGTTGCTTTTATTTGCACCATATTCTGTATGTAGTATGTGCAACACGTTCTTCAGGTGGGCAGGCCCACTGCACATCACCTATAGTGGGAGATTTAAATCAGTTTTTTATGAATTTGACATGAATGTGATATCACTCTATGTATTTTAGCACTTTAACTTTGATCAATGTTATGCTCTTTGTTAGAAATGGGGTCTTTGGTTGACAGTCAGGTTACCCTCTGTTCAAGCAAGGACCCTCACTCTAGTCAGGGTAAAAGAAAGTCACCCTCAGCTAACCCCTGCTTACTCCCTTGGAAGCTTGGCAAGCAGTAGGCTTAGGTGTAAAATATTTGTACCAACACACACAGTAACCTAATGCAAACACTACAAAATGACACAACACGGGTTTAGAAAAATAAAAAATACTTATCTAAACAAAACAATACCAAAACGACAAAAATCCAAAATACACAAGTCAAGTTATCAATTAAAAATCAAAAAGAGTCTTAAAAGTAATTTTAAACCCACACTAGTGATGCTAGCATGAAAATGTACGTGGTGCGCATAAAAAATAACCCCACACGGGCAGGTACTCATCAAAAAGGGCTTGCAATGCGTCAATATCACTCACTCACAAGACCATGCGTCATTTCCCCTTTCTATCAAGTCGGCGTGCATCAGTTCTTCATTCCGCAGGAGAGCGATGTGTCGATTCGGTCCACACACGGGTCCAGGCAGGCCTTCCATTGCTTTTGCATGCACAACAATGGTTCGCGTCAGAAACTCAGCCGCACGATGATCTGAAAACCACGCAGCGTGGGTTACGATCTCCGAGCCTCCTTCAGCGATGCTGTGCATCGTTTCTCTTGCTCTGTGTGTCGATTCTTCAGTCGCGTTTCTGGCGAGCGTCGATTCTTAGTCGCGGAGCTGGTCGTGTGTTGTTTCTTCAGCTGCAGATCAGACTTGCGTTGATCTTTTCCCCGCACTGCACTCTGTGCCTGGATTTCCTTTCCTTTAGGCTGCCAGCTTCTCCTTTCAGGGTCCCAGGGTCCCAGGAACTGGATGGGCACCACAGGGCAGAGTAGGAGTCTCTCCAGGGACTCCAGGTGCTGGCAGAGAGAAGTCTTTGTTGTCCCTGAGACTTCAAACAACAGGGGGCAAGCTCTAAATCAAGCCCTTGGAGATTTCTTCTCAAGATGGAAGGCACACAAAGTCCAGTCTTTGACCTTTTACTCTGGCAGAAGCAGCAACTGCAGGATAGCTCCATAAAGCACAGTCACAGGCAGGGCAGCTCTTCTTCCTCAGCTCTTCTCCAGGCAGAGGTTCCTCTTGTTTCCAGAAGTGTTTCTAAAGTCTGTGGTTTTGGGTGCCCTTCTTATACCCAATTTCTCCTTTGAAGTAGGCCTACTTCAAAGTAAAGTCTCTTTTGAATGTGAAATCCTGCCTTGCCCAAGCCAGGCCCCAGACACTCACCAGGGGGTTGGAGACTGCACTGTGTGAGGGCAGGCACAGCCCTTTCAGGTGTGAGTGACCACTCCTCCCCTCCCTCCTAGCACAGATGGTTCATCAGGATATGCAGGCTACACCCCACCTCTCTTTGTGTCACTGTCTAGTGTGAGGTGCAACCAGCCCAACTGTCCAACTGACCCAACAGGGAATCCACAAACAGGCAGTGTCACAGAAATGGTATAAGCAAGAAAATGCTCACTTTCTAAAAGTGGCATTTTCAAACACACAATCTTTAAAGCTAAAAGATGTATTTTTAAATTGTGAGCCCAGAGACCCCAAACTCCACATGTCCATCCGCTCCCAAAGGGAATCTACACTTTAGTCAGATTTAGAGGTAGCCCCCATGTTAACCTATGAGAGGAACAGGCCTTGCAACAGTGAAAAACAAATTTAGCAATATTTCGCTGTCAGGACATATAAAACACATTACTGTATGTCCTACCTTAACCAAACACTGCACCCTGCCCTTGGGACTACCTAGGGCCTACCTTAGGGGTATCAGACATGTAAGAAAAGGGAAGGTTTAGGCCTGGCAAGTGGGTACACTTGCCAAGTCGAATTTACAGTTAAAACTGCAGACACAGACACTGCAGTCGCAGGTCTGAGACATGATTACAGAGCTACTTAAGTGGGTGGCACAACCAGTGCTGCAGGCCCACTAGTAGCATTTGATTTACAGGCCCTGGCACCTCTGGTGCACTTTACTAGGGGCTTACTAGTAAACCAAATATGCCAATCATGCATAAACCAATTACATACACATTTTGTAAATGAGCACTTGCACGTTAGCACTGGTTAGCAGTGTTGAGGTGCCCAGAGTAACAAAAACAGCAAAATCAGAGACCACACACATCAACAGCCTGGGGAACAGAGGCAAAAGGTTAAGGGAGACCACGCCAAGGATGAAAAGTTTAACACTCTTTTTAGCAACTTTGGTTGAATTTATGAGCTGAAAACATACTGTTTGATATTTGGTCATGTGGGAGGATTAGAAGACATTAGTGGTCCATTTTAGATGTGCTATATCAGTAGGCATTCTAGTTATTTTTTCCAGCCACCCTTTAAAATGAAGTATTTGTTCAATTCTTACAGTTCTGGCAGAGTTGTTGAATCTCTTACTACAAAGTGGTGTAGTGCCTACTCCATGAAAACATGCAATTGTAACAACTTTATTAAAAAAAAAATCTAGACCCTACATTTGTAGACAATTATAGGCTGATATCCTTACTTCCTGAGATAAGTAAAATCTTAGCAAAACATGTTAATCACTCTCTATCATAAGTTTTTGAAAATCATGGTAGTTACCACCCCACCCAGATAGATTTTAAGCCAGGACATGGTACATAGATCACCATGTTAGCTGTCACAGAAGAACTGAGAAAAATTATCGATCTTGTCTTGAACTAGGAGCTTCCAGGTATGTAAGAAGCTGTTTTACTTGAAGATCCACCCTCTGAAGTGAGGAGTATAACTGCACTCATCTTTGAGCCCCACTCTTTTTAAATCTATATGTACGTGCACTGGCAGAAATCATGCAAGCTCATGGCTTCTCAAGATTGTCATATGCTGATGACACTCAGATGTTATCTTTCTCGTGCCTGATAAAAACTCTGGACTTGGATAAGCTTCAGCTGCACCTAATGGATGTTGAACAATCAATGCCAGCTAGATATCGCAAGGTAAATGGGGACAAAACAGCAGTTTGGTCACTCATGTGCTGGCCAGAATCTCTAGGCAGCGTTCCATCCCTCACAAATATGGTAAAAAACATGGACATTTGGCTGGACAACAAACTCTCCTTGGAAAGACAAGTGGCAGATATTAATTTGGAAATCTTGAGAATGTCTAGTAAAAATCTAGATTTTCTACCTTTTGCATTGTGGAGACTTGTTGTTTAGGCACTAACTGCCGTACGTCTAGGTTATAGGAATTCTATTTATCTTAGAAGTCCACAATATGTAGTAAAATGGCTGCAGATAGTGCACAATTCTGATGCACGTCGCCTGCTAAAGGCCCACCAAGTCTCTTATAACTAAGTCCTTGACTACTTAGTCATTCGATACAATCTTATATTCTTATCATTATCTGTGGTCAACAGATTCATATCAATTGACACTCCCCAGGATCTGGAAAGATTGAAATGGGGGTTAATCTTTTGCATACCTCATCACCAGATTTGTGAAAGATTTACCTGAGAAGATACTTACAACTAAGGAGGAACTGAGTTTCAGAAAGCAATAAGAACATTTCTCTCTGTTTAAGGCAGCTCAACACAATCTGGATATTGTCTATGGTGTGTTGGGAGGCTCTTATGGGCAGCCATGTACTTTAGAAATGCCTAAAATTGACTTGACTACTTAGGCATAAAACCTGGCCTTCTGTGAGACCTTGTACCCAACCGTTTGCAAGCATCCAATCTGATTCCCTCAAATACACCTCTGGTTGTGTACAGGGGAAACTGGATGGACAGTTTTACCAAGGAGGATTTTATTATTTTCTTTGTTTTTTACATCTTTACAGTTTTTTAAACCATTTTTGTTTAATAAACATTTAAATCTTTTTGGAAACTTTCTTAACGTTGTTAAACTACTGTATTATTTATTATTTTGTACGTAACTTTTTATGTTTTTTTTAACAACTCATTCTTTTGTTTTTACCCTTATGTGGTCTTCAATGGCTTAGTAAAAAAATCTCTTATTAGTCTCCTGTGCAGCCACAACTTTCAGGTAATGTTTATATTATGTAGCAAAATGCTGCATACTGTCACTTTCTTCCTGTTGGCGTTGTACTTCTGGGGTGCAGTTTCTTGTGCCTCTGCTCCTTGAATTCCTACACATTGTATTTAAGCTATGTAGTTTCCATCCATAGTCTGAACACCCTCTGGGAACGCCCCCCACCAGAAGGGCCAGAGGTTCAGATTTGATGATGTTGTAGCTGGCAGGACCAAAGATAAAACAGTGGACCTAGATGATGCTACAAATCTCAGTGGTTTTGAAAGCCCGCATGTGCTGCTTGGATCTGTTGATGCCAAAACTGAATGGTTCAGCAGGAGTTTGATGACTACATAACCAACTATCTTCGAAGCTCACCTACTTCAGATTCCTATAGTGTGTTCTATGGTTCTTTAAGAGGACTTAGAAAATCTTCCATAATTAAATCTGTGGCCAGTGTAACTTACTTGGTCAACCCTACATCTGTTCTATTATGGTTCCACCAAGACCCTTTCATCTTGAAATTGTGCCATTTTTCAAAATGATATGTGAATGTTTTGTGGGGGTCCTTTTCTTACAACTTAAAAAATCATGTGTCTGAGTCCCCTTACAGTTTTATTGATTCTTTAAGATGGTTAGATCTTTTTATTGTTCTGTCCTTGACTTTAAAGTTGTTTGGTACTGCTTGAACTTAACATTCATTCCTCTAGCGACTTACCTACTGCTTTTGTCCTTGTTTTCATGGCTTTAGTAGAGATTTGTTTTAAACGTATAAACTAACATAAATTGTGTTTTTTCAGTTGTTAGGAATAGCCCGCTCCCAAATTAGTTATTAATCTAAGTATTGGCTGGAGTAGAATAGACTCGACCATGCTTGAGCCATGTGTATAGTTTAACTTGGACAAAGTGTACAAAGATGAGGGGGCTGTAGGAGTGACCAGTAGGAGATTTTCTGGCACCTACAGAAGGCCAAGGCTTAGGAATTCATTCAGACCATAATAAATGACCTGCCAGCCATGAAGCCATGGTCTCTGCTCTTCTGCAGATGATCATTCACTGCATTATACAATGCCTACTTTCATGGCAGGAATCTCACTGCCTCCTGTTTAACTGGCTCGGACTCACAGAAAATGTTCTCATAGTGCTTAGGAATAAATTCAATTGTTTTATATTTCTGGCTGTCCTGCTTTTCCTACTGGTCCAGAACAGGAAAACTATGGGTCGCATTACGGCCCTGGCGGCTGGTGATAAGCTGTCAGTAACACCGCCAACAGGCTGGTGGTGTTCTGCCAATTATAATGACCTTGGTGCAATAGCCACGGCCATACCACCGGCCCCTCCAACATACCGCCAGGCTTCCGCCTGGTGGTCATAATCCCCAGGGCAGAGGTGCAAGCAAGCACCGCTGACCTGGGGATTATGAGTCCCCAACCGCCCCCTGGGGGCCCCTGCACCGCCCATGCACTAGGCATGGGCAGTGCAGGGTCCCCCAGGCACAACCCCATCGCGCATTTCACTGCCCAAATTTCTATTACTAGCCGGCTGCAATGTTGATGTGACATTTCCGCTGGGCCAGCTGACGGAAACACTGTTACCGTCCGCTGGCCCAGTGGAAAAGTCATAATAGGGAGCCAGGTATACCACCAGCACTGGTGGTATACTAGCGCCCGCATCTTCTCCAAGACCGCTGAAGTTGTAATGAGGGCCTATATGTTGGAAGGACACCCTAAATAGGGTGGGCCTTCTGCCAAATCTAAACCAGGCAAAGGTTTCTAAAAGTAGAGTCATCTAATTTTCCACTGCCAGACACATGGTGCTTCACCCACATCTAAATGGAGCAAGCAAGCAACACATTTGGCTGTGTAAGATCCCCACTGATTTAAGAAATGCCTCCTGCTCCACCAAACAGTATATTAGGTATTTACTTATTTTTGGACCAGGAGACAGTGTCAAGGCTACCATGGAAAGGCTCTAACCTGGTGGGCAAGATTGTCCTCCTGCACCTTTTTGTGTTGAAGAAATGCCTTCTTTGGGGTTTTGCACCAATCATAGCTGATATTGTCAGTGCAGTCCAAGTAGAAATGGGTCATTTAAATCCATGTTACAAGTATACACTATGGAAAAACGTTTGTTCAGAGAAAGAAACGTCAACAGCAGTCTAGAAAAAAATGCATGCCCTAATGGTCAGGCAGTTTCCCCCAATGTGTGAGTGCCACTCCAAATTTTTGCTGCAGGCAAAATGAGTAATGGTCACTCCACTCTAACTAAGGTGGGATGACCATCATTGTCACAGGGCAGCTCCTTGGTGGACAGTTCCCTATGCCCAAGACATGCAAGGTACTGTGACTGCCCTATTGTTGTTGGGAAACACGAGTTTGGCAGGATGGGGTCAATGTATGCCAATGTTTTCTATAGGTCAGACTATAAATAAGAAACATATTTTATAGGTAAATCTTAAGAGCAGGGCAGTAAGGCAAAGTTTCTCAAGGGAAAAAGCAACTTTTGTATATACAGATTCCAGCTTTGTTCCACTCTGAGTTTTTGGCAGGAACACCCTACTCAATCTATCAGACTATGAGGGATCACTTCCAACTATACTATCATAAAAAAGATGTCTTCATAATTCATTGTTGAAAAATGTTTCATTTATTTTAGTAGACAGATATTTATTAATACATATTTCCTCATAGCGTGTAACCACAGATCCACATTATTGAGAGAAGTCACCAGTGTCAGTCATTATACAATACTTGGGATTAAGCAGTCATAAAAATACTAAATATTTTCTATAAAATATAAAAATTAATGTATACATAGAAAAGAAAAGGGATATACACTTACATATGAAAAAGTAATGTATTTTTTACAACAGCCTCCTGTATTGGCACTGTCCAAATTTTAGTTCAGGTTCTTGAAATTCTCCAGTGGGCAAGGTTTCCAAAAAGCTTGATACTTTCACCATAGGTGCAGCTAAAGCCTTTTTCATCAAAATAAAAGTTTTAAGCTGAATATCTAGCCCATTGAGGATTCAACTCAGTGCCTTTTCAGGTGCTGCAGAAAGGGAACAATGACTAAACTCCAAACAGTCTGTGGTGCTGAAAAACGCTCCTTATCACTTCTGTGGCACCCGAGTCTTCAGGGCAGACTTTTAGACACCCGTTCTCTCTCCTGTCAGGTTTCCTGCAGGGTCCAGTCCACAGTAGTAAGCTGTGCCTTCTTGTAGTAAAGAATCCTGCTGTCGTTGTTGTCATTATAGCAGCAACCGGAGCTTCATTCCAGTAGGAGGGTAACAGCAGGAGTAAAAGTACCCAAACAACTTTCTTCAGGTGTTGTTTTTGAAGGTCCAGTAATATTCTGAGGTGGTGAGGAGCCAAACTTGTGCTGTGTACTAGCATAGCCAGTGACTGGAAATTTCACTATACATACCCCCTGCAGAATTCCCAACTCCTTTTGAAGTACTTCCTTCCTCAGTTTATTGTAACCCTTTCATAAGTCTGTGTTGCTAGAACAGTGCACTTCATTCCCAACTCCTTTTTAAGTACTTCTTTCCTCAGTTTACTGTAACCCTCCCATAAGTCCCTGTTGCTCGAACAGTGCACTTCCTTCTATCCACTCTGCTGAGCACTGGCTTTCCCTCCTGTAGGGAAGGCAGAAAGAAAGTCTAAGGAAACAATGGGCATTAATCAGTGCTTTATTTGTAACCTAATAAGTGCAGGGGCCAAAACCCCTGTTCGGACACTTGCAGCTGGTGCTATAAGATGTCCGAGCATGGATGGCAAGGGTGCACAGTCCTTAATCCATCTCAGGCCTATTTACCTTACTGCTAGGCACTTCTTGCCCCCTGCCATTTTGCATGTTTTTCTTTCTGTTGGCCTTGGGAAATGTCTGATGTAGAGAAATAAGTGCCGGTCCCCAAAATTAAGTGCTGGTTCTCCCACCGGCAACTACCGTTTCAAATTAAGCACTGGCATAATGCTTTAATCCCTGGCATTCCCACTTCGAACTTTAAAGGAAGAGCTATGACAGCTGACCTTTTGTATTGCCAACTGATCCTATTCTCTCCCAAATGGCTAGTCCCTACTAAGTGCCACACCAGCCTTCCTATTGCTAGAGGTCAAGCCTTTGTACTCTGTTTAAAGCTTTTTAACAGCATATCAGAAAGGTAGCAGTCTTTAAAGCACAGGTGTGAAGCACACCTGTCCTAAATCAGTTTATCTTCTGTTGACATAAAGTGTCATTTAATGAAGTTGTTCTTTCACTAAAGTAACCAAAAAGGTACCCTCACAATTCAATTTAATACTTATGACAGTGTATAATATTTTGTTTGATTGCTCTATCATTTCCCAGACCCAAGATATAGTAAAGTGGTTTTTATTCAAATCTAGGCTTATGTTTAAAAAATGCAGCTTTACCTACACCTTGACAACAATGTTTAATAGCTCTTCACTGTAGAGACATATTTTCATTTGCTATCAAACATGCCCTACATTTATATATTAAGTACCCAGCTCTGTAACCTTGCAAAACACACTTTAAGGATGAATTAGCTGATACATACAGGAAGGCTTTTCTAAATGGCACTGCAATCCAGCAAGCGCACAATGGTGTTCTCTTGAGATATTCTCTTCTGCCATGTTTGTTGGTGGTAAAAATAAAGACTGTAGCCCTTACATAACATTAACTTTAATCAATCTCATCTATCTTGACATTACTACAAACTTAAGTGAGCCAATTAGGTGAACCCAGTCCACAGTTAATAGTTTTAGTGAGACAGCACATGTGCTGTGACACTGTGTCACATTTCACAAACTCCTAAAGTAAAAAGTGAAGAAACCACTACAAAAAGATATTCTTACTCATATAAGCCCGCTTCTGATGTGAAGATCTATCCATAACCCTAGGCAGTTCTCCTCATTAAGGCATACAAATCTAGAAATAGTCTGCCCTGCATTGGAGCTCCACAGTAAAGTCCATGTCCTACAATGAGATTGAACACCTCAAGACTTTTGGACTCTCTTCTGTATCTACATTAGACTAGAGCTTGATGTGGTTGGCCTGAAATCACAAATGAATCCCAAATAGGTGTGGCCACAGTATTTCAGGAAGCACACTCACAGAAAGGCCTTCCTTTTGAGAGTACCCTACCTCTGATCTGTAGTTAGCAGCTGTAGGAAATTGGGTTACAGATTGAGGGGGGTGAAACCCTACTCAAGCAGCAACCATCATTCTTTTCAGGGTAAAACCCAAGTAAACCACAAATTAACTGGTGATCAGCCCTCTGGTAGCTTGGCACAAAGCAGTCAGGCTTAAATTCGAAGGAATACTTAAAGTATTTATGCAGTTCTCTGAATAGTAATAGAGTGAAGCACAAAACAAGAAAAATCCCACTCTAATTTAGAAAAATAGATAAACATTTAATAAAATATCTGACACCAAAACAACAAGGATCCAATGGAGCCAGTAAAACTGGAGATTTGCAGTGTTAAAGGTTTAAATAGAAATAGTACTTAAAAGCATAAACCACCTGTGTTTATCTGTTTGTGCTAGACCACTACAAAGTCACAAGTTCAGGTCAACTGAGAGTGAACGTGGGCCAGCTACAGGGACCAAGTTAGATACTCTAAACAAGTACTTTGAAGCCAAGCTGCAGAGCATTGAGAGGCCCTGCATCAAAGATGTGTCACACAGCAGTAGTTCTGTGGAGCTGAAGGGCTACAACAATGATACGTCATGCAGCAGTAGTTCAGAAGAGCTGTGAGGTCCAGCTCCATGGATGCATTGTGAAGTTGCGGTTCCAATGTAAGGCTGAAAAGTGATACATCACAATCAATCAATCAGGATTTATAAAGTGTGGGTAATCATCCGTTAGAGTACCCTGGCCCTTGCTGGTTCCTTAGCCCTATTCGAACATCCAGGTCTTGAGGGCCATTCGGAATTCCAGAAGTGAGGTGATGGTTAGAGGTGCGTGGGGAGGCTGTTCCAAGTTTTGCTGAGATATGAGAGAAGTAGCGCCCTCCACTTTTGATTCAGTGGATGTGGGGAGTATGGGCAAGTGAAGGGGAGGCAGAGCATAGTCTTCCCGAAGTTCAGGCGTTGGTTAATGTACGCAAATCATTGGATGTGTAGAGCCTTGTGTGCATGGGTCACCAGCTTGATTTGCCATCTCTTCTGTTTGAGGAGCCAGTGGTGTTTTATGAGGTGTGGTGTGATGAGGTTTGGTCGGGGAAGGTGGAGGATGAGTCTGTCTGAGGTGTTCTGAATGTTCTGAAGTCTCAGAAGGAGGTGTGTAGTGATTCTTACTTAGAAGACGTTGTGATAGTTCTGTCGGCTGGTGATGAGGCCCTGTATCACGGTGTGTCTCATGCGTAAGGGTAACCACTTGAAGATTTTACGTAGCATGCACAAAGTGAGGAAGCAGGAAGAGGAGGCGGCAATGATCTGTGATTTTAAGGTGAGCATGTTGTCAATGATGATTCCGAGGTTTTGGACATGGTCAGAGGGAGTGGGTGCGGGTCATAGGTCTGATGACCACCAGGAGTTGTTCCATTTGTTTCTGATGTTGCCAAAGATCAGTGCTTCCATCTTGTCTGTGTTCAGTTGCAGGCAGTTGTTCTTCATCCAGTTAGTGACACCTCATTCCTCTGTTGAAGTTGGTTCTGGTGGTGGAGGGGTCGTCAGTGAGTGAGAGGATGAGTTGGGTGTTGTCTGCGTGGGAATTAATCTTGAAACTGTGGGTTCTGATGATGTTGGCCAGCGTGGTCATATATATGCATTGAAAAGCATTGGTCATGCTCTGTCAGTTCTGCTTGGATCACAGCGGGGCTGGCTCAGCACTTTCAGACACACTTCCAAGGGTCCAGAAATGGGTTGCACCAATTGGGGAGTAATACTTACAGCAAAAAGAGTCCAGGTGCTTGGTTCAAGGTGGTTAGAGCCACTTCTGTCTTTGAGGCTTTGATCGGGATGCCAGCTAGGAAGCCCTTGGAGTCACTCTGGTGGTCAAAGTAGCAAGGCAGCATAGTAGTGGTTGTTCTTGCAGAAGAGCAGCACAGCAGTCCTTCTGAGTCCTCCAGAGGTCCAAGGGTGTACTGAAGAGCTGGGGCTGAGGGTCTACTATTTATAATTGGTGGCATCATTAAAGTGGGAGAAGGATCTGGAGGATTTTACCCCCAAAGGTGTTTAGTGGGGCACAAAGGACTAGTGTCAAACCCTTTGTAAGGGTGTTAAGGCAAAGTCTTTGTGATGTGCAAGTCTGGTCAGTGACCAATAGAAAGTTTGGGGGAAGACTACCTTAAGGCTTACAGGTCCAACAGTAGCCATCTGCCTATGATTGCTATGATTTGGTCCTTTCCCTCAGTGTTAGGTGAACTACTGTGGCTCATATTCCATGATATGGAACATCTGTCTGCATCACAAAATTATCACTAGTCAGGTGACTTGAGTACTAATGCAGCGCACATTGCTGCTTTCAGTGTCTTAGTGGCTTTCTGACAATCACCTGTCTAGTTCATTTTCTTCGGCTGTTTCTTGGAGGTCAGTTTCAGTTAAAAGTAAAATGATGGCTCTAACTAGTCATATTTTTGCAATGCCCCCTAATAATGATGGTCTAATTTATAGACTGTACCCAATCAACCTAGTAGCAAAGGTACACTGCAGACTGTTGAAACTTACTGGCAATTATTGGTTTTGTTAGCCAGATGTGTATGGTGAAGCACTTCATTTTGATGAGCCCCATGGCTTTCCCAGCTGGAAATATAGACAACAATGCCATCTGTGAAGGCAGCATTTAAGCTTTCCATCCTAGACAGGATCCAGTTAGCCAACCTTCGGAAAGTGACACGTGCCTTCTTCAATACATGACATAATGGTTCTGTTGAATTAATTTACAAACCAACTTTTACATTATCAAGAAGTGCAACTAATAAATACTTCGCTAAGGTCAAGCAAAAGTATCAATGAGACAAATATGCACACAGGTGGGAATATATATATATATTCAATATAGATCAACATATTGTAAAGTGGAAAGACAGGTGCTCCTAGAAAGATGAATGTATAAATGCTTATTTGAATGTTTTTGTGCTTTACAAATGGTAATGCACAGATGATTTGAACATTATTCAATACACTGTCCATACCATGATTTCTGAAGCAGTAGTGGCAATATCTTCACAAAAACAATGACCAATAACAGACAGTCTTATCAATGGTACAGCAAAAATAAAAATAATTGATGTTTCGATCCCTAACATTCAAGGTGCGTCTGACCACATCCACTGGGGTCTTCATCAGGACAGCAAAGGAAAAACTAATGGGAAGAACCACAAAGAATATAAACCAGACAGCATCATTCCTTTGTGCATTGGAAAATTGATATGGACAATCCAGTGTCTGGATCAAACACTCAACTTGTCCTCCAAGTGAAAGTCTTCAAGAACTAACGTGCATGTGGTCACCAAAGATGACCCTCAATATTCTACACCTTGCCTTGTGGGCTATTAAGGCCTGCTTTAGGGGTGACTGATAAATAATGAAAATGAGGGTTCGGACATGGCAAAAGGAATATATTTTGCCATGTTGAGTTGGCAGTTTAAAAGCTGCCTTAGTAGGTTACAGTGACAGACCTAGAGTCATATTTTCAGTTTGTCATAGAAATGGTGGCACAATATGGTTCCCCCCTACCCTCTGAAAGTGGGTTCTTACCACTAAAAAGGTCTGAATAAGTGTCTTAGATTTCCTCCATGACTTGCCACTGGCTTATTTGTTCATGCATAAACCACAGATTTCATCTACTTTCTGCTTCATCTGGTGCCAGTAAAATGGTTTATTACTCTGTCAAAGACCTTGGCTTGCAGGGACTACTATAAAATGAGACAGTTCAAGAAGGAAGACACTATACTACAGAGGCACTATGAATTATTTAACTGACCTCATTCTCTGGAACCTTAGGCGACCTATTCTGTATCGGTACTGGTCTGTGGTTCAGCCTGTCACCAGCCGCTAGCTGATTGTCTATATTGACCAGCTGGTGGTGGTACATAATGAAGGATCTGCTCAGGAGAAATCAGCTAACAAGTAAAAGTAATCATACTGTTTTCTGTGTACCTTAGAACCTCAGGCCTTTTCAACTTGATGCATAGCCACTGTCTGTACTTCTGAACTTTTGACAGGAATACAAATATTGGGTTACACTTTCCTCTCACGTGGAAAATAGGGCAACCTCTGTTCACACCTTTTCCCTATTGGGCTGACTAACATTACCTTACACTAGAGTGGACTACTTACTGGTGCGAGGCTTCTAGGAGGAAGCTGAGATTCCTCTCCTATGCCCAGCCACAGACAAACAAAGCACCAACCTTTCAAAATTCTGTCTTGGAACTTCCTCCTGTACCATCCCCTCTTCTGCCCAGAAATCAATTTAGACTCCCACTCATTGATGGTCATTTGGAGCTCTTTAAAGAGCTCCATTTCATGTTTTTTCTTCATCCCCTCAGTCCTCCCTTGTTGACAATCTAAATCACCTTTCTTTTGGTCCCCCCTAGCGCCCTATTAGACACTGGTGCTGACCGAAATGCTAACCTCTGCTCCCTACCTCACCTCACCGTGAATTTTAAGTCCATTAAGTGCTGGCACAGCCATGTAAAACAATGATTCAAGATACACTCTCTTATGACCAGGTTATAACATCTTTGCAATCATATATTTTACAGAACTAGACCCTGCCTCAATTGGCTACAATTGGCTACATTGAACTCCATAATACCTTGCCAATGTGTCTATGACTCCATCCACGTGTCCGTAAATGCTCTAAGGTAACTTTCTGGGATAAGACCAAACCTAAAAAGGAGCACTGCCTTGATGCATGTATCATACATGTATTTTATATCTCTTTAGGATGTAGGTGCTGTTCCTCTGGATAGGTACTAGGTACCTCATATATTTGCAAGGTCTCCTGATATCCAGCAAATATGTTGTCTATATCTTCCTGAACCCTACAGCTAATTTGAAGGGGCCGGATGCATTAAGCAGTTTTAACACTGACACTTTGTGATTCCTAAAATCTCAATGGAAAAATCTAATTTTTCGGATTAGAAACGTTTTTCCGACACATAAAATCATTTTTGTAACCCCACGGGATGCAAAAGAGATGTTTCTTCCAAATTGTGATTTGTTGTTATGTTTGTCTGTGGCTTTCAACTGCAATTACAATTATAATGTATTCACCAGTTAACAATGACTAAAAGGAGGAAGTAACTGATTTGCAAAGGGGAAGGAGGACCTTCTGAATCATGGTGATAGCCACAGAGCCATCTCTCCCTAAATTTTTCCTGTTGAACCTCACCCTTTTTTACAGGGACATCCCCAATCTTTTTGCCTCCTTCCTCCCTTTTTTTCCTCTTTTTGTTGGCTTTAGGACTCTGGGCATTTTACCATTGCTAACCAGTGCTACATTGCACATGATCTCTGTGTAAATTGTATTGGTGATTAGTTTTTCCATGACTGGCATATTTGATTTACTTGTAAGTCCCTGGTAAAGTGCACTAGAGGTGCCCAGGGCCTGTAATCAAATGCTACTAGTGGGCGTGCAGCACTGATTGTGCCACCCACATGAGTAGCCCTGTAAACATGTCTCAGATCTGCCCTTGCAGTATCTGTGTATGTAGTCTTGAACTGCCAATTCGACTTGGCAAGTGTACCCACTTGCCAGTCCCAAACCTTCTCTTTTTATACCTGTAAGGCACCCTTAAGGTAGGCCCTAGGTAGCCCCATGGGCAGGGTGCAGGTGTATGTTAAAGGTGGGACATGCACTGATGTGTTTTACGTGTCCTAGCAGTGAAATACTGCTAAATTTGGTTTTCACTGTGGCAAGGCCTATGTCTCTCATAGGTTAACCTGGGGGCTGCCTTTAAATAACTTTAAAGTGTAGATTCCCTTTGGGAGCAGATAGAAATATGAAGTTTGTTGTCTATGAACTCACAATTTAAAAGTACATATTTTATTAAAGTTGGTTATTAGATTGTTAGTTTTAGAAAGTGGGCATTTTCTTGCTTTAACCATTCTGTGACGCTGGCTGTTTGTGAATTCCCTATCTGGGTCAGTTTGATAGTTGGGCTGTTTGTGAATTCTCTCTAGAAAGTGAGACAAAGGGTGCTGGGGTGTAGCCTGGATATCCTGATGAGCCATCTGGGCTAGCCTGGAGGGAGGAGTGGTCACTTACATCTGAATGGGCTGTGTCTGCCCTCTCACAATGCAGTCTCCAACTCCCTGGTGAGTGTCTGGGGCCTGGCCTGTGCAAGGCAGGATCTTGTGAACAACAGAGACTTTTCTTTGAAGTTGGGCAATTTCAAAGGCTGTAAGGGGTATAAGTAGTGCACCCAAAACCCCAGACCTTAAATCACCTCAAGAAACTTCTGCCAAGGAGAAGAGCTGAGGAGCTGAGGAGACGTGCAGTCCTGGCCTGTGACTGTGTTTTGTTGGGGTATCCTGCAGTTGCTGCTTCTGCCTGTGAAAGGGGACAAAGACTGGACTTCGTTGTGTATTCCTGCTTGAGAGGTATTTCCAAGGACTTGGTGTAGAGCTTGCCTCCTGCTTTGAAGCCTTAGGGACAGCAAAGGCTTCACCATCCAGTTTTGAGTCTACATGCTGTGGACTCTAGCTTGCCAGAGAGTGCCATTCCAGTTCCTGGGCCCCTGAAAGTGAATTTCTCTAGAAAAGCCTGTCTAACGATGCTGGATGATGCTGTGCGGCTTCGCTAAGGACGCTGCTGCATGGAAACAGTGACGCTGCCTGCTCCAAAGCCGTGGACCTCGCAGAAGCGTGATGACCCCAACAACTATGCAGGCCTTGCGTCTCCACAGTTGCTGATCTCACATGACCTCGCTGAGATCAGAGTGTCATAAGTTCGGTGTCCATAACATCCGATGCCATTGCAGCACCTGTGGTCTTATGACATAATCACGACCCCATGAGGTCACCCGGCATCATCGTGACTCCACTGAACTTCGAACCAAGGGACCGACACCTCAGAACCGATGCCGCCTCACCTCCACCAATCTGCAGTAAGGACCAGACACCTCTTCGCAACACCTCTGCTCCTCTGCACCGTAGCACCAGAACTGACGCCGTATCGGATCCAGCAATGCCTCGTTTCCCCGACTCCCTGCACCGGCCTGTTTTCTACTTGTTTACAAAGGTACTGTACCTGGGGGTCCGTACGATTCCGTAAAAGGCGCCAATGGAGTCGCATTGTGGGAAACGACTCTGTCACGGCACCGCTTAATACCAAATTGCAACATTTGTGACTCTAGGCACTATTTTTGTGTTTTCAAGTGCTTTGATCATATTTTTAATGGTGTATTGTAGATATTTTTTGCATTTAGTCTTGTTTATTTAGATGGAATATTTACTATTTTTCTAAACCTGTGTGGTGTAATTTTGTAATGATTCACTGTATTACCGTGTGTGTTGGTACAAATACTTTACACATTGCTTCTGAGTTAAGCCTTTCTGCTCATGCCAAGCTACCAAGGGGGTGACCGGGGATGAACCAGGTGTGTTTCTTCTTTGCCTTGACTAGAGTGAGAGTCATTGCTTGGACAGGGGGTAACCTGACTGCCAACCAAAGACCCCATTTCTAACATTTCCCAAATGGGAAACTTCACATTTCTAAAACATCACCGGATCCTTTGAGGACGGAAAATGTTTCCCATTTGAAAATAAAAACCCTCAGATGGTTGCCTGCTGTCTCTTACAGGCCACCATTCCTGTGTTTGTAGTCAATATCTGGGGTAACACTTTGTGACCTAATTAATATTCATTAAGCAGTTTGTTCTGTGACCCCATGTGAACAGTGCTTTTGTGAAGTCACAAAATAGTACATAGGCCAGTTCGTAAAAACATCAATGTCCAAAAAAATCCTCTTGACTATTACCCAGGGGTACTTTCTCCCACTAATTGTGTGCATTCTTTATTCTATCTATCATATAGAAATATTGTTATATCACCTGAAGTTAGCAGCCGACTTCATGTCAGCAAGTACGCATTAATCCAGTCCTGAGTTTTATTTTTAAAATTAATTATTTTCAGGTGTGTTATTCAAATTGTATCAACTCAAGTAACTCAAGAGAATAACTCTTGCAATACTTTATTTGGCCGAATAAAGCCCAGTACTGCCACACTGAGTCCTTGGTGGCATGGAGTTTTTTTAACCTTAATTCTGCTCTCCTTATGTTGAGGAGGAAATTGGTTCGTATTCCTGGAATCCTTACATCTATTTCACCTGATGCAGTTGCTAAAGGCACGTGTATTTTCTCTTTTCTCTGTCAGGAGTTCGAGGTCCTCCTCCACCCCGCAGGTTTCTGCCTGAACCTCATCCCTGGTGTCTAGTGGGTGAGCTCTGCTCTTCTATTATGCTGCCCTCTGCCTCTCTTATCCTTTTTCCTACTTTGCCTGTTTTGCTCTTTGTGTGCTTTTCGTTCTGTGTTCTGTCCCTTTTGTGCTCCTTTTACAATTTGCTTTCTATGTTTCACTCTTTCCTCGTTTCTTTCTCCTCTCACTCCGCTTTCTCTCTATCACTCTTGCTCTCTCCCCTTTCTCTCTCCCCTGCTGCCCCTGCAGCCTATGCTTACTACTCTCTCTTGTGCTGCATTCCCACCGCTGCTGCCACCAAGGCCCGCCCCCTTTTTTTCACGCTGTTTTCTGCCCCCGCTCCTGCCTCCCAGTGGTCCTTTTCTCCCAATCTCCCTACTTAATGGTGGCCGCTGGGTGGCTGCGGGCACACCACAGGCACGCCTAAGGAAAGCCCATCTGCACCCATCCGTGCCTGGACCGCTCCCAGCACCGGAACCCCTGGTTCTTGCTCCCCCCACCGCTGTGACGCATGATGCCGCTACGACATCATCACCTTCCACGTGCTCAACGCCAGCCGCTCATCCACCTGCCATCAGGCCATCCCGCAGCTCAAACACGGACCCTTCTCCTGCCAGAACTGCACCTTCACCAGCCTCCATGCCAGCGACCCACCCGCCAAGGCATGACGCAACCATCTCAGATGCATCATACTCAACACCCGGTCCGTTCAAAAACATGCCATCGAACTCTGGAACCTACTCAACTCAACCTCCCCAGACATCGCCTTCCTGACTGAGACCTAGATGAATCCCACCTCAGCACCCGACGTCGCCATAGCCATCCCTGACTGCTACAAGATTACCCGTAGGGACCGCACCAACAGACCAGGAGGAGGCGTCGCCATCGTCCACAGGAATACCCTCAGAATCACGACCAGCACCGAAGACACCCTCAGCGCCACCGAAAACCTGCACTTCCAGATCTACACCAACCCAAACATCACCCTCAGAGGGACCCTCGTTTACAGACCCCCCCGGACCCAGACAGCAGTTCAGCGACTCCATCTCTGACGTCGTCAGCACGCACGCCCTCCCATCCACAGAATACATACTCCTCGGGGTCCTGAACTTCCACCTCGAGAACACCAATGACAACAACTCCACCACCCTGCTTGACAACCTCGACCTCAAGCAGCTCATCATGACACCCACCCATTCCGCTGGACACACGCTTGACCCCATCTTCTCCGTCAGCAAACACATCTCCTTCAGCCACACCACTGAACTCCACTGGACCGACCACCACTGCATCCACTTCACCTTTCAGAAACCCACAACGCACCACCACCCGCAGCGGATTCCCCAACACAGATGGAACAAGGTCACTAAAGACCAGCTGATTACCACCCTCTCCTGGAACCCACCAATTGACACCACAGCCACCCTCAACCTCAGGCAATAGATCAATGACTGTGCCAACACTCTCGCCCCGATCAAGAAACCTTCAATCAGACACACCGGCAGAAAGCCCTTCTGGTTTACCGCCACCCTCCAAGAATCCAAGCAAAACATGCCAAAGACTCAAGGAAAAGTGGTGCCAGGAACAGACACCAGACAACCACATGGCCTTCAAGAACGCCTTCTGCAGACACCACCAAATCATACGAATCACCAAAAGAACCACCTTCAAAGAACGCATAGACAACAACACACACAGCTATAAGGAGCTCTTCAACATCGTGAAGGGACTCTCCAACCACAGTTCCAACGTCAACGACATCCCGCCATGGCAAAACCTCTGTGTCTCCCTAGCCACCTTCTTCCACTGCTAGATCGCAGACCTCCATGACCTCCCCGTCAACCACCATCACCACAGACTCACCGCCCCCCAGCCACACCAACGTCCTGCTCTCCTGGACCCACGTCAATGACGACAACTCCATCAAAATCATGAACACCATCCACTCCGGCTCACCATCCGACCCCTGCCCTCACCACATCTTCAACAAAGCGGGCTCCGTCATCTCACCCCAACTCCAGAAGATCATCAACAGCTCCTTTGAGACCACCACCTTCCCAGAGAGCTGGAAACATGCTGAGATCAACACCCTCCTCAAGAAACCCAAGGTGGACCCAAAGGACCTCCAGAACTTCCGGCCCATCTCCCTGCTCCCCTTCCCAGCAAAATTCATCAAGAAAATTGTCAACAAACAACTGACCCACTTCCTTGTGGGGAACAACACTCTGGCCTCATCCCAATCCGGATTCAGCAGCAACCACAGAATTGAAACTGCCCTCATTGCCGCCACCGATGACATCAGGACCCTACTTGACAATGGTGAAACCGCCGCCCTCATCCTCCTGGACCTTTCAGCAGCCTTTGACACCATCTGCCACCACACCCTATGCACACACCTCAACGACGCAGGGATCCACGACAGAGCCCTGGACTGGATCACCTCCTTCCTCCCCGGCAGAACCCAGAGAGTCCGCCTCCCTCCATTCTGCTCTAAAGCCACCAAGATCATCTGTGGCCTACCCCATGGGTCGTCCCTCAGCCTGACCCTCTTTAACGTTTACATGGCTCCACTCGCGAACATCGTCCGATCACACAACCTCAACATTGTCTCATACGCCGATGACACCCAGCTGATCCTCTCCCTCACCAAGGACCCCGCCACCACCAAAACCAACATCCATGAAGGAATGAAGGCCATCACCGAATGGATAACACCTGCCTGAAACTGAACTCTGAGAAGACTGAAGTCCTCATCCTCAGCTCCACCCCCTCTGCCTGGGACTACTCCTGGTGGCCTGCCACACTGGGAACTGCACCGACACCCACCAACCACGGACCTAACCTAGGATTCATCCTGGACTCATCGATATCAATGAGCTAGCAAGTCAATGCTGTCTCTTCCTCCTGCTTAAACACGTGCTGCATGCTTCGGAAAATCTACAAATGGATTCCCTCCAGAACCAGAAGGACAGTCATCCAAGCCCTCGTAAGCAGCAGACTGGACTACGGTAACACCCTCTACGCAGGAAGCACGCCAAGCTCCAGAAAAGACTGCAATGCATACAGAACGCCTCCGCACGCCACATCCTGGACATCCCCTGCCACAGCCACATCACAGCTCACCTGGGAGACCTGCACTGGCTCCACATCAACAAGAGAATCACATTCAAGCTCCTCACCCATGCTCACAAAGCACTGCACAATACCTGACCAGAATACCTCAACAGACGTCTCTCCTTATACACCCCTACCCGCCAGCTTCGCTCCGCTAACCTTGCCCCTGCCACCATTCCACGCATCCACAGAACGGCCGTCGGTGGCAGATCGTTCTCCCACCTCCCCGCCAAGATGTGGAACACTCTTCCTATTTACATGCGACAGACACAGGACCTGCTAACCTTCAGGAGACACCTCAAGACCTGGCTGTTTGAGCAGTAGCAGCACCCACTCCCCACCCCCCCCCCCCCTCCTTGAGACCGTCACGGGTGAGTAGTGCGCTTTACAAATTCTATGATTGATTGATTTTTTTGCACAATTTCAAAGTTACCTATTATTAGATTATATTATTAATATTACTGTATTTGCGTGCTCTTGCTCATTTCTGGTGCTTCTTTGACGTAATTTTCAGAACTAATAAGTTTCATTTTGCGTACATGGTGCAGAGCTTGTTTTGTGCATGCTTATGTTAACTTTATTATGATATTATAAGCTTCAATCAATGAATGGCACAATTTTATACAGACATGCAGCATTTATTTAAGTAATAAGTCCTTCCTTTCTTCTTTGGCAACTTTAGCTTCTGTGTGGCAGACGGTTGCCTATCGAGTGCGCGCAGCTCTTTTATAAGATAACATTTTTAAATTAAATATACATTAGTTTATCTTTTTACATGTATTTCTTTTCTTCAACTCCATTTAGTTTTTAAATACCTTTTTGAATATATAATCATGTAGAAGCTATTGTGTGAGAAAACAGGGCTGATTGCAGAGGCCCCCTAACTTTTTGCCCCCATTTTCCACATTATGCTGGTGTTTTCCTGACTCTGATGGTGCCCTGGGTACTGCTAACCAGTCCCAGGACCTGTGCTCTGTGTAAAATGGATATGCAAATTAGGCTAATTATAATTGGCTAAGTTAACCTACCTATAAGTCCCTAGTATATGGTAGGGCATGTAGGTTTAGGGACCACAGCATAGGTGGGGCACACCTAGGTGCACTGCTGAGGTGCCCAGTGTCATTTTAAAGGCAGGCCTGCCTTGCTGGCTGCTTTTAAATTAAAGTTATATGCAAATTCGACTTTGGAATTAAAAGTACTTCCAAAGTCTTAAACTACCTTATTTTTACATATAAGTCACCCCTAAGGTGTGCCCTATGTGCCCCTAGGGCTGGGTGCCATGTAACTATAAGCAGGGACTTTATAAAAATAGATTTATAAACCCTGGTGAGGTAAAAACAGCCAAATTCGTTTTTCCCTCAAAGAAGTAAATGGCCTTCATAGGCTAGAATGGGGAGACTTTATTTTAAATTTTAAAGTCTCCTTAAATGTTGCATACCAAGAATTTGGTATCAAATTAATTGTTGTAATAAATCCCACAACTTCCAGTTGTTGGATTTAATATAACTTGTACAGGTAAAAAGTTTAGACTTTACCTAAAAAGTTGCCAATTTCAGCTCTGCATTGTTTTTGCTGCAGTGTTCTGATTGGCCAGCCTGCAGCAGCTTTTGCCAAGCTGCCTTGATGAGGTGTGAAGTGGCCTGGCTTCACACAAAGGAATGTGCTTGGGGGAGAGAATCTCCCCTCAGCAGATGGTGAGGCAGGAAGGGGGAGGGCTGCCAAACTGGTTTTCAAAGGCAGAGAAGGACATCTGGAGCACCCAGCAACACCCCCACATCCTGCAACCCCAGACAACTAGGTGCCCCCTTGATTAGATTAGGAGAGGGCAGGAGAGGGGTGTGTTTATGATTTTTAGCCACACCAGTGGGTGGGCTCAGCCAGATGTAACCTCCAAAAATCAGATTCAGCCATGTTGGATTTTTAGAGACTGTTGCCTTTTGGGATGGATTTTTGCCACACTTCCCAGGAAGTGGTCATCACAGGGGGACGATCCTGTACCTGATTGGAGGACCAGGACCCCCCTGCTTTTCACCCAGGAGCAAGGATAAAACTGGCAGACCTGCCCCCACACCTCAGATCCCTGCCAGATTTCAAGAAGAAAAGAACTAAAGGAGAAGAAGGACTGCCCTGCTGGACCCCTGGCCTGCACCTGGAACCTGCACTCAGAAGGACTGCACCAGCTGCACACTTGGGCTTCACCACAAGAAGGACTTTGCCTGGCTTCAACTGGTTCAAGGAGGGACTCCCTGTTTGCTACTGGTGAAAAATTGCTAACCAGAGTCCCCCTGCACCAACTCCTGAAAAGTGACCAGCTGACCACTGTCCAGTGGCCAAAAAGGAGTTTGCGCCAGGTGCATTCTGGGAGTTGAAGTCCGCACCCCCCAAGGACCATCACAGAACTTCTGGACCCTTGGGGTGAGCTGTGGACCCCAAAAGAACCTTAAAAGAACATCTGGGTGAAGCCCCAGAAGTTTGGAAAAGATTTGAGAATTTTTGAAAAAAAGCTCCAGAGAGCGACCGACCCGCCGCGGAAATTCTAGCCGGCTTGCCTCAACCGCGACCCGGCCTGATTTGGTGGTTCGTCCCGGTAAAGAAAAATCTCCGAAAAAGAGACTAAGGCCCTCATTACGACCCTGGCGGTTTGTAACCGCCAGGGCCGCTGGACGGGGAGGCACCGCCGACAGGCCGGCGGTGCCCCGCAGGGCATTCTGACCGCGGCGGCTTAGCCGCGGTCAGAGAAGGGAAACCGGCGGTCTCCCGCCGGTTTCCCGCTGCCCCCAAGGAATCCTCCAAGCCGGCGCAGCTTGCTGCGCCGGCTTGGGGATTCCGACTCCCCCTCCCGCCATCCAGTTCCTGGCGGTTCTCCCGCCGGGAACCGGATGGCGGGAGGGGGAGTCGTGGGGCGCCTGGGGGCCCCTGCAGTGCCCATGCCAACGGCATGGGCACTGCAGGGGCCCCCGTAAGAGGGCCCCAAAATGTATTTCACTGTCTGCCGATTACGAGCCGGCATCCTCGTGGGAAGGGAGTTTTTCCCTGGGCTGGCGGGCGGTCTTTTGGAGACCGCCCGCCAGCCCAGGGAAAAACTCATAATACCCTCCGCGGTCTTTTGACCGCGGAGCGGTATTATGGAGGGCTGAATTCTGGCGGGCGGCCTCCGCCGCCCGCCAGAATCAGAATGAGGGCCTAAGTCCGAAGGTAAAAAGTTGACCGGGACCTCCCAGCCATCGTATCCGAGAAGGGCTCCACGGACGTTGGATCAAGATCCAGGTTTACCCCGGTCGAAGGATTTTCATCTCGAAAAAACGACTAAGTCCGAAGGTAAAAATCTCCACTGAGGAAACCCACATCGCGTATCCGGACAAGGGCTCCAGGAGGTCGGATTCAACTGGCAGGTTCGTCCCGGTGAAGAAAAACTTCAAAATAAAGACTAAGTCAGAAGGTAACTTTTTAACCGAGGCCTCCCGCGACTTGTAGCCGAGCAGGGCTCCATCGCGGTCGGCCTGAAACTTTGACTTTGCCCCGGTCGAGGTGCAACCAGATGACCCGATTGGCGCTTTTTGTTTCTAAGCGCTAGAAAAGTAATAATTCTTTAAAAATTCATATCTCCGGTTCCCTTTATCCGATTTTATTCGTTTTTGTGTCATTTTAAAGATAAAAATATAAACTATTTTTATAAATTGGTTTTGGATTTTTAAACTGTTTCCTGTGTTTTATTTAATTACTGTTTTGTGATATTTGAATGCTTTACACACTGTCTCCTAAGTTAAGCCTTGACGCTCGTTGCCAAGCTACCAAGGGTTGAGCTGGGATTAATTTACTGAGAGCTAACTGTACCTAGGTGGAGGTTAGTGGCTTGTTGCTAGGTGTAGGTACCTACCTGCCTTTACCAATAACCCATTTTACAACATATTGATTTTATAAACTGGTATTTATTTCCATTATTTGTTTACTTATTTGTCTTTCACGGTGCTTCCAAAGAAAAAGTAAGCATTTCTGTACCAGAGCGCGATGGTGTGCACCACCTGTTTACCACATATGCATTTATGCAGGAAAAGAATAATGGTTACAGAGGCACAAAACTTTTATAATGATGCACAGACAATATTTGCAGCAATTATAAAAACGGTTATCAAGTTAACTCCCATGAGCTATCGTGAAAAAGATGAATTTGGTGACCACTTCACCGACAACTTGAATTAACTCTCACAACATGTCATCGAAATAAAAGGCCCTTACTGAGCTGAGGTCTACTGTTGAGGCATGAGAACCGTATTAGTAAGCAGACTAAAAGAACAGAATAGATTCTGTTATGCTAGAACGTTCTCTGAATACAAAAATGATACGCAGGCTCATACTGTAACCTCCTATGTCCACGGCCACTTCCTGCTCATCCTCAGAGGAATTCACTTGGGAGGTCTGCGCAGGACATTCGCACCAAGACAATTGCTCTGGCCTTGGCTGGAGTAATAGAAGTCAAAACTTCAATCAGGCACTCATTATTCGGTTTCCACGAGAGGTATAATGCACTTCTGCAGGTAGCAAACAAGTGCGATTGCACACTGCAATTGACAAAGAATTGTTTTGTTATCTGTGTCTGCTCAATATAGGTGTATGATTGGGTCATGTACCAGGGCTCTTACCAAATTAATGGCATCGTGGGAATTACACCAAAATGGATTTTTTTGTTTCTAAACATTTTTCTATTTCTTATAGTATTTTCCCCTTTGTTTCACATAGCAAATAATTGAAGCAATGAAAAAGCTGCCACACACCCGCAGGCATGTGCAATATTTTTAAACTAAATCACAAAAATCACCCACACTCGCCCAAAGAGCGACTGCCAATTTAATTTTATCAAATAATGTTGCAATATGCTATTCATTTTTGTTATGCAAATGTACTGCAGCACTAAATTAGATATTTTTTTTCTAAAATCCTAAAACTCAATTTGTTGTGCTTGCTTGAGGAGCACTCTCACACTGCATCCCCCAATGTACTTGCTCGTTCCGGGATGTCCACAATGATGTAACTGATGGTGTCATATCATCGACAATGCACTTATAATGTCATCAATGATGTCATTTGAAATGTTACTAGGGATCTCATGTGAGATTAAGTGCAGAGCATGAGTTATGGTTTGCACAGGGAAACATAGCTGACCAAATTACGTTTTTGCTTTGGAACTATAACTTACTTTAACTGTAGTTTTTCAGTGAATTTATAGGGCATTTTAACAGACATTCCTGCCTGTTGACAAGAAACCATAACGGTCCCATGTACCTAAAGAAAGTTTTCACTGAACCTTTTGGGTTTTTTCATGATATTCTCTATTTTCATTCTGTGCAACTGCTGAATTATTGTTTTGTGAATAAAATAATAGCTGATTTTGTCATTGACGTGGCCACATTATTCTACTTTAACAGAAAGCTTGCTGCAGGTTAGAAAGAAGTGTACTTTTATTTTGCTATACACAATCTAAGTACATTCATGTGTTTGTTCTCCTTTAGAAATCTATTTAAATTGTGATGCAAACATGGTCTTTGTGTGTTGTACTTGTTAATAAATGAACGTGTAGAAGAAGGTCATTGTGTAACATTTAATTTAATATTTATTTATTCTTTTTGTTTAATCAGTCACACTCATTTATAAGTCGGTGATGCCTTTAGTGTTTGCATAGTGATAATTTGTATGATTGGTTGTGCTGTGATGGAAAAGTCCTCTACAACATAAGAGAGGTGTACCCCTTCCTGAGCGCCAACTGTACTGTTGTCTGGATCTTTAATGCTGATTTTTTTGTCATAAGCGAACATAGATCATGCATGTTCACCATGACATGGGTCTCTCTCACAGATTGCAGTCTTGTTGCACTGGAAGGGGTACTGAAAGTGCGACCCTCAAAGTGATGGAAGGCTAATGCCTTCACCAGCAATTAAGCAGCATGAGCTTTGCTCAGGGAATTGTGTAGTGCAGTCACTTTAATTTGTCTTGCCAGTTGGAACACACATCCCCTACAGACAAGACTGATGCCTCCAACTCTCCATATCTGGATAGTACCATATTGAAATGGACACTAGTAAATAGCCGCTCGTTTATCAAACATAACTTTGAGTTTTTAAAAATTATTTAGACAATCATAACCTGGATATAGCATTCCTAATTGAAACCTGGGCTGATGAAGTGACCGATGTTGATCTAGTCGACACTCTCCCAGCCAGGTTTCCCATTATTAGGCTTGATCGAGTAGGTAAGTGAAGGGTTGGCTTGAGTTGGTACATCTTGACCACCTTGAAGTGACATGTTAACCTGTTAATGTGGCAGTGAGCGAAGGTTTGTTATTCAGATGTAAGTTATCTTTTAATGACAATTGTAATGGATTGTTGGTTTATAGGCCGCCTGGGCCTAAGGCAAACATTTTAGGTGGCCTGGAGATGTTTTAGAATTCTGTATGTCTTACCCTAATTCTAACATTTTAGGTGTTTTAACTTTTATCTAGAATTAGATAACAATAAAGATTTTTAACACAGTATTCATATTTTAAATGATGTTAGCCTAGTTCAGTTGGTGAATACACCCACACATGCTGCAGGACACACCATTGATTTTATCTTTTCCAACAATGAGGACCTAAAAATTGATACTATTTTACCCATTGTCTGGTCAGACCATACAGCCATCTACTTTAGCCTACAACTCAGAAACTCCTCCCACTGACAAAAAGGTGCAAAGTAAATAGGACCAAGCCTGGAGTAAAATCAGTAAAACAGACCTAATCAATACCCTTCAGATGTCTAGAACCTTATTAATAAATTATCTCAATTTAACTGTAAAACAATACTCATACTGGCTGGGGGGGCACAACTAAGCTGGCTCCTCTTAAAACTATTAGAAATTACAGAAGCAGTCCATCGGCTCCATGGTTTTCACCTCTGGTCAAGGAATTAAAACAAAAATGCAAGAGGCATTAACAAATATGGAGAAGTTATCTTTTGGAAGAAAATGTTAGCTATAAGCAGCTTATTTATGAATACAAAGACATTGACTGTCACTGAGAAAACGAAATATTTTTCTGAAAAATCCTATGCAGCAAAGAATTCTACAAGATAATTATTTGAGTAAGTCAAGGTCAAGTCCAGCGTACTATCACACTACACAGCGCCCCTTTGTCTGTACTTCTGTAATAGGCTTGTGGAATTAATTAAAAGCAAAGTGGAAGAGTCTCATACGAAACTTACCTCTAATGATAGGGACGGAGCTGTGGCAGTAGGTGATAATAAAGTAGCTGGTGTAAAAAATGATCTTAATAAATTTCCACCTCTTATAGAGGAAAAAACAATTGAGCTTATAGGCCAAATTAAATCAGGGGCTCAATCAGACCCTTGTCCCCCAAAAATAGTTGACAATATCGCAAAAATGGTTGCCCCTCCTCTCACTCAGGAGAAGTCCCTATCGAACTGGAAAAAGCTTTGATCCTCCCACATTGAAATGATATATGCTAGATTCCAAAGAAACAAAGAACTATCGCCACATTTCTCACTTCCCTTTTCTAGCAAACATCCTGGAGAAGTACATGAATATGGTAGTCCCTAGAGTTCTAGAGGAAAATGATATGGTAGACTCAGCTCAATTCAGATTTAGACCAAACCATAGTACTGAGTCAGGCCGGGTAGTAGCACAGAGCAGTTAAGAAGCATTTTAGACAACAGGAGAAGGCATCAATGATCCTGTTAGATCTATTGTCGGCCTTCAACACAGTGAACCATGCAATCATGTTGGAACACTTGGTAGAAATTGAAATTGGTGGCACAGCTCTTGAGCTATTTCATTCTTTTCTTTCAGATAGAAAGCAAACAGTTGCGCTGGGAAATTTTGTATCAAAAGCTTTTTCACCATGGTGTGGTATTCCTCAGGGCTTATCATTGAATCCTACACTTTTCAATATTTATGTGACTCACATGACAAGGCTGATTCACTCTTGTGGTCTGGCCCACGTGGGCTATGCTGATGACACTCGTATAGCGGGGTCCATCTTGAATGATGTATATGAGGTTGCCCATCGCTTTAACAAATGCATGGGGGCAGTTGCAGAATGGATGAGTAAAAATTGTCTTAAGTTAAACTCAGATGCAACTTTCTGAGACCATACCTGTTGGCCGCAGCCGCTTGGCCCTCATCCTAGCCAGGTATCTTCGGTCCGGAATGTGGGATTCATTTTTGATTCCAGTCTGTCCTTCAATGCACAAATTAACAAACTCACTTCCCCATGTTATATTCTGTTGTGCATCCTAAAGAAAATTCTGCCATTTATTCCTTATATGAATTGCAGAAATGAGTGGTAATGGCTTTAGTCCTGTCCAGACTGGACTATTGTAATGCCTATTGTAATGTATTGTAATGTATATTTAGGCATTCACCAACATGCTTTAGTGAAGCGTTAAGGTCTACAGAATGCTGCAGCAGATCTGCTGAAGGAAATACCCAAGTTCAAGTCAGTTTTGAGCTCTGTTGGCTCCCGGGTGGAAAAAAGAGTGATGTTCAAGGCCCTTTATCTGGCACATAATTCTTTGTACAGCAAGGGTCCTGTATATCTGAAAAGAAATCTGAACTGGTACACCCCCAGAAGAACAATTCGCTCAGTAACAGCTAGGACAGTCAATGTTTTCAAAATTAGAATAGAGAGATGGGATTGAAGGAGTTTTATTCACATGATATGTCAACTGTGGAAACACTTCCCTTACCATCTCAGGGCTCATTCTAACCTTTACAGTTTCTGAAAGCATCTGAAAACCTGGTTGTTTTCCCTTTCAGTGTGATCAACTACTGCCCCCCTATGATGGAATTCTTTTTCTTTTTTTGTTGTTTGTTCTTTTCATGTTAGCAGACTTCATCCCCAAGACGTCTTTGGCATTCGCTTTACACAAAAAATTTCAATATCAATTCAATATCAATATAAATGAGTACAAGGTTGCATTATACCATGTAGTGATCAGTAGTAGTGAACAGGACCCTTTAACCTGGGTCACTGGTATGATGCCTACAGGCTCCCTATTTTTTTTAAAGTTCCACTGCTATGTGCTTAACTCTCCTATTGGCCTACATCTGGTAGATGTGGAGTGGTGCCCAGTGTAGGAGTACTGAATCTGCTGAATGTAAATGTGCCTGGAAAGGGTACAGTACAGACACAGAGCAGTACTTTACTGTACATGTGTGGTTACTGCATGTACTGGGTGTATGTATGCTTGTGAGGAATGCTATAAATATAGGGGTGGACAGAACTTTTAATTCCGCCAGTGGAACTGGACAAATTGAGTAATTCCGCATTACTTTTGTAATGTGCAATTACTAATAAATTCCTCTGCTTCGCTGGTAAAATTAATCATTCAGCAGCAGTGCACTAACTAATCCTGAACTATCTTTGCCTACCCACCATTGTGGCAGATATCACAAAGCCAGAATAGCTGACATTAGGACCCCGAGGAGCCTGACCCTCCAGTGTTGCACTCTGTGTTGAGCAGGCTCACGCACCGACTATGGAGTTGGACTTGGAGTCCCAGTCATGGCTGCGTAGTGTCTGCAGGGATCGCTCCAATAATCACCCAAGTGTGAGATTTAACCAGGGGTGTTGATCATCAAAAGGTGACCCATGCATCCGGAGGTCCCCAGGGAACCTAGATTTAAAATGCCATGTGTTGTTTGTATAAACTGGACATTTTAGTGCTAGGACTTTCAAGGGAGTGGAGGGACGTGGTTCTGATTTTATAAGGAACCAAGTCTGAGCCTTCCTTCTTACATTGAAGCTTTGGCCCAGTGTTGGCTGAGATCATGAGGCTTGTAAAAGATTGGCAAATTCACTCAGTGTTTATAGGACAGGCAGCCAGAAGGCAAGGGCCTATTCCTCCTTCAGAATAGATGTGCTCTGCTCTGCTTCTGAGCTTTAAAACTGCAATCCGAGTGTTATCAAAACCAAAAGAAAACATCATGGTGCTTGGTGCATGTGTATGTTGCTAATTTAAAACAGAGTCTAATTTTTTTTATTTGATGACAAAATTTAATTGCATTTATATAGTGTTTACTAACCCTGACAAGGCATCGATACATCTTATTCTTGGTGCCTCAGTTTAGTCACCTGCCTTTTATTATGTTGTGGGACCACCCCACTGATGGAGGGGTGGAATCCCACCGGGAATGTGTGACCCCCATGGTGGAGAAAGGTATTTGGTATGCCCCTGACCTAAGGGGCAAAGGTAATAAAGATGACCAGCGGCTTGGTGCCAATGATCAGTATACACCACATTGTCCTGTGTACGCGTGGTTCCTGAACACAGGGTTGTGGGGTTTGGAGGGCCCTGCACCTTAACAAACTGGCGATGAGGCAAGAGCGATGGCCCACGCCTACTTATCTGACAGCATCCGGGCTTCCCTGCCCTGGTGAAGGTGAGGCTCACAAAGGGAGATCCCCACCCAGTGCACATCTCAAGTAGTGCACACATAAAACACAAAAAAACAAAAAAACAACAAATGAAAAGAAAGTAGAAGGAAACAGAGTGCACAAGCATCATACGGCCAGTCCACATCTCCCTGTCTGATATGTGTTGAGGTGCACCCTAGGCCCCTGCTGCAGCTACATGGGGGAGGCCCATTAACACTACATTGATAGGCGGAAGCCAGCAGATACAAAAGATACTATTCTGACCAACGGAAACAGGAAAGCAGATACACAGACTGACTCCAATTGGCGCAGGTGAACAGCCCACCACTGGCCACCCACCCTAAACCACCACCATCTGACACTGGTCTCAGCTGTGCCATGGCATCCATACCTGCACTAGAGCCATTTGTGGTGGATGGACCCCCCTCAGGCAAGCAGCAAGGTGGAAACTGTGGGTCGAGAGTCTGGAAACTTACTTAATCGCAGTGGCGCCAGTTAATGATAGACGAAGGCCCATGCTTCTACATTTGGGGGGCCCCACGATCCACAAGATCAGCAAGTTGGTGGTGGAGGAAGGCCCACCATTCACCTACCAGTCCTTGAAACCGGCCCTCACTGCCTACTTCAAACCCCTCACAAACCAGGACTTTGAGGGGTTTCTTCTTCGTCATGCCTGTCAACTCCCGAAGGAGTCAGTGGACACCTTCTATGCAAGGCTCAAAGATCTAGCCAGCACCTGTACATTGCTGGATGCAGATGATGAAGGGCGAGCCCAGTTTATTCAAGGGTGCCACTCAAAGAAGCTAAGGGAACATATCCTGCAGGTTACGGGCATGTCCATGGTAGACATGGGTGTTAGACTTTTCATCCTTGGCGTGGTCTCCCTTAACTTTTTGCCTCTGTTCACCAGGTTGTTGATGTGTGCTGGACTCTGATTTTGCTGTTTTTGTTACTCTGGGCACTTTACCCCTGCTAACCAGTGCTAAAGTGCAAGTGCTGCTGTGCAAAATGTGTATGTAATTGGCTTATCCATGATTGGCATATTTGGTTCACCAGTAAGTCCCAAGTAAAGTGCACTAGAGGTGCCAGGGCCTGTAAATCAAATGCTACTAGTGGGCCTGCAGCACTGGTTGTTCCACCCACATACGTAGCTCTGTAATCATGTCTCAGACCTGCCACTGCAGTGTCTGTGTGCAGTTTTTAACTGTAAATTTGACTTGGCAAGTGTACCCACTTGCAAGGCCTAAACCTTCCCTTTTCTTACATGTCAGACACCCCTCATGTAGGCCCTATGTAGCCCCAAGGGCAGGGTGCAGTGGTTGGTTAAGGTAGGACATATAGGGGGTCATTCCGACCCCGGCGGCCCAGCGGGAAAGCCCCAGCAAAGATGAAGCCGGCTCCGAATGGAGCCGGCGGATTTGCTGGGGTGCGACGGGTGCAGTGGCACCCGTCGCGATTTTCAGTGTCTGCTTTGCAGACACTGAAAATCTTAATGGGGCCCTGTTAGGTGGCATGGGCAGGGGCCCCACAACACCCGTTCCCGCCAGCCTCACAGGCTGGCGGGAAGGGGGTCGGAATCCCCATGGCGGCGCTGCATGCAGCGCCGCCATGGAGGATTCCCTGGGGATTCCCCTTTTCTGACCGCGGCTTTACCGCCGCGGTCAGAATTGCCCCGGAAGCACCGCCAGCCTGTTGGCGGTGCTTCCTCTGCCCTGGCGGTTACAAAACGCCAGGGTCAGAATGAGGGCCATAGTAATGTGTTTTATATGTCCTGACAGTGAAATATTGCTAAATTTGCTTTTCACTGTTGCAAGGCATGTCCCTCTCATAGGTTAACATGGGGACTTCCTTTAAATCTGATTAAAGTGTAGATTCCCTTTGGGAGCGGATGGACATGTGGAGTTTGGGGTCTCTGAGCACACAATTTAAAAATACATCTTTTAGTAAAGTTGATTTTTTGTGTGTTTGAAAATGCCACTTTTAGAAAGTGGACATTTTTTTGCCTATACCATTTCTGTGACTCTGCCTGTTTGTGGATTACCTGTCTGGGTCAGTTTGACAGTTGGGCTGCTGTTTGCACCTCACACTAGACAGTGACACAAAGGGAGCTGGGGTGTAGCCTGCATATCCTGATGAGCCATCTGTGCTAGGAGGGAGGGGAGGAATGGTCACTCACACCTGAAAGGGCTGTGCCTGCCCTCACACAATGCAGTCTCTAACCCCCTGGTGAGTGTCTGTGGCCTGGCCTGGGCAAGGCAGGATTTCACTTTCAAAAGAGACTTTACTTTGAAGTAGGCCTACGTCACAGGAGAAAGTGGGTATAAGAAGGGCACCCAAAACCACAGACTTTAGAAACACTTCCGGAAACAAGAGGAACCTCTGCCTGGAGAAGAGCTGAAGAGCTGAGGAAGAAGAGCTGCCCTGCCTTTGACTGTGCTTTCTGGAGCTATCCTGCAGTTGCTGCTTCTGCCAGAGTAAGAGGGCAAAGACTGGACTTTGTGTGCCTTCCATCTTGAGAAGAAATCTCCAAGGTCTTGATTTAGAGCTTGCCTCCTGTTGTTTGAAGTCTCAGGGACAGCAAATACTTCTCTCTGCCAGCTCCTGGAGTCTCTGGAGAGACTCCTACTCTGCCCTGTGGTGCCCATCTAGTTCCTGGGACCCTGAAAGGAGAAGCTGGCAGCCTAATAAAAGAAAATCCACGCACAGAGCGCCATGCGGGGAAAAGATCGACACGACTCTGATCTGCGGCTGAAGAAATGACGCTCCACCAGCTCCGCAGCTAAGAATCGACGCTCTCCAGAAATGTGACGAAGAATCGACGCATGGAGCAGGAGAAACGATGCGCAGCATAGCTGCCGGAGGCAGGGAGATCACAACCCGTGCTGCGTCGTTTACGGATCATCTTGCGGCTGGATTTCTGATTTAAGTACCTATGGGCATGTAAAAACAACGCAAGGCCTGCCCGGACCCGAGAGTGCTGACCGGATCAACGCATTGCTCTCCTTTGGAGAGAAGAAATGACGCGGCCCGACCCGACGAAAGGAGAAATGACACAAGGTCCTGCTTGTGAGTGGAATCGACACATCACAAGCCCTTTTTGATTCCCACTCACCCGTGCGGGGTTATTTTTGACTCACCCAGGGTACTTTTTCACGCTAACAGTGTTAGTGTGTGTTTAAAACTACTTAAAGACTCTTTTTGCATTTTTATTGATATCTTGACTTGTGTATTCAGGATGTTTGTCGTTTTGGTCTTGTTTTGTTTAGATAAATATTTCCTATTTTTCTAAACCTGTGTTGTGTCATTTTGTAGTGTTTTCATCAAGTTACTGTGTGTATTGGAACAAATACTTTACACCTAGCACTCTGAAGTTAAGCCTACTGCTCTGCCGAGCTACTAAGGGGGTAAGCAGGGGTTAGCCGAGGGTGATTCTCTTTTACCCTGACTAGAGTGAGGGTCCTTGCTTGAACAGGGGGTAATCTGACTGTCAAACAAAGACCTCATTTCTAACAATGGGTCAATCGAAGGAGCTCTCCATGGTGTGTGTGGCGCATATGGAAGCAGTGCTGCAGAAGCATGTGAAAACAGAACCAGTGAATGCAGTCACCACAGTGCCCTTAGCCAAAAAGAAGGATCAACCCAAATCATCTGATAACACTCAGACTTGTCACACATTTAGAGGATCCTATCCATACCAGGTCAAGTGCCCGGCCCATACAAAGCAATGCACAAATTGCAAAAAAACTCAATCACTTTGCCAAAGTGTGTCGCTCCATGTCCACGCAGAAATCCACCAAGGCCAAGACAGTCAATACTACACAAACCTCCATCCACCTGGAGGAAAAAAGGGACATGACCGACGATGATAAAGACACGGATGGGGCTGTCCACATCATCCATGCAATGCAACCTTGGGATCACCCCCAAAAGAGGATTCCGAGGTGCAGCATCCTAGTTGCAGGTCAGCAGATGTCGGCCCTCATTGAGACTGGGGCGTCCATGAACATCCTAGCGCAGTCTGTTCTAAAAACACAGTCCATCTGTTCAATGTTCTGCCCTACCACAGTTCAAGTATACTCATTTGGGTCCTCGATGGCGCTTCCTTTGGCCAGAGTCTTCATGACGAACATCACGCATGAGACCAAGACTGTCCATGCCAAAGTCTATGTCACAAGGTTGAATAAGAACTGCGTAAACTGGAATTGGCTGACATTATTGAACGAGTGGACGGACCGACCCCTCGAGTTTCAACCATTGTCATCACTCGCAAACTGAAGCAGCCCAGCAAAGTGAGAATCTTTGTGGACATGCAACTGCAACCTGGGAATTGGGACATACTCAAGAGGCAGCTTTCCAAGAGACCAAACAAGCCCTGTCTGCACGCACCACTCTAATGTACTCCAACCCCTCCAAGAAATTGAAGCTGTCGATAGATGCCAGTCCTGTAGGACTTGGGGCTGTCCTGTCACTGAGAGGGCGTGATGGAGATTGGGATCTTGTGGCTTATGCCAGTTGAGTATTAACAGACACTGAGCAACGGTATTCACACATTGAAAAAGAGGCCATAGTGTTGCTCTGGGGTTGGCATCATTTCCACCTATAACATATGGCTAGCCTTTTACCATGCACACCTATCATAAGCCCCTCATTCCTCTGTCCAATGGGTTGTCCTCCAAGCCACCCCCATGGATTGAAAAATGAATCCTCCAGTTGCAGGACTATCGGTTTTTGGTGGTATATATGGACCAGGAGCTCCGAATCTGGAGGACTATTTTTACCAGTATGCCAGACCTGCCACTGCCAGGGAAGAAGCTGATGCAGCGGATGTTGAAGAATACATGCAGATGGTGGTAGAACAATCAAACCTTTTCCCATCTCATTGGAAGAGATCAAAACAGCCACGCAAATGGAAGAATGCTGACAGTTGGCTTCATCCAGTGTCCTCACCGGGAAATGGCACACGATGATGCACAACGTATCACGAAGAACAGTGGAGGCTCATTTAACGTTGTCCTCCCTTCACCATGTCCGACAGGAGTTGGCAATTTGCCCGGAAGGGTGCCTGTTGAGAGGCCTGATGTTATTCCTGGTTCACCACAGCAACGGGTTGTCGACCTTGCACATGCTGCCCATCAAGGGATAGTGAAGACCAAAGCCAAACTATGATGCAAGGTATGGTTCCCTGGGCTAGATCAACAGGTGGAGCAGACTGTGCAGTACTGTCATATCTTCAAAACCGTTGGCCCGGCTGATCTCCCTTACCCATCATTACCAAGCTTATTCCCCTGGCTACTTGGCATTGAGCCAGCTAGACCCAGGAAGCTTGCTGGATGGATGACACATGCTAGTTGTTATTGATGACTTCTCAAAGTATCCAGACTTAGAGATACTGGAATCTACCAAATTATTCCCAGTATGGAAAATATGTTAGCTACCCATGGGCTCATTCTAGAACTTCGAACAGATAATGGTCCACCTTTCTCAAGCCAGGAATTCACAGCTTATATGGCTTCCCATGGCATCCGTCATTGCAAGATCACACCTCGATGACCTCAGGCAAATGGGGATGCTGAGCAGTTTATGAGAACCCTCAACAAAGTCCTGAGAATTGATGTGGCCCAGGCGAGGAACATAGAGTGTGCTCTTTTTGCATTCTTGTGGGAATATAGGCTCACTCCTCATGCTACGACTAAAGTTGCACCCAGTTCAGTGTGCATGGACCAAATGGTGGGAGACACGATTCCACACTTTGAGCATCCTACTGTGCAGCAGAATCAAGTAGCGAAGGAGTTGAGTCAACATTACATTAGCAATGACCGAATGGCTAGGGAGAGACATGCCCGCCCCTGAAGTCTACAGTTGGATGATCTGGTGCTAGTGAAAAATCTACACCCTGGAAGAAAGTTCAAACTGCCTTTTGAACAGAAGCTGTGGACAGTCACAAAGATGAAGTGGACTTTGGTACATGCTCAAAGTGGCCGTGAGTTAATAATGAGAAACGTGTAATTTTTCAAACAATACCACCCTCCAGCTCCAGAGTTTTTTGAGGATACTGTATCAGACTTGATGCTGAGGACTGATGATTTGGCAACCTTTTATTCAGGAGTGGAGGGGGAAGGTCCATCTGAAGCCAATGCTGTATCTTATCCCGAGGACACTGGCCCTCAGAGGAATTGCTCTGTTAAGTACAATCTGCGTCCTCGTCCTAAGTCTTCCATGAGACTGCAAGATTTTGTATGAACCTGAGGCGTCAATCTGGGCATCATTCAACGCCAGTTGGTATTTAGCTATGACATATTCAACATTGTGGTATTCAGCTATTTCTCGTCACTGTCAGGGTTTGTGGTAGTTTCTACTGCTTTGTGTTTACTGTATTTATTTTGTGGGTATAAGAGGAATGTTACATGTGGGACCACCCCACTGGGAATGTGCAACCCCCCCTAGTGGGGAAAGGTATTTTGTATGCCACTGACATAAGGGGCAAAGGTCAAAAAGATGACCAGAGGCTTGGCACCAGTGCTCAGTATGCACCACACCATCCTGGGTACGCTTGGTTCTTGAACACAGGGTTGTGAGTTTTGGAGGGCCCTGCACCTTAACTCCTTTCATTCTATAGATTTGTAACTTTAAAAACTTTTTTAAAAATATTCTTAACAGGGTTTCACAAACTCAGACTTGGAAGTGTGTGATCTTGAACAACATCCAGCCCAGTGGCGCAACAAAACTTGAGGGGTCAACCTGCAAAGTACCTGGAGGGGGCCTACTCTCCCCTGGACCCAGTCAAGACCTGCCACCCATGCGCAATGTACTGTGCTGAGGAGGCCCCCTGGAGCTTGCCCCCCGCACTGTGAGGGCTGCGGGGGCCTTTGGTACGCCTCTGATCCTGCCAGTTTATTTACAAGGGTGGCTGGCATTGATGGTCAAGATTGATTTTACCCTCCTATATTTGGGAAGAAAGAAGTTTTACCCTCCTACATTTGGGAAGAAAGAAGTACAGGATGAAAAATGAAGAGGATGAAACATAAAACTGGTCATTTGAAAATAAAAATAACAATTGCTTTTGAAAACTGTCTGATTCTTTATTTTTCTTCGGGTGTGAGCTTGAGGGGTTGAAACAATGACTTGTGACACCCCTATGGTGTGTTGGCTGGATGAGGTCTTGCTCGCCCTGCAAGTGTATGCTTAGCCTGTGACGACGACAGTGGTGGGAGTGCTGAGTGTTGATTTCAAGGTACAGATTTCCTTTTCAGCGTTCTTTGCAATGGCCCAGGGCGTATCTGTAGTAGTACCATTAAAGTACATAGCTGAGGGCGGGGCAGGTTTATGGAGACAATGAAAGACTGGGCGTGCCACTGATCTTTGGAACTGCTGTTGGTCATTGTGATTGGCGGGCTGAGGCCTGCTGAAGGGACAACCACGTCTGGGCGTGCAGTGTGTTTTGCTGTGCTTTTACTTTTACCAGCCCTGTGTGAGTCCAGTCCCCAATGATTTTATCCACCCAGCCCAAGAGAGAAGCAGTGGTGTTTACTGTCAGCTGTGCTGTGCACTGGCAGGAGATTGAAGAATCGAAGTACAGAACACAACAGCAGGATTTTACCAATGATCCAGAACAGCAAGCAAGTCACTTCCCCCTCAGTTCAGCATTTTACTTTGCCTCCCTGGCCTACCATCCTCTCTGTCCTGCCAGCCTCCATCTGAGGTGCCAGCCTGAGCCAGACTGCCACTGCAGCCGCCACAGACTGCAGAGAGACAGACACTCAGAGCTCACCCAAGGCAAGAGGGTGCAGCAACACCACCCCTGTAACAGACTCATCCTTCTCCTATCATCCTACATTCATTGTGCTACATACATTTTCTGATATTAAGGAGCATGCAGAGCTTGAGTAAATGAAGGTTTTGAATGTGCATGGTATTTGCAGAACGATCAAGCTTGGCTTGGACAGGCACAGTTCTGACAGTAACATGCAATGATCTTTTTAATAAACGTAACACAAAGAAGGCCTACTGTGTTGAGGTGAGCGAGCCACTGTCATGTTATATAGTGACTACAGCTGTCATCCGGACATGTAACATTGATCTGTGGGATTCGAATCCCAGACTCAACTCAGCTTCCTGTTATTCTTGAGAACTCTCCCTTTGATCTGTGTGTGGTTTTGCAGCATTCTGTTATTCGATAATGTTTGCGATAAACAAATCTGCAAAAATGTGGATTTCAGTTGTTATCTATGATATACCCTCTTCCTCCAAGAATTAAGAGCAAAGCATTGATTAACTTCTGATGTTGGATAAGATACTGGTCTAGTGACTGAATTGCACAATGAGAAACAGATAGGATCAATCCCGGTTGTGTGAGCCTAGGCAAATAGTTATTTCACTGAGCTTCCTTTTAGTTCTTTTTGACATACGAAAATAACTTTTAAATAGTCAGTGTTAGAAATTGGGTCTTTGGTCGGCAGTCAGATTACCCCCTGTCCAAGCAAGCACCCTCACTCTAGTCAGGGTAAAAGAGAATCACCCTCAGCTAACCCCTGTTTACCCCCTTGGTAGCTTGGCACGAGCAGTAGGCTTAACTTCAGAGTGCTAGGTGTAAAGTATTTGTACCAACAAACACAGTAACTTAATGAAAACACTACAAAGTGACACAACACAGGTTTAGAAAAAGAGAGAATATTTATCTACACAAAACAAGACTAAAATGACAAAAATCCACAATACACAAGTCAAGTTATCCATTAAAAAGCAAAAAGAGTGTTCATGTTGTTTTAAACACACACTAACACTGTTAGCGTGAAAATGTACACGCACCCAAGGTGCATATTTTTGCTGCACTTTGGGTGCGTCAAAAATAACCCCACAAGTGCAAGTGTGTATCAAAAAAGGGCTTGCAATGCGTCGATTTCAATCACGAGAGAGACCTTGCTTCGTGTCTTCTCTCCTCAGGACAGTGATGCATCGATCCGGTCAGCACACCCGGGGCCTGGCAGGCCTTGCGTCATTTTTACACGCCCAGCGGTGTTTGTGCCAGAAATCCAGTTGCACGACGATCCGAAAACCACGTAGCGTGGGTTGCGATCTCCCAGCCTCTGTCAGCGATGCTGCGCGTTGTTTCTCCAGCTCCATGCGTTGATTCTTTGGTCGCGTTGCAGACGAGCGTCGATTTTCAGCCACAAAGCAGGCGGCGCGTCGTTTTTTCAGCCGTAGATAGGAGTTGCGTTGATCTTCTCCCAGCATGGCGCTCTGTGCGTGGATTTCTTCCTCTTAGGCTGCCAGCTTCTCCTTTCAGGGTCCCAGGAACTGGATGGGCACCACAGGGCAGAGTAGGAGTCTCTCCAGAGACTCCAGGTGCTGGCAGAGAGAAGTCTTTGCTGTCCCTGAGACTTCAAACAACAGGAGGCAAGCTCTAAATCAAGCCCTTAGAGATATTAACAAGATGGAAGGCACATAAAGTCCAGTCTTTGCCTTCTTACTCTGGAAGAAGCAAGAACTGAAGAATAGCTCCACAAAGCACAGACACAGGCAGGGCAGCTCTTTTTCCTCAGCTCTTCTCTAGGCAGAAGTTCCTCTTGGTTTCCAGAAGTGTTCTCCAGTCTGTGGTTTTGGGTGCCCTTCTTATTCCCAATTTCTCCTTTGAAGTAGGCCTACTTCAAAGCAAAGTCTCTCTTGAATGTGAAATCCTGCCTTGCCCAGGCCCGTCCCCAGCCACTCACCAGTGGGTTGGAGACTACATTGTGTGAGGGCATGCACAGCCCATTCAGGTGTGAGTGAATACTCCTCCCCTCCCTCCTAGCACTGATGGCTCATCAGGAATGCAGACTACACCCCACCTCCCTTTGTGTCACTGTCTAGAGTGAGGTGCAACCAGCCCACCTGTCAAAATCACCCAGACAGGGAATCCACAAACAGGTAGAGTCACAGAAATGCTATAAGCAAGAGAATTCTCAGTTTCTAAAAGTGGCATTTTCAAACACACAACCTTAAAATCAACTTTACTAAAAGATGTATTTTTAAATTGTGAGCTCAGAGACCCCAAACTCCACATGTCCATCTGCTCCCATAGGGAATCTACACTTTAATCAGATTTAAAGGTAGCCCCAATGTTAACCTATGAGAGGGACAGGCCTTGCAACAGTGAAAAAACAAATTTTGCAATATTTCACTGTCGGGACATATAAAACACATTACTATATGTCCTACCTTAACCATACACTGCATTCTGCCCTTGGGCCTACCTAGGGCCTACCCCAGGGGTGCCTTACATGTAAGAAAAGGGAATGTTTAGGCCTGGCAAGTGAGTACACTTGCCAAGTCAAATTTTCAGTTAAAACTGCACACACAGACACTGCAGTGGCAGGTCTGAGACATGATTAGAGAGCTACTTGTGAGGGTGGCACAACCAGTGCTGCAGGCCCACTAGTAGTACTTGCTTTACAGGCCTTGGCACCTCTAGTTCACTCTACTTGGGACTTACTAGTAATTCAAATATGCCAATCATGCATAAGCCATTTACATACACATTTTGTAAAGGATTACTTGCACTTTAGCACTGGTTAGCAGTGGCAAAGTGCCCAGAGTAACAAAAACAGCAAAATCAGAGTCCAGCACACATCAACAACCTGGGAAACAGACAGTCAGTGTGCTCTACAAAAACTTATGTTTGATTTACTGGCCTACGATGTTGCCCCATCTATAATAAGAATCTAGTCCATAAAAGGGGTATATTTGACTTCTGACTTCCTGTTTAGTACAGCAATAGCATTGTCCATAGGGAGGGAACAGAAATGATTCTCAGTTCACATTTAAAAACTATCACTTTTTCTACATAGTTCTCAAATAATCTCTTGTAATAAAGTAAAATGCTTGAATGTTACAGGATTATAATTTTTTTAATTTTGAAGACACCATTTCATATTGTAACTTGCTGTTTGTTTCATGATTTACATGCCAATTTTTTTCAAGGCTTGGTGTGTGTATGCAGCTCGCCCCCTTTAATACTAAAATCGAGTGCAGCCAGCAATTCACAATGTGCACATATAATTTAACAAAAAATTCTATGAATTTGAAGTAAACAATACTGATTATAAGTACTCAGTTTTTATTTAGTATTACAGTCCAGATTTATGTGTGACTTACTTTTTCCCAAAAATGCTGCAACTTCAGTTGTCTCAATACACTTAAATAATAGTGATTAAATGACCCCTTGCAGCTCTTATGGTATAGCTCACAAATAAATGAAGGTGATATTCAAAGCAGCATTGCCTGTTACATGTACATACCGTCGCCAGTTGCTCCTATTCACCCCTAGATATTATTGTTTTTATTAATGACCTCCATCACCATTTTCAAAGAACTCCCTGCCTTTTAAGGATATTTTCACATGGAAAAAATGAAAGGCACATCTATATATTTTTTGTGTGGGGGTTTAATGATATACACGCCTCTGCAGTGCCTTTCTGGATCAGGTCAGCACGACACACCAGCACCATCCTCCAGCTTGTATTTCTGGACCTGCAGTTGCCTTTCTGACCCTGAGGCATGACGCCATAATGGTCAGCCAGTAGCCGTGGGCCCCTGCTACTTTGCAGCCTTGCTGTGACTCCGGAGGTATGTTCTACCTAGCCTCTAGTGGCCTCCTTCTTCCTGACTTGAGTAGGAGTGGACAACTGGTCCCCGAAGTCAGGTCATCACCAGGGGTGCTGTAAAATGCCTCCTTTGGATCCCATTTAAAAAGAAAAATGTATGCTGTAAAATCTACTATTGGAACCCCATATTTTCTAAATGTTTCTTGTAAGAGGACCCCCTCCCAAAACCCCACCACACACACACACCCTTATTTTCCAGTTCATGTTCACTTGCTCTTCTCACTCACACATCAGATTCAGGCATACAAATTATGCCCCACCACTTTTAAAGTTCACCAGCCACCCCTGTTTATTTATAGCCCCACATTGAAACAGTACAGTCCTGGAATTGTGTGCTGTTCAGCAGTGTCTGCATGTACCCCCTGCACACAGGCTGCTTCCAATCAGCAAAATGTATCTTTTTTGTCAATGGGCTATGCACCATTGTCTGTTTTTTTACAAAGAACACCGCAGTCGGCATTGCCGACCCCCAGGAAAAGTTGGCATTAGCAGCACACTTGGTGCAATTTACAATTCTTAATGTATGCTGTTTTCTTGGCTTCCGCACACTTGCCCGTGAAGCGTGGGTGTGTAATGGCCCTCGGAGGATATACCTACATTATTGAATCGACTAGATCTTCTTCCTTGCCCTAACTTCAATTATTCAGTTGTCTTCTACATAATTCAATTGGTGAATGAGGAAGGCATGCAGGCAACTTCAGCCTCTTAAGAGTTGGGCAAAACTCCACAGATCTCATGGAGTTTTTATATAACTCTGTGTAATTATATGGAGTACAACTCTGTGAGTTCTGGCCACCTTTAATTACATCTGAGATATAGTGCCTTGAAATGGAATGAAAGCATGTGCTGGTTGTATGTGTGCTTGTGTGTAGTACAATTCATGAAGGGTAAAGTGCTGTGCAGCGAGCACATGATTAGTGCGTGTGCTGGCAGTGTGTTTAAATCGCTCACCCTGTTTAAATATAAAAAAAAGTGTCTTTGCTGATCACTGTGCCCAGACTGAGTGTGTGCTGAATGCATGTGTACATGTAATGGTACAATGTTTGGACGTAGCAGTGCTGGACAGTGTGAAAGTATGCTGAGTAAGTGTGCCTGCAACTGTACATTACCTAGAGGACTTAGGGTTCCATTTTGGAGGAGGAAGGAGGAGGAAAGGAATTCACCCCAGACAGATTTTTGTATTGCTGCACTCCTATGAGCAGAATGGGACGCACACTGGAGGAGAAAAGAAAGAGACTCACTTTAGACTTCAAAAGACTGCTCTTTGATTCAGTGTTAGATCAAAAGAAAGGGGTATGGAGCCGTTTATGGAAAGGGGATAGGGCTAATAAGGGAATTATAAAGAGTAGAGCTGTGGGTCTGGGATTGACATTTTCATGCACATATCACTGTGGCTGACATCAACATTTGCACTCTGGTTACTCCTATGAATTGTGCTATAGGGCAATCCGCTTCAGACTCTTGCCTGGTGTGATAGACAGACTTTCTTGGAGAAAGAGGAAAAAGAGTCTACTTCAAAAGAATCAGAACCACAACATAAAACTTCAAAGGCTTTTGCCCGATTTAGAGTTTGATGGAGGTGTTACTCCGTCACAACTGTGACTGATATCCCCCTGCCGAAATATGAATCCCATATGATATAATGGGATTTATATTTTGGTGGACGGGATATTTCATCACTGTTGTGACGCAGTAACCCCTCCGCCAAACACTAAATCAGGCACTTAGGCTCTAAATTGCACTTTAGTGTCTGGAAATGGACTAGAAGAAGGGAAGGTCAAGAAGCCAGACGGGCTGTGCGAGAAGGAAGAGCTCTGCAAGAGTGATGCCTGTGACCAGGACTATGGAAAAAGGCCTCCTAGTCTCTTTGCTAGTTGAGTGGCTATCACCCAGAAAAACCCAAAAACACCTGCCCTGGACCCTGGAGCACCGGTGCATACCTGCTTACAAATACCGACGGGTGCAGCTAAGCAGACAGTGAAAATCATGCTGGGGCCCTGTTAGGGGGCCCCTGCACTGCCCATGCCAGTGGCATGGGCAGTGCAGGGCCCCCCAGGGGCCCCACGATACCCGTTCCAGCCATCCTGTTCCTGGCGGTAAAAACCACCAGAAACAGGGTGGCGGGAAGCGGGTCGGAATCTCCATGGCGGCGCTGCTTGCAGCGCCGCCATGGAGATTCAGCCCAGACAGGGGAAATCTGGCGGGAAACCGCCGGATCCCCTTTTCTGACCGCGGCTTTACCGCCGCGGTCAGAATGGGCATGGAAGCACCGCCAGCCTGTTGGCAGTGCTTCCGTGGTCCTCCACCCTGGCGGTCGATGACCGCCAGGGTTGGAATGACCCCCTGTGTGTCTTGCTAAGCCCATACTGCTGTCAGCAACAACTGAGAGATCTTTGGTTCTGCTGCTCAGGAAAGTGAGCCTACACCACTGAGTGCTGCCACGTGGGCCACGGGCAGCCTGACTTATTCGGGCAGACCAGGACTCACAAGTAATACTGCTGAAGGCACCCACTGCACCACTGAACTGTTTCCTTGCAGCAAGATCAGGTAAGGCAAAAAGTGACAGGGGACGTGCAACTGGAGCCTTCCCGAACCTCCAGACAGCAGAATGATACAACGGGGGAGCACTAGGACAGCGTATCCTGCTTGACTGCCGCCCACAAGAGAGCGAGGCCTACAGGGACGGGTGCCATGGCTCCACTCCCTGCAGACCAGACACACACCGGCCCCTACCCGTCCTACGGAGTGTGAATGGTCAGTAGTCGAAGAGCCGGACCTGGGGAAAAGCTACCATGGTGCGGATCCTTCACCCCCCCTCCTCTCATCTGTCGTAATCCACCACCACTGATGCCTGCATACCCAGAACACAGACTGGGAGGACAGAGAACAGGAGGGGACCGTCCCAGCAACACTGCCCAACCGCACGTGAGGCCCGACTACGCCCCTTGGCCCCATCTACGGTCCCAAGCAGCTATCACAGCCACATCTCTTGGTGAGGTCCCAGAGCCGGTGAGAGACTGGATCGACAGCCAGGAATATGCCCCACCATAACATCGCTAACGCTCCAGATTCCTGTATGTAGTCACACCCATTGCCAGGAGCCACAGACGAGGGGATTGACTGAGTTGCTCTCTGACGCTAGGGCAGTGACCAACCCCTGTACGACAATAACCACAAACCGGAATCCCGCTCTCACAACCACCTACAGGCATTACATAAGTCATTGCAGCACCATCTTCGTGGGACAGGCGGTCGAAACATTGGCAACCAGCTGAGAGATGTCCTCAGGAAAATTGCACAAGCCTGCCAATAAATCCATGCAACAACTTCTATTCTCCGAAGCGATGCAACAGCCTTGTGCCATGGCTGAGTCAGGAGGAATGCCACCACCAGATCACACGATAGCCTGATCCGACATGGTACAGGGCCCAACTATGGAACAAATCCTGCAAGAAATAACAGTGTTGAGACGCAGACTAGAGGGAATGACACTAACATCTCTGCTCTAGCGGCAGAGACCAAATCCATATGACAGGACATTGCAGGGTTCCAGAAAAGAGTCCTGGGACTAGAATAGTGAATCGCATCAGTGGACTGTCTCAATATGATACCATACTCTCTTCAAGTGTAGTAAAGGATAGACTTAGAGGAAAGGAGCCAAAGGAACAACACACACTTTTTCAGCTTTCCAGCGCAACTAGGGGGGCATGAACATTGCAGTGTTTCTTCGCCAGGCCCTTCCAAAGATCACAGGACTCACGTTTGACTCTCTACTGGAGTTCCAACAAGCACACCACATGGGCCCGAAACACCCTGAAGGAGAGGCAAGGCCCTGTCCCCTCATTGCCTGCTTTTTAAGACAGAAACAGGTACATCAGCTGCTTACTGCGGCCCGCTCTCACAGCCCATACAGCCACCAGGGGCACAAAATACGCATCACAGCAGACTTCACTAAAGAAACCAATGATCGATGCAAAGCATTCCTGTCGCTCCGCCAGCTACTCATAAGATACAGCGTATTTGAACTCGCACGGATGTGGATTATCATCTGGGGCAAATCAAGAGACTTTTTTTGACCTGGAGGATCTGAGACTCTTCCTGGGCACGTTCCTGACTCCAGATATGGACACAGAAGTGATAGCAAGCCCAACACCTCCTACTGCAACCTCTCTGCTGGCTTTGCTCCACCCTGTTCCCTGTGAGACCCACAGACACAACACAAATGATTGTTACCACAAGGGAAGGGATCACAGCAAATCGTCCCGACTTAAAGAGGACAGGGATCAAGCTCTCTTGACAGTGGCTAACCTCACCCAGTCCCAAGACAGGGACAAATCCTGCTCGCTGCTGAAACCTGGCCTGCCCTCTGACTGAGGCAGCAATGCTCTACTAAAGGCTTCCCTGAACTTCCCCACATACCACAGAGGTCAGCCTGTATCCTGGAACAACACCCCAGCACATGGATAGGTACTAAGATGCCTATTCTAAGGGTCACAGACCCACTCCTTCTATGTTATCTATACTTTACATCTGATGTCTACCATTTTGAGCTTGCCGTGATGCTTGTGATGAGTGACTCACACTGCTCTTCTTGTTGCTTGCACGCTAAGGTGTACCCACAAAGACCTCCTGCTTGAGGAGTTGAAGAACTAAAATCATGCCATAAATAAGTTAGGTCATAAACCACATATACAAACACCAGACGTTCTCAGAACTTAAGCTACTGTTACTTACAAGTTACACAGATATTGAGAGGTCACAGTAAAGGGCAGACACATCTATCCTATATTCATCTACGAGGCAGGTCCACCCCATCGAGATCTATGTGGGTACTGCTTACGACATAGAGGGCACCCGTATCTATTATAGTCGTTGTGCGGAATGGTATTACACAGTGGATTTCCAGAGACACTCTACTGTGGACAACTGGCACGTTGATTCCTGCTGCACACTCTGGCAATGGACAATATTCTATGAGGTTCCAAAATGTTTACTGTTATGTTTATTCCACAGTAACTGTTAACCTGTGCTCCCCCCACCTCATTCTCATTCTCATCCTTATCTTCACTAATCAGGCACGTCCACCCCCCCTTACCACCACCCCTTCCTAAATCACCAAATCTAGCTGATATATACTTTTGGGGTGCCTCTCCTGCCGGGCTGGGCCAGCCTGTGGTACTGATTCCATCCAAGTTTAGGCCTGAGGACTACAAATTTGAGCACTAGGCACTTGACCTTGACCGGTGTCGAACTTGCATCTGTCACATTTTGGCAGCTCCCTCCCTTTCTCTTCTTTTTTCTCCCTGATCTTGTCGTTCTATACCACTAACCGCACCTCAAAGTAGACCTCTACTCAACTCCTCTGTGCCTCTACAGTTAGCAGTCTTACTGGTACTCTCTCCACAGAGGTCAGTAGGGATCCCCCCCAACACACCTACCCTCACATAACCAATATCCTTGTTCTTGGCCCCCCCACACACTTAACGCCTTCTTACTTTTGAAAATCATGGCCCTCTGCCCCCATCGCCTCATGGTCAAAGTCCAGACATGACTGCCCTCCCTATGCCCTGCACTGCCCACCCACTCAAAGTTATGACATTGAATGTGCATGGGCTCACTCATTACGTGAAGCCCAAAAAAGTGCTTTCCTATCTTCAGTCAAAACGTGTTGATGTGGCGCTCCTACAGGATCCACACTTGGATGACCTTGAATCCAAAAAGTTAAAGGCCAAGACTGTCAGAAAGTGTGGAGTGGTGCTCCTGGTGAACAAAACACTACCCATAACTGTAGTCAGGACATGGTCTGACCTTGAGGGCCGGTAGGCCTTCGTAAAGCTGAAGATAGGGGTTAACACACTATGCTTGGGATCTAGTTATGCCCAAACAGGCCTCAAACATCCATTTCTACTCCACCTTAACTGGCTTCTTATGGAGACAGGAGCTTCATGCTACATTTAGGTGGTGACTTGAACCTAGGTCCTGACGCCATCCTAGACAGGACAGGGCACATAGGCCCTCATTCTGACCCTGGCGGTCAGTGTTAAAGCGGCGGCCAACCCGCCAACAGGCTGGTGGCCTAAAAATATGACTTTAACACTCCGACCGCCACAGCGGTACAAACAAACAGCGCGGCGGTCACCGCCAACAGGCAGGCGGCAGACAATGTACCGCCCACCCTATCACGACCCACCAATCCGCCACCTTTTCCGGGGAGGGAGCCCCGCCGATAAAAACACTGCGGAAACAGACATCTCCAATGGAAAACGCTTACCTCGACACACTCCACGCGGAATCGGAACAGCATGGAACCCGAACTCCACATCCTCCCAGCCATTGCCTTCCTGCTCTTCTTCCAGGATCACGAACCTCGCCGCAGACGACAACGGTGAGTACTGCACCTACGACACAGGGGAGGGGGGAGGAGGAAAGGTTACGGGCACACACATACGCCACACACCCACCCCCACCCTCACCCCCACCAAAATACCTACACACCTATGCAGATAAAAAAGTCAGAGTGACACCCCCAACACCCCCCCCAAAAACAAAGACAAAAGCCAATGAATGTAAAAGTAGAACCATATTATTGCAACAATAAAGTATAGCGACCTTAGCAATATATGAAGAATGAATACACATCTAGAACTCTATCCATACAAGCAGCAAAAGTCCGGCCCAGTCAATCAAAGTCCAATGGTCCGTGGGCCAATGTGCAGCAACACATGGGCAAAGCCCACACACGAGATCCAGTCCATTGGAGAGAACACTGCTGGGGCATCACTAAAATAAAAAGACAGGCACCTCAGGGGCAAGGGAAGGGGGGGCACCTCAGCCACATGAGTCCACGATGCCAGATCCACGAAGGGCCTCCATGCCCACTGTGCCATCCTGGGGAGTGCAAAGCCACAGTCTCACAGCCTCCTGGCCAATACTTGCCGCTCACTCTGCATCGGACCTTTCTGTTGCGGGGCCCTCCTGTGATGGAGTCCTGGGGCCCTGGCTCTCCTTCGATACCCCCGGAACGGGGCTGGTGGGGCCCTCATGGCCAGGTCGGCTGCTCCCTGTCTTTTGCTCCTTGCTGCCCTTGCCCTCCTTGGCAGACTGTCCGTGGCCCTTGGCTCCCTTACCCGATGTGGCAGGTGACGGTGCAAGGCTACCCTCCTTGGGGGCAGGCGTATCAGGCCTGTTGCGCCTGCCCTTCAGTTTTTTGGTCCTCTTTCCAGGGGGGGGGCTGGCTGTGCCTTTGCTGCTGGACGATGTCCCAGCCCAAGGAAAGGGCGGACTCCAAAAACCAGGCACGACGTTCTTTGGAGTTGCTGGGCTGGTAGTGGCTGAGGTGTTTGTGGAACTCTTACGGGATGGAGGGGGTGGGTCAGGTGAGGAAAAGAGGTCCACTTTAGAGAGGAAAATGTCTTTGGAGCCATGGGAAGGGTGGCTGGAGTGGGTATGGGAGTCGAGGAAGAGGATGTGGTTGTAGGAGAGTCAAGTGTGCTGTCTTTGGGTGCAGGTGCTTGGGCAGGAGGCTGACGTGAGGTGGATGGCTGTTGTTTGGGTGCCTGCCTGCGTTTGTGTGGTTGGGAAGCGGGGGTGACAGACACACTGGGAGAGGACACAGGGGACGTGTACATGGCAGTGGGGGTGGTGACTGCACGTGTGCGGACTGGTGTGGAGGGTGTGCTGGTGATGGGTGCAATGGCTGATGGTGGTGTGCTTGCAGGTGTGTGTGGAGATGTCACAGGGAGGGAGGAGGGAGACGAGGAGGTGGGGGACACAGAGGAGGTAGTGGCTGTTGGCATGTCTGCATCTGGATGTTGCTTGGGTGAATGCTTGTGTGTCCTGTGGTGCTTATGTCTGGATGAGCTGCCCTTGGGTGTTGAGGTGTGTGCAGGCTGGTCTGTAGGTGTGGATGGGATAGGCAGAGGAACAGGGGAGTGGGACTGGGTGGAGGGAGTCAGAAGAGGGAGGCTGGAGACAGGGACAATCGCTGCCGTCAGTGCTGAGGCCAGAGCGTTGAACGATTGTTGATGGGCAGCCTGACCCGAATGAAGGCCCTCCAGGTATGCATTGCTTTGATGCACCTCCCTCTCCACACCCTGGATGGCATTCAAAAGGGTAGACTGCCCAACAGTGATGGTCCTCAGGAGGTCAATGACCTCCTCACTGAGGGCAGCAGGGGTGACTGGGGCAGGGCCTGAGGTGCCTGGGGCGAAGGAGATGGCCGGCTTCCTGGCGTTGCGGGCACGGGCCGAAGGCCGAGGGGCTGCTGGGAGGGCAGAGCTGGTGCGCTGGGTGGCGGCTGTACCTGTTTCTGCGGTGGGCACGGATGTTGCCCGCCACCGCAAGGGAGCTCCCTTCCGAGGACGTGTCGGTGTCGCTGCCGTCTAAACGGGTCCCCGTGGTGGAGCCCCCCTCGGCCTCCGTCTCACTGGTCATGTCGGAGTCCGTTGCATGGCCCTCCGGGGCCATGTGAGATGCAGCTCCCTCTTGCGCCGATGCCACTTCTCCTCCGCCTGATGATGCTAATGCACACATTCACAGAAAAACAAAGAAAATGGGGGGGGGTGGAAAACATAAAGACAAGTTGAGTGCATGCATTGGGGACATCGTTGGCGGAGAGGACAGACACAGAAGCCCCCTGCACTACGCTGCGCACTTGGGGTACACTACTCATTCAATGGGACGTGCCCTACAAGCCTATGGGCGACAACTGCCCACACAGTATACACTGGTCCATGAATCACGTTACTAGGCACCCTACTGAGGTGGGGGGCGGGGGCACAGGACCATACTTCACGGACGGGCCTATCCTACAGAAATCGCCTTGGCCTAGGGATACCCAAGGCCCTCCTCCCCCACCCAGGCACCTCCACTGCGCGCAAAATAGCTGAATGTGCTGGTACTCACCCCCTTGTGTCTGCTGTGATGTCCTCAAGCGCCCATCTAAATCGGGGTAGGCCACCGCCAGGATCCGGGACATCAGGGGGGTCAAGGTACGACTGGCACCCCTCCTAGGTTGGGAGGCCATCCCCAGCAGAGCCTCCGCGGTCTTCCTGCTCCCGCGGCGGATGTCCTCCCACCTCTTGCGGCAGTGGGTGCACCTTCTGGTGTGGACCCCCAGGGCCCGGACGTTCTTGGCGATGGCACGCCAAATGTCAATCTTCTGATGGGCACTGACCTATGTGACAGGTACAGGGGGGGAAGAGAAACATCATCACTTTTCTGCATGTTCGATGTGAGTGGCCCCCCCTCCCCAACCTTGCCATGTGGCACATGCTCTCATCTGTCGTGCCATGCATTCGTCATTCGCTGCCCTCCCCTCCATCGTACATCCTCCCCACTCATCCCAGGCATTGGGCACTATGCATTGCCCCCCGTGTACTCACCTGTGTACTTTACACTGTTGGTCTGGAGGCCCGTAGAGTAGCGCATACGGGGGGAGGACCCCGTCCACGAGCTTCTCCAACTCCTCGGAACTGAAGGCGGGGGCCCTTTCCCCAGTCGCAGAAGCCATTGTCACTTCCAGACCGAGGTCACAGCAGCACTTGCAGTATAGGTCCTCTCCTGTGGATGCTCAGGTCTCGTGTGATCAAGCAGAGAGAAAATGGCGGTTACGGCCGCGGCGGTGCGTACCGCGGCGGTGCGTACCGCGACGGCCGGCGCTCACCGCCATTGGCTCCTGAAACCCATAGGGTTCAATGTTGTCCAATGCGGCATTGCGCCGCGGACTGCGACCGCCTACCGCCACGGTGTGCCACGCTTGCGCAATTACCTCACTTCACATTGTCACACTTCACAGGTCAGGCAGCCGCCATTTCAAGGGCCCACATGGCTTCATTCCTACTGCGTCACACATGGCTAGGCCTTGCACCGACAATCATACTAGCCATTCAATCCCGAGAGATACGTGTACTGGGCATGCTGTGGGCACTTACCTGTGGGTTGCTTGACTCTGTGCTCCATGTTGTCCTTCCTAGGCATCGTCCGCTGGGACTTGCGAGGAGACGGAGGAATCTTCCCGTGTACAGCCCGCTGGTGGACCTGTCGACAATGGAAGAAAGACACGTCATACTCACCTACAGACTCAACCGTGCCACTATACAGGAACTGTGTGCCCAGCTGGAGCCAGACCTGATGTCACCCATCCTCCAACCCACAGGGATTCCGCCTCTAGTGCAGGTGCTGTCAGTACTGCATTTTTTGGCAAGTGGATCATTTCAAACTACCGTGGCCATTTCATCTGAGATGTCTCAGCCTATGTTTTCAAAGGTGTTGTCCAGAGTGTTGTCTGCCCTGATGAAATACATGCGGAGCTACATCATTTTCCCTGAGGTGGGTGACTTGCCTACAGTGAAGGGTGATTTCTATGCCCTTGGACACATTCCCAATATCATTGGTGCCATTGATGGTACCCATGTGGCTTTGGTTCCCCCAAAAGACGATGAGCAGGTGTACAGGAACCGTACAAATTATCATTCGATGAATGTCCAGGTGGTCTGTTTGGCTGACCAGTACATCTCCCACTTAAATGCCAAGTTCCCAGGGTCAGTGCATGACGCGTACATCATGCGAAATAGCAGCATCCCTTATGTGATGGAACTGCTACAGAGACACCGTGTGTGGCTAATTGGTGACTCTGGTTACCCAAACCTGCCTTGGCTATTGACCCCAGTGAGGAATCCCAGGACCAGGGCAGAGGTTCGGTACAATTAGGCTCCTGGGCGGACTAGGAGGGTGATTGAGCGGACCTTCGGCCTCCTGAAGGCCAGGTTTAGGTGCCTGCATATGACTGGTGGATCCCTAATGTACTCACCAAGGAAGGTGTGTCATATCATCGTGGCCTGCTGCACGCTTCACAACCTGGCTTTGCGACGCCAGGTGCCTTTCCTGCAGGAGGATGGTCCAGATGGTGGTGTTGTGGCCGCTGTGGAGCCTGCGGAGAGTGAAGAGGAGGAAGACGAGAAGGACGACACAGACAACAGGGACAGAGTGATACTGCAGTATTTCCAGTGACACACAGGTAATAATCTACTCCAGCATTGTATTATATCTGTAACTGTAGTGGCTCTCTACTGTCTGACCTTTTTACCCCAATGTATGGTAACTTAGGGCCAGATGTAGCAACCGGTTTGCGAGTCGCAAACGGCGAAAATCGCCGTTTGCGACTCGCAAACGTGGGTTTGCTATGCAGAAATGCATTTTGCGAGTCGGATCCGACTCGCAAAATGCATTTCAGACTCGCTAATAGGAAGGGGTGTTCCCTTCCTATTAGCGACTCGCACTGGTATGCAATTCCATTTGCGGCCGCGAAAGCGGCCGCAAATGGACTCGCAGTTACCATCCACTTGAAGTGGATGGTAACCCAGTCGCAAACGGGAAGGGGTCCCCATGGGACCCCTTCCCCTTTGTGACTGGACCAGATATTAATTTTTCAGGGCAGGGAGTGGTCCAAGGGACCACTCCCTGCCCTGAAAAACCGAAACTAAAGGTTTCGGATTTTTTTAAAGTGCACCTCGTTTTCCCTTAGGGAAAACGGGCTACACTTTAAAAAAAAAAAACCTGCTTTATTGACAAGCAGGTCGCTAACATGGAGGCCTGCTGACGTCAGCAGGCCTCCATGTTAGCAAGTGCCTATACTCGCAATGGGGCCGCAATTTGCGACCCACCTCATGAATATTCATGAGGTGGGTCATTGCGACCCCATTGCGAGTTGCAGTCGGTGTCTGAGACACCGTACTGCATAGCAATTTGCGAGTTGCAAATTGCGAGTCGCAGGGACTCGCAATTTGCAAGTCGCAAATTGCTTTTTTCGTACATCTGGCCCATGGTTGTGTATATCACTTCCTATTTCAGTGATCTGATCCCCACAGAGTGCCCTCTGGTTTTTTTCCCCATGTACTACCGCTGTGTGACACTGGTATGTTGTCATCACAATGTTACTAGAAATGTTTTGTTGGTTATATCGAATACATTTGGTTTAAATAAATAGATAGCAGAATCCAGTTGGTTAATGTGCAATAATTGTGTTTATTGAAGTTTTAAAATAGGTGTCTAGTTCAAACAGGGTGATGGTGGAGGCATGTCTATGGCAGTGTCCAGACTGTCGTTCCTACAGGTCCATTGTCCATATGCCTGTGGAAGGTGGAGCAGTGGCAGTTCAAGGTTGGACAGGGTAAACAAGTGGGACAGTGGGATGACATCCGGGGGTTTCCGTGCATGGCGGGGGTCTTGACATCCTACTTTGTCTTCTTCCTCGATCTCAGGCCTTTCTTGCGGGGTGGTTCTTGTTCTGCAGGGGGTGGGGTCCGGTAGGGCCGTTGCTGTTGTGTCGGGGCCTCCTGACCACTAGCGCCGGCGGAGGTGGTGGGCTGTTCTTCCTCCATGCTAGTGGCAGGGGCCCTTTGGAGGGCCACATGGTCCCGCAATGTGGTGACAATCTGGTTGAGTGCCACCACGATTGTACCCATTGCGGAACTGATGGTGCGCAGTTCTTCCCGGAACCCCATGTACTGGCCCTCCTGCATAGCCTGGATCTCCTGGAACCTGGCCAGGACCGTCGCCATCGTCTCTTGGGAGTGGTGGTACGCTCCCATGATGGTGGTGAGGGCCTCTTGGACAGTGGGTTCCCTAGGCCTGTCCTCCCTCTGTCGCACAGCAGCCCTCCCAGTTCCTCTTTGTTCCTGGGCCTCTGTCCCCTGGACGGTGTGCCCACTACCAGTGCCCCCAGGTCCCTGTTGTTGTTGGGGTTGTGGGTTACCCTGGGTGCCCTGTACTGGTAGACACACCGCTGATTGACCTGTCCAGGAGACAGAAGCATGGGCCCGCTGGGTGGGTGCTGTGCTGGTGTTTCCTGAGGAGGGTAGGTCTGCTGTGGCCTGGGGCTGACTGAGGGTAACTGACTGTCCAGAGGTCCCCGATGGTCCGGGCCGGTCATCAGGTTCTAGGTCGACAGAGCTGCTGTCATCACTGGGGGCCTGTTCTGGGGGTGGGATGGACAAATCTGGACCCTCCTGGCCGGTGTGTTGGCATTCGGGCCCTGCAGGGGTAAAAGAATATGGTTATTGATTTTGTGTGTGCCGTGGCATGCGATTTGTGGGTGCCCTTGTCCCCCAGTGCTGGCAATCCCATGTGGGAGGAGTTGTGAGGGTGGTTTGTGGGGGGGGATGGGTATGTACAGTGGTCATGCTTAGGTGATGGGTGTCCATGGTTTGTGTTGGCATTCAGGGGTTTGGGTTGGGTTGGGTGGGTTGTGCTGGTGAGACATTAACAGGGAGTATGTGTGCTGGGGGTTAGGGGTGAGGGTGGGGGTTGGCATGCTGGTGGTTGGGGGGGGTGAAGTAGTTGAGATTAGACTTACCAGAGTCCATTCCTCCGCCTACTCCAGCGAGGCCCTCAGGATGCAGGATGTTCAAGACCTCTTGCTCCCATGCTGTGAATTCGGGTGGAGTGGGTGGGGGTCCGCCGCCAGTCTTCTGCACAGCGATGTTGTATCTTGACACCATCGCCCGCACCTTCCCCCCGTAGGTCGTTCCAGCGCTTTCGGATGTCTTCCCGATTTCTGGGATGCTGTCCCACAGCGTTGACCCTGTCGACGATCCTTTGCCATAGCTCCGCCTTCCTGGCTATTGTGGTGTGCTGCACCTGTGTGCCGAAGAGCTGGGGCTCTACCCTGATTATTTCCTCCACCATGACCCTGAGTTCTTGGTCCGTGAACCTGGGGTGTCTTTGGGGTGCCATGGGGTGGTGTGGATGAGGTGTGGGGTGGTGTTTGTGGTGATGAGTGTAGTGGTGTGTGGTGTTTTGTGCATAGATGTGGTGTGGGTGATAATGTTGGGTTCCTGTGTGTGTTATGGTTTGCGTTCCCTGTGCTCTCTCTCTCTGTATTGCGCCTTGTCTCTGAATTTCGCTTTGTGGGGGTTTGTGGGTGATGTGGGTGTGTGTTTTATATGGTGATGGGTGTGTGGGAGTGGTGTTTGTATGTGTATCAGATGTGTGTATTTTGAATTGTCCAATGTGGCTGTGTTTTGTAAAGGTGTGGGTATTTTGAGTGCGGAGGTGTGTACCGCCAATGGAATACCGCGGTTGAAAGACCGCCACGTGGATTGGTGGGTCCTAATGGCATGGGCGTGTTTGTGTTGGCGTGACGGTGGAGGTTTGGTCATCTCCAGTTTATTGCTGACCGCTGATGAGGCGGGCTTCAGTGGATGTCGGGTTTTTGGCGGTTTGGCAGTTGTGGGTCAGAATGACCATGGCGGATTTCCGCGGCCGCGGCGGGATGATGGGGGTCTTCTGACCGGCGGTAAGTGCCTTTTACCGCCAGGGTCAGAATGACCCCCATAGACACTTGCAATAACTCACACAGAGCATTACTGAGGGACATCATCTCTGACCATGGCATAATTGACCACTGGAAACGTACCCACCCTGCAGACAAGGAATACACCTTCCTATCCCTTGTCCTTGGCACCCAACCGCACCTGGATTACTTCCTAACCTTTCAGTCTTTAGTGGCCTCATGTTAGACTTGCAGATACTGGAAACAACACTCTGGGACCATGCCCCAGACCTATTAACATGGAACTTTAGCCTCACTTCTCCGGGCTGCAAACCCTTGCGACTAGCTACACATCGCAGGGTAAGGAACATCTCCAATCCCATGTCTCTGACTATTTGCAAGATAACAAAGGCTCCGTTTCCTCCCAGAGAGATCTATGGACAGCAGCCAAGGCTACTATTAAGGGACGCATGATGCGGGACTCAGCTCAGGTGAACAAACAGCCAGTGAGTCAACAGCGAGAACTCGAAGACTAGATCTCGTCTTTCACTGTCTTCACACAACTAGTCCCACACTGCCCAAACGTCGCAGACTAGAACAAGTGCGAGTAGCTCTTAATGAACTATACACAACAAAGGCAGAATATGCGCTGCAATGGCTCAAGACCCGCCACTATAAACAGGGTAAAAAAGCTGGACGCCTAATGGCAGCCCAGCTCTGACAACTGGAGGCGGCCCAGGCAATACATGCCATCGCCTCCTTCGAAGGGGAGATTCTCACAAAGCCGCAGAAAATATTAAAAGAATTTGCTGACTTCTCAAATTACTATACACCCCAGAGTCAGTGGCTAGTACACAACAAATAGCAGCCTTCCTGTAATGAGCACAACTACCTAACTTATCGGCTGAAGGGAGGGCACTACTGAAGGAGAGATTAGCAAAGAGAAGATAAGAAAAACAATCACCAGCCTCCCCTACCATATATCCCCTGGGGAGGACAGATTCCCTGCAGAATTCTACAAATGGGCGGGGGAGGGGGCAACTGATTCCCTCCACAGGGCCCTTCTAGAGGCTTGCGATGGGGGATCCTTGGGACCCCTCTCTAATAGAGCCTTGATGGCAGTGATACCCAACCCTGGGAGGGACCTCCTCCACTGTGGTAGCTACAGACCCACCTCTCTCTTGAATAGTGATGTTAAGATATTAGCCAGTGTCCTAGCGGCCCACCTCCGCAAAGTCATACCCTCCCTGATAAACCATACCCTTTGGGCGACCCTCCGGGAATCACCTTAGGAATCTAACCTATGCCTTATGGGAAGCAAGAGCCAGACGGGAGGAAGCCATAGTCTTGTCAATGGACGAAGAAAAAGCGCTTGATCGCATTGAATAGAACTACTTGTTTGCTGTCCCGCTGAAATTTGGACTGGGGGACCAATTTACAGCTATGGTTCGTCTTCTATTCGAGAACCCGACGGCGCAGGTAAACTGTGTTGGCTTCCTCTCTGACCTCTTTCTGATATGCAGGGGGATGAGCAGGGTTGCCCACTTTCACCCCACCTATTCCCATTGGCTTTAGAACCACTGGCAGCCACTCTCCGACAATCACCACTCCTTACGGGATTCTGAGTCTCGGGGGGAGTCTAGAATCTACCTATATGCAAATGATATCCTGCTGACAATAACTGAACAGAATCAATTCCTTCCAGCCTTATTGGAGATCATAGATGGCTTTGCGCTTCCCTCAGGCTACCGGGTTAATTGGGACAAAAGTGAGGCACTGCCTCTCTCTACTTCCACCACAAGAGCAGTGGTCCACGGATACCCATTTCGATGCCTGAAATACCTGGGTGTTTTTAGAAACAGAGGACTCAATAGTATGGCAACAGACAACCTGGATCCACTTCTCACATGTATGAGATTAGACTTTGCCAAATGGTCGCAGCTACACCTCACCCTCTGGGGCAGAGTGCAAGCTGTGAGCTTTTTTGACACTCCTGCGCTATACCTATGTCTTGGGCATGCTGCCAATACGGGTGCCTTTTCTGTCATTAACCGCCTTGCAGATCCGTAGCTTTGTGTGGGGCACCTCCCGTCCCCGACTGGCCCCCGCTAAAATAATGGCACGCTGTGCAAATGGCCATCTGGGGCTCCCATCAGAGGAATACTATGTCCTAGCCTTACAGCTATCTCAACAGGTGTTTCTGCTTCTGGGAATACCAGCCACTCGATGGGCAAGGGCCTTACCCTGTCACCCAACCCCATGATCCAAGCCATGCAGACAGCCTGGTGCAGGGTGCATAAACTACTGGGAACACACCTCCGCATGCACAAACAGGCCACCCTGTGGGGCAACGCCGACATCAGCAGATCGCCACTCAACTGGCCACTGTGGGAAGCTGCTGGTATATCGACCCTTGACCAATTCATTTTCGAGGATGGGTTTGTACCCTTTAAGCGCCTCCAAGAAAAATGTGGTCTATCTCCCCATCAACAATGGAGACAAACACAGCTAATGCATTGTCTACGCCGTTGCCTCGGAGCAACCCCTGGGCACCTAGCATCTTCCCCAGTGGTGTCCTGTCTCACGACCTGGGTACGATCCAAGGGGGTGATGTCAGGTCTCTATGAAGTCGTAACCAACCATGCTTTTTCGAAACTCCTCTTAGACACCTTATGCACCTAGTGGTCCACCCGACTGAACATAGACGTAGAGGAGGAAGAATGGACGGACCTCTTAGAGGCTCTGGACAGAGGAGTATGAGAAGCAAGGCTGAAATTTTGCCTATTTAAGACCCTACATGATTGGCACTGGACACCAGTGAAACTACACAGGGCGGGACTGCTGGCACACGTGAATTACGGGAGATGTCCAGCCCACCGCTGTGATATCACGCACATAATAGGCAAATGAGTGTCCCTCTGTTCAGTCCTTCTGGGAGGAAGTTGTCAACATACTGAGCACAACCATACCCATCCGAACTCTCGTGACACCCCCGCTCATCTTCCTCCATGACACTTGGGACACTCGAGAACTGTTGCGACCCCAACACCGACTTCTACATACGGCCCTCGCAAAGGCCAAAGCTTGCATTCTAAGACACTGAGGATCCCCCACTCCTCCATCCCCAGAGGAATGGCTTATTGTGAAATACTGTTTATTCAATAAAAAAAATGACAACCCAAAAAAAAAAGAAATAAAATACTATTTCTTATAAAAATAAGTATGTAACCAAAAGATGGTTTATTGTTTGTACTTTTTGCATTTTAAGTTAACAGTCGTGTTCACTGACCTGTATCTATATTCTCTGAACACCCGCCCTCCCCAGGGAGCCTTGACTCTCAACCAATAGCTACCACTGAAAGTTAAGTGCAGAAGGAGTACTTCACTCAGTTGCTCAGGATCCATTGGAGTTCACCCCAGAACATCAAGAGTAAAATGCCTCAACCACCACAGTTAGGTCCAACCCCCCCTTCGTGCCCTGTGTCCCTCTGAAAGGGGTATCTAAAAGGTTTCTATTCAAAGGTAACATCAATCAGTACAGCCCATTTATGTAATATCATGCTATGTATTTGTGTGCTTCTATTGTCTGGAAACATTATAAAAAGATGTGCCGTTTGGGGATGAGTAAGGTGTTTAGTAGGATTTGTTGAGCAGAATCTATGCCTGTTTGCTGAAAGCTTTCACTTGAGCGGGTCAGCTATTTGAGCTTTATGATTTGATTATGCTTATTCAATTAACTAACCAACTTTTTCTTTCTGTTATGATTATATTGGCTATTGAATACACATTTAAATGAGATAAGTGTCTCAAGCCTCTCCTTGATGTTAATGATTATTGTCAGGTAACTTATATTGAGAAATTTCAATTTGCTGCAATTTTACTCTTTAGGATTATATAATCTGTGCTCACCAACACAACCAACCCCTTCTGGGCATTGCCAAAGCAGTGCTTGTATCCAGAGAATGGCTTTCAACCAGGCCCTGCACCCAAAGCAAGAGATTGTCAAGCATCACTGGGCATGGCCTGTGGCCATGTCCCGTGGGGTTACCTGCAGGGACTGTGTTAGAAATGGGGTCTGTATCCAAATTATCCTGTGCCCACCCGCTGGTAGCTTGGCACTGAGCAGTCAGGCTTAATTTGGAAGGCAATGTGTAAAGTATCTGTGAAATAAATCTTACAATGACACACTGAAAACACCACAAAAATACACCACACAGGTTTAGAAAAATAGATAATACTTATCTGAATAAAACAAGATCAAAACGACAAAGATCCAATAAGCACAAGTTGAAATATCACTTTTAAGAGGTTTAAAAGAGTCTCAAACCCTTAGAAATGAATAGTTGTTTCTCTGTAACACACAGTACCTGGCGTGGATCAAAAATAACAACGCACAGAGACCCGAGGAGGAGATGCGTGGAAAAATAAGGTGTTGCTTTGGATCTTCCAGTGCGGCACTGACTATGTGTCATTTCTTTCCACGCTGCATTTGCGTTATTTTCTGACACACAGTCGTGGTTCCTCAATGCGATGTGGGGGTATTTTGATATTGATATCCAGGGATGATGCATTGAAAATCCTTGATGCGTTGGCAGAAGAAGCAGGTGCTGCATCGATCTGGTAGGTGATGCATTAAAATTTCCATCGCAAGGCAGGTGCTGCAACAAATTTCCAGTTGGGAAGTCAGTGCTGCGTTGTTCTGGTTGGCAGTGCAGCGATTTCTCAGCCGCGATGCAGGGTTTGCTTTGATTTCTGCAGCCGTTGTACCGAATTCTGATGCGCAAGGAGTTTCTTTGAAGAAGTGAAGTCTTTGTTGGACCTGAGACTTCAGAAACAAAAGGCAAGCTCAATCCAAACTGTAAGAGAGCACTTCAGGAGGAAGGCAGAGTCCTTCCACCAGAGTCAGAGGCCAGTAGGGCAGCAGGGCAACTAGCAGGGCAGCAGTCCTCAGCAAATCAGTCCAGATGAGTCCTTTGGGCAGCCAGGCAGTTCCGCTGACAGAGTGCAGTTGTAGGTCAAGAAGGGTCTGATCTGGTGGGGTCAGACACCCTGTTTATATACCCACAAATGCCTTTGAAGTGGGGGAAACTTCAGAGAGTGGTTTAGAAGTGCACAAGTTCCCCTTTTTTCAGCGCAGTCCTGTCTGCCAGTATCCCTGTGGGGGGGCTATCAGTTCTTTGTGTGTGGGCAGGCCACTGGCCTTTGAAATGTAAGTGTGAGCCCCTCCACCCTTCCTAACCAGGAAGACCCATTCAGTATACAGATTAATGCAGATATGACTCAGTGTCCTAGGTTTAAGGTCGTCTGTGTGGAATGCACAAGGGGAGCTGTCAATAAGCACAGACCAGACGTGGATTGGAGACACAAGGCACAAATGGCAGTAAGTGCAGAGAAATGCCCAGTTTCTAAAAGTGGCATTTCTAAAATAGTAATATTAAATCCAACTTCACCAGTAAGAAGGGTTTTCTATTACCGGTCTGGCAATATGAAAAAGAGGTGGCTACTCCTTCCAGATCAGAATCTACCACTTGAGAGTATATGAGGGCAGTTCTAATGCTAGTCTATGAGAGGTGCAGGCCTCACAGTAGAGGAAAATGAATTTAAGAGTTTTTCACTACCATGACATATAAAACACATAAGTACATGTCCTGCCTTTTACATCCATAGCACCCTCTCCTAAAGTTTACCTAGGGCCTACTGTAAGGGTGACATATGTAGGAAGATGAGAGTTTAGGGCTTTGCAAGTAGTTTTAAATGCCAAGCCGAAGTAGCAGTGAAACTGCGCACAGGCCTTGCAATCGCAGGCCTGAGAAATGGTTAAGGGGCTACTTATGTAGGTGACACAATTTGTGCTGCATGCCCATTAGCAACATTTAATTAACAGGCCCTCTAGGGACTTACAGGTAAATTAAATGTGTCAATTGTGTAGGAACCAATGTTACCATGTTTAGGGGAGGGAGCATGTGCACTTTAGCACTAGCCAGCACTGGTAAAGTGTGCAGAGTCCTAAAACCAGCAAAAACAGTGTCGAAAAGTGGAGGGAGGCAGGCAAACAGTTGGGGGATGACCACCCGAAGGCTGTCAGGTCTAACAGACTGGCCTTCTGACAGCCTGAGCCTGAACCAATAGACAGCCAAACCCCACTACAAAATGACCAGCAACTGTGTGATGCAGGAGTGGACAACATGGCCCCAAACTCACACTCAGGGACTTACCATGGCTCAGTTCATTATAAGATCCCTGCTAACCATCTGCTTGCAGAGTACTTGCACTTTTTGCTAATGGTCATTGTGAGAAATTGGATTGTTGGTTGTCGGGGGTGTAAGCTAACTCAAGCAACATCCATAAACCATGTCAGGATGAACCAAACATTGTCACTAAATTAATTTGTGTTTAACCCTCTGGAAGCTTGGCACTTAAAGCAGTCAGACTTTACTTAGAGACAGTGTGTAAAGTATTTATGCAGCACCCAAACAGCAATAAAGTGAAAACACAACACAAAAATGATCCCACACCACTTTAGAAAAATAGAGTAAATGTTAATATTTTATTTGACACACAAATGACCAAGATCCGATCAATAGAACTGATGATTATGCAACTTCAAAGATTTAAAGTAAGTATAGCACTTAAAGTCACAAAGTGCCACTTCTGGTTATTTGGGCGTGCAAGACTGGGGAAAGTCACAAGTTCACACCGACCACAATTAACTGTGGGCCACATACAGGGTTAGTCCCTTTGAAAAAATGACCTTCCAAAGTCCAGTGAAGAGTTCAGTTCATGGTGGAGGAAGCTGTGAGGAGCAGGGAGAGCGTTGGGATAGTCAGTGCTGTCATGCAAACAGCAGACCAGGCATCACAGGCATCACAGGCATCATCACTGTAGCAGAAAGATCAAGCTGGGTGTTACAGATGGTCACTGATGGAGATTTGCATTGGCAGTCACCACCAGCTGTCTATGCTGTAGCATGAAATGCAGAACTCTACATGCGGTTGTTTCTGGCAGTCACTATGGTGGTCATTACAACCATGGCGGACGGTGTTAAAGCAGCGGAAATACCGCAAACAGGCCGGCGAACAAAAAAAGGGAATTATGACCCTGGCGGAAACCGCCAACAAAGACAGCCACTTTAACACTTCGCCCGTCACGGCGGTACAGACAAGCAGCGCGGCGGTCACCGCCAACAGACAGGCGGAAGACAATGTACCGCCCACAGTATTACAACCCGCCAATCCGCCACCTTTTCCCGGGCGGATTCACCGTGGATAAAAACATGGCGGAAACAGCTTTTGCTATGGGAAAACGCTCACCTGAACATATCCCACGAGGAATCCATGGAGCCGGAACTCCAAATACTCCCTGCCCTTGTGTTTCTGCTCCTCTACGACCAACAGCTACGTAGGCGCCGCAGACAACGGTGAGTACTGCACCTACGACATGGGGGAGGGGGGAGGCAAAAGTTAGGGGGACACTCACCAAACACCCCCATCCCCACCCTCGCATATTACAACATACACACCAATGCATTCACAAAAAATCACAGTAACAACCCACAATTCCCCCGGAAGAATTAATACACAAAGCAAAAATCGGTCAAACAATGTAATGTGCCAATATACATGTCACACAAAAATATACAGATATATATATAAAATCAGTCATTATTATATACAATACGAGAAGTAGTGCAGATATGTACATAACAATGTCCGTGCACCAACAGTCCAAAAATGCATGGGCGAGGCCCACAAACGATACCTGACCACAATCGGAGAGAACACTGCCGGGGCATCAGATAGAAATACTACAGGCACCTCAGGGAGAAGGGAAGGGGGGGCACCTCAGCCGGATGACTGCAAAGCCAGATCCACAACGGGGCTCCATGCCCGTTTATGCCATCCTGGGGAGTGCAAAGCCACAGTCTCTCAAGTCCATACAGTGGTTGGTTTGCCCACTGTGCCAACCTGGGGAGTGCAAAGCCACAGTCTCTCAAGTCCATACAGTGGGTGGTATGCCCACTGTGCCATCCTGGGGAGTGCAAAGCCACAGTCTCTCAAGTCCATAAAGTGGTTGTTTTGCCCACTGTGCCATCCTGGGGAGTGCAAAGCCACAGTCTCTCAAGTCCATACAGTGGGTGGTTTGCCCACTGTGCCATCCTGGGGAGTGCAAAGCCACAGTCTCTCAAGTCCATACAGTGGGTGGTTTGCCCACTGTGCCATCCTGGGGAGTGCAAAGCCACAGTCTCTCAAGTCCATACAGTGGTTGGTTTGCCCACTGTGCCATCCTGGGGAGTGCAAAGCCACAGTCTCTCAAGTCCATACAGTGGGTGGTTTGCCCACTGTGCCATCCTGGGGAGTGCAAAGCCACAGTCTCTCAAGTCCATACAGTGGTTGGTTTGCCCACTGTGCCATCCTGGGGAGTGCAAAGCCACAGTCTCTCAAAGTCTCTACAGTGGGTGGGTTGCCCACTGTGCCCTCCTGGGGAGTGCAAAGCCACAGTCTCTCAAGTCTATACAGTGGGTGGCTTGCCCACTGTTCAATCCTGGGGAGTGCAAAGCCACAGTCTCTCAAGTTGATGCAGGTCTCTACTGGTACTGGGGGGGACTGGTGCCCAGACTGGATGAGTCTCCCCGTGAAAGGTCGTGTCCTGTCACTGTCCCAGCTGCACATGGGATAAGGATGCCTGATCTGGTGGTCCATTCATTCCTACCCGGTGCATTGCCCTGTTCAGCGGTGCTTTGACATGACGGTTCTGGACTGTTCAGCGGTGCTTTGCCATGGCGGTCTTTGCCCTGTTCAGCGGTGCTTTGACATGGCGGTCTTTGCCCTGTTCAGCAGTGCTTTGCCATGGCGGTCTTTGCCCTGTTCAGCGGTGCTTTGCCATGGCGGTCTTTGCCCTGTTCAGCGGTGCTTTGACATGGCGGTCTTTGCCCTGTTCAGCGGTGCTTTGCCATGGCGGTCTTTGCCCTGTTCAGCGGTGCTTTGACATGGCGGTTCTGGACTGTTCAGCGGTGCTTTGCCATGGCAGTTCTGGACTGTTCAGCGGTGTTTTGCCATGGCGGTCTTTGCCCTGGTCAGCGGTGCTTTGCCATGGCGGTCTTTGACCTGTTCAGCGGTGCTTTGCCATGGCGGTCTTTGCCCTGTTCAGCGGTGCTTTACCATGGCGGTTCGGATAAGGACATTGGTGTGTGGCATGACGTTCTCTACACTGGACATTGGTGTGTGGCATGACGTCTTCTACACTGGACATTGGTGTGTGGCATGACGTTTCATCACTGCCCAGCGGGGCTGTGGCAGCCGGGGCCCTCCAGGGCATTGACTCAGGCGGTGGCGGTGGTCTCTGGACCAGTGACAATACTTGGGCCCTCCTGGGCAATGACTCCGGCGGTGGTCTCCTGACCAGTGACGATACTTGGGCCCTCCTGGGCTGTGCCTCTGGCGGTGGTCTCCTGACCAGTGATGATACTTGGGCCCTCCTGGGCTGTGACTCCGGTGGTGGTCTCCTCACCAGTGACGATACTTGGGCCCTCCTGGGCTGTGACTCCGGCGGTGGTCTTCTGACCAGTGACGATACTTGGGCCCTCCTGGGCTGTGACTCTGGCGGTGGTCTCCTGACCAGTGACGATACTTGGGCCCTCCTGGGCTCTGACTCTGGCGGTGGTCTCAGGACCAGTGACGATACTTGGGCCCTCCTGGGCTGTGACTCCGGCGGTGGTCTCCTGACCAGTGACGATACTTGGGCCCTCCTGGGCTGTGACTCCGGCGGTGGTCTACTGACCAGTGACGATACTTGGGCCCTCCTGGGCTGTGACTCTGGCGGTGGTCTCTGGACCAGTAACGACGGTGCTGGCGGTTGTGTCTCGACCTCCGGAAATGATGGCGCACTTCTCCACCGTGACACTCACAACAGGCTGGGGAGACTTCCTCTTGCCCTTCCCCACCTTTGGTGGAGTCACAGCTGACTCTCCAATCCCCTTGGAACCCATGTCAGTTGTTTTCCCACCAGGAGTCTTAACACGGTCCCGTCGTCCACTCTCCAATTTTAGAGCCTTTACAGGGGGTGGGCTGCCAGTGCCTTGGCTCCGGGTCCTACTGCCTGCCCTGGTGGCCGGTGCACTCCAAAAACCTTGAACAGGCACCACTGGTATTGGAGGCTTTTTGGCTGAGGCGCTATGACAGGACTGATGAATTGGAGGGGGGGGGGCAAAAAGGTCAACTTTACAGAGGGACAGTTTCTGACGAACACTGGGATGGGTAGCTGGAGGGGGTCTGGGAGTGGAGGAAGAGGAGGTGGTTGTAGGAGGTGTCACTTTAGCTGTTTTGGGTGCAGGTGCAGGTAGTGGAGGCTGTCATGAGGTGGATGGATGTTGGGTGAGTGATTGCCGGCGTTTGTGTACTTTGGGAGGGGGCATCACAGACACAGTGGGAGAGGACACAGGGGACGTGTAAATGGCAGTGGAGGTGGTGAGTGCAGGTGAGCGGCTTGTGGTGCTGGGTGTCCTGGTGCGATTCATGGTGACTGTAGATATGGTGCATGCAGGTGTGTGTGTAGACGAGATGTGTGGGAGGGAGGAGGGAGAAGAGGAGAAGGGGGACACATGGGAGGCAGTGGATGTTGTTGTGTCTGTATGCGGCTGAGGCTTGCGTGAGTGCCTGTGGTGTGTGTGGTGCCTATGTTTGCTTGAGCTACTTGGGTGTGTTGACTTGTGTGCATGCTGGTCTGTAAGTGTGCTTGGGATGGGCTGGGGTACAGGAGATTGGGTCTGGGTGGAGGAAGTTGGAGGGGGGAGGCTAGACACAGGGACAATGGCTTCCATCAGTGCTGAGGCCAAAGATTGCAGGGTTCGCTGAAGGACAGCCTGACCAGAATGAATGCCCTCCAGGAATGCATTACTGTGTTACAACTCTCGTTCTACACCCTGGATGGCATTCACAATGGTAGACTGCCCAACAGTGAGTGACCTGAGGAGGACATTGGCCTCCTCACTGAGGGCAGCAGGGGTGACTGGGGCAGGGCCTGAGGTGTCTGGGGCGAAGGTGATGCCCACCCTCCTGGGTGAGCGGGCACGGGGCGAACGCTGAGGGGCTGCTGGGAGGGCGGTGCTGGTAGGGGAGGTGGTGGCTGTACCTGCAGAGGTGGGGGGTACAGATGGTGCCGCCACCACAAGGGAGCCCACATCGTTGAACGAGTCTGTGTCGCTGCTTGGTGATCCGGTGGCCGACGTGAAGCTCCCCTCGTCCTCCGTCCCACTGGTGCATTCAGAGTCCGTGGTGTGGCCCTCCATGGCCATGTGGGATGCAGCTCCCTCGTGCTCCGGTGCCACTGTACCTCCGCCTGTTGAAGCTGATGTACAAAAGGACAGGGAGAGCAGAAAAAGGGGGGGAGACAGAAGAAAGAGGGTTTTAGTGCATGGCATACCGCTACCATTGGCGGACAAGACAAACGCAGCTGCCCCCTGCATTACGCCGTGATCCTGCCCTCTGCACATGCAATTTCTGGGATATGGCCGATATGGCAATGGTGGACATCTGCGCACATGGATGCCACAGGGGCAACTATACCTCGACTTGGCACTCTGCTGAGGTGGGGTAGAGTGCCACATGGCCTACATTACGGAGGGGCCTTGCCTACCGAACTCGCCCTGGCCTAGGGACACCCACAGCCCACCTCCCCCACTGCATGCAAAGTCAGCAGAATGAGGTTGTACTCACCCCCTTGTGTCTGCTGTGATGCCCTCAAGCGCCCATCCAACTCCGGGTAGGCCACCGCCAGGATCCAGAACATCAGGGGGGTCATGGTGCGACGGGCACCCCTCCCACGTTGGGAAGCCATCCCCAGCTGAGCCTCCGCCGTCTTCTTGCTGCAGCGGCGAATGTCCTCCCATCTCTTACGGCAGTGGGTGCCCCGTCTCTGGTGGGCCCCCAGGGTCCTGACCTCCTTGGCGATGGCACACCAAATGTCCCTCTTCTGGTGGGCGCTGACCTACATGACATGCACAAGGAAAGAGGAACAGTCATTACCAACTGCACCGTCGTTGTGAGTGGCCCCCTCCCTACTCTGGCCATGTGGCCCATTCATTCCCATGCATTAATGTTCTATGAACTCTGCACCCTTCCCTCTTCCAACCAGCCCTCTCCACCCAGGCCTAGCCCATACAACGTGCTCCCTGTGTACTAACCTGTTGGTCTGGAGGACCGCAGAGTAGCGTGTACTGGGGGAGGACCCCATATACCAGTTTCTCCAACTCCTGTGCAGTGAAGGCAGGGCCCTTTCCCCAGACGCAGCAGCCATCGTCGCTTCCAGACCGAGGTCACAGCAGCACTTGCAGTGTAGGTCCTCTCCTGTCGAAGGTCAGGTATCTAGTGATTGAACAGATAGAAAATGGTGGTGACGTCCGTGGTGGTGACGTCCGCTGCAGTGCGCATCATCACCGCCAGCGCACCTGTTCATTGGCTCCTGGGACCCATAGGGTCCAATGTTAACCAATGCAGCATTGCGCCGCAGTCTACGACCGCCTACCGCGACGGTGTGCAACGCCAGCGCTGTTACCCCACAATCCCATTGTCCCACTTTAGAGGTCAGGTAGCCGCCATTCCAGGGGCCCACATGGCTTCATTTACTACTGCGTCACACATAGCTAGGCCTACACTCAACACACATACAGGAAGGGTTTTGTGAGTGGTGTAGTCTTGTGTGTGACTGTGGGTACATACCTGGAGGAATAATGACTGGTTCTTCGCTGTTGTCCTTCGTAGGCACCGTTCGCTGGGACATATGAGAAGATGGCGGAATCCTACGGTGTACCGACCGCTGGTGGACCTGTTGACAATGGAAGAGCGATATGTCATCGTAACCTACCGGTTTGACCGTGCCACAATCCAGGAACTATGTACCCAGTTGGAGCCAGACCTGATGTCACCAATCCGCCATCCGACTGGAATCCCCCCTGACGTGCAGGTGCTGTCAGTGCTCCATTTCCTTGCAAGTGGGTCTTTTCAGACAACTGTGGCCATGGCATCAGAGATGTCCCAGACTATGTTTTCCAACGTGTTGTCCAGAGTGTTGGCTGCCCTGCTGAAACACGTAAGGAGATACATCATTTTCCCTGAGGTGGAGGATTTGCCTCAGTGAAAGGTGACTTCTATGCCCTTGGACATATCCCCAACGTCATAGGTGCTATTGATGGGACCCATGTAGCTCTGGTCCCCCCCCACAGGAGTAAACAGGTGTACAGGAACCGGAAGAGTTATCATTCGATGAATGTCCAAATGGTCTGTTTGGCAGATCAGTACATCTCGCAGGTAAATGCTATGTTCCCTGGCTCAGTGCATGACGCCTACATCCTGCGGAATAGCAGCATCCCTGATATGATGGGTCAACTCCAGAGGCACCGTGTATGGCTATTGGGGGACTCTGGTTACCCCAACCTGTCCTGGCTATTGACCCCAGTGAGGAATCCCAGGACCAGGGCAGAGGAACGGTACAATGAGGCCCATGGGCGGACTAGGAGGGTGATCGAACGCACCTTCGGCCTCATGAAGGCCAGGTTCAGGTGCCTCCATATGACAGGTGGATCTCTATTCTACTCACCGAAGAAGGTGTGCGACATCATCATCGCCTGCTCCATGCTCCATAATTTGGCTTTGCGACGCCAGGTGCCTTTTCTGCAGGAGGATGATCCCGATGACGGTGTTGTAGCAGCTGTGGAGCCTGTGGACAGTGATGAGGATGAAGCTGATGAAGAAGACAACGACAACAGAGAGTCAGTCATACAGCAATATTTTCAGTGAGACACAGGTGAGAACATTTTCATTTTTAGCATTACATTTACTTTCCCACGTCTACCTCTATCCTGTTTTTCGATTTAAATCACTATTTGGTAACTGAGTTGTACCCTCCCATTACGGTTTCACAGGTGTGGTTACCTACGTGGCAACTGCTTGCATCCTTCAAGGGCTTGTGATGTGTGACATAGGTATGTTAGCTTTACAATGTTACACCCATTATGACACTGTCATTGATAATACATATTTAGTTAATCACAGACTGACTCCAGATTGTTTTGTGTTTCAAGGGTGTTTATTGAAGTGCTCAGAAATGTGAGGGGTTTATAAAATGGTGATGGGTGATGGTGGAGGAATGTCCATGGCAGAGTCCAGTCTATTAGTCTCACAGGTGCACTGCCCATATGGGCATAGGAAGTGGAGTTGGGGCAGTTTAAGTATGGACAGGGTAACAAAGTGGGACAGTGGGATGACAATCAGGGTGGTCTCATTTCCTGGCGGGGGTCTTGCCATCTTGCTCTGTCCTGTTCCTGGATCTCAGGGACCGCTTGCGTGGTGGTTGTCCGTCTGCAGGGGGTGGGGTGCTGGTGTGGGGGTCCTGTGGTGGGGCGTCCTGTCCACTAGCGCCGGCGGAGGTGGTGGGCAGTTCATCGTCCATGCTAGTGTCAGGGGCCCCTTGGAGTGCCACGGTGTCCCTCAAGGTCTGCTGTATGTCCTTCAGCACCCCTACGATGGTGCCCAGGGCGGAGTTGATGGTCCTGAGCTCCTCCCTGAACCCCAAATACAGTTCGTCCTGCAGGCGCAGGGTCTCCTGCAACTTGTCCAGGACCATCGCCATCGTCTCCTGGGAGTGGTGGTATGCTCCCATGATGGAGGAGAGGGCCTCGTGAGAGTGGGCTCCCTTGGCCTGTCCACCCCCTGTCGCACAGCAGCCCTCCCAGTTCCCCTGTGTTCCTGTGCCTCCGTCCCCTGGACCGTGTGCCCACTGCCACTGCCCCCAGGTCCCTGTTGTTGTTGGGGTGGTGGGTTACCCTGGGTGCCCTGTAGTGGTGGACACACCGCTGATTGACCTGTCCTGGGTAGGGAGGTTTGGGCCCGCTGGGTGGGTGCTGTGCTGGTGTTACCAGAGGGTGGAAGGTCGGTGTTGGGCTGTGCCTGTGCAAGGGGAACCGACTGTCCCGAGGCCCACGATGGTCCGAGCTGGTCATCAGGATCCAGTAGGGCAGAGCTGCTCTCGTCACTGTGGGCCTCTTCTGGGGGTGCAGTGGTGTTGTCTGGACCCTCTGGTGTGGTGACGGTCCTTCGGGTTCCTGCAGAGGCATAAGTGCATGATTATTGCATGTGTGTGTGTAATGGTGTGCAATGGGTGGGTGTTTGTGTACCCCAGTGCAAGCATTCCTGTGTGTGGATTTGTGTGGTGATGGTTGGGGGGGTGTACTGGGTATGTGCAGTGGGCATGCTTTAGTGAGGGGTGTCCATGCTTAGTTGTGTCATGCAGGGCTTGGTGTTGGGATGGGTGGTTGGTGTCATGGGTACATTAGTGAGGAGTTGTAGTGATAGGGGAGGGGGTGAGGAAGGGGGTGTGTGATAGCATGCAGGTAGGGTGGGGGATATGATAGTTAAGAATTGACTTACCAGTGTCCTATCCTCCACCGACTCCTGCGAGGCCCTCTGGATGCAAGATGGTCAAGACTTTCTCCTCCCATGTTGTTAATTGTGGGGGAGGAGGCGGGGGTCCGCCGCCAGTCCGCTGTACTGCGATCTTGTGCCTGGAGACCGTTGAACGCACCTTCCCCCGTAGGTCGTTCCACCTCTTCCTGATGTCCTCCCTATTTCTTGGGTGCTGTCCCACGACGTTGACCCTGTCCACTATTCTGCGCCATAACTCCATCTTACTGGCAATTGATGTGTGCTGTACCTGTGAGCCAAATAGCTGTGGCTCTACCCGTATGATTTCCTCCACCATGACCCTGAGGTCCTCCTCGGAGAAGCGGGGGTGTCTTTGCCGTGACATGGGGTGGTGTGGGTGATGTGTGGGGTGGTGTATGTGGTGATGGATGTGGTGAGTGTAGTGGTGTGTGGTGTTTTGTGCGTGGATGTTGTGTGGGTGATGGTGTTGTGTGCCTCTGTGTAGTGGGGTTGTCTATTCTGTGCTCTCTCTCTGTCGCCTTCGTCTCCTATTTTTGGTAGTATGGGTTTGTGGGTGATGTGGGTGTGTGTTTTATATTGTATTGGGTGTGTGGGAGTGGTGTTTTTATGTGTATCAGGTGTGTGTATTTGGAATTGTCCAATGTGGCGTTGTTTTGGAGAAGTGTGTGTATTTTGAGCGCGGCGGTGTGTACCGCCAATGGAATACCTCGGTTGAAAGACCGCCGTGTGGATTCGTGGGTCGTAATAACATGGGCGTGTTTCTGTTGGCGTGGAGGTGAAGGATTTGTTTCCGCCAGTTTATCACTGACCTTTGGTGTGGCGGTCTTGTGTGGGTGTCTGAATTTCGGCAGATTCCAAGATGTGTGTCATAATAGCTGTGGCGGAATTCCGCGGCCGCGGCGGTGTATTGGCGGTCTTCTGCACGGCAGTAAGCGGCTTTTACCGCCAATGTTGTAATGACCCCCTATATCACAAAAAGACTGGTTCATCTGAGCTTTTCATTCGTGGTAACAGGGGGCTGTGGGGTCTTAGCATGAATGTGCTCATTCACTGTCACAAAAAGTCCAAAACTACAGGATTTCTCTTTTCTGTCAAGAAGGAGCTCAACTGATGCCACACCAAGTGTCCAGGACCTGGGAGGCACCTCTTGGGGATCAGCAACTCACTCCAGGCAAGACCAAGGTAGCAGATTCAGCTAGGAAGTAGCAGGGAGGCCTCTGTCCCTGTAGCTCAGAAAAGGAGGTCAGTCAGCAGACCCTTGAAGTCACTTCAACCTGAGATGAAGGGTGCAGGTTCAGTCTTCCTTCTTAGACAGCAAGATTGGCCTCCAGCATGTCCAATTGCAGATTCAGGCAGGTCCAGTGTGGCAGGTCAGCTGAGCAGTCCTTCTTTGGTAGTATCCAAAGGTCCAGAAGCATAAGGAAAGTGACTCTAAGAGTTCCATTTTTAAACCTGGTAACCAATGTGAAATGGGGGAAGCTTCTGGAGACTTTCCCCCAAAGTGTATAGAAGTTCTTGCCTCCCTGTCCTGGTCCCAGTCTGTCTGCATTTGAAGTGCAAGTGTGACAAGTCACAGCTCCACTCCCCTCATCAAGTCAGGATAGCCCATTCTATTGTGTAGTTGTACAAGAGGAATACACAAAGGTTGACTGCCAACTACACCTAGTCATATGATCCAGGAAGCAGGCTGCAGGCAACAAATGGTTAGGGCAAGAAAATGCCAGCTTTCTAAAAGTGGCAATTTTCATATTTCTGACTTGAAATATGAATGCTTTTAAACAGGGGTTTAAATTATAATATCTCAGACACCAAACATAACATGCCTACTTGCACTTAAACACAAGTTATCACTTATTAAATGTGAGAATGTGACCCAATGTTATCCTATGGAGAGGGAGGGCTTGCAATATTTAAAAACAAATTTGAGAATTTTTCATTACTAGGACATCTAAAACTTAAATGTGCACATCCAACTGTTAGATATCATGCACCCTACCCTATGGGCTGTTTAGGGTCTACTTTACAGGTGGCTTATATGTATTACAAAGGAAGGTTTAGGCCTTGCAAAAGGTTTATTTTACCAGGTTAAAATGGCAGGTTGAACTGCACACAGGTTGCAATGGTAAATCTTATACATGTGTTAAAGGGCTACTTAAGTGAGGGGCACACTAAATGAGGCCGGCCTACTAGTAGCATTTAAATTACCAGCCTGCGGTTCCTGTAGTACCACTTTACTTATGACGGATAAGTAAATTAACTTTGCAATTTGGGTATATGCCAATTTTACTAGGCTTAGAGGAGAAAGCACAAGCACCTTAGCATTGGTTAGCAGTGGTAATGTATGCAGAGTCATAAAGTCAAAAAACAGGTTAAGAAAACAGGAGGGGTGAAGGCAAAAAGTCTGAGCGTGACCCTGCCAGGGCCAGATCCAGCAGTCATACAGGGATTTTAGGGGCTATCTTCCTGAGCAAAAGCAGCTTGGCTGTTTTACCAGCCAAGATCAATTCAAAGGAAAGTGATGAATCTGCACTTGTAGATGTGCAGTTATGAGAGGGAGCAGATTTACTACATTTTACAATTTCCAAACATTGGCAGAAAGGCGCCTGGAAAACAGCACTTTCATAGCTATTCAGGCATACTACTGGCAGCAACATTTAACATTTTGGATTTTTTTTGATTTTGCCGTTTCTACACAATTCCATATTTAGGAAAGACAGCCCTTCAGTGCAATTGATACCCCTTCACATACACCACCAAAGTCTGGAGGTGTTCAATTCTCCTTCCCTTCCTGGGCAGAAACGTATTCCAACCCTTTGCTGGAGCAAATGTCTCACAATTTCCTGGTTCAGAAAATGTTGAAGAGGAGTTTGCAAATGCCTACAACGCACAAGTTTGGGTCATTTACAATGCTCAAGGCAGACCGCACCTTGATCTGCCCAATTCCCACCCCTTGCATGAGGTTTACGAATGCACAACTATATGCAATGGGGCATACAATTACACACTGGTAAATTAATGGAAGCCTCTCTCTTCATTGATAGACATAATTGACAATTGTTTTGCCTGCCTGCATATGTCTACAAATAAAAATGGTTCCGTAAATCAGGCCCTGATTGTTATGGTAGAGAGTAAATTCATGAGATTTAGAGTGGGATTGACTGGCATTCATGCCATGGATTTAATAATGACAAATAATAATATTTGAAGATATTTTTAGGTATGGCATTTTCCAAGACCTTTTGAATTTACTCAAGTTAAATGCATAATATGCTTAATTTTAGGGACTTTCAGGCTTCATACATTGGTCTGCTCTTGCACAATTCACATCTTTCGTCCACTTACTATAACATACAGCATGGGGCAATACGTTAGTCCACTTTAGCCATTGGCTAACTCTTCTGTGAGTGATGTCATTCTGCCCTTCCAGGAGAGGAACTCACACACACAAAGTAGTTCCTTTAAATGCCGGAGACCAATATGGCTAAGGAGAGATCAGCAGCTTTCCCAACAAGAACGTTTTGCAAAACTCATGACAAAATAAAACCAGCATTGACAACGCGAAAAGGCCAACACCAGACCTTTTGACTTTGACAATGCTTGTTGCTATTGATTCAAATTGAGTATTTCTAGCCCCATTTGCAAACAATAGCGTTTTGCTAAAAGTGCAGTACCATTGAAAATCACTCCCAGGCGTTCCCCATCACACACCAAATGTTCTCCCATTTACAACAAGCCACTAAGAATATCATAACGTTATTTCAGTTACTGCCCATTCAAAATAACTTCAGAGTTGAAATGAACCTCTAAGCACAAATGTTCTTCAACAAACATACATCAAATGATTGAAAGTCCGTCCATAAAAATAAACCAACAAACTGAAGAGATAGAATGCAAAAGGAGACAGCGCTGGCTGACAGTGGGTGGGTAAAAAAGTACAGCAGATTTTAGCTCGGGGAAATTGATGATCTGGCTGATACAGCAAGTGAGTCTCTTTTCTGGGCCATATGACCTTTGTTTTCTCGCTTCCGTCGCTATCTGAGTTTATCTCGGTTCCACTCAGGTGGGCAGCGAACAATTACACATCTCATGCTGACTTTGCCAGTGAAATAAAGACAGGAGCTAATGGACTAGAAAGACCCGAATTGTTTCCCACATGGTCTTACATCAGTCTTAATGATACCCTCGTGATCTGGTGGCAGTGCTGTCATAGTAGAAGAAACATGAAAGACTCAGTTACCGCAACATTTTACATTTCGAAACTAAGCCGGACGCCAAAAGAGCACCATGCTTCAAAGGGACGTTTTAATGTTTCTTTTCGACTTATCTGGGCGTACTATGGTGCATCTGATATTTAATATATCCTGTTTAAAGGATGAAAATAGGAAAAATAAGATGCTAAACACCTTACCTCTTATTTGTTACATAAAAGCCTATATTAAGTTTTTAGGATTTCTTATTCTAAATCGCACATACTATATTCGCTGTATGGAAAATTTACCATAAAATTGTTCCAGAGCTAAGCTGAAACTTAGAGCAAGGGTCTCATGAAATGCCTTAACGATTCAAAATGAAACATGTTGTGATTTTGTCCACTTATAGTGTCTTTCTGCTGTAGCCAAGTTTAATTTCAACTGATTTGTATCTGGTTCTGCAGTTTTTTGTGTATAGGTGTTTTTACCACGTTACCCAGATGTTCCTCAGAAAAATGACCAAAGGTACTATCGGTATCTGAATGTGAAAACGCAAGGACAATCTCTGTAACTCCTATTTGTAATGAGAAGCAGGGTTCGTTTTCGTCCACAATCCATGTCTACAATTCCAGCAATCTGAGCAGGAACCAAGAGAGTTTCAGTAAGTCATGAAAATACCATGGTTTAAGACTTCCCAATTACAATATAATAACTTCCGGGTTATTACCCGGTTTCAACTGCCAGATCAGCTAGGGTTACTCCCACTAAACTTTTGACAATATAAAGGAACTACTTAGGGTAATTCTACTGCTGACTAAGGGTATTTAAATTGCTACAGTTTTGCAAATTGTGAATTGCTAACATTGGCAGTTTCACAAATTTGCTGAATAATGAATGGTTACGATTAAATCAAAGTGCTGTTTAGAAAAGAAGTACTGACTCAGCCCTATTTAGAACTTACACACAGCACTGTACTGGGACTTCTTATGTACCTATAATCAGGCCGTAACAAGGGATGGGGCAGGAGTCTTATTATTTCCCAGGGTTTCCATTTTTTCAGGGCCCGTGCACAACTGTAGAATGATTTATTTATATATAGTGCTCTATTTCGTGCCATTTATTAATGGAGAGGCATATAACATGGGTAATACCAATAGACAACACTAGATTCTGTGAGTTTGCTGACCCAGATCGACACAAATTGGAACATGTCTGCCTATTACAGGGGGGTTAGGTGGGTATGTGGCTGCTGCTCTACCAGTTTCTCTATCTCTCTATTATATTGTTGCCTTTATTTAGGGTTAGTTGTGTCCATATGCTAAATGTACAGTAGGCACGTATTAAGCACTCTTTCAATATTAAAAGTGATGTGGTAAGACCATCATTTAAATAGCAGTAGTATCTCATTATAGTTCGGGAAAGTAATGGATGTTCGCACCAGCTAAACAACTGTATCAATCTACATCTAGATGCACAATACGTGGACAAACTGTTTCCGCATGCTTCTCCTCATTGAAAACTACAAATATTGTAAGACCATAACAGCCATGTGTGGTAAAAATAGGTCTGATTATCGGTATTACTTCAAAAGGTTTGAGAAGATGTGATAGACAATACACTGGTAACATGTAAAGGAAACTTTGATAACACAGCTTCCAAGTAAACTAATGTGATATGTAACTACTTCATCCAATCCTTCCCTAGTGGCCAAGAACATTTAGCTGGAACTGGAATGCACATTATGGTGTGGTAATCTGAAAAGTCTATATTGACTTCATGTGGTATACATGATACACCACTCAGGGCCTTTTGTAAGCTATTAAACCAAGTAAGCAACATCCTGAGAAAATAGCTGATAATATCCTATCACATCCCAGGGCGCGCTGCAGTTCAAAAGTCCTCAGGAGCTGAACCTTTAAAAGATCCTCCTTCAGGAAGCACCTACTCTGCAGTTTTAACAACACCATAGGTTCAGATTGACAAGATATGCGGAGGGAAACTTGGGGGTGTAATACGGGGAATGGGCCTGGAATAAGAGGTAGTTGAAATCAGTATGTTGTTATGACCTATAAATATTACAATTACGAGACACAAATAAATACCAAATGTTACCAGTGAAACAAAAGAGATGCTTTAGCATCGGTGTGAAGAAAACGAAGGACTATGTACTATATTTCTTGACCTGAAAATATTTATGGATATCCATCAAGTACCAGTATCTTTTACGTGAGGTTTGTCATTTCTTATGATATTCACCAAGGTAAATGATTAGTTTAGCGTTCCTCTCATCAACTGCAATTCTTATAAGTATTTTATCTCATGATTTTTAACAGGATTCAATTAGTAGTGTTCAGATTACAAATGTGCTCTATATCATGATTCTGCTTCTCAAGAAATAAATTTTAACTCACTGCACTCAGAGCTCTGTGGTCCTTCCAAGTTCTCAGGAAACTGGAAAGAAACCGCTTCCCTCAACCAAACTGCATGAATAACAAGTAGTGTGGTGAGAGTGTGGTCCTTTTAAATAGTCTCAGGAATTCTAAGATCATGGGCAGGATTTCAGTAATTGTTCGGATATCTCACTCTTCTTTCCAGTCTCGTGACATCCGGTATCTTTTTTCCAAACAGGCCCAAGGTTAACGAACAAAGTACATTTTCAATGTGTTCAAAGATATTCTCTCCTGTAACAGTGTTGTTTGGCTTCTGGGAAGTATTCACCACCACCACCACATAGTGTTTGGCTAGTTTTAGGATGGGTTTGGTGGAGTTTTATAGAATACTAAAAGAGCCATCTTGACAAGGAGGCCTTGAACAAATGGGACAACACACAGTTCCAACTCCAGTGCCCCAGGTGGGCAATTAAAGTGCTCAAACAAAACTTTAGGAGCCTGTACCAGTATTTATGTAGATAGGGGACATACTGTAGCTCTACCTCATGTTACACAACAGGACTATCAAAAAACTACTCCAATCCATTGCTGTGATCTGGGAAATGCTATTAGGACCACAATCACAACTACTGACACAAGGAACAGTAAAGGAACTACTACAACATGACTGTCCGAGAACAGCCACCAAGGATAGAAGGATGACATTGGACCACAGAATGTATTCCTAAAATACACTGAGATAAGGACTGAAGAACCTCCTATAAACACCTTTTACAAGTGAGGGTGTCCTGTAAATCCCCATAACTGCCTTTGATAATGCCAATAGATCCACGCACCACTCTAAACCCAAAGGAACTGGCAAATCTATAGTTGCTGGGGCAACTTGTTTCACTTAGAGGCTGTGCAACCTGCAAACCTGAAGCAGATGGAAACATGATAACTCTTTCTACAATCTAACTAGGGGTGGATGGAGTGTTTCATTCTGCCAGCAGAACTGGCAGAATTTGGTGCCTCCAAGTTACTCTTGTAAAACAGAGTTCCAGCCGAATTCTGCCAATTGGCATCTGCCGATTTTTTGTCCCACAAGACTAAAAAAATTTGAGTGTAAGTGAGATTTTGCATCCCTTAGCACCATTTTCTAACGTGGCTGGTTGCCGACGGTCATAAGCGGTTGTGGCAAGAGGCCTACTTCTTGAGTAGATTTGCTGGTGCTCATGTAAACTTTCTACTCATGCTGCAACAAAATAATCTGGAAGTGCTGATCACTGTTATGCACTGCATGCTGCTTTGCTGGTGATCTTTCAGCGCTGCTCGTGCTACTGCCACTAAACTGCAATGCAAGCAGCACAGCATGCATTTTTTCTGCCCGTTGGCGGAACTCTGCAGAGTCTAGCTGAGTTTTTAATACCTCCATGGAATTCAATGGAGTGAAACTCTTTGAGTTCCGCCCACCCCTAAATCTTACCACTACTGCTGCACTGCGCTCACTGCCACTTACCAATCTACAGTAGCCACATGATCCCATTTTAACCATGTGACAGGGCACTCACGTAGCAGCACGCATTTCCACCAACAGTATGAGATCTTTTAGTTGTGCTTATTTGTCACGTATTTATCAGTTTTATGTAGCGTTGACAAGGCCTATTGGGTGGCAGAGTACTTCACACGGAAGCAGATTTCATAAAACATGATAAATATACTATTTAAAAAATATATAATGTATAACAATACAACAAAGTGTAATTCCATAACAAAATAACATAGAGTGAATTAAATACATATGGTGAATAATATTCAGTCGGAACAAAGCATTATGAAATAAAGAACCTATTAGAAAAATACAGGAAAAAAGAGAAAGGCCTATGAAAGTGGCGTTGATGTAGAAGGCTTTTCTACGCTTTTTAAAATGTTTTTGGGATGGACTTGCCCACCTGTCCATAATAAGAGCATTCTGCAGCCTGGCTGCACTGTCTGAGAAAAACTCCTTTAGCATTTATGCCTTATGAAACTCTAATGATTTAAGAAGAAGGTTGTCCTTGCTAGGAAGGCAGCATTAACCACTAGATATGGGAAGTTTCAGTGCAAGCTAGAGGTTCCCAAACCAAAGCATCATGTTAGATTCTCCCTGATTTAAAGAAGTTCCGTGCTTCTATGGGGAGTCACTTCAAGGAGACCTCTATAGGTGAGATGTTGTCCGTGCTACAAAGAAGGCATTTACAAACAGCAGTGGCCAGTTTCTAGGCACGGTATTTAGGCATTGTCAGATACAAAGCTTTATCCAAAGCTCCATGTCTTCACCAAGTATTTTTGAGCAAAGTCAATACTAGACCAATTTGTAGTATTCTGACACCATTCGTTGAGTCAAAGAGGTATTAATCACGCTGTTTCAGTTAGAAATAACAGAAGGGTTACTTGGCAACAGTGTTGGTGCAAGGCAACAGAATACTGATGCATTACAGAGAATGGAAGTACTTTCGTGTTCACTTCAAATTTACTCGGCACACACTATATGGCTGCAATCACTTAAAACATTAAGGCCCATATTTATGGGAAAATGACGGAGCTGCCAATTTTGGCGCAGTGCCACGCTCCGTCATTTTCATAGTGCAGGGATGCGCAGTCTTTAAGTGAATACGACGCACCCCTGTGTTGTCCCCGGCATTGGTGCTAAATTTAGCTTCCAGCACCAACTCAGGCATCCTTGCACCATCATGCAAGGATGTCTGCGTTGAGGCATGTGAATGTTTATGTGTGGGAAGGTGTCCCTTCCTGCACATAAACATTCACTAATGGCGCTTTGAAACTTCTGTGTCTGCTGCAGAATTTTCAAATGATTGTTTATGTGCAGGAAAGGACACCTTCCTACACATAAACAATAATGTCTGGCATTTTGCACTTTCTATGCGTACTGCTGAATGCAGCATGCATAATAAAGACAAAAAATGAGGAGGAATAAAAGTATTCCTCCCCGTTGCGCCTTGCTAACGGCACCCCTGGGGGTGGCGTTAGATTTTGGCGCTGCCTCAGGTTTACAAAGTCTTGTAAATATGAGGCAGCTTCAAAATACAATGGGTGCTGCTGTGGCATTCCCACAGCAACACCAATTGCACGCCCCTCTTAGGCAGAATACTGCATCGGAGGGGGCCATATTTACAAGGAGTGGCATTACACCTCTTTGTAAATATGGAGCATTGGTTAGTGCCACTGGAACGTCATGTAAAGTAACGCTTCATTGGTGCTAGGGGATAATCAATATGCCCCTTGGGGAGTCATTTAGACTCTGGTGGGCTGTAGTCTCCTCCAGAAGTGCATTAGAATGATGTACTCCCCTGAAATAGTGGAATAAACTCAACCATATTTAGAGATCTGAGATGGCTTAGGAGAGATGTCTGCCTTCAGAGGAGCTGTTTCCATGGTTTTTCCACTGAAGGCATTGAAAGGTTTCTGAGCAGCAATAAGGAATGAAGTGGCTGCTCAGAAAACTTTATTGTTTTGCAAAAACAAACTCTCAGAGCAGGAGTTTTATTTTAGTAAAACAAAAACTAATGACCCTGACACACTGGAAGCTTTCTCCATGAGTGTGGGGGTATTTTGTCTGCTTAGGACCACCAATCTTTTGAGGAGCAGAATAAAAACAACATCATTACCTCTGCCATAAATAGATGAACTGTCTGAGACACATACACTGACTCCACAAAGTCAATGACATCTGCCTGACTTTAAATAGTGCAGGGGGCAATTGGTGTGGCAGACAGGGTATCCTCTCTGCCAAACTCTACCTGAGGTCCTAAATATCCAAAACTGTCAACTGGCATGCAACACAATATTTTGAGTTGTAGAAACCTAAAGCGGAAGTGACAGAAGTTCTGTATACTATTTAGAAGATGCAACTTGTGATTCCTTGCTAGTCAAATTAGTCCCAATCAAAGATCAGCAATTTAAATATTAGACACATCCTCTATCATAAGAGATTCTACAAGGTTTTTATATTATTTATAATGCTGGTCTTCAGTGTGGCATTCATAAGAATCCCCACACTCCATTGCAGTAAGTGGTGTATGTGTAGCAATATTCTGGTACAGATAGTGTAGCCCTGATGAAATGTTTGTATTTTTCTTAGAAGTTGAATTCATAAAAATACTGTTAAGTTCTGTCCTTCAACATAATAGGTATTTTTAATTTTTAGAAATTCTTAAGTACATCTTGAATTTATGGAGTATTTGCTCTTCCATGAGTACTTGAGCCTCTAATAAGATATGTTGTCATGAATAATCCTTAAATTTAGTGTTAATTTAGTGTCAAATAGTAGTAGTTATTTTTTATTTATTCTAAAGCTAAAATAAAAAATCAACCTATGAAGGAGATTAATTGATGTCTCTGACGATTCTTTGTAGAAAACCATCTAGGCATCCCTCTCCTTGTATGTTTACATACATGGAATATAGCACATTCTTCTTTATTGCTAACATAATAGGAAATGAATTTCCTTACTGAAAACACATTGGCCTAAATTTAAGGATGGCCTTGTTACATCTAATGCCACATTAGTGTCATTTTTGTGGCACAAATAGGGCATTAGAATGCCAAAGGTGCTGCACACCAAATGCATGCATTGTGCCAGTTTGTGACCCTTGCACAACATTATACATGCTCCATGCATAATGTATGCAAAGGGGGCGTTCACAGAGACCTACAAAAGTGGTGCAATGACAGCCCTGTGGAGAGGAGACCACTGTGGAGCTGGAAGTCTCCCACCCAGGCGGATTACAAGGTTTCCACTCTGCTGATCAGCACCCTGTAGCAGACAGAGTGGATTCCAAAGGCTGCTCGGCTGGGGGGTGCCCTGCAATGTCCACGACATCGTGGTGGGCAGTCCAGGGGCCCCACTCTGGCCTCCAGCACTGTCTTTCTGCCAGCCTTTTCAATGGGGGGTTCCTGCCAAGAAAAGGCTGGCGGAAAGAGGACTTGTGATCAGCATGGCAGTACTGAACTCAGTGCCGCCCTGACTGACCATGACTCTGACCGCGGCCATCCCATTGGGAACAATGTTCCTGGTGGTGGAAGCAGTACCTTTGACGATCTGACCCCCAGGGTCATAATTTGGTGGTTAGACCACCAGGAGTGCGGTGGTCCAACTGTCACAACGAGTCTGGCATTCTGAAGACTGTCAGACTCCTAATGAGGCCCTTTGACTTGATAGCTGCTTCACTGTGTGGTCATCTGATCCACAATTGGCTTCTGTGATGTTTGTCTCATCAGCTTTCACCTGTTACATGTGATTAAGAGACCTAGGGCTGTAATAAATAAATTAGTTTTTGGCTGCTTTTTAGATATTGTGTACTATACAGCACATACCCAGTCTGTTGCGAGATGTATTGTTAGCTTATAATGGATGTAGAGTTCACCCATTTCTTACTATTGCTTGGCTTCACTGTCACTCTCATGTGAGTGCTTCTTATTCATAATCTTGTGTGTGCTTTTCTTCCTCTTCTTGTGTTTAGCCCTACCCTGGAGCATGGACACATTACTTTTGTTTTTCCACTGCTCATTTCTCAGATGCTACTTTTTTCTTTTTCTTGAAGCACTCCACGAGAGTGCATGTGTTTTCCAGCTGTCTCCCTAGTGTTTTATTCTTCCCCCACTGTGCTCCATGTTTTGTTCTGACTCTTGCCTGTGTGCTTCTCTCCTGCTCCCATTTCTCTCTCACCTGTTTACATTTTGTCCTCCATGTTGCTCTCTCTCCCGTTAGTTTGCTTACCTCCCTCTGCCCTCCTTGTTGGTTCTCCCACCAACGGCCCCTTGTTGTGTCCACCATGCCCTTTGTGTTTCTTTCCCCCACTGTTCCATGGCTTATCTTCACCCCGTCCTCTGTGATTCTGCCCCTCCTCTGCATTGCTTCTGCTCCCTGCTCTGCAGTGCTATCTTTAGCCTGTGTTTCTCCCTTTACTCCTTACTCCTAGAGAAACTAAGAATATTTGGATCTTTGTAACCAAGTAGCAAATGACCTGGATGCATTTTGGATCAACTTCATAGGAAATAAATACTGATGTTCCACTTTTAAGAAAACGTGTGGCACCAATAGTCCCAAGACCTAAAACCATGGCCTGGGGTATTACAGTGGAGGAGGTAAGGCCAACTATTTTCTTTTACAGAAGTTTATGGCTCTCCCTTCTGAAACTTAACATCAGTTTTCCTCCTGCCCTGCTAGGAATTCCACAGATTGGGTGCCACGGAGGATTATACCAGTTGAGGACTCCGAGGACCCTACAGAATTAGAACATCACAATATTTTCTTCTCGTCTATGAGTCAGCATTTAGCTGTCTGTAGGCAAAAGCCTATTGTGGACCACAATTCTTTCGGTGTGATTTAAAAGATGGTGGGGTCTCTAAAAGAGGTGTTGCCCAAGTAAAATCGGGGTGTGGTTAAAACTGGGAACTACGGTCCTGTGCTTTTCATAGTATGCTGCTTGACCAACATTAAGGGGCCTCTTCGTAAGTTTTCTGTTTTTGCATCCAGGTATGTCACACAACAAGCAAAATATGAATGAAACAAACCAGACATATTAGCTTTGTTAATGCTTGCTAACAGTTTGATGTAAATAAGTAACAACAATTATTTAATTGTAAATACTTAGAAATGGTCATTACAAATGGTACGTACATGCCCATTACTAAGAACATTATTATAAGGCTTGTGTTCTTAAGACCGCCACTGCTGTGGTGGTCAGGACCACCACATTAAGACCCTGGAGTCAGACAACCAGGGTTCGGCCATCTCCACCAAGGTCTTTGATCCCGACAGGTTGACGGCGGGTGGAGGTCGCAAACTGTCAGGTCAGTGTTGCATGCATAGCTGCCCTGCGGATTACGAACTTGTTTCACCACCATGAAAAGGTCTGGTGGAGAACAGGTGTAAGGGGGCTTCAGGGGGGCCCCTGCACTGCCCATGCACTTGACATGGGCAGTACCTGGGTCCCCCTGCCCAGCAGCATCCCATTGTTGAGCATTGCAAAGGTGCTGGTGTACCCTGCGGGTGGCAGCATTGCTGCTGGCTCGATTATCAGCCAGCAACAATGCTGCTGCCTGTTTCCTGCTAGGCTGGTGGGCAGAAACCTCAGTTTCCACCCATCAGTCCAGCGTGAAACACCTAATAGGTCCGGTGGGATGGTCCCCACTACAGCGGCAGCCATACTGTTAGGAGTTTTGGCCCCCCCAGTTAGGTCCTGCAGTGTTACCCTGGTCCTGCTCCTAGTGCTGCAAGATGTGACCCAATATAGTTCCTTAGGTTGAGTCTGTTGCTCCATACTCCACTCTTTCTTGCTTATATCCTCTGTCCCTTAACACTCGCAGCCCTGCTGACATGCTGATTTGTATTCTGCTCTTTTTCTGGCTGAAATGGACGTATTTGGGGCACAAGTTTATTTGTTTTTTTTCTATGTTGCTTCAGCTATGTGTGGTTGGGACAGAACCCCTGCTAATGACTACATATTCACTATTTGTTCATTACATGTTCATCATATGCTCTTTTCATGTACAGGTGTATTTTTGGGCTTTATCACCCAATGAAACTGTAAAAAACACATTAAAACAAGCAGTATTTTCAAACGTTTACAAATTCAAAGTCTCTAATTATAAAAAAACATGCAATGTATATACATTAACATATTCCTAAAAACATTTGCAAAGCCAATAGGTCCTAAAGGCTATATCTATTTGCTTTGCCAATGCTTGGTACTTTGGCGTCACAAACAGGGGTCCACATGCTTGACTAAGTATTGGCCTTAGGGAACAGAATTATGTAAAGTGGTATTTTAGCTTGGTCTGTTCTTGATGTACTCTAAAGAGAATAAGGTCAGTGCATCTTGGGGCCATGCACAATATTACAGAAATGCACTGGTCACAGTACAGCCACAAACATGTGTCTGCTTTGGGAAGAATTCAGTATTAAAAGGAAAGATTGCAATTTGAAGCCACCAAGTGGTCTTTCAATGCCCATGGCTCTGTTGCAAGACTTCTAAGAGGTGTGGAGAGATCCTCCCTGTAAGACATTATTTGGCTTGTAGGTCGTTTGGAGTGTGAGCCATTGTCAAGAAGCAACCATAATCCTAAATTAACTTGTGCTCAACCCTCTGGTAGCTTGGCACAAAGCAGTCAGCCTAAACTCAGAGGCAATGTGTAAAGCAGTTGTGCAACACTTCACACAATAATAATGAAAACATACCATAAAAGGATCCCATACCAGAACAACTGAGTCGATTTTAATAAATAAAAAAAGATCAAAACAACAAACATCCTATCAGTAGACTGGGAAGTATGCAGGTTTAAAGATTTAGCATAAATAGCGCAAAAAAGACACAAAGCACCAATTGTGGATATCTAGTCACAATAGACCTCAACATAGTCAGAAGTTCAGGCCGACTGTGATGAGCACGGGCTGGCTATGAAGACCCAGTTAGGCCCACTTAACAAAGTGCCTTAAATCTTGGTTTTCTGAGCAGTGCAAGGGTCTGTGTCATAGATACATCATGCAGTCTAAGTGATGCATCAGTTCTGAAATGCGGCTAGGTGGCTGTGCGTGGTCCTGAATCCTCGTCAAGGATCAACAAGGGCTTGCGATGCGAAGTTCAGCCTCAATGATTTTTCACGTAGTCGGGGCGATGTGGCAGTTACAAGGAGCTGCAAGGCTGTGGAGTATTTTCAATTAGGTGGCCGTGAGACTGAATGAGAGTTTTCTGAATAGTTTCAGGAAGTATCTCCAGTTCCGACTATTGGCATTTCCTTTTACATTTTAAATTAGTCAATGTTAGTCAAGGTTAGAAAGACAGCTAAGAAGGTCAGGAGATAAAAAGGGGAGAAAGTGACAGCTGAAAGAAGGGAAACTAATTGAGATATTGGTGATAAAATGAGAGAGATGAATGGGGGACAGAGTAGTCACACAGTTTCAAGTCAGAGACAGGTTAGAAAAAACAGCTGAGGGAGAGGTGAAGAGGAGAAAAAGTGAGTGATATGGAGGTGATACTGTTTCAGAAACATATGTGAAAGAGACAGACAAGGAAGTAAGTGAAGTGGGAGACAGGCAGTTGAAGAAGAGGTGAAAAAGGAACAGGTGAAAAAGGAGAGAGAGTGTAACATTTGAGATATAAGGAGATCAGTAAGAAAAATATACAGAAGAAGAGGAGGGGTGAGAAAGAGGTAACACTCCTTCAGAGATATAAAGATGAGAGAGATAATAAAAAGACAGTTGAGAAACAGACACCTAGGGTGAGGGTACATCGCTTCCCGAGATGCCATTGGTATCAAAGAACATGTGATATCACTTCCACTATGCCTTACATTTTGGTGAATTGAGGTACAACCAAGGACAAACCCAGCTTGCAAAGTATAAAGGTAAATTGAAATGTCAGTCCTCACCTGGTTGGGTAATACTTTAACAAATGGTAGTTGTCTGTATATGTTAGTGAGAAGGGTTTTTAACTCGGATAAGAGAGATGATCTTTGCCTGGTGTTTGCTGTCTATTAAATCATTGCACTACTTAATTCTTGGCACACTTGGAACAGGGATCCAGATAATTTGCTATGTTAAAGACTTTATGTAAGAGAAATTAAATACAACACTTACTTGTTTTACAATATTTGATTGAAAATAATGTTTCCTGGAGATTTCCTAGGGAACACCTTTAATAGCTACACCCATCAAATCACAAGAGATTTCATCATCCAGGCTTCACTGGTGCCTGCTTGGTCAGAATAGCGAAGGTCAACATGATCTTCACTGAGTGAGAGAATGGCTTCCCATTCTCAATATTAATGAGCAATATTCTGTGTGCCACAGCTATGTAGCATAAATTCAGACTGTCTACTTCACAGGTTCTTTGCGACTCCATTTTAACGTATTCAGTGTGTATTATGATTCTGAAGTAAAAAAAAACTATCATTTTTGAATGTCAATTTGCCTAATCTAGCTCTGTCAGATGTGAAACAATGCATTGTAGTCTTGAGTCAGTTCCCTGATTTATGATGAAGTATGGGCTCCGATACAATTTTCTGACTCTTGCAAGTGCTTCATCAGCTTGCCTATCATGTCTAACTTCCTGCTGTCCACAATTTTGGACAGAGAAAAGAGAGATTCCTCATTGGTTGTCAAGTAGTTTGTGGCATGTTTCTGAAAGAAACACATTATGTGCCTCATTATGACATTGGTGGCAAATGCTGCCTCCCGCCACGGCGACGGCCACCAACATACCGTCGCTGTGCATACCAGCCGCCAACCGCATTATGACCATAGGCAGAATCCCGCCAGAAGGTTGGCTGATTTCCATCGACGGTCACGGTGGCAGAAGGCAGTATCGCCACAACAGCAAAAGTCTACGGCCTGGCGGTCTTTTGCTGGTGGACACTGCTGCTGGCAGCAGAGCCGTGAAATGCAAGCAGGTACGTTGGGTTCCCTGACAGGAGAGGGGGTTTGGGGGGGTTGTGTGCATGAGGGTGTGTGTGTGTGTCTGTTTTTCGATGCGTGTATGCGGGTGTGAGTCACGTGGAATGCATGTGTGAATGAATGTATGTGAGTGTACGTGTATGTTGTGTGTTGTGAATGCATGTGTGCATCAATGTATGTTGGTGTGTCTCAGATTTATGATGAAAGTCCTTTATTCCTTAGCTCTGTATCAGGGAAGTTTATAATGAAAAACTTCAAATATTTTCGAAGATGTGTGATCAAAGCCTTTGATGCGACGCCGTTCGTGAACACACTAGCCGGGAGGCCGGTATGAGACTTACTATGGTCTCTGGTTTTCCGCATGACCCATGCCTTAAGCTCGTTTTTTATTGATCACACATCTTCAAAAATATTTGAAGTTTTTCAATATAAACTTCACTTCTACATTGTTTAAGCCTTGAAAAAGTCAAGGGTTACGAAACACGTGTCGGCAGTTTTCTCTCACTGATAGTGCCTACTGCCATGGTTTTCGTGGTGGTAAGATTGCCACAAAAACCATGGCAGTAGGCGGGGTCACAATCCCAAGGGTGGGATTATGATGGCTGCCTGGCTGGAAACCGAAGTCTCCAGCCCGGCGGCTGTTACCACCCTGGCTGACGGAGTGGTACAATGCCAGTTTGGCTTGAGCCAAACCGTCAATGTTATAATTTGGGGAAAGGTACCACCATCCTGTTGGTAGTACCTTACACCAAATTACCACCTTCTGCCAGGGTCGTAATGACCCCTTATATTCCTTGATTTATAGTGAATGGCTTTGGGCCCTTGGGTGAAGGGCTATGGGTCCTTAGTCTAAAGTTACGAAGACTAGAGCATAGTCCAATTCACTTCCTTCTACTATAGAGCAGTCTGAGATGACAAGATCATTTATGAAAAAAGGTGATCCTGGAACTGGTGTCAAGGACACAAGACACACAAGTGCTCTCACTTTCCCTAGAGCACACCAGTCTCATGGAGTCTTATAAGGAGAAGTCCTCCATAACATTTTAGAAAAGCTGTTCTATCTGCATTGTTTGATCTGTCCAGTGCTACGACTTTCTCTTCCTGAGTATCCTGGGATAGATTGTAGCTCAATCTAGCAGGGATGTTTTGCCAAATTCTGTAAACAACTAGAAAAAAAGCTAGGGAAAAATAGCAGCTTTTTACCATTACAGCACATTATGAGTCTTTGTGCACAGATCTGGCTTTTGAGAGATTCCAGCTGACATCTGATTGTCTCTTATGAATGAAGTTTTATCAACATGGACTCCTCCATCAGTGAATACAGGATCTCTTCCAGCATCTTGAGTGCCGATGGATGTGAGAGTTGAACATGTACACCACATCTGTTGTCATCAATGGCCTCAGAAAATAACACAACTGGTGTCTGGATCAACTGTTTGATGACATCTCGTACCAGTCAGAAAGGGCTATCCAATTATGATGATGTCATGCCACTACATTGAACACCCAGACTCTGCATTGTGGGCTAAGTGTGAAAAGGAGAAGCTTATGATAAGCCAATAAGATATCAATCACTTAGACTTTTTCTGATGTCAAGCAAGTCAGCAGCTTTATGCAGTTGGAGAATTGAGAAAGATCAGATACATTGTATTTAAATGGATATGATTTGTACTAGAAGCAGCCTTCTTTCCCAATGTGGACACAGATGTTCTCAGATATCCAATCATCCTTTTTATTGTGTCATTAGTTGTCTCAGAAATGGTAGGCTTTACTGTCACCCAGCCCTGTGCCATCAGAGTTTAAAGATAGGAGGAAGAGTGGGCGGATGCAGCGCAGAAGACTGTGCTGCTTAGTGGCTGGTGGTATGATGGGCCCAATCAAGAAACAGAAGGTCAACCCGGCAGTTCACCACCACCACACTGAAGCACACCAAGTGAGGTGAGATCAATGGACATCGCTGGTGGTCTCTCAGTATCTCAGTTTAGATGAGAAGTATATCATCAATCACTGGTCCACGTGGAGTATACAATGTCAGTGTCAATCAGGTTGATGGGGGTTTTAGGATAAGCTGAGTGCAGTACCATCACCAGTAGATTATAGCCAAATTGATGTAGCAGGAAGCCCATCACCTCATGATTCAGACACCATCAAAATGGATGCAGAAAATAACTTGGTGTCTGAGGGTGTTCAGGAGCTTAAAGGAAAAAATATATTTTTCTAGATGAGGCTTCACATCCAGAGACCTTGAACAAATATTATAGATATACATAGAGACATTACCCAGGAGTGATTGCCACAGGGCAGTTATATTTAGAACCACGTTTCCATAGACAATTGTTGGTTTGCCCATAATTTTGGAACCAAACGATGAATAATCACAACGTTTTACAAAAAAGTCTTATCTACTTCATCTCCTTTTTGGAAAAGGAGAATGTGTTTACTTCATTAACTTTCAATAGGAAAATTGAACAGCCATAATGCAAAAACTGCTTGTACAAATTACATTAAAGTTGTCAGAGAGATGGATTTCGGTTCTGAAAACGTGCTCTTTGTGATTTGGTGTAAATCCATTTAATAGTGTTTGAGAAATTGAGGATTTAAATTCACATTGCAGAGGATCCACAGATCCAGCAGATCAACAGATTTGATCTTATGGCTGCCACAACATCAGCAAAGATTTGGCAACAGGCATTTTATGACCCAAGAACTCAGTCCACTGTACTGTGAAAAAAGTTGAAAAACATACAGAAGGCAGGGTATGGATACCCTTCCAACCTAGGCCAGGTTGCAGTGAGGGTTCCGTCTTAGCCTAAAAATTTCAATTATTTTTTTAACAAAACAATCAATCGACAGAGGATCCACTTAGCTGGGCTCTGATGAAGAACAATTGAGGCCTTCAATATTTTATAAAAACAACATCTGGGTGGGCCAGGGCCTTGGAGGTGTGGCAGTCTCCTGCCTTTTATATAAAAAACAGGAGTGGGCCAGGGCCTAAGTGGGTGCAATCACATTTTTTGGGGAGGGGCTGCATGCCAACCTCCCTGAGCATCTGAGAGGCCCAGGGACCCTATCCCCTGAGACTGTATTTGACTTTATGAAGCGAGGTGCATGTGGCCCCTCTCCCCAAACTTCTGAGAGGCCTTGGAGACTCCATTTTCTGGGGCTGTATTTAAAATTAAGTGTAGGGGAAAGTAGCCCTCCTCCTTCATCCTCTAAGAGGTCCTGTGGACCCAATCCCCCAAGACCACTTGTTTGGCGAAGAGGGACCCATCCACATAACAGAAGTGTCTTGCTCCCACTACAGCTTCCAAAAAATTCCATGTCGTGGGTTCCCCAGCTGGGCATGGGACACCTATTGCTAACAAGAAATGCCAGCTCCCACAAGCATCCACAATAGTTGCCAGCTGGGGTGTTGGCAGAGGATGTTGAGGAGTGGAATCCATCAAAAAAAATAGTGGGCACTGGAATACATTTATTACTTACTGCTCCAAAGAAGGAGCATCACAAAGTGCAGTGTGAGGGGGTTTTATTAATATTGTTTGGAGCCTGATGGTGTCTCTAGAAGAGGCAAGGGCATGATAATCCATTTTTAATAGAATGGGGGGCTGTAGGGAGTGCAACAGCCAAAGTAACATTAAAATTAACAGTAAGTCTCCCAGCTCATTGAATCCATGACCCCGAGCCAGCTTACCCAATTTTTTAAAGCACTTCATGCTGGAGCTCTATGCTCTTTCTCAAAGTCTTAGTGTTGTTTTTTAAATAAAGCTTTATTAAAAGATGGCTATCACTTTTTTTTAAACATTGCAATGTGTGAATTTTTCAAAGTTGCATTTCATTATAGTTATTGCAGAATTTTTGACAAAAACAAAGGTCTACTTTATATAAGTTGATGTGCCCTTAATAAACCCAAAAGGTCTATTTTTAGGTTGAGCATAACAGAGTGCAAGCACTGCTTTTTCCAATGTGTTGGTATCTATGTTGGCTTTAAACCACCCCTATGTCACGCCCATCACTTCCATTCATTTGCAGGCTTGCCTTTTAAAATCCTCTTGATTTCATTTGCGAAAGGCATGCAAACATCATGCCTTTTCCCGTGTTTTGACTTCCTCAGAGAGCAACGGCCAAATACTGAAACGATACCCAGATTCATTTTTTAAGCATAGTTTCTGGATTACTTTTTCTTTTTATCCCCTATACAGCACAATTACGCTGAGCAGTATTGAAGCTAGTTGCATGCCGACCAGTTTGCTACCATTGTTTATTCCTGTTTTTGTGTTGTTTCTGTCACAGATGAACGTGAATGTATTTTTTAAAACATATGATGCTCGTGTGTCTTCGCTCATGTTTGTTGTTGTGTTTACATTGTTTTTAGGTAGTGTTTGTTTTTTAGTTTATGTCACTGTTGTTTGTTTATGTCGCAGTTGTGTGTAAATGTATTTAAAAAACCAACTTTTTGTGTGTTTATATGGTAAACGGTGCTACGTAGTGACAAAATAAGAAGATAAACACACAAAAGGTTGCTTTTAAAAATACACGTACGTGCGAATAGACATCAAACAAAAAATAATGTTATTATGTAGCAACTGTAATAAAGCGCTATAATGTGGCAGCTCTTTCTTTTGTGATGGCCTTTGTTTCACAAAAAAAAAAGCTCCATTACATTATAGCGTTTTATGCGCTTTTCACTTGTGCTACCACCTGTTTTTATCCAACAACATAAGTGCACACCATAGAGGAGTACATGTTCCAAAGACAATCTCAAAAGAAAGTTCTGCTAAATAATAGTGTCTTATTATAGTAACACACTATAAAATTATAATATAACACATAGCAACTGTAATAAAGAGGTATTACGTAGCAGCTCTCACTTTTGAGGTTACTTTGGAACAAGTACTTGTCCATGTTTTGCACTCAACCTGCTGAATATAAACACTAGGTTCGTACAGGTGGTAGCACAAGTAATAAAGCACTACCTGACACAGTGGTGTTTAAGTACATTTTAAACACACACTTGTGTGTGTGTTTATATGGTAATTGGAGCTGTGTGGTGACAAACTAAGCAGATAAACACTTAAAAGGTTGCTTTTAAAAATACATTTACGCAGAACGTGATCAAACAACATATATAATGTTATAATGTAGCAACCGTAATGAATCACTATAATGTAGCTGTGCTTTCTTTTGAGATTGGCTTTGTACGTGAAAGAAAGTGCTGCTACATTATAGCGCTTTATGGTCTGTTGAGCTGGCATTTTGTGGCAGCATAGTAAGTTTTCCAGTTGTTGAGTAATTTTGTGATAGTGGTAATGCATAGCTTGTTTTGACAGCGATCTTTGAATTGACACATTTATGAAAAATAAATCTAATGAATTCAGTTCTACTTTAAAAGATTTCACCTGTGTTAATTGATTATATTTTTATTATAATTCAAATAATTACCCTTAACCGTAGGACTTGCTTTTTTTTATCTTACTCCATGTCCATAATATGTGACAGTAGAGCTTGATTTGTAAATAATCAAATGCTGGTGCCTAAAGCTTTCCTTTGCAATGAACAGCTGTTGCAGTTCAATGTGAATACTGAGGTACCATTATTCTAAAGCCATCTCTGGCATTTTAAATATAAATGTACAGCCATTTTTAACCTCTTCAGCAGAGTGCTTAATTTGTAAATAATCACACGCCGGTGTCAGCTTTCCTTTCCTTTACAATGTGCAGCTTTTTCAGTTCATGTGAATACTGAGGCACCATTATTCTAAAGCCATCTTAGACATTTTTTATTTATATGTAGCCACTTGTAACCTCTTTAGCTTGCAGTGCTTAACTTGTACACAATCACATGCTGGTGCCTAAAGCATTCCTTTACAACATGTTGATGGTGCAGTTCAATATGAATACTTAGGCACCATTATTCTAAAGCCATCTCTGGCCACTTTTAACCCTTTTAGAGCAGTGCTTAATTTGTAAATGATCACGTGCAGGTGCCTAAAGCTTTCCTCTGCAACACGTAGCTGTTGCAGTTCAGAGTGAATACCAAGGCACCATTATTCTAAAGCCATTTCGGGCATTTTTAAAATATGTACAAACACTTTTAAGCCCTTTAGTGGAGAGCTTAATTTGTAAATAATCATGTGCCGGTGTCTAAAGCTTTCTGTTGCAATGCACAGCATTTACAGTTTAATGTGAATACTAAGGCACCATTATTCTAAAGCCATCTCGGGTATTTTTAATGTGTGTGAAGCCATTTTTAACCCCTTTAACTCACTCTTGCAGTGCTTAATTTGTAAATAATCACGTGACAGTGCCTAAAGCTTTTCTTTGCAAAGCGTGGCTTTACGTTTCAATGTGAATACTGAGGAACCATTTTTCTAATTCCATTTCAGGCGTTTTTAATATATGTACAATCACTTTTAACCCCTGCTTAATTTATAATTGCAGTCTAATGCTAAAGGTTTATTTCTGAAAAAGATATTTATTGGGTTTATATGACAATTGTATGTATTTTATTAATCTCTCCTTTTTGCAATTATGACCATGATTCAGGCCAAATTAATATCCTTTCTACACTCTGACTGTTTGAACACTCTTGATATGTTTGGGAGACCCTTTTAGTTTATTTCTCTTGTTACTCCTCAGTGGGTGTTTTGTGTCTTTTTTGTGGGGGCGTTGTGTTAGCCAGCCAGCAACTCTGATGGTGGGGTGGTGAAAGTGGTATTCTATTTGAATAAGCATGGCAGATTTAAACTAGGATGCAAAATGGCAACACCGTTTATTTTTTGCTGCAGATAGAGGAAGAAGGTAAATGGAATTGCCTTAGTTATATGCAGGGCCACTGGAATTAGGTGGCAGAAAAAGGCCAAACTATGAGGCAGGGTTGATCAATTTATGTGGCAAGAAATGTCCAGTTATTAATCCACAATGCCAATAGTTCTAACTCAATCAAATGCGAGAAGTATTGCGCTGCAAATGCTTGTTATATTTGGTGTCTGGCCTCTTTGACAATGTCAGTGGGTATGCCATACTTATAATGAGATCATTTATACTGTTATATCACATAGTCAGCTCTGCATATCTGTAAAGGTAGGGTGCAGGCTCTGAACCCAACGCCAACCCGGGTGGTTTTTCAAAAAACAGGAGATTTTCCTTTAGTTTACAGTAACAATGGTTATATTTTTTGCAACAAAAAAATTTAATTTTTGACATAAAATAATATTAATCTTTTGGTTCCATTTGCCAAATACCTGGCCACACAGTTCCCATTTACTTGTACTTCCTGTTCAGGGAACAGCTGAAGATCCACGGAGTCACTAAAAATTGTTAATGCGGTGTTCATGATATAGGAGGTTATTTAATGGGTATTGAGGATCACTGTTAGGCACACCAAATTACAATATGATGTGTCCATTAGTGGTTTTATCTTTGTTATCCTAAGTTTTACAGATCTTTCACAATTCTTGTGAATTGACCAAGAATCTGATGATCTAACCAATGAACAAATCTGTTTGGATATAAACAGTCTCCACCTTTTTGCCAGGTACTTCGCTCCCTTGCTTAGTCGTTTGGGTGTGACACCAAGGTGGGAACACTTTTAGGTCTCATACTCAGTGTATTTTTTGACTTTTTTTGAGAGCTGTTCAATAGCAGAAGTCAGAAATAGATCCAGAAGCGTGGACTCAGAAGGAGGAGGAAGAGGATAACCAGCTTCTGAAGAAAAAAGAATCATCTGTACATCACTTTTTCACAATTCTTTCTGGAGAGAAGAAAGTAGTAGCAAAAAAAGTGCAATGCATTAGTTGCAGTAAGTTGTCCTGGGGTGCTGAGAAGAAGTATTCCTATGGTACCTCAAGCTTGTGGAAGCACAAGCATACCAGTCACCCTAAATGACTCAACAGGGCCTTGAAAGAACAGGATGTTGTAGTGCAGGACCATCCTTTGCATCTGGAGAGAACGTGCCTCGGAGTGTGACCCAGCACTACCATCCCATGTCTCAAATTTTAAAAATGGGGATATTCTGCTTTGAATGTAACAACATGATCAGTGTTAGTAAGAGCAGAAATTGCCAGCATTAACCAAGGCCAATGAAGTTCACAAATGTTAAAATAGTTTGTTTATTTTGCACTTTGCACTGTTCAATTTGCAACACCCTTTCTTCCATTGTTATTGAAAAGCAACAAACATCTTTATCTGAATATTCCTAAAAATTGTTCTTTTCAGAGAAAAATGGCACCCACTCATGCAGGCACTGACTCACCTATACAGTCTCTCACACACCCAATCACTCACTCATACAACCACTCACATATCCAATCAATCGCCTATACAACCACTCACACACCCACACAACCACTTACATACTCATTCACAAACCCATATAACCACTCACTCATCCAACCACTCACATAGACACTCACCTTTCAATATAGCTACTCAGACACACTCAGGTATCAATACACCCACTCAAACAATCACTCACTTACCCATATAACCATTTATGCACCCAGTCTCTGACCCATACAGTCACTAACACAGCCAAACAGTCACCCATGTGGGCACTCACATGCCCACTCACCCACCCATACACCCAATCACACAGTCACTCACTCATACAGCCACCCACACACCCGGTCACTTCACAATACAGCAACTCACATAGGCACTCACTCACCTTCACAGTCAATCACAAACTAAGTTATTCACCTTTACAGCCACTCAGACACCCACTCACAGATGGATACAGTCCCAAAGCCACTTACATATTTGTTAGAAAATGTATCACTCATTTCACAAAGAATACTATTTGAACTGATGTAGTAGCTTAGCATATAGGTTTAAGAGTCATACATTTTAGAAACACCCACACTCACTGGATGATATCTTCAATGATGTCACTGACCATGTCATGAGTGATGTAATAAGTGTGGCCATAAGCAGTACATTGCCGGGCGTAAATTGTAGTTGGCTCAGGTAATTATAAGTGCTGAATTTCTATGGTTTTGTGCATGTAAAGTATGTGCATAACTATAAAGTACCCGTAACCTTTGATTTCTTAGGTTTGTTAAATTATATTTCCTAACTATAACATCCCTGTAACCTTTATTTTTTTCAGTCAATTCCTAAGGTTTTTCAATTTTATTTCCAATCCGTAACATGTAACCTTAAAGAAAGGGTGGGTGGGTGGCCACCTTGTATGGGTCAGTGAGGGCCTGTCGAAGTGCTGTTTGTGTGAGTGTGTGGGTGTAAGTAGCTGTATGGGTGTGTGAGTGGGTGTGTGAGCGGCTGTATGGGTGAGTTAGTTGGTATGTGGGTAGCTGTATGGATGTGTGAGTGGGTGTGTGAGTGACTATGCATGAGTGGGTGTGTGAGTGAGTGGCTATGAGTGGATGTTCGTGTGGATGTTGACTGACTGTATGGGCCTATGAGTGGGTGTGCCAGTGATTTGGAGGGTATGTTAGTGGGTGTGTGAGTGGTTGTGTGCAGAGCTTGCAAGATTGTTTGTGGATTGGATACTCATTGTAATTTAAAGGGAGACCCATTAACTTTCTGTCTCATCAGGAGACAAAAAGAAAGAACCCACTGTCACAGTCACTGGATAAGTGATTTTGCTCTGATAGGTTGACAATGTATTCATCTGCTTCAAGAATTTCACATTGCATAGCTGCTAAGGTTTGAGACTGCTTAAGTGTGACATTTGCATGCTTTCAGTGTACTTATGAGTGACAGTCAACAACCAAATGTGTGGCAGTGTGAATGTCATTTTCTCGTCAGCAAAATCAAGCAATGAAGTGCAGGGCAAAATATAAATATCAGAAATTACACCCATTTGAACACTGAAAGACTCTTAGAATATGTTCATACTGCTGCAGAGCACCAGAAATGGAAGAGCACAAAGCTGCTTTGCATCATGCATATTAAGCCCCTGCACTATTTTATCATGAGAGCAAACTTTAAGTGTTGCGGCTAGCATTTAAGTGCTGAATTCCAGGATGGGTGCAGTCTCAATGGATGCCAGGGTATGCTTCAGTTCCATCCTTCCTTTTTTTTATTTCAGTAGAGCATGTGACTCTGGACACAACACTGCAATGTAGGAAAGGGATAACTTATAATGCACTAAAAGCTAAGTCTTAACACTCAGTTAAATAATTAAATAGTGCCATCTATTGTATTTCTCTACACCCACAGTTTCAATATTGAGTTTAAAATCTAAAGGTAACTACCCAACTCTACTTTTTAGGCCTTTTCACACCTCTGTTGGTGGTAGTTTCCCAGTTTATGGTTCCATCTGAACTATTGCTTGAACAGGATGTATAGATTGTATCAGTATTCTTTCATAAACATTTAGATATTGAAGTTCCTCTGGTGTCACGATTCTGGGCGGGTCTGTCAGGACTCTTGTAGGGGCACCCCTTGAGTTCACAGAATATCTCCCAAGGTGTACCAAAGCAGAAGAGCAGCTAAAGGCATACACGGGGAAAGGACAGCTTTGGTAAGGCACAGAAAACAGGAAAGTGAAGGCAGAGTAACCTTAGTGTGAACAAACAAGGAACGGATCAGTAATGGACAAACACGCTGGGGTTATCACTAAGGTTGTACACAGGGTAGGGCTCAGAACCTCCCACAGATTACTCTTACAGATAGTGTAGGAAAATGGCTCGCTGTTGCAGTTACCCCCCACTTTTTGCCTGATATTGATGCTGACTTGACTGAGAAGTGTGCTTGGACCCTGCTAACCAGGCTCCAGCACCAGTGTTCTTTCATTAAAAATATACCATTATTTCCACAATTGGCACATCCCTGGCACACAGATGAGTCCCTTGTAAAAGGTACCAGTGTTACCAAGGGCCCTGTGACCAGGGAAGGTCCCTAAGGTCTGCAGCATGTGTTGTGCCACCCTAAGAGACCCCTCACCTAACACATGCACACTGCCATTGCAGATTGTGTGTGCTGGTGGGGAGAAAAAGGCAAAGTCAACATGGTATCCCCCTGAGGATGCCAGGCCCACAAAATACTGCCTGTGGCATTGGTAAGTCACCCCACTAGCAGGCCTTACAACCCTAAGGCAGGGTGCACTATTGTATTGTAATTGTATTGTAATCATATTTGTATAGCGCTTACTACTCCTGACAAGGCGTTGAAGCGATTTTCGATGAGTAGCACGCTACTCTGGAACCCAACAAGAATTAGTGATAGATTAGTATCGGGAAATAATGTGTACAGTTTTAGTATTATTATGAGTTGATATGAGAGTTTGCTAGTTAGATTGACTGGAGTAATGGAGGGGTGGAGGAGGAAAGAAATCCAGAAGTGTTAATTGGGAGTATATCCTTCATTTACTCAACCCAACTCTCTGTTTCCTAGTCCTGTTCCTGCTTGTTCCAGCTCCTGGTATTCCAGTCCTGTTCTTGCTTGTTCCTGCCAGAGCCTGCTCTCTATTTCCCAGTCCTGTTTCTGCATGTTCCAGTCAGAGCCTGCTCCCTGTTTTTCCAGTCTTGTTCCTGCCTTTGCTTCATCCTGAGCCCGTTCCCTGTTCCTGCCTTTGCCTCCTAGTTTGTTCCTTCTGTTTCTGTTTCCTCTTGGGTTATCATGTCTTGTAGTGTACTATCAGTCCTCACCTGTGTATCAGTGTTTTCCTTTGTACTGGGGTTGGCTCCTGGTTTCCAGGAGGCAATTCCAGACCCCTTCCTTTGTCTAGTGTTGTATGTAGTCTTTAGTGCCTAACAGTGACAGTGTGCTATTGTTGTTTTTCAGGAATTGCCACTGTTTCCAGCTGGACCCACAAGGGCTAGTCTTGTGTATGTAAGTACAATCCTTATTTGTGCCCTAATGGTCCAGAGACAGAATCACTTCTGCTGTCTCCTTTCTATGGGGCTTGCAGGGTGACTATCTGTAGGAAGTTGGCTCTATATATACTATCTCAAAGTAAGAGATAGTGTTCACAGAATCCAAGGGTTGCCCTTAGAGGTAAGATAGTGGCAAAATTAGATAATTCTAATGATCTATTTTGTGGTTGTGTGGTCAAGCAGTAGGCTTATCAAAGGGTAGTGTTAAGCATTTGTTGTACACACACAGGCAATAAATGAGGAACACACACTCAAATACTTACTCCAGGCCAATAGGCTTTTATATAGAAAAATATATTTTCTTAGTTTATTTTAAGAACCACATGTTCAAGATTTGAAGTAATACATAAAATGCAAGGTACTCCACACAGGTAATTTAGGAACTTTGAATGAGATCAATATCATATACAGTCTTTGTTAAAATGGCAATAAACTATTTTAAAAGTGGACATAGTGCAAAAATCAACAGTTCCTGGGGGAGGTAAGTAATGGTTAATTTGTCAGGTAAGTAAAACACTTACAAGTCTCAGTTCCTGGGCCAGACAGCCCACCATTGGGGGTTCAAGGCAACCCCAAAGTTACCACACCAGCAGCTCAGGGCCGGTCAGGTGCAGAGGTCAAGGAGGTGCCCAAAACACATAGGCGCCTATGGATAACAGGGGTGCTCCGGTTCCCGTCTGCCAGCAGGTAAATACCTGTGTCCTCAGGGGCAGACCAGGGGGGTTTTGTAGAGCACTGGGGGGGGGGGCAAAAGTAGGCACACAAAACACACCCTCAGCGGCACAGGGGCGGCTGGGTGAAGTGTGCAAAGCAGGCGTTGGGTTTCAGATAGGAAACAATGGAGGGACCCGGGGGTCACTCTAGAGGTGCAGGCAGGCACGGGGGGAGCTTCTCGGGACAGCCACCACCTAGGCTAGGCAGAGAGTCACCAGGGGGTCACTCATGCTCTGAGGTTTGGTTCCTTCAGGTCCTGGGGGCTGCGGGTGCAGTGCTGGTTCCAGGCATTGGGTCCCTTGTTACAGGTAGTCACGGTCAGGCGGAACCTCTGGATTCTCTCTGCAGGTGTTACTGTGGGGGTATGGGGGGGTCATCTCTGGCTACTCACTGGGTTGCAGTTGCAACGGAGTCCTCCCTATGGTGTTTGTTCTCTGGATCTTGAGCCGGGGGCATCGGGTGCAGAGTGTGAAGTCTCAAGCTTCCGGCGGGAAGAGTGAGTTCTTTAAAAGTTGCTTCTTTGTTGCAAAGAAGTTGCTATTGTTGAGCAGAGCCGCTGCTCACAGGAGTATCTTGATCCTTTAGTGCAGGGCAGTCCTCTGAGGCTTCAAAGGTCGCTGGCTCCTGTCAGATGTGTTGCTGGTTGCAGGTTATCGAGTCAGGAGACAGGCAGGTAGGGCTGGGGCCAAAGCAGTTGTCTTCCGTCTTCTCTGCAGGGCTTGTAGGTCAGCAGTCCTTCTTTCTTCAGGTTGCAGGAATCTGATTTCCTGGGTTCGAGGTCACCCCACAATACTCAGTTTAGGGATGTGTTGAAGTCTGGGGGCAGTAGCCAATGGCTACTGTCCTTGATGGTGGCCACACCCTCCTTGTGCCTCCTCCCTGAGCGGAGAGGGGCACATCCCTATTCCTACTGGGGGAATCCTACAAAATAAAGATGGCAGATTTCTAAAGGCAGAGGTCACCTCAGCTCAGGACACCTTAGGGGCTGTCCTGACTGGTGGGTGACTCCTCCTTGTTTTTCTCATTATCTCCCCTGGACTTGCCACCAAAGGTGGGGGCTGTGTCCTGGGGGTGGGCATCTCCACTGGCTGGAGTGCCCTGGGACATTGTAACACGAAGCCTGAGCCTTTGAAGCTCACTGGTAGGTGTTACAGTTCCGGGGGGGTTGTGAAGCACCTCTATCCAGAGCAGACTTTGTTTCTGGCCTCAGAGGGCACAAAGGCCCTCACCTCAGAGGGTCAGAAACTCGTCTCAGATCAGTCAGTCCTACACTGAATAATTGGGTAAAATACAGGGGGCATCTCTAAGATGCCCTCTGTGTGCATTTGTTTAATACATCCAACACTGGCATCAGTGTGGGTTTATTATTCTTAGACGTTTTATACCAAACTTCACAGTATTCAGTGTAGCCATTATAGAGCTGTGGAGTTCATTTTGACAAACTCCCAGACCATATACTTAATATGGCCACCTCATACTTACAATGTCTAAGAATAGATTTAGACACTGTAGGGGCATACTGCTTATGCAGCTAAGCCCTCACCTGTGGTATATTTTCATCTCACATGCTACAACTATGCCGATGACACACAAATACTACTTAAATTAGAAGGCCCCAAAAACATTGAAAACTCACAAATCTTCAGTTGCCTCAGAGCCGTTGATCAGTGGATGACCTGGAGCCATCTCAAACTAAATACCTCCAAAACAGAAATACTCATATGCGGTGACTGGAAAAATGATGACCCTCTGTGCGTCTAGCCTGACGATCTCGGACCACCTCCTCAATTATCCAAGTAGACAAATTAGCACGAACAAGCTTCATCACCTTGAAGTCTTTACGACGCATCTTCCCCCACCTCGGATTTCCACACAAGGTGCAAGCTACTATCTCGCTTGTACTATCCAAACTGGATTATGCCAATGGCCTCTACCATGGATCATCTCTATCAGTTATGAAAAAACTACAACGTATCCAGAATTCCGCAGCCAGGCTCCTATTACATGTAAAGCTGCAAGACCACATCTCCCCTGCCTTGAGAGCACTACACTGGTTACCTGTTGCCAGAAGATGCACTTTCAAGCTGCTTTGTATCACCCACAAAGCTATACATGGAACAGGACTGCTTTTTATCAGAAAGAAAATTACCAAATACATCCAACAAAGAACCCTCTGCTCAAGATTGGCACCCCGCCTTAGAACACCACCATACAAGAAAAAGACTATAGGTGGTACAGCCTTCTCCGTCCAAGCAGCCAAATTATGGAATTCATTACCCCCAACTATAAGAGCCACAGATAACTTTCTTGTCTTCAGAAAACTACTCAAGAGTTGGCTCTTTCATTCATAACCACCATATTCAAACAACTATGAACTGCATATGCCTATGTTGATAAATATTTTTTCAGATTATGTGTATATTTCTATTTATTTATCGTTTCTTTAGAAAATATGTATCGCTACTATGTCATAACAATAAAATACACACACACTCTTTAAACCTGTTTGACTAAGTATGTTTTACCCATGGTTCTAATTATGTATTGTTTGTGCATATGTGTGTGTATTCATGTGTGTGTGTGTGTGTATATATATTTATGTATGTATGTGTATATGTTGTCTCTGTGCTTGGCATGTTCGTGGATCATTGCATGGCTCCTGGGTGGGTTGTTATACTAGATATCTATGAATTCCTGCTCTCATCTTATCACACTTATCTACTCATCATCATATGTCATGTCTCTATCAAACTATCCTCCATTCTCACTCTGACTCATCCCAAATCCCTTCTACTACTTTCATCTCCTAAATAACTCTGCCTAAGCTCTTCCCTCCACTTCCACATCTAACTCACCAAACCTCACTCTACTACTGTGACCTCCCACACAACCCTACTAAATTCTCCTGCATTTATCTCACCCTGTTACTATGCTCTCCCTAACCCTTCCGCATAAGGTTCCGCAGCAGGTTCAGGCAGAAGCAAGGCAGGAACAAGACTGGAAAACAGGGAACAGGCTCTGGCTGAAACAAGCTGGGCCAGGGCTGAGAAACAGGGAGCAGACTCTGGCTGAAACAAGCAGGAACAGGGCTGAGACACGGGGAGCAGACTCTGGATGAAACAACTAGGAACAGGGCTGAGAAACAGAGAGCAAGTTCAGGCTGAAGCAGAATAGGAACAGGACTCGAACACAATCCAACAAGGGGTCTGGTACACAAAGAAGTAAACTCCAATGCACGACAAGGAGCTTCAGGGAATGGCCGCTTATAAACAGTTCCAGGCAGCAGCAAACCCAGGGTGGAGTCACATGGCTGGGCTGCACAAGGTAGGTCACAAGTGTGTGCAGTTTCAGTCTCTCACAAGTCCTTGAGGAGAGAATCCAGTATAAAGGAATAACCAGACTTTTCCCATAGGAAGCAATTGACAGAAGATTACAGGTCTTACTGACAACTAGGCAGTGCATTATGGGACCTAAAGTCCATGGGAGCAAATGTAGTTCTTCTATAGCATGCCATATCGAAAACGGAAGCAAACAGGAGTCAGAAATGGACTCTGGGTGAGTGTTAATGGTGATTCCCAGGCTTCAGATAATGCGTTCACAGTGCCCCCTAGAGGTGGGATGGCAGAGTCTCATCTTGTTGTTCTCCAATTTATAGTAGCAATACTTACGGATACTTTTGCAATCAGACAAATCAAAACTTTTTACAGAAAACGAGTACACTGCAAGTTCTAGCCACTTATCTCTAGTTTCTTTTTCAAATTTTCATAGCACATCAACTTTCCTGGTTTTGGACTTTGTAGTGAGTGCACCAACAACAAACAGAAACATAGCTTGGTTTATCTGTAGATACTGCATTAAACATTGCTATTTCTCATGCAAAGTCATCAGTACTGATAACTATGTTCTCTTCTTCTACACTCAATAAACCAAGCCCTCCTTTTGCCTGAACTCCTCTTTGGGACCAAAGAAATGTAACTGAACAACTTCACAAATATTTTCAACCTCAGACACTGTATCATATAACAGGGCTTTGTTCAAATCTCCTAAACACAATGCAGGACTATTTACAAAGTATAGCCTACTAACTAATTTTCGTATTTTTGAAAGATGAACAGCCAGCATGAGAAAATGATGAAAGGTACTTAAGTGCACATTCTAAGATAAACATGCTGATGAGTCCCCTTATAAATTAGTGTATCTTCCCACATTGCATGGCTCAAAGCCTTGGAAGATTCCAGATTTGTATTTCACACTTCTACATAGAAATTCACATACACAATTTCGTAATACATCAATTGATTCCTGCTGAACACGAAAAATACAATTTCAGTTCCCTTTGTACACAGGGGCAAGTCCATGCCTTCCTTGTGCCTCATCAGCTATCTCTTCCTCTACGTTTCTAGAAACCATCTCTTCTCTTCTTTTTCACTGGGAGTACTGTCTTTTACCTCATAACATTGACCAGTTGTTTCAACTGTAATGCACTAATCTGTTCTCTTATAAATCGCTTTCATCATTAAAGAAAACTACAGTACTAAAAATATGTTTCTCCTTTCAAAACTTGGTAAAAATTACATTTATTAATAATCCTTTTCTTTTTCACTTTTTCTCAACATACACAACAGTGTCTTATCCATCGTCAATAACAATCTCAAATCATAAGGACCGGAATGTCATACCACTCTCAGCACAAAGGATACATTAATGGCAACCTTTCTCAGTTTGATTTCAGTGATACTGATATAGAAAGCAAATCATAACTGTCCTTTCAAAATGTTTTCTTACACCACTTTTGAAGGGTCACTCTTTATTAACCCTTTGACAGATTGCTGTTATGAAGCCCAGTTTAGTAGGGTTTTGAGCAGATCTGCAGATCCACACAGGAAGCCTGTAAAACCATCTACTAATCTACTGATAAGCCATATAATTTATATTCTACTTTATAAAATCACTGAATTTGACCCCAAAAACTCAGTTGTCACCAACTCAGTTGTCATCAACATACCAATACCACTCTCTTTTTCATAATAACCGTCTAGTCTTTTTTATTCCCTTCACTCCCATGCTCTTCTAGCTCCATTTCCATTGACCAAGTTTGACCAAGTTTGAAACATTCTCTGCCAGTACTTGATCAAACGTTCAGAACACTTTCCCTGAGCAGCATACTAGCTCCAAATTCAACTGCACCAGGTGTGATTGGCTGGAGTAGTAAGCATATCCCAAACAGTGTAACCTTTTTGTTATTGCTCCAAAGCCAATCACACAAGTAGTTACTTTTATCTCAATGTCACTCCCTAATTTTAGGCAACTGCACATTTACATCATCCAATCAAATGTGTTGTTTTACATTTTAGGTGTTATCCTCTATTTTAACTGCCTTTCATATTGAAAACTGTTTTTTTCAGCTGCTGCCCTCTCCTGTGCGCTACACCTCTTTCCTTCTAAGATTCTCACAGTGTGGCTTGTGGGTCAAAGTTTTGTGTTTTGGGCCAGAGAGAGTGATAGAAAGTGTAGCATTGATACACTGCGCGCCGCGGTCAGAATCACCCCCTAAATGTGCCATTGCTTCTGTGGATCTGTGGGGGTGTGAGTGTCTCTGGTCTATGAGTGGGTGTGTGGGTGTCTCAGTGGGTCTGTGTGTAGGTGTGTAAGTGTCTGTGGGTCTGTGAGTGGGTGTCTGAATGTCTGCGAGTGGGTGTGTGAGTGCCTGTGTGGGTCTGTGAGTGGGTATGTAGATGTCTGTATGGGCCTGTGAGTTGGTGTCTGAGTGTGTGTCTGAGTGTCTGTGAGTGGGAGTGTCTCTGGTCTGTAAATGGGTGTGGGGGTGTCTCAGTGGGAGTGTGTGTAGGTGTGTTAGTGTCTGTGTGGGTCTGTGAGTCGGTTTCTAAATGTCTGTGAGTGGGCGTGTGAGCATCTATGTAGGTCTGTGAGTGGGTGTGTGAGTGTCTGAGTGGATCTGTGAGTGGGTCTGTAAGTGACTGTGTGGGTCTGTGAGTGGGTGTCTGAGTGTCTGTTAGTGAGTGTGTAAGTTTTTGTGGGGGTATTTGAGTGGGTGTGTGTCTGAGTGGGTTTGTGAGTGGGTGTGTGAGTGCCTGTGTGGGTCTGTGAGTAGGTGTATAAGTGTCTCTGTGTGGGTCTGTGAGTGGATTTGTCAGTGCCTCTGTGGGCCTGTGAGTGGGCATGTGAGTGTCTCTGTGATCTACAAGTGGGTGTGTGAGTGTGCCTTTGAGCAGGTGTGTAAGTATATGTTTGGGTCTGTGTGTGGGTGTATGTCTGAGTGTCTGTGAGTGTCAGTGTGGGTCTGTTAGTGGGTGTGTGAGTGAGTGGGTCTGTGAGTAGGTTTGTGAGTGTCTGTGTGGGTCTCTGAGTGGGCTTGTGAGTGTCTGAGTGGGTTTATGAGTTTTTTCTTTTAAGTTTACGGTAGACTCTCTGAATCCATTGTGGGTTCATATGGAGGCCGTGTTGAGTGTGTGTGGATCCACAGATTTGTGCACTTAGAAACAAAACCTTTGGGTACATTACTTTACCAATCGGAGGTCCCTCACAGACCCCTATATTGCACCCATTGTAACACATTTCACTTCAAATTTCACTCCCAGGCCTTGGCCCGATACATAAAATGGTGGCCACAACTTTCCAGTCAGGTTGTAGCCAGTCAATCACGGCATTGCTGGTAGCATGTGGATCCGCGGATTAGCTGTAGTAGATCCGAGAATGGTCTGTGTACCTGGTTAACTACATTTGTCTTTCTTTAAATAACTCAAAATGTACTGAAAGGATTCACATCAAACAACAAAAACAAATCTTTCTGGACCAGGATATAGCTTTACGCCAAATTTGGTGTAATTCTATTCAGTGGTTTGGCCTCTAGTCGTATTAAAAATCCCTATGGGAAATTGGATGGGGAAAACACATTTGGGGAGTCCTGTTTTTCTCAGCCAACGCTTGGTGGATCACCCTGAGACCTTCAAGACAGCAACTGAACAAAATAGCGAAAGTGTTTTGAAAACGTTGTGAAGATTCCTCAAACGTTATTGACAAAACAATATATAAATAATGAGAAATATATCAAATGCTCCTCCTTTCACCCCTATCATTTCAGGAACATCGTCCCTTTTTCAATAGTGGGCTCAGGAAAAAGGCAGCACAGCACTCAGGAAACAGCGAATCCTTTTATTTATTTTTTTTTAAATTCAAAAAGTGCAGTAATGGCCAACATGTTTCAGCCAGAGACTTCCAACCTACAGTTTACAATTACAGAGTGTGAATTTAAAGGAACAATGTCCATTAACCACCACCTCTTAAAAACAACTAGAATGACAAGTAGCCAAAAGCTGACTAGGATGCCTACTTTGGATAAAGCAGAGTTTTTAAGGTCTTCCTAAAAGATTAAAGACCCAAACTAGACCTGAGATAAGCAGGCAGCATATTCTAGGTCTGAGCCGCTTGACTGTAAATGCATGACTACCTTGTCTGACCTTGCAGAACATGTTTATAGGGAGCTGGATGGCAGTGGTCGAACTGAGACATCTTCTAGGTGTATAGCGTTTCAATTTCTGCCATAATAGAAACAACCCATGTTCTTGTAGAGCTTTAAAGACAATGCACATAGCTTTAAAGACAATTCTCCGGTCAAATGGGAGCCAAGGGAATTCTTACAAAGCTTTAAAGGCCGAGGACCTGCAAGGTGTATTCAGTACAAACTTAGCCACTGCTACCTTAACTCTGCGCAGCTTACAAATAAAAGAGTCTGGGGCATCAAGCTGAATGGCACTAAAATAGTCCAGTTGGTTCAAAATAATGCTACGCATAATAGAGCGAGCTCCATTAGGTAGGATCCGTAGCACCTTCCTAAGGTCTCTTAACAACGCAAAGCAAGTGCTAGCGACACTAGTCCCATGCCTCACCAGGGATAACTTGACATCAAATAGAACTTCTAGATTACATACTGTGCTAGAGGGGATCAGATCATTTTCCATCGGTAAGGGCCAGATATGTGGGGGAACTTCATGGGGATTCTATTAGCAGAACAGCAAAGCAATTTAGTTTTATCCCCATTTAACTTAGGAGAATTTAGATTTATCCACTTGACAACATCCAAAATCCATTTTTGAAAATTATCCATAGAGTTTGGTTGTTTTTAATTTACAGAAAGGATCACCTGCGTATCATCAGCATAATTAACTAGCATAATGTCATACTCTTTTACCGGAGAAATCAACAGTCTCAGATATACATTAAGCAGGATTGGGCTCAAAGCCGAGCCCTGAGCAATTCCTGACTGCAGATTTCTGAACTCAGAACAGTAAGGGGCAAGGGCAAGGCTACGGCCTAAGTCTAAGAGCAATCAGCTAGAAAAGATCCAATCCATTTCAGGGCCAGTGCTGGTATGCCAATTTCGGCCAGCCTTTCAAGAAGCATTTTATGGTTGACAGTATCAAAGACCGCCAACAGGTCTAATATAACCAGTACTGTTGGCAGGCCTCTGTCTACTCTCATGTGCAGTTTCTCTAAGGTGATAAGAAGGACAGACTCAGTCCCAGGTCCCCAGTCTAAACCCAAATTGTTCCTCTTCTAGGAGGGACTGCATTTCCAGATATTGTGATAACATTTTACTCATAAAATTTTACTCAAATATTACTCCAAAATATTTACGTGGAATGGGAGCAGCGTGATGGCCTAAAATTACTCAACAGTGAGGGATCTGCTGTAGATTTTTTTCAAAAGTGGGGTGACAATGGCCCTTTTCCACACTGAGTGGACCACCCCAGACACCAAAGACTGATTTCACAGTCACAGAATCAGAAGAGCAAGCTAATTTCCCTTTCCAGACCCTTTCTAGTTCTAACCTCATACAATATAGTGTTTTGAAAGAAAGAAGACCAGACAAAAGGCATAACTTACACATTATTTGCATAACTTTTATGATGCTAAAGGTAGCAATTTCTCTGGTTAAAGTTCCTCAAATTTGTACTTGTGTTACTATTACACCTGTTTTAATTCCATTACATCTGTAAACATTCTGTTGCAAAACAATGGATTTATACTCCTTCTTTCCCAGTGTTTGTTCTGCTTTCCTCCTTATCTCGTATCAGAGCTTACAGAACATATCTGGAATGCACTTCTGAGTTCAAAGAAGACCTGTATTGTTGTTAATTCTTCCCCACCCACAAGTTCTTGAGAGACGAATTAATAGATTTCAAGCACACGTTCAAATGAGTAAAAGTATTGCAGCAATGAAAACAAAATATATCACAGTACTTCTCAGTTGCAATGTACACAGCAGGTTATATATATAATGCAAAGCAAAACAAATACTTCACCGTGTGAGAAACTATTTACAGCTTCATCTTTCTGGGGTCTGCAAGTTGATAACTTCGGTCAACTGCGAGAAAGAGATTATCTACCCACACGGGAGACTGGCAACTGGCGCCAAGTTCCAGTCCGAAGTCAAGCAGATTCGAATCTAAATCTCTGAAGCCCCGAGTCATCCCTACAAAAGCGTGCCCCCTCCTCTCAGACTCGGGAAAACTACTCAAGCCTTTGGAGACTGGCCAGATCTCCTAGACTTCTCCTCTTCCCAAGCCTGAGCAGAAAGGAAAACACCAAATGTACTCTCTCTTATCATGTCTTGTCTGCTGTGGGAAGAAAACAGCTTGGTTCATCTTGTGGCAAAACACAGCTTGGAAAAATACAGCTTGGATTCTCCACTTTAATGTCTAACTCCACGTTAAAGGCAATAGGCAGCTAACCTAAATATCACATGTAATGTCTAATGTCATGTCAAAGCCAATAGGCAGCTGAGTTGAATACAGAATGTAATGTCTAATATCATTTCAAAGCCAATAGGCAGCTAAGCTGAATACAGAATGCAATGTCTAATATCATGTCAAAGCCAATAGGCAGCTGAGCTGAGTACAAAAAATAATGGCTACTGCCATGTCAAAGCCAATAGGCGGCTAAACTGAACAAAACGTATAGGCCCTCATTCCAACCCTGGCGGTCTCTGACCGCCAGGGCGGAGGGCAGCGGAAGCACCGCCAACAGGCTGGCGGTGCTTCCCGGGCTATTCTGACCGCGGCGGTAAAGCCGCGGTCAGAAAAGGGGAACCGCCGGTTTCCCGCCGGTTTTCCCCTGGCCCAGGGAATCCTGGGATTCCGACCCCCTTCCCGCCAGCCTGTTTCTGGCGGTTTTCACCGCCAGAACCAGGCTGGCGGGAACGGGTGTCGTGGGGCCCATGCCATTGGGCAGTGCAGGGGCCCCCTAACAGGGCCCCACAAAGATTTTCACTGTCTGCTTAGCAGACAGTGAAAATCGCGACGGGTGCCACTGCACCCGTCGCACCCCTGCAACTCCGCCGGCTCCATTCGGGGCCGGCTTCCTCGTTGCAGGGGCTTTCCCGCTGGGCCGGCGGGCGGTCTTTTGGCGGTCGCCCGCCGGCCCAGCGGGAAAGCCAGAATGGCATCCGCGGTCTCCTGACCGCGGAGCGGCCATTCGGCGGTAACCGCATGGCGGGCGGCGATCGCTGCCCGCCGCGGTCAGAATGACCGCCATAATGTGCTACTGGTGAACATTGAGCAACTAATATGCGCAGTGGTGAAACACAAAGTCATTGGTCAAACATAATCAATAGCATCACAGTGTTCCTGAGATATCACTTTGTGAAACTTTGTACTTTGTGTAGCCACACTGCAGTGATTTTAAATTATATATACAGGAATAAAGTTGAAGGCACTAAATACAATTATTTTAAATATGATATTACGTTTACCGTCTTACCCCTGTGACATACATAATAAAGTGTATCTTTTGTAAAGTGCATTCTGCTAGATCGCTCCTGATTGCAATCCTTGTTTGATTACAAATTCTCTTTTTTAATCCAATCCAAAGGTTCTGATAAAGTGCTCTGTATATAAAATAAATAACAACTCTTTCAATGTGTTGGACCATAAGTGCTACATTGTATTTACTGATAGGGAATCCCATATTATCAGTTACGTCTACAGTTCATGTACATTATATTTAATGATATCCGTTTCCTTCCCATGTTCCATCCTTTATTATATCTTCAAAGTCACAATGCTCATTTTTAAATCTACCATTCTAGTTTCAACTACGTATTCAAATACAGTGGTTATAATCAAAAGGAGAGGACCTTAACTAAATCTGCTTAAAGTAAGGTTTATATTGGTTATTTAAAATGCTAAAAAATTCAAACTGGATTATACTTGTGACTCAAATGTAAAGGACACACACAGAAATACTGCGAATACCAAAGTGCAATTGTTCTTTTCAATCCAAAGTGCATTCCGACAGTTTTAATAGACCAAATAGTAATTTGCATTAATGATTATCAGGGGCACTTGTTGCCACTTATCCTTATCTACATACATTTCTCTAAAGTTTATTTACAGTACTATAAAGTGCAATCATTATATCATGGCACTCATTGTTATATTTTACAACCTAAGTACAATACAAATTAGTAAATTACATAGTCAGAAACCATATGATGCTTAAATACTTCCCAGGGGCACTTGTTGTCTTAAAGTATAAATTCCAACAGATCTATAAACATTGCTATACAGTGAAAAAGTGACTACCAGGGGCTCTGATTGTCAAATCATCCTGTCTAAATACAAAATACGAAATAAAAAGAAATATATGAAGTGCATCAATACATTTAATTTCAGGAACTTGTTGCCTTAAGATATACATTCCAAGGACATACAACACATAACTCCCAAACTTTTCCTTACAAAACATGAGCATTTCTGGGGAAACTATAAAGTGCATTTACGGCTCTTGGGTGCACTTCTTGCCTTTAAATATAAATTCCAAAGACATACAAGCCATAACTGTCAAGCATAACATAAAAAAGCCAAGGCATTTGTTTCCTAGGGTACATGCATATGTGACCCTATATGTCTATCAATGTTCTCATAAAGACCTCAATGTCTTTAGCTTCAAAAGGTCTGTGAGTCGACATGAAGAATACAATCCTCATGAGTTTTCTGTTCACATTCAAATGATCCACTTTGACTCCGATCTTCTGAGTAGTAATTCTAGATCACCACCTCTGGACCTTTTCATCACATGTTAAATCACACAAAATTTAAAATCTGTTTGATTTCTATTGTCTGTTTTTCAAATTTGGCCACTGTATAAGTAAAATCTTTATTCATAATAGCTCGTATGTGTTGTAAGATGTGCAGCTTTAACTTATTACAATGCTGCCCACATATTTCATTTCACATCCACATTAAAGCAGATAGACCACATGTGTGGTCGCACAGGTAACCCATTCCTCAATCACCCTTCCCTGGTCATGTTGAAGCACAAAGTTTGTTTTGTTTGATATATGCAAGTATGCCTTACACTTCGGACACTTACAGAAGTCTTTCTTTTTTGTTCTTAAGGAACTAGATACATCTGGTTTTGAACTCATCACAAAAACTCCTCATAGGTCGGTCTCCCAGTGATGTAGTTTTTCTATATGTGACATTCGGATGTCCTAGCAACATATCCATTAAGGTTTCATCCATTTTCAATATTTTGCAATTATTTTTTCAAAATTTCTTTATGTCACAATGATTATAGTCCATGATGTATCTTATTTCCTCTTGGTTATTTAGATTATTTGGAACTATCTATTCTGCTACCAGGAGATCCTCTCTCTTCCCTTAGGAACTCTCCATATGGTACACTCCAATTTAATGCTAGGCGGTGTCCGCTGTTAGCGTGTAAAATGCTTTTGCAACTTATAGGTTGTCTAAGGATCTTGGTACAAATATTTTGTCAACAATGTTAATTCCTATGTCCAGAATATTAATATCCAATGCATTTATTTCATAAGTATACTTCAATTGTGTGGGTTCTTATTCAGTGATTTGATAATTTCCTCAGGATCCTTTTTGTTACATTCCCATATTACAAATAAGTAATCTACGTAGCGGACCCAGCTTATTATCTGCTCTAGTGTTTCGGTGTTTTGTTCAGTACCACTACCCTATTGTTAAGTTTGCATATGTGGGGGCAAAAGATTCATTCATCGCTGTTCCTTGTTTTTGTAAATAATAATCGTCATCAAACAAAAAGACACTATGGTGGTCATTACGAGTTTGGGGGACACATGCCCGCTATGCCAGTGGTGGCGATCTGAACGCCAACAGGCTGGAGGTGCAGACCACCATAATACGACCATGGCGGTGAACAGGCCAGCAAACACTCAGTTCTGCCAGTGCGGGCTGACCGTGGACGACGGTGGATGTCATCTACAGGGCGGTGGAAAGGACCTTACTGCCCACCGCATTAGGGATCAGCACACCACCATGATTTCTGGGGCTGGCCAACCTCCACTCAAAGCATGGCAGAAACGAACAGTAGAAAAGGAACCACTCACCATAGGGACACAGAGAAGGCCACCAAAGACATGGAGCGTGAACTGGAGATCTTCCCAATTCTGGTATATGCGATCCACCTCCGGGACTTTAAACGCTGATGAAGATGACAATGGTGAGTACGCCGCCTACCATGCAAGGGAGGGAAGGCAACAATCACACACCCACACGCCACACACACCTGACACCGACTGCCATGCCCACACACAAACACACCCACATCAACGTCCTTACCCATACACACACACACATGTG